>NC_141689.1:2055611169-2056811169 GCF_964263255.1 Lissotriton vulgaris
GATATTCGCGCTAAGCGCGAATATCTCCAAAAGCTAACACCTGCCCTGAGCAGTTCTTAGCCATGTTATCCAATGGGAGGTGGATAATATGGCTAAGAGCATTAGCTCGGTAATGCATGAATATCGCTGATTTTTCAGCGATATTCATGCATTGCGGCCGTTTTTTATCGCATTTGCGATAAACCTTGGTAATACCAAGGTTTATCTGCGATAAAAATCGCCGCAGGTCAGCGATAATTTTTTGTCTCTAACCAAGCAATAGCGATAATTATCGCTATTGCTTGGTAATATGCCCCTACATTCTTCACATTCACCCGCCACCGCCAGCCTGCCTCACGCCCCTGGAGACAGACGCCCGCTGTTAGGGTCGGTAGCGACTCGCTCTCGCCTGCCCAATGCTCATTTTTATGAGTCGTGTGTTTCTGTGTTTTTTTATGCCCGCTGGGTGTATTCTATTGCTGAGAGCACACAGGCATATTTTACCAGGTGAATTGGGCCTGAAGGGACACCTCCCAGGGTTGGTGGTGTTTCCTTCTCCCTCACGCCTTTGGTGTGCCTCAGGTTGTGCACTGACTTGCATTTAAAACAGGGTTCTACCCTTTGAATCTCACTGGTCCCCAGCATATTGACCTCAGTAAGGCAGACTGCTAGGGGGTTCACACTGGCTTTTCTTCTTCTGAGTTCCTGTCCTTCCAGTGGTCAGTTGGGGTTTCAGTATGTCCCAACAGGGAGATGGTAACTGGGGTGAGGATCCCCACAATCAACTACCTTTGGATTATGATTTCTATAAAGCGGTTGATGCTTCTATCTACCGCGCCATAGAGGAGGCTATGGGCCCTATGGAGGAGCACCTGTGTAGACGTTTGGAGCAGTTTTGTGCTCGGTGGGCGACTCCTACGTCATCTAGTCAGCAAGCAGTCCCTTCGGGCGACCCGGTTCCTGCAAAGCGCCCCAAGGTGGACGGCATGAATCAGGATGCCTTTGAAAGTCTGCGGGACGCTTTTATGGCCCACAATGCTCCACAGCGTCCTCCTTTTAACCCTTCTCCACCGGCGCCGCCCACGGATCCACCCGGCCCGGCGCATGACACAGCTGATGATGCCACTGGGGATACGGATGAAGAGTCGGGGCCTTCTAGGCCATGGCGTCTGGCCTCTTCGCCGCCCCCAACGGACCCTCAGGCTCCCTCTGATATGTTAGACCCCAAACTGGTGGTACATCCTCGTTCCTCGGAGTGGGCGCCTTCAGCCAAGGTGGCCGCTTACGTGGCCAGTAGGATTCGCACCCCTATGGGGAAGGAGGTGCGTAGCTGGCTTCGATTCGGAGTGACCTCGCCTCTCCCTTGATGGGAAAGTCACACAGACACCTGAGCTTGACCCCCGGATGGCGACTTTTCTCGCTAAGTTTATCAAGGATCCTAAGAAGGGTATAGATCGTTCCTGGAGGGTGTGCCAGGATAAACTCCTGGACGCCCTTGGGCCCAAGACCATGGTTTCAGATATGGCGGAGGACGCCAAGACGCCAGGTGCCTTGATTTCGCCAGAGGCCTTCTCAGGATGGGCACAGAGGGTGATAGTCTTCTTAGAAAATGTGAACTGTGCGCTTTCCACAGAGCGCTGCTGTTGTTTCCTTATAAAGGTGGATCCGAAGTTGGGAGACTTAGCGGAATCGGAGGCTGGAGCTATAGCCCAGGGAGGTTTATTTGGGGTGCCCTTTATAAAGGAACTAGGGAAATTTGTTAACACGTTCACCTCCTTAGATAGGGCCCAGTCGTCCATCAAGAAAGTTTTTCCCTCACTGGTTTTCCGAGGGGCCGGTAGAGGCAGGGGCCGCTCGACCGCCCAGGTCCCCATCTCCAACACCAATAACTCCAGGGGACAAGGCTTCAGGCAAGGGCAGTGCCAAACGCAGGTGCAGTACTCCAATTTCTACCCGTCCCGCGGCAGGCGTTCCAGAGGCAGAGGTTTCTGCGGAGGAGACAACGCCGCCAACACCGGTGAGTGTGTCTTGTTCTTCCCTGGTGGGAGTGGGGGGACATTTGGCCCGCTTTCTGGGGGTCTGGAGGACGATTACGTCCGATGCATGGGTCCTTCAGACAGTACAGGGGTTTCGAATAGAATTCTGCAGAGAGCCTCAGCAGGTCGTTCCGCCCAATCCCATTCGGTTTTCGTGGTCAGAAGAGGCCTTGTTAGGCACGGAAATCTCCGCTCTCTTAGACAAGGGTGCTATTTCTCGCACGGTCTTGGATCCTCTCGGTTTGATCAGCAACATGTTTGTGGTAGACAAGGCGGACGGGGGGGCAACGTCCGGTTCTCAACCTGCGGGACTTCAACGTTTGGTTGGTTTACCGCCATTTCAAAATGGAGGGGATTCACCTCCTCCGCAAGGTGCTCCGGCCAGCGGATTGGATGGTCCGGTTGGATTTAAAGGATGCTTACTTGGTCATCCCTATTTTTCCGCCTCACAGGAATTTTCTTCAATTCCTTTGGAAGGATCAGGTTTATCATTTTACTACTTTTACTACACTTCAGTTCGGGCTGGCACACCCGGTTTCTCTTCGGGATCAGTTGCAACAGGCAGTGAGTCTGTTAGAGGGATTGGGGTTTGTCATCAATTTCAAAAAATCCCTTTTGGTGCTGGCCCAGCGTTTAGCGTTCTTGGCTTTCGTGGTCGACTCCACGACAGCAACTCTCAGTCTTCCGTCGTGAAAAATTGCAAAGATCTGCCACGAGCTCAGATGGATGCTAGCCAAGGGCACGGTTCCCCTGCAGCAGATAGCCCACTTCATGGGCTTTCTGTCAGCCTCGAACCAGGCTATCTTTCTAGGGCCCCTTCACTATCGGGCACTGCAGCGACTCAAGGTCAAGTTCTTGCGGAAAGGTCTCCCATATTCCCATCCGGTGACCCTGTCAGGGGAAGCGGTGGAAGAGATTCGTTGGTGGCTCACCCACATGGAAGCATGGATCTTTGGCTCCGCCCAGGACCTGGTCATAGTGTCCGATGCGAGCAGATCAGGCTGGGGTGCTCGATGTGGAGATTTCTCCACAGGAGGTTCGTGGTCTCAACAGGAACAGGAGCTTCACATCAACTACCTGGAGCTGTTAGCGGGCTCCTTCGCTGTGTGTTACTGGACCAAAAACAGGGTTCAGTCTTGCCTCCTCTTGAAAATGGACAACGTGTTAGCGGTCCGGTATATAAATCACCTCGGCGGTACTCGTTCAAAGGTGCTTTCGGACCTGGCAGGGAATTTGTGGCAGTTTTGTCTCGACAATCACATCTCATTGAAGGCGGAGTATCTTCCGGGTCGTCAGAATTTGGTGGCCGACTAGCATTCACGTCATTTCAGAGATTCCAGTCTGTAGAAACTACATCCGGACGTGTTTTGTCTGGTGAAAGACTTTTGGGGTCCCTTTTTCGTGGATCTTTTTGCCTCTCCAGGTTGGACCACCAGCTGACTCGTTTCTTCAGCTAGAGGCCAGTCCCTCTGGCAGTGGCCACGGATGCGTTCCTGCAGGACTGGTCGCAGGAGGCACCGTACGCTTTCCCGCCTTTCGCAATGATCACTCGAGTGTCCACCCAGATTCAGAGACAGAAGGCCAGCATGGTTCTCATTACCCCAATTTGGAGATCTCAAGTGTGGTTTCCAGTTCTTATGGAACTTTCTTGGGATTTTCCAATCCCACTCCCCCACTTTTCGGAGCTTTTCCTCAATCCGGATGGGGTCCCCCATCAAATGGTTCTCGAGGGCTTTCTCCACCTCATGGCGTGGAGGATTACAGCGGAAGATGGTCGCTCCCGGGCCTTTCGCAGTTCGCTGAGAACCTCTTGTCCAAGGCTTGGTCAGACAGCACTGTTAAGCATTATCGGTCTGCCTGGACAAGGTGGTGCCGTTGGTGTGTGCGACGGGGTTGTGATCCTGTGGTTGCTGACGTGGTTGAGGTCTTAGACTTTTTGGCTCACATCGCGCAACAAGGGTTGGCTTATCGATCGGTCAACACCTTCCGTTTGGCGATTTCTGCAGGTCATTCCCCGCTAGGGGGCAAGCCGGTCGGAGAGCATTCCTTTGTTTGCAGGCTCTTGAGGGGTCTTTGGTTATCGCTTCCCCTGGAACCTAGGTACTCGGAACTTTGGGATGTTAATAGAGTGCTTAATCTTTTTCTGTCATGGCAGCACAACGAGTTTCTCTCCCGCAAGGAATTGTCGGTAAAGCTTGCGATGCTTCTTTGTCTGATTTCATGTCGCAGAGTTTCAGATGTACAAGCTCTAGACGTCACGGGCAAAGTTTTTTCTCCCTCGGACATATCTTTTACTATCCGTAGACGGACCAAGTCTCATACTCGGACTATTGAGTAACCAGCGTTCCCGGATTCTCCTAAGCTTTGTGTAGTCCGTTGTTTGAAAGCCTATGAGGAGATGTCCGTGGAAGTTTGTCCTCCTGGGGAGCGGCAGCTCCAAATTGCACTCAGGAAGCCTCACAAGGCGGTGTCCTCCCCTATTATGGCATGTTGGGTGCATTGGGTCATGCAGGAGGCAGGCTTTAGCCGGCGGCAGTTTGGGGTTCACTCTGCATGGGGTGCGATGGCAGGCACTGTGAGAAATTCGCACTGCATTTGGCCTGATCTCCACAGCTCTCATTGGGGGCCATCCTCAACCTGAACTCACTCAAATACATAGGAGTGAGTCTTTTAACACTATGCAATTACATAAGTGATATGTTGCTTTAAAAAACTGCAGAAACACACCATCTTGGAAAAAGAAAATACTATAGAAAATACAAGTGTAAACAAAAATTGAAATATAAACAGGACCAACATCGCTGATCCCAGGCTGGGAGGGCAGTATCTATTTTTGTTGGCTGGGGCTGTCACTCATGGAGGGGTAGAAGGAGGGGCAATTACATTTACAGACTCGGCACTGGCCCCACCAGATTTACCCCTCTCTCACCAAGCAATGCCCCTATTCAGAACAGGTTCACACAGTTCGTGATCTGTCAGCATCAAAATGATTGTGCTGCAGAAGGAAGTGCCAGACATTTAGACCCCCCTAGAGGGTTAGTGATATGCTTTTTAAACCGGTGGAGTACCAGAGCAGTTTGGGGCATAAGGCGATGCATTAATGCCAGTGTCTGCTCGAGCATTGTACACTCAATGGTGCAACCCAAACACTGTGACATTAGAAGCTCTCTTCGCATTCAAAGCTCTCCTTGCATTCCTCAAGATTTACACTTTCTTATCCAGTCTTATCAGGACGTTCACTTCATTCGGTTTGAAGAGTAGCCTCTCCTGAAGCTCTACCTCCACCAAGAACAGGCACTCTTCAGCCTCCCAAACTTACCATCTGAGTTTCCACTGTGACTTTTGCTCCAGAAATCCTATGTTCCACTTTTCTTAACCATTTTCCACAACTGGAACTGTCTTATCCACTGTTAGACTTGGCATCTTTTGGCATATTTCCCCTGAGTTTTTGCTTTATGACCTCCCGGTTTTGACTCTGTTTATGCTGGCTTAGTGTCTCTGCACACTTTCTCACTGCTGATCAGTGTTAAAGTGCAAGTGCTCCTGTTGTAAATTGTGTTTAGGATTGGTGTTTCCATGATTAGCGTATTTGATTAACGTGTCAGTCCCTAGTAAAGTGCGCTAAGTGTGCCAGGGCCTGTAAATCAAATGCAGTTAGTTGGCTGCAGCACTAGAGTGTGCCATCCACACAAACCGCCTGTAAATGTAACTCTAGCCTGCCATTGTAGAGACTGTGTGCAGTCTGGGACTGTCATGTCGACTTGGCAAGTGTACCCACTTGCCAGGATCTAATGTTCCCTTTTCTTACATGTCAGTCACTCCTAAGGTAGGCCTAAGGTACCCTTATGGGCAGGGTGCAGTGTTTGAGAAAGGTAGGACATGCCCTGGTGTGTGTGGCTTGTCCTGATAGTGAATTACAGCCAATTTTGTTTTTCACTATTGCAAGGCTACATGTTCCCCATAGGAAAGAATGGGAAGTTTGTTTATAACATCTTATAAACATAACTGACCATGAGAACTAGGTAGGAAAATAACATTTAGTATGCCTGAACTCAGAATCTAAAGATGCATCTTTTAGTGAAGGTGATTTTTACGTTCTGTGTTTGAAAGTACCACTTTTAGAAAGTAAGTATTTTCTTGCTCAGTCATCCCGTGTGCCTCTGCTGGAATGTGGTTTGCCTGTCTGGGTTTTGGATGAAATAAGGCTGGGGGAGCAAGAGGAGCTCCAGATAATCTAGGTGGGTCAGGAAAGGGCTGAATAGACCTGGGCTGCGATGGGGGAAGGGGGATGAGATTTCCTTGCACCTCAAAGGGCCTGGTGTGCCTCTGACAATGCCGCCTCCACCCCCTGCCAGGAAATCACACCAGAGAAGGCAGAACTGGTTTTGGCAGGGCACAGGAAACCTCCGCCTACAGGATCAAAGGATTTTGGGCTTTAAAAAGTGGGGCCCAAACCCCTGAATTGAGAACTCTTTTGGACCAAGAAGACTGCCAATAAGAAGAGCTGGAGAAGCTGTGAGGAGCGACCCTTGACCCTGTCCACAGGCAGGTCGCTCCTCCACGCCACACATCGCCTGTGTGCATGTGTCCCTCTGCTTGCTGCAGCGGTTGTAAACTTGAGGCCCTGCCGCCTTAGGTTGCGCTCACACTGGTAACTGCTAGTGTTCTTTTGTCCTCAATTGCTGTGTTGCTCTCTGTGCCCTTTTTGCCTTTTTGTGTCCTTCGTCTCTGTGCCCCTTCTGCCTTCTGCGCCCTTTTACTTCCGTGCCCTCTTGCGCCCTTTTGTGCTCTTTCTCCGTTGTGCCCTTTTTGCCTTTTTTCCCTTTTGTGCCTATTTCCGCTGTGCCCCTAAGTATTTTGTGCCCCCTGACTTGCCTTCCGTGCCCCTGCTCTCTGCCCGTTTTCCCGCCGCTGCGTCCCCCGCGTTCCCGTCCCCTGCGTTTCTTGCCCACTCGCCGCCCCGCTCCCCCGTCCCAGCTGCTCCTGCCTCCAAACCCCCTTATATGGCGGCTGTGCGCAGCGGGCGCAGAAAAGGCGCCCCAAAGGCAAGCCCGTCTGTGCCTGGACCGCGCCCAGCACCAGAACCATTGGCTCCCCGTACACCAAGACACCCGACACCGCTACGACGTCAACACCCTCCACGCACTCAACACCGGACAACCTGCACACCTGCTTCTTGGCCGCCCGAATCGCACCCAAGGACCTTTCTCCTACCGGAACTGCAGCTTCACCAGCATCCGACCCGCAAATCCACCCACCGCGAAAGAACGCGACCACCTCAGATGCATTCTTCTCAACACCCGCTCTGCCCTCTTCACGCTGTCGAATTCTGGGACCTACTCGACTCAACCTCCCCAGACGTCGCCTTCCTGACGGAGACCTGGATTAACCCCTCCTCGGCTCCCGACATTGCCATAGCCATCCCGGACAGCTACAAGATCACCTGCAGGGACTGCCCCAACGGAGTAGGAGGATGAATCGCCATCGTCCACAGGAACACTCTCAGAGTCTCGACCAACACCGATGACACTCTCAGCACTGCCGAAAACCTGCACTTCCAGATCGACACCGATCCCAACACCACCCTCAGAGGAACCCTCATCTACAACCCCCGGACCCCGGCCACAGTTCAGCGACTCCATCGCCGACTTCGTCAGTACACACGCCCTCGCATCCACAGACTTCATCCTCCTCGGGGACCTGAACTCCCAACTCGAGAACAACAACGATACCAACTCCACCACCTTGATCGATAACCTCACCACCTTGTGACCAACTCTTCACAACACCCACCCACTCTGCTGGCCCACGCTTGACCCCATCTTCTCCGCAAGCTCCCAAGTCTCCTTCAACCACACCACCGAACTCCACTGGACTGACCATCGCTGCACCCACTTCACCTTCCGGAAACCCACCAGGCACCACCACACCAAACAGATCCCTCGCCGCTGATGGAGCAAAGTCACGAAGACCAGCTAACCACCACCCTCTCCCGGAGCCCACCTACCGACCCCACTGACCCCGACTCCGCCGCCCGCAACCTCGGACCGTGGATCGACAACTGTGCCAACATCCTTGCCCTGATCAAGAAACCCTCCAACAGACACCAGCAAGAAAGCGAGCTGGTTCACCGAGGACCTCCAGGCCTCCAAGCAAACCTGCCGAAAGCTAGAAAAGAAATGGCACCGTGAACAGACACCGGACAGCTACGCAGCCCACAAAACGCCACCTGCAGACACCTTAACCTCATCAGATCCGCCAAAAGGGTGTCCTTCAAAGATCCCCTAGACAACAACGCACACAACAGCAAAGAGCTCTTCAACATCATGAAGGAACTCTCCAACCCCAGCTCCAACACCAATGACATCCCACCTTCGCAAGACCTGTGTAACTCCCTCTCCACCTTCTTCCATCGCAAGATCACAGACATCCACGACAGCTTCAATGTCACGACTGCCCGACAGCCACTGAGACCTCCGTCCCCACGGCCACCATCCGCACTGACCCCCTGCTCTCCTGGACCAACAAAAATGACAACAACACCATTAAAATCATGAACACCATCCACTCAGGATCTCCGTCAGACCCATGCCCACACCACATCTTCAAATAAGCCAGCACCACCATCGCACCCCATCTCCGGAAAGTCATCAACATCTCCTTCGTGACCGCGACCTTCCCGGAGAGCTGGAAGCACGCAGAGATCAACGCCTTACTCCAAAAACCCAAGGCTGACCCTAAGGACCTCAAGAACTTCCGGCCCATCTCCCTGCTCCTGTTCCCGGCGAAGGTCACTGAGAAGACCGTCAACAGACAACTGACCCTCTACCTCGAGGAGAACAGCATCCTGGACCCGTCCCAGTTCGGGTTCCGCAGCAACAACAGCACCAAAACTGCCCTAATTGCCGTCACCGATGACATCAGGGCCCTGCTGGACAACAGCGAAACCGCGGCCTTCATTCTCCTGGACCTGTCAGCCGCCTTCGACACTGTCTGCCACCACACCCTATGCACACGCCGCTGGGATCCGAGACAAGGCTCTGGACTGAACCACATCCTTCCTCTCCGGCAGAACCTAGAGCGTCCGCCTCCCCCCTTTCCGCTCCGAAGCCACAGAGATCACCTGCGGCGTACCCCAGGGCTCATCCCTCAGCCCGACATTGTTCAACATCTACATGGCACCGCTCGCCCACATCGCCCGACTGCACAACCTCAACATCATCTCCTATGCCAACGACACCCAGCTGATCCTCTCCCTCACCAAAGACCCCCTCACTGCCAAGACCAACCGCCACGAAGGAATGAAAGCCATCGCCGAGTGGATGAAGAACAGCCGTCTGAAGCTAAACTCAGACAAGACGGAAGTTCTCATCCTCGGCTCCACCCTCTCGGCCTGGGACGACTTTTGGTGGCCGACTGCACTGAGAACAGCACCAACACCCACCAACCACGCACGCAACCTGGGGTTCAATCTCGACTGTACTTTCTCCATGACAAAGCAGGTCAACGCCGTTTCGTTGTCCTGCTTCAACACCCGCCACATGCTCCGCAAGATCTACAGGTGGATCCCCACCAAAACAAGAAGAATGGTCCCCCAGGCCCTCGTCAGCAGCAGGCTGGACTATGGAAACACCCCCTAAGCAAGAGCCTCGGCCAAACTCCTGAAATGACTTCTGCGTATTCAGATTGCCTCTGCACGCCTGATCCTCGACATCCCTCGCCGCAGCCATTTCGCACCCCACCTGAGAGACCTGCACTGGCTCCCCGTCAACAAATGGATCACCTTCAAACTCCTCTCCCACGCACACAAGGCACTCCACAACACCGGACCAGCATACCTCAACAGATGACTCACCTTCTACACCCCCACCCGCCAGCTCTGCTCCGCCGACCTCACCCTCGCCACCATCTCCCGCATCTGAAGAGCGACCTCCGGCGGCAGATCGTTCTACCACCTCGCTGCCAAGACCTGGAACACCCTCCCCATCCACCTACGGCAGACCCAGGACCTGCTAACCTTCAGAAGACTTCTCAAGACCTGGCTATTCGAGAAGTAGCACCTTGAGACCCCCACAGGTGAGTAGTGCGCTTTACAAATGTACAAATGTTCTGATTGTTTGATTGATTGATTGATTGATGCGGAACGACCACTTTGCTGTGTGCTTTGCTGTGTTGGCCTGCAGTGGCTTCTTCTGTCTTGGGCATTGAAAGGACTGTACTGGACTTTCTGTAATCTATTCTTGTGAGTTTTTTGAAGGGCTTAAGGTAGAGCTTGCCTGTCTTCAAGTTCTTCTGCCTCCAGCACTGGGAACAGTGTGGTTTGTGCTGCAACAGAGGAAAAAGCAACCTGACGCCATCTACGACGCCGCTTCTAACTCTGTGTCCTGAAGGCACCGCAGAAGGCACCGCCACAACGCCGCACCACGACCCTGGTCTCACCGACGACGCCTGCTGACGCAGCCACCGAGCCGCTGCTCGCACCGCAATCTGTGGGCATGGCACTCTGCATCTACTTGCTTCACCTTGCCGCCTTGGTGTCCCAGACAACACCACTCCACACCGAACTTGACGCCACTGCTTGCACCGTGGTTCGAGGGCACCACTTGTAAGTTACATGACGCACCGTCCTCATCCCGCACTGCAGCCTTGGCCTACCGACGCTGGAGCCACTGACTCCAGTACATCAGCAGACTACAGTGCTTCAGCAACGACAATGATGCTGCCTGCACCGTGGCCTGCCAGCACCGCGGCCTGCCAGCACCGCAACGAGCACCGCATCACTTTGCACTGCGACCCTGGTCTCACCGACGACGCCATCTGATGATGCCACCAAGCCGCTACTGGCACCGTGACCTTGGGGCATCGCACACCACACCGCTGCGCTTTATACCCCAGCACCCAACGCCTGCAGACGCCAGCGCTCCTGACTTGAACCGCAAGGAGTTCGATCTGCAACATGTGTGACTTCAAGGACCTGCTGACCTCTGGAACCAACACCTGTGGACTCCGTGCTTTCGGAAGCTCAATGAGAGGTCGCCGATGACCTGCATTTTAAAAGGTACTGTTTTGCAGGTCTTCCCGACACCGTAGCTGGTAGATGACGCTGCTGTCAGCCAGAACTGTTTGGATTTGTTTGTTCATGATGCCGTGATAGTCCCTGAGGGAGCTATCGACTTCAAGGAACTGTTTTTCAAGGTTATTTGGCTATCTGAATATTTCTAAGGACTGTGTGGATTTTTATCGTTTTTGCTCTTGTCTTAAGTATATAAAAATATTGGACATTTTTCTAAACTGGTGTGGTGTTCTTTTGTAGTACTTACACTGTATTACTGTTGGTTATGTGCAAATGCTTTACACACTGCCTCTACAATACGCCTGACTGCTTGTGCCAAGCTACCCAGGGGGTGAGCTGGGATTATTTTAGGAGTGTTACTCCCTTATCCTGACTAGGAGGAAGGGTCCCTTACTTGGACAAAGGTGCAAACCCTTGCCAACTAGAGACCCTCAATTCTAACATCCACCCTCTTCAAATTCCTCGAAATTACTTTGACTCCCCTCAACTCTTTTGGCCCACACAGCACATCTGTATTGGACATTTCCCCAAAGGCCCCCACCACCTTTTTCCTCCTTGCACAAAACTCAAATAACTCTTCCTTCTTAGAAAACGTCTCCAATATTTGGATCTGTTTATCTCATGACCGTCAAGCAGTAGTCCTTGCCTCAGATTTTTAACCCTGCTGCTCTGACCTGGAGTGTCCTCTGTTGCTGGTCCTGCCATTTTCACAACACACTAGTTGCCTTTCTCATGTCTAGGTTCATCCTGGATGTACTGGCTCAAGGCATTCTGGGGCATAGGGGCCATGTCCATCCTTGTCTCCATTTGTAAAGCCTGCCGTGTCTCTCCCACTGGCTGCAACTCCCGTCAGACACGCTCCAGACCTTCATCTGCATCTTTGTAGATCAGTTGCATGGGTATAGCCTTTTCTGCATCCACAGTGACCTGATAAAAACACAGCCTTCACTGAAGAATGTTCATGGACTCTTAAAGCTTGAACAAATTGCCTCATCCTATAAAACAAAATCTCAATCCACACATGTTGTGCAACAATCGACCAGTATCCAACCATCCTTTGCTATGGAAAAGCATAGAGAGTTGTCTCACATCAACTGAATACCATAGTTCCAAGTAACATCTGCTTCTCAACTACCAGTCTGACTTAACTCATGGCTCTACATATAAGCTGGCTGACTTACTGACTGACTTTCCCTGGGAGCGGCAGTGGAGAGGAACCAAACTCCAGCACGACAGTTCGCGGTTGAATTGTCCCCGCTTGCTGGCTTGAATCTGCTTCATTGACCAGCCGTCCCTCGATTTCTACTTTGCAACACAGCCTGCAGCACCAGAGCCAAACATGTGAGCCGCCCTTACAACCAAGTTCGCACCGCGTCGCGGGCATCGTGCCTTCAGTCAATTACCTTGTCCAGCACAGACTTTCATTTTGAACTGCGGTACACCTACACTCCGGCAGCCTCCGTGCCCGCTGTGCAGATTAATCCCTTCCCAGTCCCTGTCCTGAGGAGAACCTATAACACCCAAGGTTCGAAACGCGTTGACATCCCCAACCTGTGGCAAGAGCAAAGGGTGCAGCTAGGGTGTAAATCGTACCACTTCTGCGGGCCCTAGCTGTAAAATCCTATAAACATTCGACCACAGGTCCTGTGAGACAGGCAGGCACCTTCATTCCACCTCAGTTCCGCCTGTCCATTGGTTTTTAGTTCTAAGGACTGGTTTTCTTTTCTTTTCATGCATAAATAATGCACTTTCCTTAAATGCATTTTGTACTTTGCAATTGATTTGGAATGTTATGCGTTGTATCTTTTTTGGTGTGATAACATGTTCCTTTTTTGATTCTTCACCTTAATTGTTTGTATATTTGTATATATTGTATACACAATTGCATGTTGCTGAACTAACTGTACTGACAGTCTTCCGTTTATGTCTGTTGTTTTTGAAATCAATGAAATCTAAGTTTAAATGAAAATAAATTATTTTGGAATATAATTCTATTGGCCACGTAGTACACATTGGCTGCGTGGGTCCAGATTTTTTTGCTAATCATCCGGACCAGCCAACTTGTTCTGTTTTTCCGCTTGTTGAGATCTGGGCTGGCCAGTTGTAGGATCCAGTACCTTCACTGTTCCACAGTCTACATATAAGCTAGCACACCGCACAAAGTCCTGAATGATGTCCACAACATAGCGGACAAAGGAAAAGCCTGTTTCTTTATGGTTGCAGAACTGCGTGCAGCTTTTGGCGCAGATGATTTTGGCAGGTTCATTCAACCTCGAGGACAAGGTATGAGCTTTTGTGGTTGAGTTCAGAGTTACAATTTCCCTTTCTCTCCAATAGACATTAAGTGGTGCAGAGCTCAGAAATATCTTAAATGATTTGAAGTGATCCAATGGCACAACCCTTTTCCTGCTCTATTAAAATTTTAGGTGGAGACAACATGTCTGAACCTTTGAGGATATACAATGTGTTGATGCACCAATATAAGGATGACACAAAAATCTACTGAAAAACATCAACAACTGTAGATGTCTCGACGCCGCAGCATGCTGTGGCAGACTTTATAAATGTATGTCAGTGAATGTCCTCATTCTCAACCCACAAAACATGGAGTTCCTTCTTTTCACACCCTCTCATTGTTAGGTCTCGCCTAGGCAGCGCTTGCTCTTTGAGACATTCTTTCTTCAGGGTATGGGCTTGAAGTGCTGCCCATTGTCCTCCCATGTTTTCAATTGGCTCCTGTGACTGTCCTTTGTAAATGCTTCATTGTGTTTGGTTACCCTGCTTATAAGTCCCTTCTTAGTCTTTCCTGTTCTATTCTTATAACCTCCCATAAGGACTGCCCCTATTACTTGTGTTGTGACTCGGTATGTTTAATTTACAGTCTATGAGCACTCTTTTGTTAATGGTGTTTTAATGCTCCTGCCATTGCAAGCACAACAGCTAGACCCGGCCATACTGCACTTCCCCCTATATGCAAGGTAAAAAAAATATATTATTTTCCTGCGCGGCCCGCACAACTTTACTTTTATATTTCAGGTGGGCGAGGCCACATCTTTTTCCCATTTATTTTTGTTCTTTCAGCACGCTTGCTTTACTTTTAAACATATTGAAGTAAAGTACGGCGGGCCCGATTGATATAATAGTAAACAAATATGGCGGCCACATAACTATTTTTCTTCTATTTATTGACTTTCGTACCAATAGTGACATGCTGCGTTTAAGCTTTAAACATCTAAAGTGAAACTGCGGCACAGCTTTTCTTTTATATTTCAGGTGGGCGAGGCCACATCTTTTTCCCATTTATTTTTGTTCTTTCAGCACGCTTGCTTTACTTTTAAACATATTGAAGTAAAGTACGGCGGGCCCGATTGATATAATAGTAAACAAATATGGCGGCCACATAACTATTTTTCTTCTATTTATTGACTTTCGTACCAATAGTGACATGCTGCGTTTAAGCTTTAAACATCTAAAGTGAAACTGCGGCACGCTTGCTACAGAAGGCAATAAATAAAAAAAACAAACGTAGATGGACGCCGCATTTTTTTTACATTTGCAAAGCAATAGCTCTGCATTTAACTAATATGAGACCTATTGAATTGCAATTGCTTGTTGTAATTTTGACCCATTGCTACTGGACCCACTAAATTTATAAAACCTCTTTCCCTCTCTTGCACACTAAAATTGTTTAGTCTCACCCTGACTTCTGCCCTTAACCATGAACCATATAGCAATAGGGTGGCCCCGTTGGTAAATATATACCTCCAAACACTCATAAAATATAATAAGCAACTGATCTAACTGGAAAGAACAGTGTTAGCTCTCAGTCCTCATTTACGCTGCTTATAGCAATACTCCATTCAGCTGCCATCTGCAAAGCAACCTGAGCACATTACACTCAGACTTCGTGACCTCATTGGTTTCCGAAGAAATCAAGAATCCTTTAGAAAAAAAATGGCCCCAGTTACAAAGCCATGCACAGAACAATCTCTCATACATATTTGATCTGCTCTCTATATCAAGGCCAAAGAGATCTTCTGAAATTTGCTTCCACTGCTAGGAACATGATTCAGGATTGTTTTGCTCAGAAGCAATCCTTCACTAGAGCGGTAAATAAGGCCAGGAACAATACCTTTTGACATTTTTACAAAACTCACTATTCTCACTTACAGAAAAATACACTTCAACACTTCTTTGGCAAGTACTTCCTCCTCTCCTAAAATCTACCTGAAAGCTACCAACATGTCATTGTACCATGTGATGTTCATTTAAGGCTCTAAGCAAGATACATACTAGTTCTGTTGTAGATCCTGTGGTCAAAATGCGTTTATCTGTTTATATGAAGCGTGATTAGTTGAGCTATCTATAAGGTACCCTAATATCCTGTAATGCAGAAGAGCTGTATAGAGCCATTAACAGAGTACAGTGTCTTCACTTAGGCTTGCTGGGATATTTATGGGAGGTGCTTTGTTTCTGCTTTTGCTTGCTGTGATCTTCCTTCTTGCATTGAGCATAGGACAAGCATTGCTCAGTGGAAGTAAGAGCACAGCAAGCATAAGTTCCCCTCAAAGCACGGCCAGAGCACTTGTCATCCCCACCATGTTTCTGAATTAGTGTTACAAACTGATAGGTGCCGCAGTCGAGATTCAGCTCCGCCACCGCCAGTTACTGTAGATGTTAATAGCCTTTGCCATCTGGACTTGTAAGGGAACATTGGAATGAAGTGGGGCGGATGCCTTGAAATAGAATTTTTCTATGTTTGGTATTGTAGCGGTAAAGAAAAAATAACAGTTTATTAATTTGTGTAGGGTTTAGTCTTTGAGGCATTTAGGATGGGTCTGCCACTGCTCTGGATAAATATTCAAGTAGGATGCCCTGTTTAAATTTTGTGGACAAACCACAAAGGGGGCATTTCGTCTTTTTTCCACTTTCTCCTTGATTCAGTTTGTGAAATCCACCGCTACCTTCCGTAGCTCAAGAAAACCATCCTCATTGGTGTGCCCCACGAACCGGGTGATATTAAAACCACGTGGCAGCTTCATCCGCAGAGCATTTAACAAGCAAACATGCTGTGGAAATCGTGCGTCGACTCAATGCTGCTGGGTGCCTTGTGGCTGAAGCTTGGACTTTTGCTGGCAGAACAATGCTGTAACTGAGGGGATTAGGCATTAGAAACCAAAACTCAAATGGGAGATTGTCAGCCGTCGATGGAAAGAGGAGGGGAGAAGTGGACAACCACTGCATGACACTACACGCAGTACCGACTAGCCCATGACTGTATTCATGCATCGATACATCAAACACTCCAAGCCATGCCTTCATCATCCCCCCCCCAACTATCACATATCTATCCACCACTACCAAATATCCATTCATCAACTCCCAACCATTCATTCATGCACCAATTCTTGCACCAATCCAGCTCTGTTATCACACCCATCAATCTTCCCACCCAACCATTGCTGGATGCACCCACAAAAATGCAACATTCTAACAATCCTTGTACCCAACCACACTACCATGAATCCATCCCTATGCCGAACCAACATCTAACTATACCTGAATACCTGAAGGTGACTGTCTGCTTTATACGTCTGGGTGTATATGCTCACATAAGGATATTGTTTTTGTGCATATGTGTGTTCAAGTATGTTTTCCATTTGTACATCCAATCCTATCACACAGCCATTACAACAATGAGCACATACGCTCAAAGCAGATCAGACCAATGGGCTTTTCTAAAACTTGTTCCCATTACTTACAGGCCACCTAAGGTTCATACAGTAAATCAGTGTGATTGTGAGTCAAAATACTCAACCCATACTTGGATCAGATGATTGAGAGAAAGGCAAAGCATCTCTTCGCTTCTTGCTATATCAAGAGAGGCGACCTTAATCTCAGATTTGCAGTATTCAGCAAGCTGAACCCATTTTGCTTGCAAACATGCTTTGTTTTGTCGACAACAAGAACCGATATAGAATGACGCTGTTCAGTTTTTCCATACATCTAAATTTGGACGTGCTGATGACTGGTACAGCATTGTAGCTAAAGAATGTTTCGCTGTCATAAACCTGCTGAAAATAACCGAGCTCCAGAGCTCACTCACCACGACATGGCAACAATAATCTTCAGCTGGATGTATTTTAATATCTGCTGTAGGTACAAAAAACAGAGGAGATAATGGCCAAGTCTAAATTAGTCCCAAATTCAGTGGGAGGGAAAAGTAAAAGCGGAGCCCCTTTTTCCCGTTACCAATGGTTCAAGAGGAAACAAAGGGTTAATATATGTTGTACATGGTGCTGTGCTGTCGCCATGGACACAGTGGCTTCAGAGATCAGAAGTGTGCCACCATGGTGGTGACTGTTGTCTGCCCTCGCAGGTTCTGGGCTACGCATATGTAGTATCCCGCGTCAATGGTCTCAAAGTCTTCAACACCGATCACGCTCTTGGAGAGCCGAGTGGTATGCCCAACCCCACGATCCACCAGCCTCCACGTGTCCTGGATGGTCACAGGCCTCTGATACTGTATTAAAAGAACAAAAAAAAATATTTTTGGAATGCGTCAGCAGATATACTTAAATAAAAAAAACAATGCATGGGAACAACCTGTCTTTCAAGAACCAAATGTTATACAATAAGGATTCCCAAGTTGGCAAATTAAAATGAAAGCCCTACTTTTCTGAATTGTAGATCCTGAAATTTGTCAGTCTCCAGTAGTTTAATGATCCAAAAATCATTGGGAGTGGCATCTCTAGCAGTGACATCTGAAATCTTTTTTTAAAATTAAAACACACTATTGATTTTCTTGGTTTCACAAGTCATACATTCTGTTAGGTACTTTCGTAGGCACAAAAGCAGTATTTTATCAAGCATAACGTCAGGTGTAAGCCTCAGTTTTGCAGTGTTTACAAGTATTTCGTACCATTCCTTACAGTATACTTTACCGAAACCTTATTTAGAAGATACCAAGGTAGTAACAGGATACTCTTACAAGTGCATTTGGAATAACTTCAACAATTACAAAACCCCCTCCCTCCCTTTCTTGGCTCCGCTTTGGTTAGTGCCTACGGTGCCCAGTTCCATCCTGGTTCCTATTTCTACTTTTATTGGCGTAATTATTATGTTGTGTGCATAATGCAGCATTTCGTATGTAGCATTCTTGGGTCGAAATCGTGCCATCAGGGGACTATTTGCGATTGTTCCTCTATATGTCATGTACCACTGGGACAAGCGCAGGCTCTAGTACTTTAAATGCCTCAAGCATCAAGTCCCAGTCCAGTGAAATCAAGGTTTTGCTCAACCCTCGGGCCTCTTCCTGCCTAATGGCAGCACACTCTGCACTGCCCCATCGTACCACCTCCCCATTCCACAGATATATTGGTGGACCCCTTGCCGATTTCCACCTCATGGTTATTGCACGCTTTGCAAGGAGAGGTGATAGGTCAGCAAACCGCGAGTTTACCTTTCGCGATTTTGATCGCTGATGCATCCCAAGTATGCAGTTTCCAGCTGTCCCCTCTGTAGGAAAGCCTGTCGCTGTTCTGGTCCTCTGGGCGACATCTGTCCACAACTCCGCTAGCACAGGGCAGGACCACAACATGTGCAGAATGTCAGCATCCTCCACCTTACATCCGGGGCAATATTGTTGTGTGCGCGGGAACATAGGCTTCAAGTGGTGTGGAGTGAGATAAGCTCTATGGAGGATAAATTTAAATTTACCGTTACGTAATACCTTTTTAAGGTACTGTAGCAGAGCGGTCCATTCCCTGTCAGTCAGATCCCTTCCTAGGTCCACGGACCATCTGTTACGTAAATCAGTGAGTGAGATTCCAGCGTGTGCCCGAATACCTTTGTAGAGCCATTTTGTCAGCTGCCACCCCTCACCCATTTTATACATTGCTTGTACCAGTTCATGTGTCGGTGGTTCTTCTCTTGCAGGGACCCAATGCCTCTTAACGTACGCGGTTAGTCCTGCATGTGTCATAAATAGATTGCCTGGGACCTCATTTTCCTTGGTAAAGTTCTTGTGATCCATAAGAGCCCTGGCACCGAAGAGTGTCCCTACTGTAGTGACTCCTCCCTCAGACCTGCTGCGGGTGTTCCGTTTCGTAAGGAGACTTGTCGGTGTAGGGCTACCTGGTAATGGTGTGTTGTTTGAGTATGGGGTACACTTGCGCGTGTACTGTAGTGCTTTCCTCCAGTACACCAGTGCTGTGCGCAAAAGCGGTGGGTATCCTGGGGAACCCGAGAACGAGGCAGCAGGAGTGTATGTAGGATCCCGCGATTGAGATCCTGGGTTGTATATCCCAGTTCATGCAGGTTACGTCCTGCCATCCAGAACGAGAGCCACTGCAGTTGGCTTGCATAGCAATATGCACAAGGCAGGGGCTCCCAGTCCCCCTTTGTCTGTCTCCAGCTGCAGTTTGGCTAGACCCACCAGCCGGCGGCCATTCCCCAGATCAAGGCAGATAGGGAATAATGATCGAATGTGCCCTCTCTATGAAGGCTCATGTTACCCAAGTATCTGGCTCCTGTTATGGAATACTGCGGAAATTGCGGAAGATCTTCAAATAGCTACCCATTGAGTCCAGAAAACCTCTGGTTCAAAGACTAGTCGTTAGCCGTTCGGATTACGGCAATGCAATGTTTGCCTCCATCAATGAGTGTCTGTTGACTAAGCTTCAAACCCTCCAGACCCCCCTAGGTCCCCCTCTTTGCCCTGCCTCAGACAGCTGCACTGGCTTCCAGTGCGCCAAAGAAGTCAGTTTAAGATCCTTAGTCTTACACATAAACTTCTCCATGGCATAGGACCCTCTTACCTTGCAGAGAAATTGGTCAGGTACAAACCTTCCAGAACCCTAAGATCCAGTTCTAAGTCCCTCCTGGTACAGCCGAGGGCTGGGACATAGAGAAATGGATGCAGAGCTTTTTCTTATATTGCCCCCCAACTCTGGAACAAGCTGCCTGCACATCTGCTGTCCCTGTCCAGTCACCGGGCCTTTCATAGGGGCCTAAAAACATGACTCTTTCCCAATTAATTTCTCACCACCCCCCCTCTACACATGGTTGTTGTCTATTTCTCTGTTGCCAAGCGCCTTGAGACCTTTTGGTGATCTGTGCGCTATACAAGAGCCTATGACTATGACTATGACTAGATAGTAGTGTGTCAAGTTCCTTAAATATAGGTGCAGGAATTAGGTTTGTAAAAAAGTATAGTACTCTTGGAAGAACCACCATTTTGGAGATCGCCACCCGACCCATTACAGATAGTGATAGCGAGATCCAAAAGGTTGTCTGGGATCGGAGTGTCCTAATCGATCTGGTCAGGTTGCCCTCTATTAGGTCTTTGGGGTTTATATATATATATATATATATATATTGATTCCCAAATATTTCAATGTGTATTGCGCTACTGCTAGAGAGAGCTGCCCAAATTACAACATGTCTGGGCGCGAGCCAGGGTGAAAAAAGAAGGCTTGCGATTTAGCCTCCTTGATGGCCAAGCCCGAGACCAGTTCAAATAGTCTAAAAATGTTTGGAATCGGCCCTAGTTCATTGAGTAGGTCTCTGGCGTATACAATTATATCATCAGCATATGCTGATAGCACATGCGTGGCGTTGTCCAATCTGATCCCTATTTGCTCTGCCTCAGTCCGCAGCTTGATGTCCAGGGGCTCTAGTGCAAGCACAAATAGCAGGGGTGATAGTGGACACCCTTGGCGGGTACTCTGCCTATTGGGTATGCGCACGATATGTGAGTCCCGGTGCGGGCCCGTGCTGCGGGCGCCATGTACAGCAGTTGTACCCACTTCAAATATTCCAGCGGTATGCCTAATTCCCCCAGTGACCTGACCATGTAATCCCACTACAGGGTATCAAAGGCCTGTCTGAAGTCTAATGTAATGCAGCCTGCATTCTGAGTGTCTGCTGACATGGATCCCATGACATGGTAAAGTCTTCTGATGTTGAGAGATGCACTTGGCGCATGAACAAACCCACATTGATCCGGGTGTATGAGTTTGTGTAGGTATAGGAGTAGGTGGCGTGCCCGTATTTTACTTAATATTTTATATTCCGTGGCAAGTAGAGAAAGGGGTCGGTACCCTGAGATATTCGTAGCAGATCGTCCCGGGTTAGCAATTGATACAACTAATGCTTGTATTGTGGTGGAGGGAAGGGTCCCCGTGTCCATGGTGGATTGGTACAGCTGTTCCAAATGGGGAATCAAAGCATCTGAGGTGTCGAAGAATTCTATGGGCAGCCCATCTAGGCCAAGGGACTTGTTGCGTAGTAACGCCCAGATAGCTTCTCTGATTTCAGCTCTTCTAATGGGGCCTGACAGTTCATCCCTGGCGGTATCGCCTAGCTGGGGGAATGGTAGGTCATCCAGAAAAGCGTCTATAGACTCTCCTATCTGTTGCGCTGGGGCTTGGTAGAGTGTTTCACAGTACTTATAAAAATCTTTGTTTATCTCCTGCAGGGTGTGTACTGTGTTCCCTTCAGGTGTGGTTATTTCATGTAGCGCAGCAGCAGGGGTGCATTGAGCATAATACGTGCTAGTAGCGCATCAGCCTTATATAAATGATTAAACAGGGACCATTTACTCCTTTATCTCCTGTCATTCGAAAAATAATTTCAACAACATATTTGAACCATAATGCCCTTGGTGGGCCCATGTCCTGCCACAACATGATCTCCCATATGAGTAGAGATGGCCGGAAAAATGACATTTATCTCATGTCACTAGAAAATTCATATCAGCCAACACATATGAACCTTAGTGCCCACGATGGGCCAATGTCCTGCCACAACATAATGTCCCATATAAGTGAATATTGCCAGGTTCTAGAAATGCAGCAATTTAACCCACAAAGGACCAGAGTTCTTCTTCACTATTAAGCCCTAAAGGGGTATGGGTGCGTAATTCAATAATATATCTTGCTTCTAACTGCCGTAGCAGTTTCACCCTGTCACCTCCTCTCTCTTTAATTGGAACTTGATCCAAACAGAAGTAAAGTAATTTGTTACTTCTTGAGTCATGGGCATCAGCAAAATGTCTGGCTACTGGGAATGTAATGTCCCAGTTTGTAATTGCCCATGTGTGCTCCAGTATATGTTTTTTCACTGGATGGATTGTGCTACAAATATGCTGGAGACGGGCAAACCAGACAATACATTACAAAACTTGTGTTGCAATTAACAAATGTATTAATCACGTGTTCTGTTTTCTTGCCGGGGACTGAATATTCCTTAACCTTACAGCTGTTCTTACAGGCCTCACATGAGCAGCATGGGAAAAATTCCACAATAGGTAATTTCATAGAAAATTGCTCCTCTGAGAAAGAACTGTGCTCCAGACACCAGGCAGGCCGCTCCCCTTGCCACCACACAGCCCCTACTGTGTGCCCTGAGCCACTGCTGCCGCTCGCATTGGTTTGTGCCTGTTTTTCCGTTTTTCCTGACTGTTGGATTTAATCTGTCTCTGAGCTGTCTTTATTAATACTGTGTTAGCATTACTGTGTTTTTTTCTCCCCTCTCTGGACTGTGTTAGCATTATTGTATTTTCCCCTCTGTGCCCTCCACTTTGCCTTCTGTATACCCTGCTCGCTCCCCCCTTCGTTTTTGCCGCCGCTGCGACCCCTGCGGCCCGCCCCCGATATCCCATTCGCAGCCCGCTCCCAGGTTCATATGGAGGCCGGGCAGGGGTAAAGAGAGCGACCCTTGACCCTGCCACCAGCCAGGTCGCTCAACTCGCCTCCACACAGTCCCTCCTGTGTGCCCTGAGCCCGCTGCTGCCGCTCGCATTGGTTTGTGCCCGTTTTTCCTGTTGGATTTTACTCTGTCTCTGAGCTGTCTTTATTAATACTGTGTTAGTATTACTGTATTTTTTTCTCCCCTCTGTGGACTGTGTTAGCATTATTGTATTTTCCCCTCTGTGCCCTCCACTTTGCCTTCTGTATACCCCGCTCGCTCCCCCCTTCGTTTTTGCCGCCGCTGCGACCCCGCGGCCCGCCCCGCTGATTTCCCATTCGCCGCCCGCTCCCAGCTGCTCCTCCCTCCCACATCCCTTCATATGGAGGCCGGGTAGTGGTGAAGAGAGCGACCCTTGACCCTGTCACCAGCCCGGTCGCTCCCCTCGCCACCACACAGCCCCTCCTGTGTACCCTGAGCCCGCTGCTGCCGCTCGCATTGGTTTGTGCCCTTTTTTCCTGTTGGATTTTACTCTGTCTCTGAGCTGTCTTTATTAATACTCTGTTAGCATTACTGTGTTTTTTTCTCCCCTCTGTGGACTGTGTTAGCATTATTGTATTTTCCCCTCTGTGCTCTCCACTTTGCCTTCTGTATCCCCAGCCCGCTCCCCCTTTGTTTTTCCCGCTGCTGCATCCCCTGCGGCCCGCTACCCTGGTCTCCCATTCGCCGCCCCGCTCCCGCCTCCCAGCTTCTCCTTCCTCCCACATCCCCTGATATGGAGGCCGCTGGCGTGCCGAATGCGTGCCTAATGCAAGCCCGTCTGCGCCTGGACCAGGATTCCTGGCTCCCGCGAACACCATGAGGCCCGCCGCTGCTACGACTCCAGCACCCTCCACGCACTTAACGCCGGACGATCAAGCACTTGCTGCCTGGCCGCCCGAAGCGCACCCAAGGACCCTTCTCCTGCCGGAACTGCAGCTTCACCAGCATTCGGCCCGCCAACCCACCTACGGAAGAACTCAACTTCCTCAGATGCATCCTGCTCAACACCCGCTCCACCCGCAAACACGCCATCGTGCTCTGGGACCTACTTGACACCAACGCCCCAGACGTCGCCTTCCTGACGGAGGCCTGACTAAACCCCTCCTCTGCACCCGACATCGCCATAGCCATCCCAGAAGGCTACAAGATCACAAGCAAGGACCACACCAAGGAGGAGGAATTGCCATTGTCCACAGGAACACCCTCAGCTACGCTGAATACCTGCACTTCCAGATCCACACCCACCCCAACACCACCCTCAGAGGTACCCTCGTCTACAGACCCCCTGGACCCTGACCGCAGTTCAGTGACTCCATCGCCGACTTCATCAGCAGACACGCCCTTGCCTCCACGTACTACATCCTACTCGGGGACCTGAACTTCCACCTTGAGAACAATAACGGCTCCAACTCTTCCACCCTGATCGACAACCTCGCCAACCTCGGACTCAGACAACTCGTCACAACACCCACCCACTCTGCCAGCCACATGCTTCACCCCATCTCCTCAGCAATCTCCCACGTCTTCTTCAACCACACCACCGAACTGCACTGGACTGACCACCACTGCACCCACTTCACCTTCCGAAAACCCACCACGCACAATCACACCCAGCAGATGCCTTGCTGCCGCTGGAGCAAAGTCACCGAAGACCAGCTATCCACCACCCTCGCCCAGAGCCTACCGGCTGACCTGACCGACCCCGATGCCGCAGCCCGTAACCTCAGACAGTGGATCAACAACTGCGCCAACACCCTCGCACCACTCAAGAAGGCCTCCAAGACCCACACCAGCAAAAAAGCCAGCTGGTTCTCCGAAGACCTCCAGACCTCCAAGCAAACCTGCCGAAAACTCAGAAAAAATGGATCCGTGAATGAACACAGGAAAGCTACACAGCCCACAAGAACGTCACCCGCAGACCCCACCACCTCATCAGATCCGCCAAAAGGACCTCCTTCAAAGACCACCTAGACAACAACGCACACAACAGCAAAGAGCTCTTCAACATCGTGAAGGAACTCTCCAACCACAGCTCCAACACCAACGACATCCCACCTTCACAAGACCAGTGCGACTCGCTGGCCACCTTCTTCTTTCATCTCAAGATCGCAGACATCCAAGACAGCTTTGACGCCTTCACTACCCCGGCAACTGCTGAGACACCCGCTCCCACGACCACCACCCGCATCAACCGCCTGCTCTTTCGGACCAACATCAACACGACAACACCATCAAGATCATGAACACCATCCTCTCCAGATCACCCAGAAGACCCCTACCCACACCACATCTTCAACAAAACCAGCAGCACAATTGCACCCCATCTCCGGAAAACCATCAACATCTCCTTCGAGACAGCGACCTTCCCGGAGAGCCGGAAGCACGCAGAGATCAACGCCTTATTCAAGAAACCCAAGACGGACCCCAAGGACCTCAAGAACTTCCGACCCATCTCCCTGCTCCCGTTCCTGGCGAAGGTCATCGAAGAGGCCGTCAACAAACAACTGACCAGCTTCCTCGAGGAGAACAGCATCCTGGACCCGTCCCAGTCCGGGTTCCGCAGCAACCATAACACCCAAACTGCCCTCATCGCCGCCACCGATGGCATCAGTACCCTGCTTGACAATGGAGAAACCACGGCCCTCATCCTCCTGGACCTGTCAGCCGCCTTCGACACGGTCTGCCATCGCACACTACGAACACGCCTCTACAACGCCGGAATCGAAGAGAAGGCCCTGGACTGGACCACCTCTTTCCTCTCCGGCAGAACACAGAGTGTCTGCCTCCCCCCTTCCGCTCTGAAGCCACCGGGATCATCTGCGGCGTACCCCAAGGTTCATCCCTCAGCCCAACGTTGTTCAACGTCTACATGGCACTGCTTGACTACGTCGCACGATGACACGACCTCGACATCATCTCCTACGCCGACGACACCCAGCTGATCCTCTCCCTCACCAAAGACCCCCACTCCTCCAAAACCAACCTCCATGAAGGAATGAAGGCCGTCGCCGACTGGATGAGAAACAGCCGACTGAAGCTGAACTCTGATAAAACGGAGGTCCTCATCCTCGGATCCACCCCCTCGGCCTGGGATGACTCCTGGTGGCCAACTGCACTAGGAGCACCCCCTACACCCACCGACCACACACGCAACCTTGGGGTCATCCTCGACTCCACCCTTTCCATGACGAAGCAGGTCAACGCCGTCTCCTCCTCCTGCTTCAACATCCTCCTCATGTTTCGCAGGGTCTTCAAGTGGATCCCCATCGAAACAAGGAGGATGGTCACCCAGGCCCTCGTCAGCAGTAGAATGGACTACGGGAACACACTCTACGCAGGAGCCCCAGCCAAACTCTTGAAACAGCTCCAACGCATCCAGATCACCTCTTCATGCCTGATCCTCAACAATCCTCGCCGCAGCCACATCACAACCCACCTGAGACCTGGACTGGCTCCCTATCAACAGGAGGATAACCTTCAAACTCATCACCCACTCACACAAGGCACTCCAAGGATCAGCGTACCTTAACAGCCAACTCAGCCTCTACACCGCCACCTTCGCTCCGCAGACCGCACCCTCGCCACCGTCCTGCGCATGTGAAGAGTGACAGCCGGCGGCAGATCATTCTACCACCTCGCCGCCAAGACATGGAACACCCTCCCCATCCGCCTGTGACAGACCGAAGACCTTCTAACCTTCAGGAGACTTCTCAAGACCTGGCTCTTCGAACAGTAGCAGCTTCCCCCTAGCGCTTGAGACCCTCACGGGTATGTAGTACACTTTATAAATGCCATGATTGATTGATTGATTGATTGATAGAATGTCTTTTAACAACATTTTTCGGTATGTGATATCTGGCCTACTGGGTAACAGTCCGCCAATCACATTGTCTGTCTGTAGGACTTTCAAGTTCCTTTGCACCAGACCTTTGATTTTGTGTGACTCCACTGAAAACCTAAGAACCAGTCTTACCGCTGATGTGTCATTCTCAGTGTCTAGTACATCGGTTGCCTTGTATGTCAAGAGTGTCTGTTTCTCAATGGATTGTACCTTTACTGTAGTGTTGTGTAATATATGATTCTGGTACCCTCTTTTTCTGAATCTGCCTAGGGATTTGCCTGCTCTACTGCATAATCTTCTTCATGTGAACAGTTTCTCTTTAATCGCAGCAATTCCCCATAGGGAATACTATGAATCAAACTGCGCGGATGCTGGCTTCTAGAATGTAATACAGTGTTGCCTGCAGTATGGTTCCTATAAAGCTTGGTGCAAATTTCATCATCTGCCACAAACACTAGGAGATCTAGGAAAGGTACCCCTACATTGCTAATGTGACTGGTGAACCTCAGATTGTAGTTGTTATTGTTGAGAACTTTAATATACTCTTCTGCCTCAGCCACCGTACCTCTCCAGACAATGAAGAGGTTGTCTATATAACGTGCCCATAGCGCTATTTTTTCGACCCACCTCCTATTGTCATCCCCCCAGGCAACGTGCTCCTCCCACCAGCCTATGAAAAGATTTGCATTTCTGGGGGCGAAGCAAGTGCCTGTCGCGGTTCCCTGTGTCTGCAGGTAGAGCTGTCCTCCAAAGAAAAATGTTATTATACAAGCAAAATTCGACAATCTCTAATATTATTTTACTGTGAGCTTGGAATTTCAAAGACCTTTTCTTAAGGAAATATTCAAGTGACAGCAGACCCTGTACATGGGCTATATACATGTATAGACTTATAATGTCCATAGTGATGAATAAGAAATTTGGTTCCCATCGAATGTCCTGTATCCGCCGTAGACAATCGGTTGTATCCTGAATAAAGAAACTTAAATCCCTGGCCAATGGAAAAAGGAAATGATCTGCATAAATTAATGCTTTTTCCAGTAAACTTCTCTTACTGGAAACTATTGGTCGTCCTGGCGGTTTATTAATGTCTATATGGACTTTTGGTAAGTGGTAGAACGTGGGAAGCACGGGATAGTCCACCTTGACGTACTGATATTCATCTTCCTCCAAGATACCGCTAGACCTCCATTTATCGAGTAAGTCATACAATTTCAAGACGCTTGTATTGAAAATGTCTCTTTTTACTATGCTGTATCTCTTTTTATCACCTAAGAGGCGCAATGCCTCCTCTTTGTATGCCTCTTTTGACATTACGACGACGTTGCTGCCCTTGTCAGACTGTTTTATAACGATATGGGAGTCATCTCTTAATGCTTTCACAGCTACATCGTGCCCAGTAAGGATATCCGTTGGGGCCTGTGATGTTGGGGGCTCAGGCTCAGGGCGTTTTGGAAGCTGAACAAAAGTTTTTTTCAATTTGAGTTTGCGAACAAAGTGATAGAGGTAAATCAGTGTCTGCACGTAGTCCCATTCAGACGTTGGACAGAAAGTAAGTCATTTTTGCAGGACCTGAATTTTCATTGTCGATAACGGTCTTGACCACTGAGAGGGGGCTTACTTCTTGTTGGTATCCCTTTTGCTCCCTGTTACTTATGGTGGAAAGTTTCCATTTCCTGTTCTTCCCTCATTGCTTGCTTTTCCTGTGTTTTTGTCTGGTGGGCGGGTTCTTTGAGGGTATCTTCTCCAAGATTCCTTCATAAGTTGGTATTCCTGTGAAAATTTGGCTCATGACACATAGCTGCCCCAGGATCTCTCCCGGGATGTTCTGCTTCTGACTGGTCTGTGTCTGCCTCCGATTTCGAAATATCCTTGGGAGCCTGTGTTCTGGAACTATTAGACACTTGCAGTGCCTTCTGCGGGGCATCATATTTATTTGTAAAAGTTAGGACCCTGCCAGTCTTGTAGTCACGCTGATCTCTTGCAAACTTGTTTGTTTGCGGCGCTTGATGTCATTCTCATATGAGATTAATCTGGTCTTCATTTTGGCCCTCGGATTGTCGATTTGTTCTTTATCATCAAAAGTAGCTATTTTGCCCTCAATCCCATTAATCTCACTGAGTAACTTGACTCTGTCACTCTTGCCGTATCTCACCAATATTTCCACTATGCCTTTTGCTGAGGCTGTGGTAAATCAGCTCAGTCTTTCATAGATTGGGATCAGGATTTTCGTACGAGCGGGTGGTGTAAATTCAAAGTCCCCTCAGTATCCGATCAACATCCAAATACCGCTGTAAGGAAGTGACCTCCCACCACTTCCTTATCTCTTTTTCATAGGTTCGTTCTATTTGATGAGCCACCCTTTCAAACTGTTAGGTCCCTTGCTGGTGCTCGCATCTCCATCAGTCTTGGGATCAGACGGAATGCCTTGAACACAGAGTTTGCTGCTTCCAGTCTTTCGGCACCACTAAACATTTTTACTGCCAATGGAACGCTTGCAGGAGTGTGGAAAAAATGTGTGTCAATATCCTAAGCAATCTTGAGCCCCAACGTGCTTGCCGTCAATCACCTGCATATGTATTTACGAGATGCCGCAGCGGGAAAGACTCACCGGGGCAGTCGTCACATCGGCGTGGCATCCGTGTCGGAGCTTGCCCCTGCTTCGGCTGCGTCTCGGCGTTCCTCTCCCACAGTTCCAGGTCCTCTCAGTCACAGTTTAGACTGCAAATCGCTGGTGACGGGGGAGCGAGTAAATACTCAAAAACATCCAAAACTTGGACTGCCTATCAATCACCGCTCTCAATAGCACGGTGCTGTAGCTCGCGAAGGCGGCACCACAATATATTTTCATCAGGAACCAGTGTCTAGAGACAAACAAAGCTGTGCACTCATGCTCATATGGAATTTTGGGGCATATTATCAAGGGGGTTTATCTCCGCTTTTTTGGCTTTAAAAGCTGTCGCTAACACCAGTTAGTGACAGCTAATAGGAGATAGCGACCATCTTGGGCCTTGCTTTGCATGTCAGTGATATTTATCACTAATGACATGCAAAGTGGGCGTGCCAAGATGTTAGCGACTGGAAACAGTTTCTAACATCGCTATCTCCTATTACCAACTTTTGGAGATATTCGCGCTAAGCGCGAATATCTCCAAAAGCTAACACCTGCCCTGAGCAGTTCTTAGCCATGTTATCCAATGGGAGGTGGATAACATGGCTAAGAGCATTAGCTCGGTAATGCATGAATATCGCGGACTTTTCAGCGATATTCATGCATTTCGGCCGTTTTTTATCGCATTTGCGATAAACCTTGTTAATAGCAAGGTTTATCTGCGATAAAAATCGCCGATGTGCGGCGATAAGTTTTGTCTCTAAACAAGTTAGAGACAAAAATTATCGCTAGTTGTTGGTAATATGCCCCATAGTAATTTATTCCAGTTTATCCCATCGGTGTAAGCTAACACAAACGCGTTTCGGTCGCCTGGCCTTCGTCAATGTTAGTTAAAGCAAACATTATTCATGTTTAAATAACAAGACACTGGTTCCTGATGAATAAATATACATTTATACACATATATACAAACACACATTTATTTGCTTTGTACATATCTATCTTTGTATACATCGATGCAGATATATACACACACATACAAAGTAAGCTTGAAACATTTTAAGCCAACAAAACTGCTTTGCAATGAAAGGCGTCAAGACAATGAATGTGTATGGCAGCTGCAGTGTCTGTCTGTTTTTTATTTGTGTAGCCTCCACGTACATTAAGCAACAGTCTGGTTGAGCACGTTGAACTAACAAATTAACTGGAAGAGCTGAGCCAGAGCAAAGCCAGTGGTCAGCTCTTGCTCTAGGAGCCTGTGCACGAGCCAAGCCCTGAAAATAGTTGCCATGTAAATCATGCAACAAACATCATGTACAAATTTGTTTAGTCTATTGAAAATGCAAAAAGTTAACTTCTTTAACACAGAGAAGAACGTTTTCACCTTAGCACATCAAATTATTAATAATAGGGATACTTTTACAACTTGAACTTGAAAACATTCAACTCCCATGCCCTGATGACATCAGATTATTATTAACCCGTTGAGTAAGGGTTATTGACCGACACACGCCCTACCTCCACATTGCATCTGTTGACCATTGGCCAGCACTGGGGAGGTAAATAAAGCCCCTCTGGTGGAGAGCAGTAGAGGATTTTCTTCCCGAACTCGGGCTGCTCAGGAAGGGCTTCCCGAGCAGCCTGAGTCCTTTTTAGGTTTCGACTCGGGAACGGAGCTTTTAGCTCCGCCCCCAGAGAAATCTGTAGTTTCCAGTATGGGTGCCTTGAATACGCCCCTCTGTTTCATTGGCTAGCTCCATAAATGGAGGCTAGCCATTGGAACAGAGAGGCGTCCGTCATGGCCGGACCAGATTCGGGGCTTTCCCGAGAATTTTTGGCTTTTGGCTACGTCATGCTACGTCAGCCAAAAGCCGGGAACGCCCCTAAATCTGGTCCGGCCGGGCCGTGCTTGCTGCTGTCCTGCCTTCCTCCGTGTCCCTCCTCCCGCCGTCCCCCCTCCCCCCTCCTCGCTGTCCTGTGCACGTTTCCGGCCGTCCGTGTCCTCTCCCGCCGTTCGTGTCCTCTCCCGCCCCCCTCGTCCTCTCCCGCCCCCCTCCCGCCGATGAGCAAGGCAGAACTGCCGCGAGGACGTGAGATCTTTATGTGTGGGGAGCAGGGCTCGAGCTCAATAGAATTACAACCGTCTTGCTTGGAGTAGTACTGGTCAGTCCCACATCATGCACTGCCCTCTGCTGAGAAATGCCGGTACTGTGACTTTGCAGCAGTGGCCGAAACGTGTGCTATCTTGGTCACTGCATGTACTGTCAAATAGCATTGTGAGCACAGAGGACTTGTGAGGGTCTCCGGAGGTTATGATGATCAACAAGGTAGGTTCAAGAAGCACCGCCTATTACGAGACGCTAAGTTTCCACTACTCCCTTCAAATACGGCACAATCTGCACCTTCAAAGCAAGTGTCAAGTGCAATTATCTCTTCTCCTAAAGATGTCACGCGGCTCGAGCCGCAGAGGCCGACGCCGGTGGCAGCACTTTGTGTCACCTCAGACAGCCTAATTGATAGTTTTCATATCTCGTTGTTCGTGTCTCTTTACTGCAGAGTAGAGGCGGCCCCTTCCGTCCTCCCGCGGGACAGCTTCACACAGAAATAGAAATCACTTACATCGACAATAAATGCTAACACGGACGGGAGGGAAAGCCCTCTTCAGCGCGCTGTCAACCACACGAGCCTGGACCTTGTTCACACCGATCACGCAGCCTCTCGTTACACAGGGTCTGAAACATTCAGTTACGCCTTGCCTGCAGCCTCTCGTTACACAGGGGCTGAAACATTCTATTGCACCAAAACGGCAGCCTCTTGTTACACGGGGTCTGAAACATTCCGTTAAACCTAGACTGCACTGCAGCCTTTTGTTACACGGGGTCTGAAATATTCCGTTACGCCTAGCCTGTAGCCTCTCGTTGCACAGGGGCTGAAACATTCCCTTAGGCTTAGCCTGCAGCTTATGTTTAAACGGGGTCTGAAACCTTCCTCTTAATCTAACCGCTGCCTCTAGTCACATGGACTTTGAAACATCCGCTTATTTCGAGACCGCGGTCTCTTCGTATCCTGGGTCTGAAACGTTCCTTACACCTACCTTGCAGCCTCGTGTTACAGAGGGTCTGAAACATTTAAGCTAGGTTTCAAGTACGGCATACATGTGGCCCGGGGCCCGCTGCCTTTCAGTTGGATAAGGCCAGCAGTTTTTCACAACAGCCCACAAACATCTGGTTACATATTACGGGGAGTAAAAGGGCCCGGGGAAACTGTAAACAATAAGCCTGCACTGGTTTTTAGAAGGTGCGCGCGAAGGTCCCAAATAAAATTTTACTCTACCGAAAATAATCCTGGGGACAGGTACTTAATATGGGTAAATTGTGTCAGACCGTAATGACTAATTTGTAAAGAAAAAAATTATCTAGGGCCGATGCCACCCACTTCTTTCACTGGAGTAGCCAACTTCCACCACTCCTGCTGCAACAACTAGAGGCCTTCGCAGCAACAAATGACCAGGTCTGGTCTGGCCAGTGCCGAAAGTGCCGCACTTCAAACTGAGCTTCAAGTGGCCCGGAGGACAGAAAGGGCGGTCCGCCATTTTAAAAACCTGTCGAGAAATAAACGGTTGAGCCAGGTGAGATACAGCCCATCGCTCTCAAGGGCGTTCCCAGGGCAAAGGGGGTCTCCACTCTAGAACTTTTCATACAAAAACCAAAAGGGTCAAATGGCGCACGTGAAGGACGATTTTTCACATTAATTTTCTAAACAAGCATTGGCAAAGCCAATAGGTCTGGCAATGCAAAGGTTGACCAGGCGTCTGGGGTTTGTCGGGGCAGTCCCGGATTTTTCACAAGCTATCACGTAGATTTTGGGAAATGTAACCCCTGGCCCCGTTATTAAAGAGGGTTAACTGAAAACGGTGGGCGGTGACTTTGTTTTCGAAAGCAGGGATAATTCGCAGCTGTTATATGACATGAATTTAATGAACAGGCATGCTACTGGCTTTAAAAATTGCATTCCATTTATGTTCTTACTGCCTCTTCTCTAATTCTCTGGTGAGGAGCACGGCCATTCTCTACAGTCGGTTGACACAAAATTGTACTCCTATTTTTGTGCAATATCCTGTTTTTGTACTTTTTTTCACCCTACAATGCGAGAGCTATTGTTTATGTCAATGTTAATGTTTTCTAACCGTCTTTGATCGTAAAGGGGGAGGGGGGTGGGGCATCGCCAGCAGCCGTGGGGGAAGTGGTGATGTAGCAGGGGCAGTCTGAACTGGGAGCAGGATTCGCAGCCGTCGAGCTCGGAGGTAAAGTGACAGGGCGGGGCCAGCCGGCATATAGAATTAGATATACACTTCTTTATAGACACCTTAACAAAAACACGTAAAGCCAACTTACCAAAAAACGCACCCATGCACAGATAGAGGCAGTGTTGCGCAGTATCAGAATTAGGAGTGTTTATTTTATAGACCTTAGAAGGCTAAAGGGCCGAATCGGCCCTGCGAGGAGCATGTCTCATTGGTATCATAACAGAGTGCGGTTTTTAGCGATGACTCAATGCGCAGTAACTCTCCAACACCACCCCTTTACCTCTCTCGGGAGGATAAGAGCCTGAGCAGATCTGCTTGGGAGGTAATTTTCTGGCTCATGTATCGCATACTTCTCTGCAGTGAGGACATTAGTCATTGAGCTATCTTGCAAGGCTGCACTGGTTCTAGCACAGCCATGTCCAGTTAAGAGGGAGACCGAAGGAGAACAGCAGAGACAGCCTGAGAATGTATGAGCGAGAGAAATAGAGAAAGACAGAAAAAAGTGAAGCGCAAGAGAAATAAACAAAATGAAGAAAGTGACGGGACAGAAAGAGCGAAGCAGATAGTGTCAGAAAGAGAGAACTAGACAGCCTGAGAGTGTATGAGCGAGAGTAATAGAGAAAGACAGAAAAAAGTGGAGCGAAAGAGAAATAAACAAAATGAAGAAAGTGACGGGACAGAAAGAGCGAAGCAGATAGTGTGAGAAAGAGAACTAGCGGGAGACAGAGGATGCAACAACAGACAGCGAAAGAACAGGGAGTGAGAAAGCAACAGAGGTATTGCGAAAGGCTGAGAAAAAAAAAGATGGAGGGAAACTAAGGGTTTTGAGGGCGGTGAGAGCTGTGTGGGCTGTGAGAGCTGTGTGGGCTGTGAGAGCTGTGTGAGCTGTGAGAGCTGTTGGCAATGTAAATAACAATGCCATTTATTTATAAGTAAAAAAAAAAGAAGAAATGTCATGAGCAATGCCAATAGCTCTAACTTTTCCAAAGGCGAAACCATTGCATTGTAAATGCTTGTTAGGCTTTAGTGTAATGACAATCAGCACGCAGGGCACATTGACGTAATTACACTAAAGTGAAAGTAAAACGAGATGATACGCTTGTTTTACTTTCACTGCATCAGTACTCAGGGGGCATATCTCAGTCTCTTGAGCACTGATTGGGGTAAATGTATCTTTGGAAAGGAGAGAATCCCCGCTTTCCAATGATATTGCTACCTAGTGGACCTCTGCTTGAGGAATGCCACAGTAGAGCGATACCCAAGCAGGGATCCACCCACTAGACACGAGGGACGGGGGAGCAACCCCTTAGGCAAGGGCTTGTGCTACACCCATTACATTTGATATGTACAGTCTTTATGCCTCCCTGGGGCCGGATGGGGGTAATTACCCTAGATCTACTCCCTTAGGGCAGAAAGCCCACTAGACACCAGGGAATAACTTAATGCCCCCACCGCACCCAAAAAATATGTTGGCAGTCTTTCTGGCCCATCCAGGGGGGGGGAGATGGGGGTGATTACCCCAAATGTGCCCCCAGGGGGCAGAAAGTCCACTAGACACTGGGAACATATAAAAAACTAATATAGGAGTGGGGGCTTTCCCTCATGGGCATGGCAATACACCCACCCTCAAAAACCTATGCTGGCAGTCCTTCCATCACTTGGTCGCAAATGGGGGTGTTTACCCCCAATTTGACCCCTGCAAGGGGTGCAGAAAGCCCACTAGACACATAAAAAGAAATAAAGGGGTGTGGGCTGCCCACTAAGTGCATGGCTATGCCCACACACCCACATAAGAAATGGTGGCAGTGATTCTACTCTCCTGGGGAGGTTAATGGGTGTAATTACCCCACATCTGCCCCATCAGGGGCAGAAAGCCTACTAAACACCAGGGCCTAATTTAAAACCATCTCCCCCCATTGTTTCTGAAAACACTTTAGCGTGCTGTAATGATTAGATTAGATTAGATTAAAATACTTGTAGAGCGCATGGCTGCCTCTGCAAAGAGGCGTCCCAGCGCTGAAGCAAGACTGAGCAGGGGACAAAGCACAGGGAATTAAGCCTGGGAGAAGAGCAGGCGACAGGACAAAGGGAATTATACATGGGAATAGGGCCAGGTCTTCACTAGACATCTGAAGGCCTGATGGTCAGGATTGTTGCGAATGTGTAAGGGAAGAGAATTCCAGAGAGTGGGAGCCAGGCGTCTAAGGGAACGGCTGCCAGATCTAGCTCTGCGTATGTGAGGGATACATGCAAGGCTCTGGTTCGCCGAGCGTAGTGCGCGCGAAGGTGAATACAGGGTGCAAAGATCCCCTAAAATGTCTGGGGCGCTTCCTGTCAGTATCTTATGCGTGATGCAAAGCGTCTTGAAGCAAACACGCTGTTCAAAGGGCAGCCAATGCAGGCGGCGAAGAAGATTAGAAGCATGGCTGAATTTGGGAAGGGCAAAAATAGCTCGAGCTGCCGCATTCTGGACCCACTGCAATCTACTAATTACGGACTTATTAGAGCCGAGAAAGAGAACATTGCAGTAATCCAGGCGAGCCAGAATGGAGGCTTGAATGATCAGTTGGGCGTGTTTGGGCATCAAAGAGGCCCAAAGTTGGTCGGAGACTGCGCAAAAGTCCAAAACATTTCCCAGCCACTGATTTGGCATGTGTTTCAAAATTAAGGTTTTTATCAACTATGAGGCCCAAATTTTTCACCTTAGGTTTTGGATCAGGAGGATAACCAAGTGCCCGGGACCACCATTCATTCTTCCAGAGATGAGATTCTTTGCCAACCAAGAGAATCTCCGATTTGGTAGAGTTCAATTGCAGAAAGTTAGCTGCCATCCATTCTGCAATTGCGGAGATGTTTTCTTTAAATTAAATTTTATCTTGCTTAGAATCATTGGAAAGGGTAATCACCAATTGGGTGTCGTCGGCGTACGACACCAGGGAGATTCCTCGATCTTTGGCCATCCATGCCAAATGGCTCATATATATATTAACCTCTTGGCTGCTAAGGCATTATTAGGCTTATCATATAATTTCCATTGAAATCAATGGAAAGTCCATGACGAGTTACCCTTGTCATTAGCAGCCAAGAGGTTAAAGAGCGTAGGGCTTAATATAGAGCCCTGGGGGGGGGAGGGGGAGGCAGGAGAGGTCACTTGAAAGGTCCGGTCAGCCAGGAAGGAGGCGAACCGCGCTAGAGCTTTATTCTCAATTCCTATCTCCTCCAAACCGAGGAGCAGGATTTCATGAGACACCGTATCAAATGCCGCGCTTCGATCCAGCAGCACTAACGCTGATCCAGCAGCACTAACACATCCAGCGTGGATTTGAGTTGTTTTACCACAGCCAATTAGGCTGACTCTGCGCTGTAATGTGGTCAGAACCCGTTCTTTGAGCTCTCAAGTATATGATTAGATTCTAAGAACTGTGTTAGTATAGAGTTCACATGCGCTTCCAGAATTTTAGAGTGGGAGGGTGTTCCATGTCTTGGCGGTGAGGTGGGAGAAGGATCTCCCGCCGGTGGTTGTTCTTCGGATGCGCGGGACAGTGGCAAGTGAGAGGTTGGCGGAGCGTAGCTGGCGGTTTGGGAAGAGCGTCTGTTGAGGTAGGCTGGGCCGGTCTTGTAGAGTGCCTTGTGTGCATGGATGAGCAGCTTGAAGGATATCCTCTTGTTGACGGGGAGCCAGTGCAGGTTTCTCAGGTGGGGGGTGATGTGGCCGTGTCGTAGTAGATTGAGGATCAGTTGTGCCGAGGCGTTTTGGATTCGTTGTAGTCAATTGATGAGCTTGGTCGGGGCTCCCGCCTAGAGGGCGTTTCCGTAGTCGAGTCTGCTACTGACGAGGGACTGGGTGACTGTCTTTCTTATATCTGTTGGGATCCATCTGTAGATCCTGCGGAGGGTGTTGAAGCAGGAGGAGGAGACAGCATTCACTTGCTTGGTCATTGAGAGCGTTGAGTCGAGGATGATTCCCAGGTGCATGCGTGGTCGGTGGCGGTCGGGGCTGCCCCCAGTGCTGTTGGCCACCAGGAGTCGTCCAGGCTGACAGGTTGGAGCCGAGGGTGAGGACCTAAGTCTTGTCCGAGTTCAGCTTCAGACGGATGATCTTCATCCAGTCGGCGACAGCCTTCATTCCTTCATGGAGGTTGGCTTTGGCGGTGATGGGGTCCTCGGTGAGGGAGAGGATCAGTTGAGTGTCGTTGGCGTAGGAGATTATGTTGAGGTCGTGCTGTAGGGCGACGTGAACAAGCAGGCCATGTAAATGTTGAACAGTGTCGGGCTGAGGGAGGATCCTAGGGGTACACCGCAGATGATCTCGGAGGCTTCCGAACGGAACGGGGGGAGGCGGACGCTCTGGGTTCTGCCGGAGAGGAAGAAGGTGGTCCATTCCAGAGCCTTGTCTCGGATCCCTGCGGCGTGGAGGCATGCGCGTAGTGTGCAGTGGCAGACGGTGTCGAAGGCGGCGGAAAGGTCTATGAGGATGAGTGCTGCAGTCTCCTCGTTGTCTAGCAGGGTCCTGATGTCATTGGTGGCGGCGATGAGTGCGGTCTCGGTGCTGTGGTTGCTGCGGAACCCTGACTGGGAAGGGTCCAGGATTCTGTTCTCTTCGAGGTATCGGGTTAGCTGTCTGTTAACGATTTTCTCGATTACCTTGGCCGGAAAGGGGAGCAGAGAGATGAGTCAGAAGTTCTTGATGTCTCTTGGGTCTGTCTTGGGTTTTTTGAGTAGGGCGTTGATCTTGGCGTGTTTCCCGCTCTCTGGGAAGGTCGCGGCCTCAAGGGAGAGATTGATGACGTTGCGAATGTGGGTGGCGATGGAGCGGCTTGCTTTGTTGAAGATGTGGTGCTGGAATGGGTCTGACGGAGAGCTGGAGTGGATTGTGCTCATGGTCTTGATGGTGTCATAGACACTCACGCTGATCCACGCTAGTAAGAGGACGTGGTCGATGGTGTGCAGAGGGTCTGTTGTGTTGCTGTCTGTTGGGGCTGTCTGGGTGTTGAAGCTGTCGTGGATGTCTGCTATCTTGTGGTGGAAGAAGGTGGCGAGGGAGTCGCACAGGGCTTGCGACGGCGGGATGTCGTTGGTGTTGGAGCTGGGGTTAGAGAGTTCCTTCACGATGTTGAAGAGCTCCTTGCTGTCGTGTATGTTGTTGTCGAAGCGGTCTTCGAAGGAGGTCTACTTGGCAGCCTTTATGTGGTGGTGGTGGTTGTGGACGGCGTCCTTGTGTGCTGCGTGGCTGTCCAGAGTTTGTTCACTGTGCCATTTCTTCTCTAGTTTCCAGCAGGCTTGCTTGGAATCTAGGAGTTCTGCGGTGAACCAGCTGGCCCTCTTGCTGGTTTCTCTGTGGGGGTGTTTCTTCAGCGGGGCGAGGGAGTTGGCGCAGTCCTCGATCCAGTGTCTGAGGTTGTGGGCAGCGACGTCGGTGTTGGAGGGTTCGGTGGGTGGGCTGAGTGCAGTATTAACGCCTGGGGAAGAGGAGAGCAGCGCTGCACAAGCTTTTTGCTCAGGTCTTCACACTATTGCGCTATGAGATTGTACCAATGGCTAGAGTGCACTATACATACCCCAGTAAGGTAACATGACACCCCAGCAGTGACCACGCAAATGTGGGAGGACTGTGTTGTCAGCCAGCCTTTAATACCCTTAAGACCCTAAGGCAGTAATACCTGGAGAGAAGTTTTTTTCTTACATTGGTCCATGGCTGCCCTTTGGCAATTTAGCATTCGGCAGTTTACCTCCCATGCTCTTCTGTCATGAGCAACTAAGCAACATTAGTGAGTTGTATTTTACATGGTGCTGACGCATAGCTATAGAAACAAGCATTGATAAAGCTAGTAAATCTGGCGTTTGCTAGCCTGTGATGTTTTATTGATTTTTGGCAAATATATGCTATAGTCTGTAAAAGTATAAATGTAATAAAAAGTACTAATGTTGCTGCGTAAAGGAGAGGGGTGCCAATAAAAAACCTCGGATTTGTTGTCTGTAATGCTTCATCTCTGTCTGTAGAGGAAGCAGTCATTGTAGTCCTTTTCTATATCTATGACAGCTGTCAAATAGTCCTACTTTTATGTCGATGGTTACTGCAAACAGTAGTCCTACTTCTATGTCTATGAACTGGCCTGTTTTTTTTTTTTTTTTTAATCTGGTCACCCTACATCAGGGTGAGAAGGAAATCTCAACTTTGCAGCACTACCACCCTTCGCTGCCTTTGATGTAACTTCAAAGAAACTCGTTACAGTTCTTTCAGTCTCATCATGTCAGAACGGAAGCATTTTCAATATTATATACAACAAAGCCATAGCCAATAACCATTGACAAAGCCAATAGTCCAGGCTTGTTCTAGGTGTAATGTTACTTGTATTATATATGTGGATGCAATGACAGAAGCAGTAAAATACCAGTCGAGCAGCACATTATGCTCAGCATAGATTTGTAGCCTGTGTTCTTAAGCCACGTCCTTATATACATTGACCGTGCCCCTTTGAGAGAATCCCTTAGTCAATTCACCCCACTTAAACCCCTGTGTATATCCCTCACTCATCCTGTGGTCTGACTGTTTTTATGGAGTTCATCTGGATAGTTGTTGACAGATCCTTCCTGACCACAAAATACATACCTACGGCCAGGGCCGGCTCTAGGCTCATGGTGGCCCTGTGCAGGGAGCGTAGGTGGGGGCCCCGGAAGAGGGTGTCCGGACGGGGCGAAGCTCAGGAAGGTGTTTTAATAATACGTCCAGAAAAGTCGTTAGATGATTGACCAGTACCTGCGGCTGCTCCCACCCTTCCGAATTCGTCTCAGAACGATACAATTTAGGAGGAGGAGGGCATTTTGACACACGACATGCGGGACTGGGCGCACAGACAGCCACTTTAGATTGCTTTGCAATGACTATACTATACTTTTTCTGCTAGTTAGCACAGTTAGAGTACAACCATAGCCCTTAACGAGTCCCATGACTTTTTCAGGATCAGTTGCGTAGCCTTGTCTTTTGCCACCTGTGGCGGTTCCAGTCTTTGTCACCCTGTGGCGGCCTTAAGAGCGCAGGGGAAGTCCGGGCGATCGATTCTGCGTTTGCCCAAATGTGGCCGCAGGTACGAGCAGGGGAGAGGCCGTCGCCCCAAAATGTATGCCCCACCCCCTCTTGCTACACCACTGTCCTGGATTGTGGAATTGATCAGACTGATGAGAAAAGCAGGTGCTCAGAGACCAGACAAAATATTCATCTCAATAATGGAAAGTGACACAGAAAACAAGGGAGTAATTTTGACCCCACTAGATAAAGAATATATGATATCAGGGCAGACCCCAAGCTCTTGGAGGGGAAGCATATTGATGCCACTGTTTGAAAGGGACCTTAAAATGACCCAAGTAATTATCCACATGTCACACCTCTCAATGCCTCTGGCAATGTGTTCACAAAAACAGGTGTACACTGCCTTTTAGACTGGGTAAGAAACTCAACATCGTTCCAATAGAGCAATCAAAATGTTGCACGCAGTCTTCATACTTAGATAACCTGACAGCGTTAGGTGTCATTTTGAAACACTACGTAAGGCATAAAAGGCAGTCTATTCACGCAGCCTATATCAGTTTCTGTGCCACTTTCGATAAAGTGGATAGACTGACATTGTTGTGCCAACTGACAGCATTAAAAATCCCATATTGTACTTTAAAAACTCTAATTCCTTTATATACTGAAACTGGTGCTGAATTTTACAAGCATCTGGAGGCGGTCTGTTGAAACAGATTGACATGCCAAAGGGGTAAAAACAGAGGCCTATGTTAGCACACGTTATTTTGGACAAAACCCCAAGTAGTCTCCCCTTGAAGTCAACAGGCATTCCTTCTTTATGCTGACATCAGAGCCCAGAGCGCCGCATGTCTCTGGTGGATTTTCAACTGGTGCGAGGCACCGAGAGGAGCAGAAACGAAACCATGTCACAATGTGGCCTATCAACGGTCAGGCAGGACGACCTAATGACCCCCTAATATTGCGAACAGATGGGCATGTAATCACATATTATATTAAAAAAAGAAGAAATCCACTTTTTAAAATGTCTGTGTGGCAAGCAAATGCTACAAATCTGTTTCTCCCAAGCAGTGGCGTAACGATAATTGAGGGGGCCCCCCTGCAAGGTACAGAGAGGGGCCCCCCTCGGGATTCTATCAGGATCTCCCCCACCGAAGTGCAGTGCTGAGGGGGCCTCCTGGAGCTTGTGGGCCACCCGCACTGCGGGGGGCCTGTGTTGCGCCCCTGGTTGCTTGTCCAGAGTATTTGTGTACGTTGAAGCAAGACTTCACCATGGCTCCTTATACAGCATGCTGACAACTTGGGGAGTGCTTTGTAAAAATAAATGCAGCTATTCGCTCTCACTCTTGCACAAGAGTGTTAGGTCGGTTTACAAAGGATCATTACAGCTTCCTTAGATGTAAGGATTGACTAGGTCTTGCCAAGATGTAATGCATTCAATGTGTATTGCACGTTAACAATGCCTTTCAATCTCTGGAACTCATTTAACGTTTAATCTAAAGAATGATCAGAAGCATTGGGGCACTGTTTGATCTGGTAACTCCATAAAAAGTGGAGGACATCAGGTAACTCCATAAAAAGTGGAGCAGGACATCAGAAACCATGTCAGGCTAGTTCCCGACATTTTTGTAACTGTTGAGTAAGGCTCGCTCTGGCATTTCCCAGACAAGCTGGAGGTTGCTTTCTGAGCAGGATGGACAGCCATGAGACAGCTATACCCCTCTTCTAATCACAGCCTCTTACACTGTGAGGCTGCTTAGAATATTTTTCCCTATGGCTAATTTTGGTTTTCAGCCCGGCCTGGATTATAACAAATGTATTTACTTTACTTTGCCAAACCTCAATGCTAAAATATCTTAAAGAGATAATTCTGGAATATATCAGTACTATCCATTGGTAGCCCAGATGGTTGAAAGATATGTGAATCAAAACAATTGAGATGTAGCATTTTCATTCAAAAGCAGGTCTAGTTGTGTGCGTAGTATTTTGTCTGTATGGTATTGAATTGCCCGGAACACGTTACCTAGACTAAGAATAAGTACCCTGGGATTAATTTGTCACCACCACCACTTGCTCTACTTTAGAGGTATGCAAACATAAAAACTTATAGCATATTCAGGATTTAAAGAGAGGTACAGGACACAATATTGTGTTTGATTTACAACAAAAAACGTTTTTAAGTCTTACATTGTGGTATAGAAACAATATAAATTTCTTATGTCGCAAAATTACTGCAGATGACGCAGTGCTCACAGTGAACAAATATTTATAAAACATGGAACAAGACTCTGAACAGAACCTAGGGTTGCATACACATTTTTGGGAAATAAACAAAAGTAGAGATCCTATCTGCACATATACAGTATCTTCTAGGGAACCCTGTAATTCTTGAAAGCAATGTAAGGATGGGATGTCGACTTTTCGACCCGTGACAATTTTTCGGGTCTCATCTGGACATGTCTTCCATCTAAAGTTCCCTCAAACTTAAATCTTGGGACCTTCAATAAATCATCCATTCAACATTACAGATAGAGAAATTCTAAAAAAAGGACCAACAATGTACTTTGGGCCGCTGTATTTCCTTAAGGGTCCTGCCTGTAATTCCAAACTAATCAGAGTAGATACACCATTCCAATATGTGTCAGTCAAGCTGCCACCATGTTTCCATAAGGCTCTCTTTAATTGTTGAATATATCAGTGATCAATTAAGTTTGCACACCTCTAAACTATAGGAAGAGCATAGCTGCCAAGGTTTCAGATTGCCATGTGTGACATTTTCATAATTTCAGAGTAATTATGAGTGACATTTTAATGAACATGAGTGACATTTTCTTGCCCCCAAAATCAAGCTATGAAGATAAGGAAAAACATAAAAATGTGAGAAATTATACTCATTTGAGGAACGAGAAACTCTAAGTTAACTGGTGCACAGCGTAAGAAATAATTGTTAAATGACTTCCAAGTATCAGAGTCATGTCTAAGTCATACACTTGGAATCATACAAATATCCGAAACCATTTAATTTATGAAGTGCCTCTAAGGCCTGGCTGGGGCCCAGCGTGAGTGCGCACGATTTAATTTATTATAAGAGGCAGTGTCACTGGTGGCGGGCGTGGTGCGCACCATTTCATTCATAAGCAGCAGAAGTCAGAAAAGGCTTGCTGAGTGAGTGGGCCCCTGGAGCGCGGGCCCCCCCTTGCATGCCTTGGGCAGACTCACCTGACTGACTTGAGGGCAGGCCTGCAGCTTCAGACTCAGAGGCAGGCGCGAACTGGCAGCACAAAAGGCAGGGCAAAGGCAAGCTAGCCAGGCACTGCAGCAGGGCCCAGGGCTAGTAATAATTTAAATTATGTCCCGGGGCCGGTGACGGTCATTTTCAGTGTCTGGCCGGGGAGTTAGGCATAGCGTAGCTGGATCACGATGCCTCGCCCTCGCTCACCTAGGGCTCACAAGTCTTACCATCAAGCGCACTTTTAATTACGGGCGCGCCGCTTCGCAATGCGCATGTCTGACAACTAATTTAAAATAAAAGGCATTGGTTGGTCATCAGCCCCTGCCGGCCCACTCGCGATGAAACCAGCGCGCCGCCCACACGCACCCGCCACAATTTAATAAATTAATAAAGATCGTCAGTCAGGCAGAGCTCGGTCCTGGCCGGGGCCGCACACCACCACCATTTAGTGTGTGTATTTGAGTGACAGTGCAAATTAATCACTTCATTACCCCGTTCACTATTTGCACATCTTATCATCGACATCACCGGAGGCCCGGCCGGGGCACAGGCGTGCGTGCGCACCTTGACCATTTTATTAAGAGGCTGCCAGGCGGCCCGGGCCATTTAGTTAATGAAAGGCTGCTGAGTCTGTGAGGGGGCCCTTGGAGCGCGGGGCCCCTGGAGGTGTGCATGCGCACCATGTCATTTTATTTGGAGGCCGTCAGCCGGCCATTTAATTCATGAAGAGAGTCTGTGTTATGGGGCCCCTGGAGCGGGAGGCCCTCGAGGCGTGAGTGCAGCACGCATGGCGCACCATTTTATTAAGAGGCCGCCAGCCGGGCATTTCATTCATGAAGAGGCTGAGGGGCCCCCGGGAGCGCGGGGCCCCCCGGCCCCCGCACTTCGTGGGCTGCGGGGGGCCTTTGTTACGCCCCTGCTCCCAAGTGAACAATTCACTCACATGTCGGGGATGATGCAGTCACCTATGAATTGAAGACAACAACACTCACGCTGCCATTGCCCGGAGGCCGCCAAATCCTGCCAGGGGGCCGCCAGTGATCCTTCGGCTTCCGATCCGATCCTCGTCGTGGCGGCCCCTGGGGTTTGGCGGCCCTGTGCAGGTGCACAGTTTGCACATGCCTAGGGCCGGCCCTGCTACGGCCTTTGCCTTCAGGGGACGCGCATACACTGCGCTTAGTGTAAGATTAACAATTCCACGCGGTACACAGTATGCGTACTTTTATGCGCGTCTCCGATTAAGCAATTATTTCGTCTCAGCCCGTTTTAATTTTCGAGAATGGTTGTAGGGCAGAGTTTCCCAAACTGTGGTCCGCGGACCCCCAGGGGTCCCTGACACATTCCCAGGGGGTCCACAGGCAGCAGTTTTAAAAGCACTGCAAAGTATCTTGTTTAAGTAGCAGTTTTCAAAGAACAATAAAAGTGTGAAGATAATGCGAGTGATTAATGTCCCTGCTGGAGAGAGATGAGAGTTTTGTCCAGTGGCAGCTTTGACTTATCTAATGTAGCACAGAGGGTTAAAATGCCTACTGCAAAGAACGTGTACCATGCATTTTAAAAAACAGTATTTCATATGCATAGGTCAGTGTGTTACTGCTTTTGTCAGAGAGATTCTTTTGTTACTGTGCAGTTCATAAGTGACAATCGTAATCTAGCAGTGACCTATAAACTGTCATGAAACAGCTGCTTGCAAACTACAAGTTACAATTTAGTGACTTATGTTTTTTCCCAGTCTTTCATTATCCTGACGCTGCTAAAAAGGTTTATTTGGGTGGAAATACATTTTTATTGTTAAAGTCAATGCTAACCGCTGTGTTTTTTTCTGAATCCTGAGTTTGTGCTTATCCAGGCCAAGCACTCTTTAATAATGCCTACCAGTATGGATGGCCTGTGAACCCTACACCTTATAGTCCCCTTTGCCTTATGTAACATTTTCTATTCACTAATTTACACGTATGATTCACTGTCTCTATATGTGTGTGATGTAAAGTGCTCTGACATTCTACAATGGTATGAGAGATGCTATAAAAAAGGAAATACATGTGACAGAGGGGCTATGGAGAGATGAGAAGCCTCCTTTTGGAGTGGTCAGGCTCACTCACTGCACTTGGTGTGCACCGTATGGGGACTGGTCTGAAATCATTTGCCAGGGCTGCTTTGGGTTTCCAGTCTGACCCTGGCAGGAGAAGGAGCCTTGTATTGCGAAATAAAACCAACCACTGAAAAGTTAGTCACGGAGATACAGCACCAACCTTCCCCATTAACTTTTTTCATTTTCTTGCAAATTCTTTTGATATAAAGTGGTGGAGAGGGTTGTTCGCCTCCTTGGCTTAACAACACACTCCGCCACTTCAGAAACGCAGGGCTGCACCATATTTACAAGAATATGGTGCAGCCCTGCGTTTCCCCTGCGCTAGCGCTACACTTAACAGAGGAAGATTGCTCATGCACAGGAAGGTCCTCCTTCCTGCACATAAACAATCTTGAAATGTCGTTTTGTCACTTCCATGCGTGCTGCTTAATGCAACACACATGGTAGTTACAAAGTGTCTTTGCAAAAACAAGGAGAAATGCAGCATTTCTCCTTGTTTCGCCAAGTTAAGACCAGGTTTTCCCTGGTTTTAATTTTGGTGTTGCCTCACATTTACGCCGCCTTTGTAAATAGGGGGCAGCGTCAAAATCAGTGGGTGTTGCAGGGGAAATGCCCACCGCAACACCCACTGCCCACCCCTTTCACGCTAAGCATTGGGTGAAAGGGGTTCTTATTTACAAGGCACCATTAAGCTATGTTAAGCGGCTTAACGTTGCTTGTAAATAAGGCAAAGCCCCTATCGGCACGGGAACGTCTCAAAAAGTGATGTTCCCATGGTGATAGGGCCTCGTAAATATGCCCCTAAAATCATCAGTAATTCGAGTATTTGTTTTGTGTGCAAACTGTGTAAATTTTTTTTGAATTACTGTTTTAATGTTTGAAATTTAAATCCTACAAATTGCTTGGGGGTCCACCGCTTCCAGTGGTGACTCAATGGGGGTCCTCAGGAGTCCAAAGTTTGGGAACCACTGTTGTAGGGTATTCCTGGTGAGTCGACGCGCAAGTTCCTGCCGGTTTAAGACTTCTATTTCTGAGGCCGTGACAACACTCCCAGTCAGCATCTGGAGCAACTGCAGGGGAAAATCTTTTATTCCCCGGTGGCTAATGACTCATTTTCCTCTAATCAGGGCACAGCCAGCGCTAATCCTACCTAGGAAGAGCAGAACTTGTCACGCAGGAGAGGCTGCTGGTGCGTGCCCACGTACAGCGAGCTGCGGATGACATTTGTTGAATGTGCGCTCCTCGCACGTTACCGTAGACGCCATATTTAAAATCTGTTGAACTAATTAGAGCGAGAGCGCGCACAAGGGATTTATGTCCTCTCGCTGGCCGAGTGCGGAAGAGTGGGCCTGGAACCCTTCCTAGATCCCTGTCCCATTTTAAACCTGGTAATCTAATCTGTGCTTCTTAATTTAGCGCTCCTGGCATTAGGTGCTGTTGCTTGACAGGCCTGGTTGACATACAGCAGTTCATTTTCCTTTCCTATCTCATATGTTGCGATTGGCCGTTCCATTTATAGATCATCCCGACCTTTAGCACAGTGAAGCGCAAAAACCCACTTGAAGTGGCTAATATCAAAGCACAAGGCTGTGCGCAGTCCCCTGAACATTTGTTAGTCCTGGTCCCCAACTAAATTCAGAACTAAATCTAGACTGTGACAAAATGGCCCAGGCACCAAAAGTGGCCCTAAAAGCGATTCGTATAGCTAAGGAAGTAGCCCACATTCTGGGAATTGGGTCCGTTTTTAATTTTTTACAAACATGCTGTAGAAGTGTTTTGCGAGGTACGGGGGACTGAATCTATTTGTGCTTGCAACAGGCAATGCTTGTGGTACTACCAAGAAAATCAGCAGTAAAAACCAGCTCACCGTACAATATGAGTAACACAAACGGGTTAAAAAATGACCCACACACTGACCCGTCAGAGTTACACTTCTGGCACTGCCACATTGCACTCCAGGCAATCGGACTCTGATTAGAATAGTCCGATTCGCCATTCACCACGAAAATGGATTGTTACATTTGAATCTAAATGCCTTCCGACAGGAGTTATAGCTGGAACATGGCGCCAGACACAGGATAGTAGTGATGGCCCCGAAGAGACATGATATGGTTGTGTTTTTGGCGTTTCAAGTGGGTGAATAGCATGTGTCTGGGTCCTCTGGCTAGTCAGACATTTCTATGATATGGACGTTTCTATAAATTGAGGCCTTACGTATACTAAAACATGGTTACATACACAACTGGTTCTGCAGAATATTGTCAACCAAAATTCAGAAGTTGATAAAGGAAACCATTAAATTAGCACAGCCGCAGCACATAGGCACAGCAGTGCTACGTCAGAGTTTTAAACGGAGCGCAAAGCAGCAACTGCACTTTTTTCCAACCAGTTAAATATGGATTTGGTTTTATTGCTACCCACCGGGCTCCCTAGACTGGATATTTTTTTTTCAGGATGTGGGACTGCAGAGTTAGCAGGTGAACTAAGAATGGGAGGAAACAAGGCCATAACACAGCATAGTATAATGCAGTATAACATAGCATAAGATTAGTGCAAACCGCCATTTGATCATTCTAATGGTGTCTAAACGGCAGCCTGGACTTAATGAAGCTGACTGTGTTACCCAGAGCGGGTGATCGCAGTGAGATCTTCTGGTTTACTATATCACTGACTGGCTCACTGGAGGTGTTAGATGAAAGAGGCGGGGCATTTATGTCCTCCACTACTGTTTTGGCTGCATGCATCTTTTCTCATTTTTGTCTATTGGTCAGTACCGGTTTCGCTGCTAATATTAATTGAAAATGAGCACTGTATAGCAGGAAGATGAATTTGTAACAGACCCATCCAAGGAAAAAACAGTGTCCCAGGTAATAATACATCAACAATTGCAGCAGATAAAGTAGTTCCATAAAAATAACTGCAAGAAAGGCAGCAAAAAACAAGCACATACATAAGTGTGACAGGCTTAATTCTCACAGAAGGTACTTCTATTGAATGATGTTAGCACCAAAGCAGTTAAAGTGACCATTCGATGTTTTGGAACAAAAAATATGTTTATATTTATTTTACAATAGCATAATCTCAAATTGTCCTTAACTTTGTCAGGTTTGGCAGCCTTTCTACTGGAAAAATGACTTGTAATGGACTGTTTACAGTATTTTATTATATTTTCAAACCTCCATCCACCGCGTGAGTTAAGATTTTACTGTTCATTTATTGTTTTAAGTGGGAATGATATGTTTGTGGGGAGGTGAAATACTGTCCACTAATGGAGAACGTCTGGAGCTTGGACTCTTGCTTAGATTTGCATTTCTTTTAAATTAATTCATTATTTGTGGTCAAGGTGAACGTTCCTAAACAATACCTGCCCTTACTTGCTCTATTAATGCTTCATATTCTATGCCTGTTATCATTTTGTTTTTCAATGCTTTTTTATAGAATTATTTCGTAAGTGAATTTTTATTTGAATGATTGCGAAGATTGAGCATGCCATTCTGAACATCTGGCACACCCTTTCCTGTCCTATAGCTATAAAAACGTGTCCAAGAATTAGTGAGTGAGTTATTGAGTGAAATGGGTGTTTCTGTCTGATGGTGTGTGACACTGATGACTCTGGGGCACTGACTGTCAGACCAGTGGAGGAGAGCTGAAAAAAGCAGCTGACAGAACCAGAGAGAAGCTCAGGTTTGATGTGAGAAAATCAAGACTGCATCGAAAGTGGTAAAAAATTGTACCTGTTGCTGACTCCTACTGAATGTAAAACTGAATGACACCATGTTCTAGATAAAGCTTTACAGAGACGTGCATCATTTTGGGGACAGCCCTTCCACACTTGAAACAGAAAGCGCGTCAATGACAGTAGAATTGGATTACCAAGGGGCGTCAATGACAGGAGTATTGGATTGGTTGATCCTACTTGCAAGCATTGTGATCATCTCTTTCCTTGGAAAAAATTGAGACTGGTGATGAAGGGGAAAGGTTTGTTACTGGTTTGGAAAACATACCAAACCATTTTCAGGAGGTTAAGTTTGTGATCCCACATTTGATAGTGCAATGCATGTATGTATGGTGCCCCTTAAAAATATCCTAGGGACATTTGGAGCCCAGGAAATTTGATAGTAGTATGTATGCATGTATGTATGGTGCCTCTTCCAAACGTCTATGGACATTTGGAGCCCATGACATTTGATAGTGGTATGTATGTAGGTAGGGTGCCCCTTCCATAGTCCTATGGACCTTTTGAGCCCATGACGTTTGGTAGTGGTATGTATGGTGCCCCATCCAAATGTCCTATGGACATTTGGAGCCCATGACAAAGTAACAAGAAGCGTAAATCAATATCTTACCAAGGGCATGCACTCCAGTATAAAGAAGGAGAAATGTTTACCTTTATGTAGTAAGAGCGAAGCCCCAATAGGCGCTGCTGCAACAATGTTTTGGGACCCAATGAGATTATTAGGTTCCTGCAGATTGTTGCAGAAGGGCACTAGCTGGGCCACCCCTCTCTTACTTTGGTTGAACATTGATAAAGATATAAGAAATTAAAAATGAATTAAAATAAGAAATGAAAAGAGAAAGCTGGTTGTTGAAGGTTGCATGAATGCACAGTGTTCTCCTGCTTTTACCTTGGAGAGCATACTTTTGAATTAATTGAAAAACAGCTGTTCTGCGCCTCAACAATGAAGCCTCAATTTGCTTTTGATTAAATGCACGTCTAATGGTTCTTTCATCTCTGTGCGTGTTTCTGCATCATGTAAAACCACACCATATTATTTAGGGTCCATGGCAATACCACAATGAAGAAGAGACATCAACATATATCTTACTTCTTGGCCGGGATAGGTCCAATTAAACTTCACTTCAACATCCGGCTCCCCAAGAACGGTGCAGACAACTCTTATATTTTCCCCACCTCTGACTCTGCTGGAAGATGCTGCAATCGTGGCGGAGGGCGGACCGCTTGGAACTGCAAGAGAACAGCAAAACACCAAAAACAATGTAAAAAACAAATGGTGCCTCAGAGAAATGATGCAGTTCAAGTGCGGTGAGCCTTCACTCCAGCTATCTAACAAGCCATTCAACTTTTTACCTTCCAGGTCAGATATTGTGCAGGTACTCACCAAATTGAGATATGAGCGAAGGGGCGGGGAGGCAGGTTTAGGGGTGGGGCCAGAGGCGGGGTTCCTGGCCAACGTTTACGGGAATCAGTGTGGTATGTAACTGTTGGTGCATAGTGTGGTAGCGCACTGTCATTCAGAGTCAACACATTTTCCATTGTCATTACCACTAAATTTGCACAGGCATAGTTTTACTGACAAAAACTATGCAGCACACCAAGGATAATGTGTGGAATTGTGTACCAGCCAGTGGCATAGCCAGTGTGTCATGGGCCTGCGTGCAAGGGAGGAAATGGGCCACCTACCCCTGTTTTGATCTGTGAAATACAGCAATAATCTGGTTTCAAAGGACCCCAGGCTTCTGTGCCACTGCACTTGTTGCACCTCAGGAAGCTAGACTACAGGCTCTAGAGAATATTTAGCTTTTGCGCATCCCACAGTAAAGTATCCTATTAAATTCTTCCATGACGTTTCAGAATACTAAAAAAGGCTGCCTCATTTGTCCTTCGTATTTCCAAAATAGAAATATTTGTACAGTTCATTCACAGGTATTTATGTTTAAAAACTTTCAAAAAAGCTCTCACCATGCAGTCAGGGAAAGAAAAGTAAACATCACTCCCCATGTTAAAAGAATCAGCAGCAATTTGTCCGATGGTATTCATCATTCAACTTTCGTAGCAAGAGAACACACAAAATCTAAAGGCATCTACTTGCTCTTTCATCTTAACTTCAGGGCGGATGTTTAAACAGCTAGAAACACATGTAAAAAAAAAATCTGCTTGACAGTAACAGATTGTGCTCACTGAGCACCATCATTGGCATCACTGAAAGTGGTATGTCTAACTTACCTTTTTCTATCCCCCTTTGCAGTAGGCAGAGTGAATTGGGATCAGAACGCCCCACAGCCGAGCCAGGTCGAAGTAGCAGTAGAGAGAGTGAGCATTGCCGGGTCTGAGCATATGCAGAGTCTCCACCAGGGTAGGGGCTTCCTCCAATCTCACCACTCAGGCCATCTCCTCCCACCTCCTCCTCAATGTCCCACCTCAGCAGGGGGCAAATGAATCAGGTGAAAGACACCGTCAGACCCCAGTGGCAGGCAGGTTAAGAGGTGAAAATGGCCCTTCTAGTGTCCAGGGTTTTCAGTGGAGTTCTATGGATGGGAGGTTTAACTGCAGGAATCTGATTGCTGCTTTCTGGGTCCCGGATGGCGATGGATACAGGAAAGCAGTCCTGGGCCCCCAGCCTGGCACTGGAGGGAAGCCTGATACTCAGGCGCTGCACCTGGCTGGCTCCTTGTCAATGATCCTCGCTGCTGTATGGCAAAGAAGGAAGGGAAAGCCATTGTAAACAGCATCTCTAAAGAGCTTCCATTTCTCCCTGCCACACAGCTGCAGGATGGTGTCTTCAAACGTTTTGCTAATAGCAAGATGATGGTCACTGCCAGTGTGAATTGCTAATCATGTGAGCATACACTGCAGAGAAGAAATGCAGTGCATGCTCTCATGATGACCATTTCTTTGGGAACTTTGGGAAATCCCAACGTGCTGCTGTTAATACTGGTATTCTCCCTGGGCACGGAGAAGTTCCGGTACTCGGAGGGGGAAAAAAAGGAGTGCCGGTGCTCAGTACTGGTAGGTACCGGCCCATTTAAAGTATTGATTACATGGAAACCACCCCTGATAATATCTAAATAACTCAACCTAGCAGTAAGGAGCAGCCAATGGGCAGCAGAAGGAGAGAGGACGAGGACCATGGATGATGCTCCCTTCCTGCTGCTCGTTACAGGGAATGTTTGTTGACTTTTGCTGCCATAACACTGGTAATAGTTCGCGATTATTTTTTCACAAAAATCCATGCCAGATCCAACTGCATGTCCACCATGTGGCAAAACTTATCACCGAACTTTAGCCAAACATTCCTAATTTATGGGCATGGACACAGACTTCCCTCATCTCTCTTCGATGCCCAGTAGCTTTCTTGTGTCACGTTTCTTGTGTTAGCTTAAGAACTTCTCAATAAGCGACAATCTGTGATCTGTACTAGCATATTCTATAGTGAACATTTGCTACTCAGTAGTTCCCTCTTCCAGTAGGTATGCTACTGACTTACTGTTTACATCACTTGTTTGCAATTATACATTTTTATAACGCATCATTTTTAGTACTAGTAAATTTATTTAATGTTAATAACTCTTAATGATTGTTCAGTAGAGCGTGGTTGATGTACAGAAAAACACAGAATTGGGTGGGTGTAGCAAGCAATGGTGGAAGTGGTGCTGGTGATAGAAGGTGCAGTCAGAGCATTAATGAGCAAGTTACTTGTAAAGTGTTAGAGGAAGATTTAGCACCTGCCAGGTTTCTAAGCATTGTGGTACGGAAGCAGAGAACAGAGCATCCAAAGTACAACTGAATGTCAGGGCAGTACAGTAGCAGAGCTCAGCTGATCTTGGCAACAGCACCAATGTAGGAACTGAAACTGTTTCTAAAGATGCTGTGGTCCAGGATGCACCACAAGTGCCATGGGAGGATGTTCTAGACATGCCTTCCAATCACCAACCAGTGATGCACCTTCCTTAACAACCTAATGTAAGGGAAGAATCGAAGGGGCGGAAATGTAACATTGTGTGCACGGATTAGTGCTTTATGGCAGAGATGCCTTCAAAGTAGCACTACAAATGGATAAATTTAGATGTTTGATGGATAGGGTGAGCAATATTCAGGGTGGAAGAGCGGAGGAGATAGATTAGTGCATGGATATGGAAGACAAAGGGCACCGGAACGGAAAGTGTTGTTGCACAGCATGGAGAAAGGATGGACGTGTAGAGGGACAAACAGGAGGTGACGAAGAGTGAGGCTTTTCTCCTGGATTGTGTGTAGACGAGAGCGAGGTCTACGGGTGATGTGATGAGCAGGCGTGAACCAGTGGGGGAGATCCGGTAGCCCATAGGGAGAGGGAGGCTCCATAAATAATTGTGGCAATAGTATGGTAGAAAGGCCGAAGGGAACCAGTGACAAGTAGAGTTTGGTAATTATAGGGCAAAGACTGACCATAGAGTACGAAAGGATTGTAGTAGCGTGAGGATACATTTGCTGGTATTTTGATATATGGTGTCATTAGTGGGTACATTCTGGGATGTGCTGGTTTCATGGATGACAAGGCAGATTAGATGCCACTTTCATAGCACTTGGAAATTCAGTGAGTTGATGAGACAACCTGCTGAGGAATGGTGAGTGTTGGACAGACACAGAGTGATAGGGAGTCAAGAAGGGGCGAATGCACATGGTTTAATTTGCATACATGTAGAATGTGAGGCACAGGGCAGTTAAGCAACGAAGCCATATTTGGTTATGGAAGGTGGAAGCACAGACAAGCATTTTGAGAGGTGGTCTAGGTTGAGAAAGGCTTGAAAACTTTGGCAGAAAGCAAAATGAGGGCCACTTGTTAGAAATGCATGTTAACTGTGATCATGGGGGGCGTGGCCAGGAGCACCAACATGGCGGTAACATAAAGTGGGAGCTCCGTTCTGTCCTAATCAAAATCCTGCAATTATATGAGAGTTGGCTGGTTATGCAAGGTGCTAGATATTTGCCGTAATTGCTCAGCGGTGTAAAGGACGAAGATGGGCACCCACCGAGTCCAGAGAATACCGGAGTGGAGCAGGAGCGGATGCAGCATGGGCTGCGAGCCAGGCACTGGAGAGAGCAGAGGAAGGAGAGAGGTCTGCTCCGAGTGCACTGCTGCCTGCCTGGAGCGGCTCACGGAGACTCACCTATGGCAGTGAAAGAGTCTGGGAGACCCGGAGGGGCGAGGCTCGATCGGTGATGAACTGACGGCGGGAGAGGTAGGAGCAGCCATTCCTTGTGGGACTCGACCTGTCCTTAGTGACTGGTTGTGGTCCACCTGTGGCTGCGGCGGAGGGACCCAGAGTACCAGACCTAGCCCCGTGGAGTCCCTGGAGGCAGAAGGATGAGGCGGCTACTGCAGAGGGCCCAGATGAAGGAAAACAGTGACAGGTGAGTGGCGATGCCCAAGCCGCGGTTTAGCAGCAGAACAGCATACTCTGGTCCCCAGTGTAGAAGGCCTGCATGCTGGGACGGTCCGACTACCCTGTGTGACCGCCGGTGGCTTGGCTGCGGTGGGCCCAGGGTGATCAGGTACAGCGGACCCAGATTCAAGGGTCCCCAGGTGAGTCACACCAGTAGAAGAAGCTGGAGCGGGCCCTGAGGCGAAACGAAGGCCGATGCGCAGCGATACAGAAACAGAGTGCTGATACTGGGCACTGACTTGCTCATGGCTGCGGTGGTGCCATGAGGATCTGGTACAGCGGGCCCAGATTCTGGTGTCTCCAGGACGAGCTATGCCAGGCGCAGAAGCTGTGGACTACCCTGATGCGAGACTGGGGCCTCGGCGCCATGAGGCAGGAACAGAGTGGCTGACGCTGGGCTCTGACTTCACGGAGACTGTAACTGGAGCGGAAGGCCTGAGATGGCCGTGAGGAAGACACCCGGCCCACGACGACGGCCCAATGACTGCCGGAAAGGTGAGAGAGGACCTGGAAGGGGGGATCCTTTGAGCGGGCTCCCCCTATGCATTAAGAGAATCTGGACAAGGGCGAGACTTGTGCTGGAGGTCAGGCTGTGGCTGAGGCCTGGGACATGCAGAAGAACACTCCTTGGCTCCAGAGAGATCATGGCACTTGAGGCGTAGGGCCCTAGAACCTCCTGGATTGATTTAGAAGGGATAGAACTAGGGAGAGAGCATCTATACCGGAAAAATCATTGGCCCTGGAAGCAGTGACAACTCAAGGGGGTACAGACTTTGGAGTTCCTGCCTGAGACTGTCGCAGGCAGTGCGGAAGGTGGGACCTGGACACCAAGAAACGGCTGAGGCTGGCATATATAGGAGAACACCCAGCCTGACCTGAACGGAACTGGTTGCTCAAGTGGCCCTAGAAGCATATGTTGCACTCAACACACAATCTACTCCTGAATCTCCCAGAGAGTGGAATACAATTAAGGCCATAGAGGAACTCCAAGTGGTCGCGTTCACACTGCATCACTGCACTGCCTTACCTGACGCCACAATGCTCAGGCAAAAAGGCAAAACAGGAGGCACACAACCTAACACACAAGAGTCCTCTCCTCTGCCTGCAGAGAAAGGGGATTAAGAGCCTGCGGACACTAAGGCATCCCGCCATCTGGGCAACATTTTAGATGCAATAGCTGACCCTCCAGCACGACATCGGAGCGGTCTCCGTGGGCTTGGGACAACTACAGGCCCAGCATCATAACTTATCTGACAGATTTAAGGAAATAGAGGGAACAGTGGCAGAGCTCCAACCGGAACATAAACAAGTTGCTGCTTGCCTGGAAGAACTCATCACCAGGGTGACAGCGCTTGAACAGGGGGCCGAGGATGCTGAAGGGCGTAATAGATGCAACAACATCAGAGTCGTTGGTATTCCGAAGGGCTCTGAAGGTTCAGATCTGCTGATTTCTGGAGAACTGCAAAAACAACAGTTGATGGACAGATTGCAGAACAATGTCATACATTTACCCCAGTGCAGAGATCTGGGCCTAAATCCATCATTTATTTTTTCACCATACTATTCCAGTTTGAACCCAGCCATATGCAAATCAGTCTTGACCCTGTTCCCCATGGGAACAGTCCAGCCCGAACTGCCAAGTCAGGTCCTCCCTGGACTGGAAACAAGCATCCTAGGACCGGTTTCGGGCTTTCAGCCCTCATCAGCCAGAATAGCTTGATTCCAGTGGCATGGAGAGCACGAGACTCACGTCTGAGCATACCCGTCTCACTCAGGGTGACAATTGCAAAAACAACAGTTGATGGACTTTCTGCCACCCCTTCACCAGAGTGATCCCCCGGAGGAATTGAAGAGGCGTTTTAACCGTAATGTTGTTTGTTTACAGGTTTGGGCAGTCGGCTATTGCCAGACCGCTCTTGGGATGGGGAGTTACTACATTGGGTTTGTTGTTTGCTACTCTGGGGTCCCTTACATATAATACAGTCTGGAGGTTGAAGGTGAGTAGGTTTTGGGAGGGGGGAGTTAGAGAGGAGAGGAAGAGGACACCCCTCACTGTTATGGCTACCAAGAGGGCAAACGTAGAAGAGGTCAAACTGTTATCTTGGAATATTCAGGTATGGACTCCCCAGCTAAACGCTACAATATTTGTAATTTCATTCACCGTAGTGGCATGCAGATAGCAGTGCTACAGGAGACACACCTGACAGCCGATGAAGCCTTCAGGTTCTGCCGTAGATAGCGTAACAATTGTTTGTGACTACATATTCAGTATATGCAAGGGGGACCCTTTTGTGGATTAGGCCAGGCACTCCCTTTCAATCCGCACTTACAATCATTGATTGAGAGGGGCACTTTGTTATGGTAAAGGGTATATTGAAGGCAAGGGAAGTGACATTGGGGAGTATCTACACCTGAACCAAGACCAGACACACTTTTTGCAACAACTTTCCAAACCCTTATCGGAACTGGCAACCAGAAATTTGATCTTGTGTGGGGATTATAAATGTGTACCTGATTTAGACATGGGCAGGCCCACCCCACTGCATGGTACAGCAGCAGATGTGACATCAAAGGTCTCGAAGACTGGATGATTGGGTTGGAACTCCTAGATGTGTGGAGACTACCAAACAGGCAAAAGCAGGAATACTCCTTTTACTCCCCACTATACGGTCTAAACACCAGACTAGACATGTGTCTATGCTCAAAGCAACTTTTTCCAGCAATAACAGGGGCGGAATACTTGGGGCGAACCATCTTGGACCACAGTTGGTTACTTCTGAGTTTCTCCCCAACACCCGAGAGAGAGTCAATCCCGGGATGGAGACCAGACCCCAACCTATTGTAGGGTGAATGTTTTAGACTGCAGTTGTCCACCTCAATTTCGACTTATTTTGAATTAAACCAGGCTAATGCAAGCACCCCCTGGTATAGTGAGATGCCTTTAAGGTGATAGTGAGAGGCAATGTATGACACAGACAGTGGGAGCACAACTTGAGATCAATCGAGAACTCCAGACGCTGGAATATCAAATTCATGCACTAGACAAGGGGCTTAGAGTGGATGACGAGGCCCGGAGACAGTTGTCGGACACCAGGAGTAAATATAACAAAACTTGGGAATGCCTAAGGCTTCTGGACATTCGAGCATATCAGGAAAGACAGCATGTGGAAGGGGGGGGGAACAGGGAAATTACTAGCATGGTTGATTCAGCTGGAGGGACGGGGCTCCCCGATCTTCAGCATTCGGACAGTGGGCTGGCAAACAGCATACTCGCCCAAAATCATTAACAATACATTTAGAGAGTACTATGAAACTCTGTATGGGAAACCCGGGGGGAAGCCCGGGAGATGTTGGAAGAATTGATGGTGACTTATTTGGAGGGCTTGGGGTTACAAGGAGTAGACCTGAGAATGAGGAAATGTTTTGAGGTTGCGATCTCTACACAGGTAATAGCCCTGGCAATCAAAGAATGGCCACAAAGGAAAGACCGCTGGGCCGGATGGACTCCTGAAGGAGTTTTATTCCACTTACTCAACAATAATGACCTCCCCAACTTGAAAAACTGTATGCTGCCTCGCTGCAAGTGGGCCAACTACTGTCTTCCATGCAAGAAGCATTAGTGGTCCCACTACCTAAAACTAAGTTAGACTTAGCGGGCATGTTAGATTATTGCCCATTATCTATGTTGAATTTAGACTTCATAATGTTAAGCAAGGTTTTAGCCATGAGGCTACTCCCGCGTATGACCCACTTGGTCCATGTGGATCAGAATGGATTCATCACGACCAGGTCAACCTCAGGGAGCTTGAGAAGGCTATATCATGTCCTATTCCTTCATGATCTTTTGTCTTACGCAGATGCAGTGGTGATGGCAGTCGACCTGGAAAAGGCATTTGATTCCTTACGTTGGGACTTCTTGCTGCAAGTTATGAAGAGCATGAAATTAGGGGACGGATGGTTGCGATCGATCCACCTACTTTACTCGGACCCTTCTGCCAGGGTTTGTACGAGCGGAGTTGTTTCCAATCCATATACCATACATAGAGGGACTAGGCAGGGCTACCCACTGTCATCCCTGCTCCTTGCTCTAGCGATTGAACCACGTGCAGAATGCTTCAGACAAGAAGGGCTGGGACACAGACTATTTCTAGTTGGGAAGACGCATATAATCTCATTATATGCAGATGACATTTTATTATATATCAGGGACGACGCCTGGGGCATATCTCAAGCCATTAACATTTTGGAGGAATTGTCAGGGCTGTCCGGGCTTCGGGTCAGTGCTCAAAAGACCCAGATATTCCTGCTCAGGCCCACACTGGCCTGGTCTAATGACTTTCTGTTGGGGCCTACCTGGACCACTAGCTCCTTTAGATACCTAGGTGTACAGGTATTCCATAATCAGGTAGAACTTCAGGAGGGGAACCTTGGTTGAGCGTTCCGCACACCAAAGACAAATGTTTAATCCTGGTGCTCCCTCAAACTTCCTGTGATGGCCAACATAGAGCTCCCCAAGATGGTTATCCTCCCGAATTTGTTATACTAGTTTGTTAATCTCTCGGTGGTGATCCTTCGGAGATGGTTTAGGGACATGGACACTTTGCTCAGGGATCGGTTCTAGGATGGAGGGCAAAATAGGGTTTCCTTGACAGTTTGACGACAACCTATGACAGCGGGGGGCCTAGAAGCACCAGATTTTGAAGCATACTACTTAGCGGCACAGCTCCAGTGGCTGGCCCAATGGTTGGTTAGGAGAGGTTTAGAGACACTGGGATTAAAGGGGCAGCTTCCCCTTTGGAATCTCCTTGCTAGGATCTTAAACCCAAAGCACCGAGTAACAACTGCTGTAGGTTTGCTACATGTGACCTTCAAATGTTGGGACAGATGTGTAGGAGGGACCCCCTTATATGCGCTAGACTTACCACTGATAGGGTTACCGCGGGTGGGAGACAGCTCTCCCTTTAGACAGGGCCAACTGAGAGATTGGACAGAGGCGGGAGTGGCAGCAATTTCGGGATTGCTACCAAGATGGGGAATTATTCCCCCTGACAGACTTCCTGGAGTACCATTATTTATCACCTGGGCAGTTCCTAAATTCCCACATCATGCGGGAAACTTTTACCGCATTATGGAGGGGAGACTCTCAAAAACCTAACACACACGCAGCGCTACAAGCAATAGTGATGCTAGGGTCAGCGAGGCATCTGGTAAAGTGGTTGTATGCCGCAATAATAGCAGTGACGGAATAGCCCTTGGCCCGCTTACAGGAGAAATGGAAAGCCCTGATAAGTAGGAGCCTGACAGAGGTGGAATGGAAGAAAGCTCTGGAGAGCCCGAAGAAAACCTCCAGAAATTCCAAATTCAAATTTACACAATTTAACATACTGCATATGACCTATCTCGCACCATATAGGCTTAATATCATGTACAGGGTGGATGATCAGCAGTACCCGACGTGCAAGGCGATAGATGTCAACTTTGCACACATGATTTGGAAATGCCAGGTTGTGCAGGACTTCTAACTGAAAGTTCTTGAGATCCTAAAGGAGATTTGGGCACAATCCTTGCCATGCACAGCAGAGGTTTGTTTACTGGGTTTGTAACCTAGGCCGAAAGCAAAAACAGTGGGGCATGAGTCTGTTGACCTTGATTTCATCTTGGCCAAGAGGTGCATTGCCCCGCGATGGCGAGCAGCAGTGGGCCCCACAGTACCTGAATTGGAGAGAGAGTTATCGGCATGGGCCAGAGCGGAGGAAAGGGCTTTGGCACGTGAAGATAAAACAAGTAAAAGGAGCAGGCCACTGGCGGAACCCTGGGCAGAGCTAGTGCGAGAGTGGGAGGCCCGAAAGTCGGGAGAAAGCAAGAACACTAGCGGAGACCCCCGACGAATGAGGACAGGGGAGCTCATCCCCACTCGATACCACCCCTGTGAATTAGAAGATTCGAGATCTAAATTAATAGGAAAGGAAAAATAGAGGGGCATATTGTCAAGAAAAGGCATTAACATTATCGCCACTTTAGCGGCAGAAAACTGCCGCTAAAGCGGTGATAATGGGCTTGATAATACGCCCTTGTGAATTCCCATAGAAGCCCATGTTCTGGTGTGAACATGGGCTTCTATGGGAATTCTCTACGGCGTATTATCAAGCCAATTAGCGCAGCCTTAACGGCAGTTTTCTACCGCTAAAGCAGCGATAATGTTAACGCCGTGCTTGATAATATGCCCCAGAGTCACATGCCACATGTAGCAGGATTAGACGCCCTAGGACACCCCTACCCCCTTGAGCCCCTACCCTATGTAGAATCCTAGCGGGCGGATTTAATAGACAGCGAGGATTTATTCAGAACTTGACCCCAGGAGGAAGCGGTTGTTATTTGGTTTCCTATGTTTATTAAAAAAAAAAGGTTACACAGATTCTACTGTAAAGAATGATTAGACATGAGCAAATCTGATGAGCGCCTCAAATAGTTTGATTCTAAACAAGGCACAGTGTTGTAACCCGTAGTTAACAAGCGTTAGTTTGAGAGATAGAGCAGTACATTAATCTGCAAACTATTAGAAAACGTCTTGTTTTTCTTTTGCTCTCCTTCGCTGTCATTTCTCGCCTGCATTGCTTGTATCACATTTGTTTATCATATGTGATCTGATTATCCTGATGTAATTGTACAATAAGCAAAATGGTAATAAAAAAGATATTTAAAAATAAACTGTGCTCATGCAAAGGATAGTTATTAAGGAACATTTATTAGAGATTGTACGTTTGACATATGAAATTAGCTAAAATACTAGAAACGCGGTGCTGAACACTTTAGATATGCTTCATCTGCCCTTTCCAATATAATATAATTTCGCCAAAAACCTGACCTCACAATTGGCATAACCTTAGCACTACTTTTTTAAGGATCGCTAGAGAGGCCAAAGAACGAATGAGCAGGGAGCTAAATCACAGTCTCACCCAGTGCGCTGCCAGCTTGCAGAACAAAAAAGAGCTCGCAGTGCTAGGGAGATGAGTTTCTCTGGCTCTCCATCCTCCCTGTTTCCAAGGTGCTAGAGGTGATGCAGTTACTATTGAGCGCTAATCAAAGCATTTCAGGGCATATTAACAAGAGCATTATCCCCGCTTTTTTTGGCTTTAAAAGCCAAAAAAGTGGAGATAATATTTTCGCCCTATTTACAAGTGGGTTCTAACATGCATTAGCGCGTGTTATGACCCTTTTACCCGACGCCTCCTTTTGCATCTCTAATGAGATGCAAAGTGGGCGTCACTGGGCAGTACAACCTTGCAGATATCGCTGATGTGCACATCGCAATATTTACAAGGCTGCCCCAACATTTAAGCAGACGTTAGTTTTTGGAGAAAACCGCTGTTTTCACCAAAAACTAACGTCTGCTAAAATGCAGACTTACCTATCCCTAACATTGGGGGTGGATTATGCTGATACGACCACATAGTCGTATCAGCAAGGTTATCGCCGTTTTGCAGGGAACATCGCTGGTTTTCGCTGGAAAACCAGTGATGTTCCCTGCAAAACTGCAATTTCCCCGCTATCGCTGGAATTTTTATCACCCTGGAGAAACGCGTTTTTAATAACACGCTACCAGGGCAATAAATTCCAGAGATAGACGGCGATAAATAAAAAAGCGCTAAGCAAGCTTTGCGTTATTAATCGCAGTCTCTTGATGATATGCCCCTTCCTTGCTTTTCCGTGCATTACCAATGATGGTGTATAACAAAACACAGTGGACACGTGGGTTGAACTTCACCACACATCTACTAACGCCACCTTAAACAATCCCTTATGGGTCCTATAGGATGTCATTGAATGATTGACACGGCCCAGTTCAATTCGCAAATGCAGTGTATTATTACATCAACATAGAGAAGCACACGTCAAAAACTAGTGCAGGCGGTGGAAGGGTCAAAAAGTGCTCAGTGCATATCTGTTTACATATATACATATATATGCATACAAACAACACACATTACAACCCACAGCATCAACATGAACCCATCATGATCTTGACTCGAGTGGGAAAGTTAACCCTGAGGACATTTTGGTTTTTTGACCTTTAAGGAGTTAAACCTCAAGTCTCTTCAGTACCACGCTGTCTGTCTAGAATCCTCGATTGGAAGAAAGCTTCTTCGCTACCACTATGCGTCACACCATTCATCAATCATAGTGTAGATCGTCACTCCTTCAAACAAGCATTGGCATAGCCAATAGATCTTGCCTTTGGGACCTTATAAGTTTTTAGTTATCCAGCACAATATCCTTGGTGCAACATCAACAGAAGCATGGCTAAACACTTATAAGTTCCCAAAGGCGAGACCTATTGGCTATGCCAATGCTTGTTGTGTTTCTTAAGGACTGGCGTACTCACTGCTCTGTGTGTGTTCCTGATCAGCAGATCTTGGTTCAACACATGGGCAAGGTCTTTATGCCGGTTGTCTTGAGATTTACTAAGTAGCTTTGGACTGCGCCCCTCCAGACCACAGAGCCATGGGCAAGGGTCCCAGAACCTTTCACACAGCCTAGGCCTCAGGGATCATGCATAGCTGCTTCTGCGCGCTGGGCTCACAAAAAAGGTCAATACCATTGAAAACCGCAGTTTAGTTAATTCGGGCATGGGTGCCTGTCTGTAAAACCATGCAGGGAGGGGATATTCCTGCCCCTGTACAAGGTTGAGTGAGCAGCAATGTCCCTCAGTTATTGGACATAGCATGGTTGGCGACTGCAGTGATTGTTAACAAGGGGCAGAAACATTGGTTTCACTGAAGAACCAGTTAAACTGCAGAAGAACTACAGTGAAAGCCACAAGGGCCTTAAATACGTCAGGCCAGGGCTAAACTGATGGCGTTGTTGCCGGTGGGGCCCACCAACACTTATTTTGGGGCACGGGCACATTTCTTTCCTCTTCAGACTTGGAGCTACAACAATAGAGAAAATCACAAAATCACAAAAGGGGGAGGAGGAATAGAAAGGCGAAAAACAATGACAAAGGGAACAAGCATTTGCAATGCAATAGGTCTCGCATTAGGAAAGTTTGAGCTATTGGTATTGTAAATGACAACTATTTTATTTATGTTTTGTTTTTGAAAATAGCAAAATTAATAATTTGTCATTTACAATGCCAATAGTTATAAGTTTCGCAAATGTGACACCTATAGGATTTGTAATGCAATATATGTTGTATTTACGTGACTTACATGTATTGATATTACAAATAACAATGGCTTTTAATTTCAAATAATTAATACTTAAATAAAAGTTATTGTGATTTATAATGGGAATAGCTTAATCTTTTGTAAATAACTTTTGTGAAGATTATGTTCAGTGTATTTTATTGTGACAAAAATCCAAGAACAGAAGTGAAATATTAACATCTTTTGTTACATTTGTAATAAAGCTTGAAACATTGAGAGAACATATTTGAACCAGGTGTTGTTGAATGATTGCACAGATTGATGCTGTGGTGGCGCTGAATGATGTTGTGATGGTGAACGAGTGATGCTGTGGCGTTCAGTGATGCTGTGTTAGCGCATAGTGATGTTGTGGTGACCCTGAGTGATGCTGTGGTGGTGCTGAATGATGCTGTATGGTATGCTATGTTTTGTTTTACTATCCTATGTTTTGTTTTGTTATGCTATGTTTTGTTTTGCTATCCTATGATTTGATTTATTATGCTATGCTATGCTGTGTTTTGTTATGCTATGCTGTTTTGTTATGCTATGCTGTTTTGTTATGCTATGCTATGCTTTGTTTTGTTGTGTTTTATTATGCTATGCTTTGTTTTGCTATACTATGTTTTGTTATGCTATGCTATGTTTTGTTGTGTTTGGTACGCTATGTTTTGCTATGCTTTTATATGTTTTGTTTTGCTATGCTACATTTTGTTGTGTTTTGTTAAGCTATGCTATGTTTTGTTTTGCTATGTTTTGTTATGCTATGTGTTGTTGTGTTTTGTTATGCTATGCTATGTTTAGTTTTGCTATCCTATGCTTTGTTTTGTTATGCTATGCTATGTTTTTGGTTGTGTTTTGTTGTGCTATGCTATGTTTTGCTATACTATGCTTTGATATGATATGATATGCTATGTTTTGTTATGCTAAGCTATGTTTTGTTGTGTTTTATTATGCTATGCTTTGTTTTGCTATGCTGTTTTGACATACTATTTTTTGTTATGCTATGCTTTGTGATGCTATGTTTTGTTATGCTATGCTATGCTAAGCTTTGTTTTGTTATGCTATGCTATGTTATGTTGTGTTGTGTTATGCTATGCTATGTTGTGTTTTGTTATGCTATGCTATGTTTTGTTGTGTATGCTATGTTTTGTTGTGTTTTGTTATGCTATGCTATGTTTTGTTATATCCTGCTTTGTTTTGTTATGTTATGCTGTTTTGTTCTGCTATGTTTTGTTCTGTTTTGTAATGCTATGCTATGTTTTGTTATACTATGCTATGTTTTGTTTTGCTATGCTTTGCTATGTTATGCTATGCTTTGTTTTGTTATGCTATGCTATGTTTTGTTGTGTTTTGTTATGCTATGCTATGCTTTGTTGTGTTTTACTATGCTATGTTTTGTTTTGCTATCCTATGCTTTGTTTTCTTATGCTATGCTATGTTTTGCTACCCTATGCTTTTTTTGTTATGCTATGCTGTGTTTTGTTATGCTATGCTATGTTTTGTTATGCTATGCTGGTGAGGGTGTGTGAGGGTGAGTGGGTATGAGGGTGAGGGTGTGTGAGGGTGAGGGCGTGTGAGGGTGAGGGAGTGTGAGGGGGTGTGAGGGTGAGGGGTGTGAGGGTGAGGGTGTGTGAGGGTTTGTGAGGGTGAGGGTGTGGGGGTGTGAGGGTGAGGGTGTGTGAGGGTGAGGTTGTGTGAGGAGGAGGGTGTGGGGTAGTGGGGGTGAGGGTGTGGGGTTGTGAGGGTGAGGGGGTGTGAGGGTGAAGGTGCGAGGGAGAGGGTGTGAGGCTGAGAGGGTGTGAGGGAGAGGGGGTGTGAGGGTGTGTGAGGGGGAGGGTGTGGGGTTGTGAGGGTGAGGGTATGGGGTTGTGAGGGTGTGAGGGTGTGAAGGTGTGATGGTGAGAGGGTGTGAGGGGGTGTGAGGGTGAGGGGGTGTGTGGGTGAGGGGTGAGGGTGACGGGGTGAGACGTTGTGGGGGTGAGGGTGAGAGGGTGTGAGGGTGAGGGGGTGTGAGGGTGTGTGAGGGTGAGAGGGTGTGTGAGGGGGTGTGTGAGGGTGAGAGGGTTTGTGAGGGTGAGAGGGTGTGTGAGGATGAGAGGGTGTCGAGGGTGAGGATGTGTGAGGGTGAGGGTGAGGGGGTGTGAGGGTGAGGGGGTTTGAGGGTGAGAGGGTGTGTGAGGGTGAGAGGGTGAGTGAGGGTGAGAGGGTGAGTGAGGATGAGGGGGTGTGAGGGTGAGGGGGTGTGAGAGTGAGGGGGTGTGAGAGTGAGGGGGTGTGTGAGTGTGAGGGTGAAGGGGTATGAGGGTGAGGGGAAAGAGGGGGTGAGGGTCAGGGTGTGAGGGGGTGTGAGGGTGAGGGTGTGTGAGGGTGGGTGAGAGGGTGTGTGAGGGTGAGAGGGTGTGTGAGGGTGAGGGTGTGTGAGGGTGAGAGGGTGTGTGTGGGTGTGAGGGTGTGTGAGGGTGAGGGTAGGTGAGGGTGGGTGATAGGGTGTGTGAGGGTGTGTGTGAGGGTGAGGGGGTGTGAGGGTGAGGGGTTGTGAGAGTGAGGGGGGTGTGTGAGGGTGAGGGGGTGTGAGGGTGAGGGGGTGAGGCGGTATGAGGGTTAGGGGATATGAGGGTGTGAGGGTGAGGGGGTGTGAGGGGGTGAGGGGGGGTGAGGGTGTATGAGGGTGAGGGTGAGGGGGTGTGTGAGGGTGAGGGGGTGTGTGAAGGTGAGGGTGTGTAAGGGTGAGGGGGTGTGAGGGTGAGGCGATGTGAGGGTGTGAGGGAGGGTGAGGGACAGGCATTGGACATTGAAGGACACAAGCACAGAGCATTGAGAGGAGTAGGCATGGGGCAGTGAAGGACACTGGTTTGGGCCAGTGTGGGTAAAGCATGAAAAAAAGCATTTTTGCTAGAACGGTGCAGCCCACCAAAAAACTGCTGGGTCCAAAAAAAGTTTTTTAAAAATGAGACAGCGAAAGATGAGCAACAGTGGAATGGATGTAATGAGCAACGGGATCAGTAAGGGGAAGTAACAGAGGAGCTTCGATGGTGAAATGAAAAATATTTAGAAAGAAATTGAAACAAGTTTGAATGCAGTTAAAGGGTGCAATTTCAAAGAATGCTTGCGTTTTTGTTGGGGAAAGACAGGTTTATATTTTATGTTTAGGACCTGGAATACAAACAGAGGGCATACACAATTTGAACTGGGGTGCGATGTCGGGCACCGGTTGAAGCTGAGCAGAGGAAAGGCAGCGCTGGGAAGGGGGCTGGGCAACCATGCCAGCATTCTGATTCATGAGCAGATGGTCCTGTTTATGACCTGCGGAGCACGTGAAGTGGCTGGTGGCAAATTGAATCAAAGCGGCCGGTCGCTTTGATGTTCTTGTCGTGTCTTGCTTTGTGGGAGGGGTAGGGGGAGCGAATTCCTGTGCACGTGCCTGGGGCACATGAACGGTATGCGATCCGCAGTGGGTAGACTTTTTATGTCTGCTTACTATAAATCTCGCCTACCATCCCGTCGGGATGGGAAAGACAAGACCTAAAAAGGAGGGATGAAAAAGAAAGCACAGGAGTGAGTTGGAAGGGTAAGGAGTGTCTGGTGGTGGATTAAAGATGCATGTGAGTTAATCAAGACTACGCATCCATGCTATTTAGCACCACAACCTTCTGCAGTGCCGGTGATAGCTGAGCAAACGTTTGGTCTCCGGCTCTACTTCTACAAATTAAGCACTCGTCTACACTACACATGGGTCTGGATTCTGGTCCTTCAAAATAGCAGCAACCCGATAAACGCTGAGGTACAAACCAAATACCTCCAAACAAGCTACCTCGTGTGCACGGCGACTCGGCTTTGGGGACAGCAGGTCGAGCGCCTCACATTAAAGATTCCCCTTTTGAAACACCAAGCTACAAGGGGCTCGCCACTTCCTCGTGTTTACTTGTACATGCTGGATGTAAAAAAGCTGCTGTTCAAAAGCTGACATAGGAGAGTTTACAAAAGCAGAAAAACGCGCACTTTACAAGACATCCACACCGGTTTACAAACTGAAATTAATTTATTTTACCCTGCCTCGCACATTTATGGGGTTGAAGCATTGCTCTGCTAATATTTGCAGAGAGTCGGGCCATTGTGTTATACAAGGCCAATAATAAAAATGTCTTCTCATAAAGATGAGAGATATGTTGGGGGCCTGCCAAATATTAGAAATTGAGCTATGCCCATCGTGATAGTGTGTTCTCTTAAAAGAACCTCTGGAAGGGAGGGGGCTGTTAATTCTCTTGTCGCAGCATCTTCTCCCCCTTTCTCATTTGCTTAATTGATTATATCAGAATTTATCTTAATCTTTGTGTATTCCATTGTTGGTTCCGTCGCATCAGCTTTCAGTGTTCCCATTTCACAAATACGTCATTAAATGTAGCTTTGTTTTGGGGTAGCCAATAAGCGAAACCCCTGTTTATGTGGCCTGAAAGAAGTCAGCTGGCTGCAGTTTTAACACCGTTTGTGCAACCCAGATGTGAAGAGAATCCAGGCACAAACATTTGCATCAGTAATTTAGGAAAACCTCAACTGCTGACGTAGTGTGGGCACAGTCAACAATACTACTGAGAAAACTAGAGTAATTGTGTCCATGTAAATCCTCTCCTTCGTGAAAGGGAAAACATGCAGACTGCTCTTTGGACTCTTATGGTCCAGTGCTACATACGTCCCTACCTGTCATTTGAAGTTTTACTAATTTGGAGTAACATTTTTAAAATCGATACATATTTTTTTTATTGTAAAACAGGATAAAGTGAGCAGGAACACTTAAAAGATTTCAAATAATAGATTTCGGAAATCCAGCAGTTTAATAACGTGCAAACATGCAGCAGCTTTATTCATGAAACATTAGCCAAGGTTAATTTGCCTGAACGAGAAAAGACAATGACATTTAATACAAAGAAACAACAGTTTAATAGAGAAGTCGATGTGTTCTGCGCATATTTGCGTATATAAATATACTCGGGCCATTGTGTTATACAATGCCAATAATAAAAATGTCTTCTCATAAAAATGAGCGATGCAAAATAAAGGAGAATGAAAATACACAGCGCTTGCTGAAAATACACAGCCCGCGAGTGGTCCGCGCGTGAGAGAGAGGGGGAGCAGGAAGTGAGCCCGCAAGTGGCGCTCGCGCGCTTGGGAGAGCAGTCTGCTCATTTTCAAGACTTCACTCGTGCTTGTGGCGCACCTCTGCATCGCTCCCGCAAGGGTGGATGCCACCACAAGCAAGAGTGTGTGCTTGAAAATGAGCAGACCTATGGCTAAAGGCCCGCAGAGCAGCATATGCACACTGCCTAGGCGAGACCAAAAAAAGGGCTCTGTCACTAATGCGGACCCAACGCGGAAATTACACTGTGTCTGGCTCGTTCCTCCTCAGGATACACTGGAATTAGTGATGTTGCCCATGAGATTCTCATGAGCTCTGTGGACAAAACGTATAGGTCCCTTCAGGCAACTAGTAAGTAGGGCAGGCATTCAGTATGGGCGAGCTAGGCCCAGGGGGCTAATTTTCTGAGGGGCCTATGGAGCTGTGTGCATTAAGGTTATGCCAACAGCAGTTCCCTTCTCATATTGCTCCAGCCTTGACCCTGCCTATTCCAGCCTCCAAGTCCTCTCCTCCCCGCCCAAAAACATAGCTTGCTGAGGCTGGCGCCGATGTCCTGGGGTGGTTTCACACCTCTTAATGGACGTCGGCAGTTCAAAGCCTTGGATTTACAGTGGTTTTCAGCTCGTTCTTCCTGCCACCGTATGATATCGGCTCCTCACTGGGAGACCGTGTGATGGAAGCCATTATCATGTGTCACTCAGGGGCACAAAGTGAGTTAGCAGGTATGGAGGTGGGGAGGTCCGGGATGTTTGAATTCAGGGGCTTTGCCTGCTCATCCAGGGACTGACCAGTGAACACAAAATGGACCTCCTGCTGCCTCATTTAATTCACTACCATCAGGAAAGGTTCCACATTTCTCTCTGACCATGCTCAGGGCGGTATCTTAGCAAAGGCTAGTAAGCACCACTAACAGGTGACTCAGCCCCTTCAAACTGAGAAACTTCAGCGGATGTATGTCGTTACAACGCATACTTTTACAACACATACCTTTACAACAAATTTTTTACACCGCAACATCCATTACAACGCATTCCATTACAACGCATGCCATTACAACAAATTCTTTGAAACTACCTTTACAACGCATTCCACTACAACGCATACTACATTTACAACGCATACCATTACAACGCGTACCATTACATTGCATTTATGGTAAGTATTGGATAGTGTAGGGGTAAAAATTACTATTCTAACTCCAGGGGGGTGCAACAGTAGGGTAAGTGTTGGATAGTGTAGGGGTAAACATTATTTTTCTAACTCCAGGGGGTGCAACAGTAGGGTAAGTATTGGATAGTGTAGGGGTACAAATTACTATTCTAACTCCAGGGGGTGCAACAGTAGGGTAAGTGTTGGATAGTGCTAGGTATGCGTTGTAATGGTATGCGTTGTAATGACTGCGTTGTAATCACATGCGTTGTAGTAGTATGCGTTGTAATGACATGCGTTGTAATGGTTGCGTTGTAATGGCATGCGTTGTAATGGATGTTGCGTTGTAAAAGTTTCGTTGTAAAGGTAGTGCGTTGTAAAAGTTGCGTTGTAAGTGTTGTTTCCCAACTTCGGCAGCTAATGACCTTTAAATATCTCCCATCAGTCTTCTCCTCCCTGTACTTACATCTTGAGGTGCATCCTGCCATCAGATAGGATTTCCCCAGCCTAACTCTGCCTTTTTTTTTTTTTACTGATGTCTCTAGATGTAAGGACCTCTCTTAATTCCGCCCATTGATGACATTTTAAAAAAAAGGACACTTTCTATTTTGTTGCCGGTCTAGATGCAAGGACATGATCCCTACCTCATTGTATGTGGTAAGTGTATTACTTACTGTTTTAAAGTACACCATTTATGAACTGTAGGCTATTCCTCTGTGCCACTTTCAGAGCAGGACTCTAACTGCAGTGGTGGAGTTTCACCTCATGTGAGATTTGCTCAAGTAGGTTATCACTTTCATCACCATGTCATGACATTTCGCTCCTTACCTGCACAGTCTTCATTCCAGTTCAGTGTTTAATTTGGGCATGTGGTTGCCCACCGGCACTATATTTTTGGGACTGGGTCTTATTTTTAATCATCAGACGCAACAAGAAGGAAAACAAGCATTTGCAATGCAATAGGTCTCGCATTAGTAAAGTTAGAGGTATTAGTATTGTAAATGACACATTTTTTATTTATGTTTTTGTTTTGAAAATAGCGCATTTAATAACTTTGTCATTTACAATGCCAATAGTGTTAACTTTTGCAAACGTGACACCTATAGCATTTTTAATGCAATATGTGTTGTATTTACATGACTTAGATGTATTAATATTAAAAATAACAATGGGTTGTATTTTTTCAATAATTAATGCTTAAATAAAAGTTATTGTAATTTATAATGGCAATAGCTTAAACTTTTGCAAATAACTTTTTGGAAGATTATGTTTAGTGTATTTTATTGTGATGAAAATACAAGAACAGAAGTGAAATATAATTTTTTTGGGGACATTTGTAATAAAGTTTGAAACATTGAGAGAACATATATGAATCAGTTGTTGTTGAATGGTTGCACAGATTGATGCTGTGATGGCTCTGAATGATGTTGTGGAGGCAACGAGTGATGCTGTGGCGTTCAGTGATGCTGTGGTAGCGCATAGTGATGTTGTGGTGCCCCTGAGTGATGCTGTGGTGATGCGATAGATAGATAGAGGGAGGGCGAAAGATAGATAGGAGCAGGGTGAGAGATAGAGGCAGGGCAAGAGGGCAAGGGATGGAGTGTGGGTGATGGATGGAGTGTGGGTGTGGGATGGAGTGTGGGGCGGGGGAGGCATGGAGTGGGGGGATGGATGGATGGATGGAGTGGGGGGATGAATGGATGGAGTGGGGGGATGAATGGATGGAGTGGGGGATGGATGGATGGAATGGGGGATGGATGGATGGAGTGGGGGGGGGTGTATGGATGGAGTGGAGGGGATGGATGGATGGATGGAGTGGGATGGATGGATGGATGGAGTGGGATGGATGGGTGGATGGATAGATGGAGTGGGGGAAGGATGGATGGAGTGGGGGGATGGATGGATGGAGTGGGGGGATGGATGGATGGATGGGGGGATGGATGGATGGAGTGGGGGGATGGATGGATGGATGGATGGAGCGGGGGGATGGAGGATGGATGGAGTGGGGAGATGGATGGAGTGGGGGGGTGTATGGAGTGGGGGATGGATGGAGTGGGATGGATGGATGGATGGAGTGGGGGGGAAGGATGGATGGAGTGGGGGATGGATGGATGGAGTGGGGGGTGGATGGAGTGTGGGGGATGGATGGATGAAGTGGGGGGATGGATGGATGGGTGGAGTGGGGGGATGGATGGAGTGGGGGAGCTGAAGGCAAGAAAAAACGAGTACAATCAGGGAAGCAGAAGGCAAGAAAACGAGGGCAATCAGGGGAGCAGAAGGCAAAACAAGAAAAAAAATCAATCAGGGAAGCAGAAGGCAAGAAAACGAGGGCAATCAGGGGAGCAGAAGGCAAAACAAGAAAAAAAATCAAGCAGGGAAGCAGAAGGCAAGAAAACGAGGGCAATCAGGGCAGCAGAAGGCAAGAAAAAAACAAGTGCAATCAGGAGAGCAGACGGAAAGAACAAGCAATCGCAAAAGCAAGAAAAAAACTAGTAATGACAGCAAACAGTTCCATAAAGCTTGAGGCAGTCGTGCTGTGATATAAACAAACATGCTGTAGTCCTAGCAGCAGGCCCTTGGTCCAGTAGCACCCAGGGCAGAAAGATATTTGCCCCCCCTCCCTAGCTACTACTGGTGAATAAAATGTGACAACAGATGCTTTTCACCGGCCAGACTCCAGCTGATTACGTCAGATCAGCAACTTGCCTCTAAACACGCTACTTCCCCAGTTCACTGGGTTAGGGAGGGGGTGTTGATGTGTGTCCACATCGGGTTAGAGATAGATGGGTGGGAACAGAAGGTAAAGGGCCGATAGGGTACTAAAACAGCGACTGCAGTACAGCGGAAGAAAGAGGTACGGGGAAGATATGTGAGTGGGGGTAGGGGTGGAGGCGGGCACTTGGAAAAGAAAGGCGCACAGCCACTAGTTTTGAAAGCGTGCCACGCTGCACAACAAAAACGTTTTATAAAGTTGTTGTGCTTTAATTGCGGAATGTAGAAATACGGAACTGGAGAGGCCGTCTAAGGGACTCGAGGTGATCAATATTATTTACACAAAACCAAAGAAAGCCATGTAAGAGAGCGTCGTATATAACTGATTTCATCCAGTACTGAAGGACATCAACAACACAAAACAGCACTGAGGGGCGCGCACAGTGGAGGCAAAGTAGGTTCTGTGGACTGTGCCAGTGACGCCATAGCACGGATTGGTGTCACAGTGCCAGTAGTTGCTGCAGAGCAGTGCGATCACACCGCGGGCAGGATAGTTAGAGCAAGCCCGTCACGTGCTTCATCCTTGAATGAGCATAGTTGCATGTTGGGGAGGCGGGCACTTGGAAAAGGAAAGAGCACGGCCACTATTTTTGAAAGCGTGCCACGCTGCCCAACAAAAACGTTTTATAAAGCAGAAGGTGCAAGCAGCGCACTTGGAAAATATCATGCACGGCAACCTTTGCTACTACTAGTACGCTGGGGGGGAAAAAAACATACAATGTTGTAAAAAAAGAAGCACGCCCGAGGCAGTAACCGGATCACAAGTGGGGGAGGTGTGCTGTGTCTGTCTGCTGGCGAAGCTAGCAATAAGGGCAGGGGCCAGGAGATAGAAATTCAAATATAGAACCAACGCAGGGCCGCTTCTTTAATATTTTGACGGATTAGGTGAATGGGGGTCATGAACATAGAAGAAAGACATAAGCCCATCACATAGGTGTTAGCTAGGTCCGGTGTATCGGAAAAGAGGAAAATAATAAAAAAATAATAATAAAACAAGGGAAACAAGTTTTTTAAAAAGTACACTGGGAGGGGGGAGGAGAAATGCGAGACAGGGCCTGGCGGCCGTGGAAGTGAAAGTACGGCCGGCCGCCGGCCGTGGAAAGAGAAATGCGATTACATCAGATCAGCAACTTGCCTCTAAACACGCTACTTCCCCAGTTCACTGGGTTAGGGAGGGGGTGTTGATGTGTGTCCACATCGGGTTAGAGATAGATGGGTGGGAACAGAAGGTAAAGGGCCGATAGGGTACTAAAACAGCGACTGCAGCACAGCGGGAGAAAGGGGTACGGGGAAGATATGTGAGTGGGGGTAGGGTGGAGGCAGGCACTTGGTAAAGAAAGGCGCACAGCCACTATTTTTGAAAGCATGCCACGCTGCACAACAAAAACGTTTTATAAAGTTGTTGTGCTTTAATTGCCGAATGTAGAAATACGGAACTGGAGAGGCCGTCGAAGGGACTCGAGGTGATCAATATTACTTACACAAAACCAAAGAAAGCCATGTAAGAGAGCGTCGTATATAACTGAATTCATCCAGTACTGAAGGACATCAAAAACACAAAACAGCACTGAGGGGCGTGCACAGTGGAGGCAAAGTAGGTTCTGTGGACTGTGCCAGTGACGCCATAGCACGGATTGGTGTCACAGTGCCAGTAGTTGCTCCAGAGCAGTGCGATCACACCACGGGCAGGATAGTTAGAGCAAGCCCGTCACGTGCTTCATCCTTGAATGAGCATAGTTGCAAGTTGGGGAGGCGGGCACTTAGAAAAAGAAAGAGCACGGCCACTATTTTTTAAAGCGTGCCACGCTGCCCAACAAAAACGTTTTATAAAGCAAAAGGTGCAAGCGGCGCACTTGGAAAATACCATGCACGACAACCTTTGCTACTACTACTACGCTGGGGGGAAAAAAATACAATGTTGTAAAAAACAGAAGCATGGCCGAGGCAGTAACCGGATCACAAGTGGGGGAGGTGTGCTGTGTCTGCCTGCTGGCAAAGCTAGCTAGTAGGGCAGGGGCCAGGAGATAGAAATTCAAATATAGAACCAACGCAGGGCCGCTTCTTCAATATTTTGACGGTTTAGGTGAATGTGGGTCATGAACATAGAAGAAAGACATAAGCCGATCACATAAGTGTTAGCTTGGTCCGGTGTATCGGAAAAAAGGAAAATATTAAAAAAATAATAATAAAAGAAGGGAAACAAGTTTTAAAAAGGTACACTGGGAGGGGGAAGGAGAAATGCGAGACATGGCCTGGCGGCCGTGGAAGTGAAAGTACGGCCGGCCGCCGGCGGTGGGAGGAGAAATGCCTGAGGCCGAGCGCACGCTGTGGGCTGAAGAGAGCGTGAATGGGTGGTTTGTGACGTAGCTGAAAGTGTGAAGCAGGGGGCGCGGGAGCGGAGCCCTTTGAAGTGAAGCTCTGGGAGGCAGACGGCTTGGGAGCGAGGGAAAAGCACGTGCTTGTGTTCACGTGAACTGTTTCAAATCCGCCCGATGGTTTGAGGACTTATTTTGCCCACTATAATACTCCTTACGGAATTGGATAGGCGAGACCTAAACACAGCAATGGGGAAAAGAAAGAGAAAGACGGACAAATAGTGGCAAAGAGAAAACAGGGATGAAATGCAACCTACAGGAGCACCACGTAGGCACGGGGAGAGTGCACTGGTGGGTGAAAGAGGCACCAGTGCGCTTCTTAGAATAATTTGGGCCCTGGCACATTTTCTTTCACAAATTAAACAGTGCCATAGGTTTAATGGTTGTGAAAAGTAAGCAAACTCTTTTGTTTTGATGTCATTGACAGTCACTGCTTCCTGCAGGATGGAGTGTGGATTTGGCCGAAGAGGTGCAGGGGTGCTGGTACTGAGGTGACTGCTAGCGCCTTGTTGTGTCTTTGCATGTTTTTTGCGAGACCCTGTGGGAGCTGTATAGTTTATCCTAGGTGACAAATGAAAGCAAAAAAAATTAAATTCTGGTAGATAAATCCACCCTGTGTGGATCCACCCTGTGTGCATGCGTGCCTATTTGTATGATGAAAACACATCATTGAGAAGTCTGTCCTGAACGGATAGACATGGCAGAACGCCGAATATCTGACGCGGAAGATTCTCAACACCAACTACAACTAAAACACAAAAAAGTGGACAAAGCCCTGCAAACCCTTCTGGCTAAAACAGAAGATTTGCAAGCCAGGTCGCGACGCTGTAACCTGCGTATTGTGGGGGTCGCAGAAACAACACGGACAGGAAATATTGAGAAATACGTTAAGACACTACTATCCAAGGTGCTTGGCAGGGAAATTTTCTCTGTAGTATTTATTGTGGAATGGGCACATAGATCTCTTGCACCATTGCCTGCACCTGGAACGCCACCCCGCCCCATAATCGCCAAAGTATTGAACTATCGGGACAGGGACGCGGCGCTCCGCAAGGCCAGGGAACTAGGAACTATAAATCATGAGGAAATGTATATCTCTATCTTCCCTGACTTCACATCACAAGTACAAGAGGCAAGAAAAAAATGTATTGACGTGAAGAAGAAACTGAGAGACAATAACATCCCATATGCTATGCTATACCCGGTTGCTTGAGGATCACGATTGATGGGAAAAACACCATCTGTAACGACCCTCAAGCAGTGCTTAAATTCTTACAACTGCATCATCCACAGGTTCTTCGACGAAAATCTCTGTGAAGTCACAATGTTGAGCAGGATCACACTTCGGACGTTAAATGATGACTAATCCTATTGTACTATAGAACTGCAATGTAGAGACATATGGTATGATATCCAGCGGGACTGCTTACTATGTTTTCACGCCCGTGGCCCTTTAGCCACATAGGGATTTTGTAAGTATAAACGAATGTGCAGCAGATGAAAACCCCTGTATCATAGATAATATTATGTTTTAGAAACTCATATATGCACGTGATGCATATTTAAATTATGACACACCCCTATCATAAGGCCACAATTTTTTGTGATGTAGGCTTGATCCCCCAGCCACATAATCGTTGGGGTAGTTGACGGGCAGCTACCGCCCCCCTGTGTGTACCACATTGCTTGATCCCCTCCTGTTGGGTACTTCCTAGCGGGAAAGTTTGCAGGGATTGGGCTTTCTTAGTCAACAAGTTACAGGGAATTGGCGTTGCCATAATTGGGATGGCGAAGTGGATGGGTGGTGGGAGGGGACAAAACGTTAGAGTATTAAAGGTCACCGGTTTATTGAGATTGATTCTCCATGACTACACCTACACATCAACGTTACGTATTACACATATAAGCGACTCGGTGCGGACATTGGCAGGCATGGCCATAGTGCTATTGGGCATGATTGTAAATACGAGTATCACATAGTATGTCTACTGCTACTCCCCTAAGATTCATAACATGGAAGGTACGGGGCCTGAATAGTCCCCAAAAATGTGGCTGTTTTTTGCATATTTAGATAGGCACTTGATTGAGGTAGCACTGCTTCAGGAAACGCACCTACTCCCTTACAAGGCGGACAAACTGGGTAACAGATAGGCCGAGCTTGTAGTGTCGGCATCCTATTCATCGTATGCACGGAGGGTAACAACAATCATACGCAAGGGTACTAGCTTTCATCCAGATCAGATACACACTGACCCACACAGCAGGTATGTTATCCTCACGGGTATACTCAGGGGCACCAAAGTGGGTATTATAAATGTCTACGGTCCAAACACAGATGACCCTGATTTCTTCATGAATCTCCTGGCCAAAGTGGGAGATCTCCCATCTCTAGAGCTAATATGGGGGGGGCGACTTGAATATCTCTTTGGACGCTCAGTTAGACAGATGTCTAAACACCACTGAACACCACAAGCGAGCGGCCTCAGTTCTTCTCAATGGTATGATAGAATTTAACCTACATGATGTATGGTGAACAAGACACCCCACTGCACTGGTAAGCACTCACTCCTCAACAGTACATAATAGCTAGTCTAGGCTTGATTATTGGCTCCTGACCGACCACGCATCCACATGGACTAAGGACATTACTCATCTTCCCAAGACACTGTTGGATCATAAGCCTGTCATGCTGACTTTACAAATTCCGATATACACCCCCCCCCATTTATATGGCGCTTTAATGCCACTGCCCTCTTAGACCCCCTCTACAAAGAAACGATTCATTTAGCGATAGAAGATCATTTTGCAAACAATGTCCACTCTGAGGAAAGTGCGGGTGTGTTGTGTGAAGCATTCGAGGCGACTCTGAGAGGCGTCTGTATCAGTACGAATGCAGGTATTTTAAAAGATATAAGAACCCAATTAAAAAACTGCGAGGATCACATAAAACTACTGGAAGTAGAATATCATGCCACCCATAGTGCACTCACTTTAGGTGACCTACAGGAGGAGGTTAATGTGTTCAATGATCTGGCAGACGACGAAATAAAATATGCGTCCCGACGTCACACAGCGCGCAAATTGGGTGAAGTTGGCAGATCCGGCCACGTACTAGCACAAAAAATACGTACTGAACATAAAAAACATACTGTCCTACAATTGGAGGATAATGGTGGACAGATGCACTATGACACCTCGGGTATACTGGCTACATTTGTGGACACATACAGTGGTTTTTATAAAACACAGCACACGGTGCTTGAATCCGAGATCCTGAACTATATTGCAGACATAGCGCTGGTGTGGTTATCGGATTCGCATCGCGACTACCTAGCTCAGCCCATAACAGAGGATGAAGTGCAGCTGGCTATATAAGCACTACCGAACGGTAAGTCGCCAGGTCCTGATGGATATACTGGGGAATTTTATAAGGCATTTTCAGAATTATTGACCTCATATCTCCTTGAAATGTATGATGAAGCCTATAATGACAAAATTCTACCCCCAACGCTACGTGAGGCGCTCACTGTGGCCTTACTAAAACCAGACAAAAATCCTATAAAAGCAGACTCCTATAGGCCGCTTTCGCTAATAAATACAGATGTCAAGATATTAGCGAAAATAATCGCTACAAGACTGCAACCACTCATGTCAACTATAGTCCTCCCCGATCAATCGGGATTTATTCCAGACAGATCCCCCACACATAACCTGCGAACTATCTTTGCCCTTTTACATCAGCTAAATCCAGAACTACAGGCATTAGATGCTCCTAAGGCCTTTGATTCTGTTGAATGGGCATATATGTTCACGATCCTACGACAAATTGGCTTGCCCCCAATGTTTGTGAATTGGATTGCCCTTTTATACACTAAGCTCACTACACGCAAGTAAGTAAATTATTTGATTTGATTTGATTTAAATCATAAAAAGAGCGGCTTAACTGCTAAAACACATAAACACATGGCACGTAAAATTCATGGGCAAAGTACAAATTGGTTAATAAGTTCTCATTTAAAATTTTTGATAAAACACCTTTTTTTTCTTTTCTTGTTAAAAGCCCACTGCACGCATTAAAGTTGACAGGTATATTTCAGATGAAATATCGATACAGCGTGGCACCGGTCAGGGCTGTCCACTGTTCCCCCCCCCCTCTTTTTTCTATTACGCTAGAACCACTAGCCTGTACAATACGTCAGAAATATGCACACACTGCACTACGGTTTACCTTGCAACCCATTTGTATATCGCTATACGCGGATGATATGGTTTTATACCTCTGAGACCCCGAAGACAACTATTGTGTGAATATATAAAATTTGGACGACACTCGGGACTGCAGATTAACTGGAGCAAGTCGGCAGTGATACCATTGACAGAGAGTACAAAAGCACCTCACAGGGAATTCCCTCTTGTCCGGCAAGTAGATCCTATAAAATATCTCGGGATCTGGATTCATAGAGACTCTGAGCTGGTACTTAGACAAAACTATGGCGTCGCAATTGATAGCGTAGAAACGCAGATAAATAGATGGATCACTCTCCTTAGCTGATCGTATCTCCTTAATAAAAATGGTAAGACTACCCAAGCTGCTGTACCTGTTTATCAATATACCAATAACACCACCTACCTCATTATTCGCCAGACTCCGCACGACCCTTATCAAACTGATGTGGGCCGGTAAACAGGCCCGAATAAGCCTCTCAACAATGTCACTCCCATTTACCTCGAGCGGATTAGCGGTCCCTGATATCTATCTTTATTATCTATGTGTTCAGGCACGCTATGCATACTATTGGTATCACCCAGTGAAATATCTGCCGCACCTTGCAGTGGAGGATGGGGATGCACATCCCCTACCACTATCTAGTATAATTACACATAAACGACCCCATCTAACAAAGCAGGAAATAAATACGGTACGAACCACCTTGCAAGCTTGGCAATGCATTGGCCAATTGGCAAATAAGACCCCCATATACACCCCTAATTTTCCACTGGCGGACCACCCGGAGTTGTCCGTCACGCGGGAAAAAAATAACATGATGCTGCTGGAACAGGTGGGTATTGCACAGCTGGGAGACCTATACCCTAACGGCACCTTCATTACCCCAGAAGATCTGATATATGTCAGCAATCAATCCCTGCTCTTCCGGTTCTCACATCACAGATTGAAGGCCGCCATCAGGGTACTGTATCCATCCTTTCCCATTGAGCCACCTATCCTGCAACCATTGCAGGCCCTGATGGCCACTACCACCCACTCGAATATAATTTCACAACTATACAAATTGGTACAAACAGAAATTGGGGCTAACACACGAAAGCCCGTGGTAACTGGAGTAAACTTTTAGACGTCCCCCTTACGGACGAGGATTGGCTGCATACTGACTACGCTGCTCACACCTAATGGCAATCTCCGTCTTATACATTACAAATATATACATCATATATACTGCACACCAGTCAGACTTTAAATATAAATATGGATTACGGGACAGCACATGTTGTAAGAGATGCGGATTAGACCAGGCGGATTTTGCACATCTTGCATGGTGTTGTGGGATGGTAAAGAAATATTGGGAGGCTGTGACTCACCATTTGGGAATGGTTGTATCCTGTACATTACCCTGCACACCATAACTGTGCTATTAGGCCTCAACATACCTCTGAAATCTGCAAAAAAGAAACTGCTTGCTATAATGCTATTACTTGCTAAACGGAGAGTAGCAATGCATTGGGATAGTAGGCAGGTCCCTACATTAGAATGTTGGATTCTGGACGCTATTTACTTTAGAGACAACCTTTTACTATATGTGGAAGAACTGCCAACGGCTTCCAAGCCCGCAGATATTTGGGAACCACCCACTATTTACCTGCGTGAGCATCCTGATCTCCTTAAGAAGACTCGCTAGACTCATTGTTTGATTGTTTAGTGTGGTACTGCTCTGCTAAGTGTTTGATCAACAGTATGTTATTGGATGCTATGTTGCATTGGATCTCTCATTATGGTGTACCTATTGGAATTGTTGCAGATGTGACCATTTTTAGGTAAGGTCATCGGAATAATCAATAAAAAGAATAAAAAAACAAAACACAAAAAAAACCTTAAAAACTAGAGACCTCGGTTTAAGTGTGAGTGTTGGGCATGACTGAACATGATGGCGTTTGAGAAAATCACGTAAAAAGTGTAAGGTAATCAATGGTGTAACTTCCACTTGATGCCACACAAGCTTGTCTTAAAATGCCCTCACATAATGTACAGCTCTGTGTTGGTCCATAGTTGGGGGTATTTGAGGCTTTCACCTCTAGAGATTTCAATAAATAAAATAAGGAAGGCGGGGGATAGGGTAGGAATATCAGTCGGAAGACGCACCTTGTGTCACAAGTATTGTGATGAGGAAGACAAGGGCTTAGAGTAATGAAGGTGTCTGCTAACCAATAGAAGTGTCACTCATAATACCACTTCTAAGGAGCCCCAATCAGCCTTGAAAACTTCCACCTACACACATTGTAATTACTTGGATTAGCCTACTGCTGTTGTAAACAATCAATAATGTCTACAAAGTATCTATTAGACTTCTTAGACTAGGTCTCAGTTCCCATAGCATGCCATAGGATGACAATTGTATTTATATATTGAGTATTTTAATATCACACCTTTCTTACTTAACATCCCAGTGATCAACACAATGTCAGTGAACGGTCACTGGTCAAAATCTGTACAGCATAGGCATCTGTGCATAAGCTTTTATAAACAGCCAAGTCTTTGTTGCCCTTCTGTGTGGCATCAATTGATCGAGACCGGGAACCCCCACTGGTTAATACCAAGAAAATAAAATAATTTATTGGCAACATTTTACAATAAACTGTGACATTTGGGTCTGCAGTGGCTACTGCTGGCTGTCAGCAGTTTCAGATACATGAACATGCTTAGGACTGTGAAGTTAACCAACTTCCTCCAGAGTCCTTCTAGTTTACACACAGGGAACTGAAGTGGACATTATTCTTCGATTAACTAACTGTGTTGGTGCTAGTCAGTCTCCTGCATTGAGTCTAGAGTGACAGACCTACCATGGCACAGGCAGCATTTGGAGTAAAAGGCATCTCTTAAACAATGCACATGTGACCGAGGCCCTTTCAGCAGACGCCAGGCCACAGCAACATTCAAGGCATATGCAACCCTTCTCAGCTCTAAGGAACTTACCGTAGCTATTCCTTTCATTGACAGGCTATACTAAAAGAAACACAAAGCAACTTCGGTTTTAATAAACTCACAACTATTCTAGATCGGAGGAGCACTCAGAGCCACAGTTGATAATCATTTTAACCAGTTAGAAGATTGTGAAATTCTTTTTTTTATGGCTTGCCTAACTTTCAGTACATCTAAGGATACTGCCCTTTCTTGGGTTACATCAGATTCCCTCCTAACCTTCAATAATATGTGCAGGTATCATTGACACAATTCCTGCTTTAATGTCAGAAAATTACATAAGCTCTCACAATTACACACTTGTCTCTTTCAATCTCATGTAGTCTTGACAATCTCTCCTTCCCTTCCTTCTTTAGACCGCAATGGGTGGTGTCCTTTGCTTGCTACTTGATTGATTGAGTGCAGTTGCACGTCGCTCTAGCAAAAGAGACAGCCTCTCTTCAAGTGACACAATATACATTTGAAAATGACTACACGTTGATTTTTCACTGGAGGAGGACCAAAATGTTATTCAGGCGCTCCCAACTAATTGGGCTTCTGGCCCGATGAGATACCTCTTGCTTTATTTAAGTCTATTGCCGACTTGTCGGCTCCTCTACTGAGCCTATACCTGAATTCAGCTGCCGTAACAAACAAACTCCGATGCAGCGCCTGCTCCTCTGCAATTGTTCCTTTCTTTAAGAAAGGTAGCAGTCAAGATCCTAAGTATTACAGGCCGATTTCCCTGATTAGTGTCACAGCCAAGAATGTGTGCCGCATCATAAGGAACAGATTAGTGGATTGGGACATATATCAGAATGAATAATCCGTATGGATTCCGTCAGAGCTTGGGCACCATTGACCAGAAACTTCATCTGTATTTGCTTATTGCTAAATACACTATTGCTAAAAAAAAGGGGCTTTGCAGTTTTGAGTTTGTATGCTAATGGCTGTTGCTATGTAACATATTTTTTTGGTTGATGATCATTTTATGAGGATACAGAATCTAGTAGAGAAATTGACTGACCATGGCAACCAATATTGATCATTTGCTGATGATCCATCAAGGTAAAACCACACTTTTCCAATTACACATGACAAGTGACATTTAGATGCAGCTGAGATTTTCATATTAAAGAGACTTTCAGTAGACATGGTGAACAGGTGTCCCCTTACTGCCAGAGGTAGAGTATGAGACTACTTAACCAGAAATGAATGTCAGCGTGCTTGATGAATGTTTCTGATTTATTTATCTAAAAAGGTTAGTGTCGTTTTTTTCTAATTGAGAATGAGTGAGAGAGACTGGAATTAGAAATAGGAGACCTCATGTCACACCATAGGTTGTACTTCATTGGAGTGTCCTTGACTGCTGATAGTCCTCCATTCAACATTTTTTTTAAACTTAGTTTTATTGTTTTTCGAAAGTACGTCATACCATTGGTGCAGTACACTTACATTGTCATCATGCAGATTACATTTGCTACAGGACATTGCACAGTGAGTCGTAATATTCGAAACATATATCAAGTGTATAATGACTTTGGGAAATAAACACCCATACTGTCACATCCCTGCCAGATTAGTGATTTTGGTGATGGAACCCACATTAACTACACTATGTGTCATATCCTATCCCGTGTACGGATTACTTATCTGCTAGTACTAGAATAAACAATAAATTAAACTACACACAAACACCCCCACCCCATCTCCCTCCGGTCCTATGCATGCTCAGATATCGAATATATATTTCGTATTGACATTTTGAGGCTCTTAATAAAGCTACTTACAATAAAAATACATCTCGTTTCGTGGCGCACGGGGCATGATCCTCTTAATGTATGCTCTATTGTATGCAGCTAAGGGTATTGTACTGGTGTATGTCCACTGCTTTTAGTGACTCCAACATAACATCCCATTCTAATGCTATTGGGGTTTTGTGTAGGCCTCTGAGCTCCTCTAGACGTAAGGCAGCATTCTCTGCAATGCCACAACGGAGCAGTTCACTATGCGAGGCGTGTTCCTTAGGTGGCTTTTCTTCGACTACCAGTGCATAGTGATGCACGTATCGCTAAAATGAGTGCCAAATCAACAAAGCGATATTGTACTATATGCTTGGACACGTGTTTGTGCAGGCCTAATATACATTCCTCCACGGTATTCTGTATCTCGCGGTGTGTTGCCATACTAATAATGTGTCTGACAGTGTCCCAAAACCCTCGTAATGTTGGACATGACCATAGCATGTGTGGGAGGCCAGCTCCCTCCAATAGGCATTTCGGACAGTAGTCCTGTGTCTGTGGGAATATGTTGTCTAATTTATGAGGGGTGAGATAAGCCCTGTGAAGAATCATGGTTTGAATACATTTAAATTTTGCATTCCTTGATACCTTTTTGGGGGATTCTACTACAGCCGCCCATTCCTTATCTGCCAAGGCTCTCCATATGTCCTCTGCCCATGCTGTGCGCAGTGTAGTTAGACCAGCCTCGGTATGGGAGTGTATCCCTATGTATAGCTATTTAATAAGGTGTCTGCCTCTTCCCATATAATACAGCATCTTGATCAGTTCCTGCTTGGGAGGTTCATGTCTCTGCGGGGCCCAGTGGATTTTTACATACTGTAACAATGCGTCATGCAATAGATATAATTGTGCCGGAGCTCCCATTTCATTAACAAAAGTATCATGGTCCAACAGCATCCCATCTCCAAATAGGTCAGCCACTGTACTTATCCCTACTTCCAGTCACGGTGTTATTCTCCGTTTAGTTATTCGGCCATCTGTCAACGGAATTCCCAATAATGGGATGTTGCCTGCATAAGCAGGGGGCGCGCGTGTTTATTGCAGCGCTGCTTTCCAGCACTGGAGCTCAGTGCACAGCAAAGGGGGATTCATTTGGGGATCCTGCTATTGGGTAACAACAGGGCATGTAAGGTTCCGCGATCTATATCTTTTTTTGTAAACCCTATCTCTTGTAAGTTACGCCCAGCAGTCCAAAAGGACAGCCATTGTAATTGACATGCGTAATAGTACGCTCGTAGGAGAGGAACACCCAGTCCTCCCCTACGTGTACCAAGCTGCAGTTTCTTAAGACTGATACCCCGTCTTCCAGTTCCCCATATGAGATCAGTAAGTGAGGTATTCATCAGTTGGAATGTTGTATGTGGTATCATAAGAGGTAAGTTAGTGAAGTAATAAATCAGTCGCGGAAGGACCACCATTTTCGCTAAAGCCGCTCTACCCATGACTGACAACGGTAACGTAGTCCAGAAAGCAACACTGGAGCGCAAAGCTCTAAGCGCTCTATGTAAGTTACCATCTAGCATATCTATATGTGTCCGGTAGACCTGGATACCCAAGTATTTAAATGTATGCTGTGCAACCGGGAGTCTCGTATCTCCAAACTCAATGTCAATGGGCTTGCATGTTCTGTGAAGAAAAATACATGTGACTTTGCTGGATTAATGGCAGGGCCTGAGATTAATTCAAAGGGATGGAACACCTTGTATAGCGGGTCCAGGGTCAAGCGTAGATTACTAAGATCCAGAATAATATCATCTGCATATGCACAAAATAGGTGAGTCGTGTACCCTAGCTTTATGCCCATATCAGTTAGGTCCATACACACTTTGAGTGCCAGTGGTTCCAGGGCTAGTATGAATATGAGGGGCGATAAGGGGCATCCCTGCCCCGTTCCTCTATATATCGGATATTCTGCTGAAATATTACCGCCGGTGCATGCACATGCGCTTGGTGCTTCGTATAATAGATGTAGCCAGTCAGTATAATCTACTGGTATCCCAAATTTCTCCAGCGCACGGATCATATAGTCCCAGTTAATAGAGTCGAACGCTTGGCGCAGACCCAAGAATATGCAGCCTTCATATCGACTTGGGGCTACCATTAGGAGATAGTGGTGCTTCCTGGTGTTCAGTGACATACTGTGGGCAGGTAGAAAGCCAGTCTATATGGATCAGTTTAGTCAGGGAGGGCAATAATCTGTAGGCTAACACCTTGATGAGTATTTTGTACTCTGTGGTCAATAATCATAACGGGTGATAGCTGGCTATATCTGTGGGGTCTCCTCCTGTTTTCGGGAGTGATACCACTAACGCTTGTGCTGTAGTGAGGGGTAAGGAACCCTTTTCTAGCCTTGCGTTATATAATATTTCCAATTGGAGTACCAGGGAATCGGCATGTGTAGCATAAAATTCTACTGTCGTACTGATTGCCTTACCCCTGATAACCATCTTAAAGGCATCCCATTCAGTCAGCATATTTGTTGCAGTGTTACTATTCTCTGCGAAATAATGTTCAATAGTGTCCGACATAGTAGCTCGGAACACTGAGTTCGCCAGTAATTGCGGCCACAGACGCCAGGTGGGTACAGGGGTGGGTATTCTGCCCCAGTCTCCAGCGGGTTATGGTCGGAAAAGGTCTTAGCCAAGTATGTAGCCTGGAACAATTGCATTGCAATCCTATTGGAACAATATATTCTGTCTAGTCTCTTGTGAGGCATGTGAATAGGGGAATAGAAGGAGTATGGCCCCCCTCGAGGACGTGGTAACACCATTTAACATCAAAATGGTGAGTTACGCCGATGACACCCAACTAGTCGTCTCCCTGTCCCAGCTGATTGACCATCCTGAAAACCTGACTAACTGCCTCATAAACATCCACAACTGGATGAACGAATCATCTTTGAAATTGAATGGGACAAAGACAGAGGTAATGTTACTCGGTAAGCAATGGACAACTATCCCTCCCACGATATGGCCCGATGTGTTCGGTGAAATCCCCTCCCCCAAATCTGAAATCAAAACACTCGGGGTGTGGCTAGAGCCACAACTCACGATGAAGACCCAGGCTACCAAAACCTCGGGCACATGTTTTGGGCTCATGCGTAAGACTCGTAAAATCCTGCCCCTACTCCCTCCTATGTCCAGAAAGCTCCTTATCCAGGGCCTAGTGCTGTCCCGCTTAGACTACAGCAATCTAGTCTATCTGGGAGCCCCCGAGGCTACCATCTCGAAACTCCAGCGGACACAGAACGCGGCAGCACGTATGATCACCAACACCCCCTCCAGAACATCTGCCAAGCCAGCCCTTAAAACCCTGCACTGGCTCCCTGTTCGCCAAAGGGTGCACTTTAAAGCAATGTGTATCACACACAAGCTCTACAACGTTTCCGGCCCAGCGATCCTCAGCAACATGATTACACCCTATACAGCAACCAGAGTGCTACGATCGCAAAATGAGAATCGAGTCCACATTCCCAGATTCAAAAAAGTCCGCACGGGAGGCCGTCAATTCTCCGTTCAGGCGGCCAAAGGCTGGAACGCACTCCCTCTGGCCCTCAGATTGGAATCCAATTTCCTTGCGTTCCGCAAAAAACTTAAGACCCATTTGTTTCCCAAGTAACACCCTTCGACTACCTCCCGTCTCAATAGGTTCAAGTTACATAGCGCGGGGATACCCTTGGGTCACCAGGCGCTGTAGAAATCGCTAAAATAAATAAAAATAAATAAATATTCTCTATGTGTAGGATATCGCATCCTCCATGCATCACATATTTCCTATCCTTCAGCCCATCTACCTAATGCCTCTGCTTGCTTAATCACTCCTGCTCCACGTATAGGTGAGTGAGACCTGTCCAGTGTAACATCTATTACTGTATTACAATCGCTCCCTATAATCCATGGATGCAGCTTCCTTCCCGCCAGTGCAAGGTTTAATACACCCCAGTACTTATCTTTCTTTAAATTAGGTGCATATATGTTACCCAGAACTACATGCTGGCCATCAAGTGTCCCCCGCAGAAATACGTATCGCCCCTGCTTATCTAGCCGCTGCTCTAGCGCTAAAAATGTCACTCCATGTCTAACCCAAATTGTGACCCCTCGCGCAAAGCCTGATTACATAGTGGAAAAAATTCTGACCTCTCCATTTCTTACGGAGCTTTACCACTTCACTGTTCACCATATGGGACTCCTGCAGGTACACTATCTGTGCTTTACGGCGCTGCATCAGTGCGTGTATTCTATGTTGTTTCTGCACAGAGCCCATTCACCGAACATTCCACATCAGTATATTGTACTTGCTGAGTGTAGGCATTGAGGTACAACATTTACCTGCATAACAGAAGGTATAGATTCTGGGCAGTCGAGCCTAACCAAGCCAGCATCTGCTATAGGACCGTTCCACACCCTGAAAACCCCAATACTCGGTCCGGTTGAAGAACTATACGAACCATACAACTAAACTGGACATATAAAAATATGTTAAGTACATGGAGCGCTTTTGCCATGTGGGGGGCATTGCCAGCACTTCGCATGTGGTGTAGACACCATCTCCCAGTTATATTTAAGCTCGTTCGGTTCCCTGGGCCTCGCATGTGTACCTAAAGAACATCTTAAGAAAGCATGGTACATTTTCAGGTACAATATAAGATGTTATCTAGTTAACCAAATAACTCATCAACTGTCTGCGGAGTCACAGTGGGGAACAGGGACACACTTCCCTCTGAGTCTGTGTCGTGCGAATCTTCTTCAGAGGAGGTCTTGTCATCCGTCCTTGCAGCGTGTGTAAAGGTGGCTGCTGCGAGAATCGCCTGCAACTTGTTCTGTTGCATCTGCTGTGACGTGAGGAACTTAAGCATGGTTTTCCTGTGTGAACTCCTACCATTGCGGGGACCAGGTACTCCCGTACTGTTGAGGCTTTTGGTGGTGCTTTGAGAAACAGACGTTACAGTTTTGTTGGCTCCATCACCTCCAGCCAATCCTCCACATCTCCGGGGCTCTCAAAAGAGTGTTTTTTGTTCAGGCAAAATTTGTAATCGAGCCGGGAAAAGAAGGGCGTATTTTAAATTCAGGTCTCTCCGTTTTCTTTTGACTGCCATGAAAGAAGATCGTTGCCTTTGCACCATGACCGTGTAATCGGGATATAACGATATCCTGGTATTCTCAAAGTTTATCTGGGGCAGTTCATGAGCCTTTTGCAATATTGTGTCCCTATCCCGAAAGTTCAACAACTTTATTATGAGGGGAAGTGGAGGGGCCCCTGGTTTTGGATGCCCTGTGGGTATCCTGTGTGCTTGTTCAATACAGTATTGAGTGGACAGCCCTACAGTGGTGGCATGGTCCCTGAACCACTGTTCGATATAGCGCGTTGCATCACTTCCATCGCTTCTCTCTGGCAGGCCAATAACGCAAATGTTGTTCCTCCTGGCTCTCTCTTCCATGTATTCCACTTGATCCAGCAGGGTGACAACTTGGTCCTGCAATTGTTTAATGTGAGCTGTGTTCTGGGCATGCTGTGGGGTCAGCTCCTCTAGTGCCATGGTATTATCCTTGACCTTATCTGTGAGCTTTGCATGGTCTGCCTGGAGCAATGTAAGGCAGGCCGTTAGGGTCCAGATCTGGTGCTAGATAGCCTTCCTGGAATCCCGCTCCTCCTGCAGGATGAGGTCCAATTTGTCCACAGGTTTGGTCATGATAGTAGGCGGTATACAGCTGGGTGTCAGTGTGGCATCAGTGTGTTCCGCGGTGTCTGGTCCGTGATCGGGGCCTCTGCCCGCTTCCTGTTGCTTCCCCCTAGGGCGCCCCATCACAAGGGAGAACCGATAACCGCTGAGCGACGGGCCTCTTTCTCAGTCGCTCTAGTACCATGCCAGCGTCTGCCCAACACAGTGATCTAGCGACCACAGCCGTTCTTCTTTACTTCTGATCAGCGCTCTATGCCCCTAAAGCCGCCGTGTGCCACAGTCTAGCTGGTCTCCTCAGTGTCACTCTGCATTACAGCACCTCATCATGACTCCAAGGCTGAGCCTCCCCTTCAATAGTCCAATGTGCCAGTGAGGTCGTAGGCTCCGGACAACACAGTCCCACAACACAGCGCCCACACCCACGGCACACAGACACCGACCGGCTCCGGTCGCCGCTCTCAGCCGCTTGCTTGAATCCCAGTTCAGGAAAAAACAACTAGGGTGCAATTAGGGTACACCAGTCAAGCCGCCCTGTCTGGACTGCGTTCGGCATGTTGTGAGGCCCCACCCTTAGACCGAGTCCATATCTGGCATCGCCCTCCGCTCCACGTGGCAGAGATCGCCGCACCCCCCATCGTCTACCTCCAGTATGCTCTCCGTACGCAGGTATTCGTCAGTGGCCTCCGCTGTCCCCATCGGTGGGCCGCCAATCAGTGCAGTAGGTGGAGGCCGTACTGCATCTCCGGGCCTCACGTAAGTGCGTCTCCCAGGCCTGGAGCCGCGTCCGCTCTCGAACACACATTCCGCCTCGAGCGTCCCGCAGGACACAACCCCGGCAACACTGCAAATCTCGCCAGTGGGGAGCTCGCTGTAGCACGGCTTTACTCCATCTCCAAGGTTAGGGATGGCATTTGGGGTGTTGAGTACCTCTATTTCTCAGTCCGTCCAGCTCAGGGCCTGTGACGCCGCTCTGCTGCCCTTCCCGCGCGCCGGCGTTCCTCAGCTGAAAGGCAGCTCTGAGTCTCTGCGCCGCTTCAGGCTAGTTTTCCACACACCAGTAGACTCCGATCTGTTGTGTGCAGTAGGTTATATTCAGGATGTTGCAGCCCAGGTCCGTAGCTCGTCTATAAGACGACCGCCATTTTCGGCTGTTAGCCACGCCCCATCCTCCATTCAACATGAGGTTATTTTCCAAACCATCCAGTAACTAAAGAGGGATGCCATGTGCTATCCTGAGCCCTTTGGGAACCTGCTCTCACAGCCTCTTAAGGACAATATGCAGCTTTAACCCTTTACAGCTACTGTTCAGCATTAATAGCCCTGATAAAGCAGTTAGAGAACAAGCCATTAGAACCACAACCAGTATAGGCTCTAGATAGGTTGCAGTTTTAATTGCCTGGCATCATGAATGTAGCCAAATTTAGAGAGGAGTCACAGTCTCCCCTCTGCTCGTTACATGGGCTGTGTAACATGTCCTTCACACAAAGACTATTATATCTGCAGAACACACATGCTGTACAACCTGGGTTTAATGTAGAGAAAGTGTTATATGTCATTATTGTAAACTGTCTCAATTTAATACAGAGATTGTGATGGGCACAAATGCTTCCTACACTGACTTTACCAGCAGTCCTCAATACGTAGGCTATGCTGGTGGTGCACATTGCATGCTTGTTCTGAATACAGCCATTGTTTCGCTTAAACTTAATATACAAGGTGTTCATCGTTTGCACACGTTGTTACACTCTATCACCCTCATCCATGCCAAGAATAACAGTGATGTACGTCATCAGTCCATAGGGGAAAACACAAATTACTACTACTACCTTCTCGGATCCTAGAAGGCCCTCCACTAACATCTTGCCATGCTAGCTGTTCCCCATGACAATAAAACACTTCTTTGATGAGGAATCCACCAGGCAACCTCGGCCTAGTCCAGCCTGACCGGTCACTAGCCTTCAAACAATCATCCCCTTCTCCTCTCTGTGCCCGCAAGATTGTCTCATGCAAGGGATTGTCGGTTTTAACGAATGGTAGTACTGCAACACAGCACAGCATGCATTTCAGTTGGTTAGACATATACAGACAACAGGTCATTTTGGTGGTGGTCTTTGAATCAAAACATCTGGCTAAGTTGTCCACGTCTTGGCGGGATGCTGAGAGCCTCATGCTCCAATAAAATAAGGGCGAGAGGGTCGTTCACTGAGCTGAAGTGTAGGGACCCTGAAGCGTCATAAGAGCTGAACCACATAAGAAGAGAGACTCCCTCTTTTATTGACAGTAGACTCTCCTTTCTGTCCAAGACCAGTCTTTTCACCACAAAATGTACCTCCTCGTGACATGATAACAACCCTTTTCATTTTACTGAGCACAGCCCAGCTTGAAAGTTTGAAGCCTAGAAAATTAGAGCTGGATCTGGAGAGGTTAGACGCCAGCTGTGTTTGTGAGTCTACACTTGCATGACTTGTTATGTGCATACTCATTTAATAAGCCAGGGCACTCAAGGTGTGCAATATTTTTGTTGATTTTGTGTTTCTGGTTTTCCCTCCTCTACCCCACGCCCAACCCATTTTCTCTGTTTCATCGCTTCATGAAGGTTTAAGTTTGTGAATCAAATGTTTCATTTCTGGAGAAGGATTATACTTACTTAAAGGACAACTGTATATTTATGGCTGTGCTGAGCTTTATTTTTTTTATACTCTTAAAAAAATATAACAGAATAAAGTAGGTGGAAATGAGCTTTCAGTCATGCAGTGTTATGTTTGTAATAGTATTGTGGTGTAAATGCAAAATGCACTAATATTATTATCAGTGCAAGAGCTCAGGTCCACCAAATTTGTTTTCTTGTTATTACAGAATAAATCCTGCGGTCAGAAGAACAGAATTTTGCATCATGCACTCTCCATGCATCCCTGAGTATATCCTGAACATAAAAGTCAGCCCTCGCCAGTCACCATTCATTGTCAGTCCAGAGTGCAGAATTAGATCCTTTTGTCCTCACAGAAGCCAAAGGACCTAGGCAAATTAGGACGATTGTCCTCCCTATTCCCAGCTACTCCTCCAGCAAGCTCCCTCTACAGCCGTTTACTCACAGATAAATGAATCGACTGGGGAGATAGCAACATACATTCAAACGGAAAACACCAGGGAGCGGCGGATGGCCTTCTCCCTTTCGATGCTCTCCGTGTCTTCTCTATGCAGATTTTCAAAAATCTACCATGAAAACAAACCCTCTGTGTGGCCTTGAATGCTCCACTTGCACACCTCCTTTGCTCTCATGCTCCTTCCCTGTCTTTCCTGCTTCCTCTTTAGGCCTCACCTAAGACAGTCACTTGGGAGAGATGTTGTATACGTCAAAGGGATTGGAGCCCACAAGTTGTTTACCATTTGTTAGCTTCATTGTCACGATTATTTGCTTCCTCCTTATTAGCCAGTGCAGATCAACTTAACTTCCTCCTCTTTGTGGAGCTTGGACCAAGTACTTATTGCTTCATCTTGCTTAGTGCCCTTCACGCTGCTTGCGCTGTGATTGATGTACTATTGTTAATTATGCCTCCTGCCTCTTCTTCTATGTAGCACCCTACCCCTTTCCTCTCCTCTGTGAATAACCAATATCGTTCTTTCAATGCCAATATTTTTTTCTCAGTGTCCGTCTAGTTTTTTTGTTCTCCTTCCTCCTCTCTTCAACTCTCTGGATATCTAAATAATAATACTTTATTTGATTTAAAAAAATCATAAAAGGGTGGGCTTACCACCATGCAAACAGTGTATACATCATAAAAAACACAAAATCAACTTTAAATGGAGTTAAAAACTGATATCATAAAATATGCAAATTTAACGGGGAAAAAGATCTAAAGGAGAAAAAAAACAAAATGAAAGGAATGGGGTGAAATCAATCAGGGTACACAATATTTTTAACGCATGATAAAAGGAGAGAAATAAAAAGTGTGGGAAAATAACGGTAGTTCAAACAGGGGACACGTTATTTTTAACTCATGGTGCAAGAAGACATCTCTGGATATCATACTTCTATGTTTTTTCCTTAAAGCGTCATGCTGACCATCTCCGCCTCTATCATTCAATGTTGCTGCATATTTTTCGTGACCCCCTGAGTGTCTCGTACCATGCCTGTCTGTGAATGCAACATTGTCCAACCATCACCCCGAGTCTCTCCATTTCTCTGTCACAACGAAGTAGCCAGAAAATTAAAGTACCCCCCACTTCCATCCATCCATCCACTCTGCCATCCTTTCACCTATCCACCCACCTATTCATTCACTAACTCATTTGCCCATCCACTTTGCCTTTCATCCATTCACTCTGCCATCCTTTCCCCTGTCCATCCATCCACTCTGCCATCCATCCAGCCATCCACTCTGCCATTCTACCACCTGTCCATTCATCCTCTCTGCCATCCATCCGTTCTGCCACCCAGCCATCCACTCTGCCATCCTACCACCTGTCAATTCATCCACTCTGCCATCCATCCATCCGCTCTGCCATCCAGCTATCCACTCTGCCATCCTACCACCTGTCCATCCATCCATCTCTCCCTCCCTTTACTGGGACATCCTTTCGCCTATCTATCCACACATTCATTCATACATCTACCCACTCATCCCTCCATCCTATGCTGGTTCCTTTCACCCTTCCTTCTAGTCAATATTACTTCCCTCTTTCCTGTTTACCCATATTTCTTTTTTTCCTGCCTCCTCTTGCTTTTCTATTGACGCAGTATTCCTTCTTAGTGTTGATTATGGGATTTCGTCTGCCAAGCTGCCGACTGAAGAGGCCTTTAAGAGCCCCACCCCCGCTGGGGTTCACACGCCCTTGCTGTGTCCTCCTGCCTCTTTCCTGCCACCGCTTTTAGAGTTACCGGTGATCCACCGTCTCTTGATGTCACCGTGACTCCATCTCTCTCTCACTCTCTCTGAGTGCCCCGTCTCCCCGGCCAGCTTCCGCCCGTGTCTCGGTGTCGCCGTGCGCTTTTCATGGTTATTAAATCCTCTGCCTTTGAGTGTCACCGTGACCCGCTCCGACGCTTTGTGTCACTGTGACTTGCCCTCTCTGTACACTTTAATTCTTTTCTCTGTTGTTTCTGTTTTTGTCTTAATCTCAGTTTCTTCACTGTCATTTGCCATGTCCTTGCCCACTTGGTTTCATGCTGTCCTTTTCCTCACCTCTGGCCCTTACTCCCTCTCGCATGCACGCACGCACGCAGGCAGGAGATGCACAGCGAGCCCCCGCCCATCCCCCCCCCCCCCTCCACGGCTATGAGGGATGCTGCCTGCGTAGTCGTGTCATATTTAACGTGCTCCGACTCTCTACTTCAAGAAGCCTGCCCCGTCTCAGCTAGGGTGACCAGATCCTGAGAATCAAACACCGGGACATTTTGGACAAATCTAAGGAGGACTACACGTTTCCATCCACGGAATGGCGCAGAATCACAGAAGATGCATTAAGAAAATAAATACAATGTAATTTTTACAGCCAACATCATACCTATTAATTTAAATGGCTTACTTATATCAGCTGCTAACAAGCTCAGCTTTAGAACACCCCAAAACATGCCTCTCAATGTTTTCAGTCCACCCCCTCTAAAAACCGGGACATGAGCCAAAACTGCCATATTCTGCTAGGACAGCTGGTGGAAAACCGGGATTGGGTGGCCACATCTGGGACGACTGGTCAGTCTACTCCCAGCACCCTCCTCCAGGCTCTGCTGTGCACTCTAAGAGGGCAGCTTATCCTTCGTCCCACCCACGGGGACCCTCACAGGCAGGAGGAGGGTTGGGGGGAGCTCCACCCGCCGGGGCCCTCACAGGCAGGGGTGGGGTGGGGGGTCCTCCACCCACGGGGGCCCTCACAGGCAGGAAGATGGGTGGTGGTGGTGCTCTCCACCCATGGGGTCCTCACAGGCAGGAGGAGGGGTTGTAGTGTGACCAGCTGGCATGGGGGCAAATTCAGGATGGTGAGTGTAAATATCCAGGACAAAGGGTCAAAATTCTGGACAAAAATTCAGGACAGGAGGTCAAAATTCAGGACAAAACTTCAAGACAAGAGGTATGTTTTACAGACATGTCAGAGGAGGTTGTGCAATAGTATAAACGTAAGTAAATATAGACCCACTTAAGTACAAGTCAAAATAAGTTCATATTAGGTTGAGACAATCGTGCCCTTCACAGATTTTCAGTATGCCCGCAGCTTGCTACCTTAGACGATTCAAAACTTTCATCTCGCCCCAGCAGGTATTAATCACCAGACAATGGTGAACCACACCTGAGGCCACTTTTATTGTTGTTTGAAAACTACTGGATATACAAGAAACTTTGCAGTGCCTGCCCCCAGTAACAAAACCGCCCCTCCCCCTTCCAGCCTCCCAGGGAAACACCTGAGGCCTGGTCCGGCCAGTCCGGCGTTGCTAACACCCTTCAATGGTGCCTCTCATCTTCACATGGACTGTCTCTCATGTGTATTTAATTTTTTTTATAGTGTTACGCATCCCAAGTATGTAGGGAAGAGTGTCGGAGTGCGTTACATCACACACCCATTATATAGAGACAGTAACTCATATAAACTTGAAAGTCAATGTATAGGAAATGTTACTTAAGATAATCGGTGCTACAAGGTGTAATCATTATGTTATCTATCATTTTGTCTTTCACCATTCATTCTGTCCTTCCATCTGTTTGCCTATCTATATCCAAACATATTCAACCATTTGCAAACCTATCCACCATGGATCCTTCCATCCATCATTTCACTCATCCATCCCTCCATCCACCCTTTAACTCATCTATCCATTATTCATTCATACCCTTTCACCCATCAAGCCATCCTTTCACTTACTCATCCATCCACCCAGTCACTTATCCTTCAACCCATTCACCATTTCAGTCATTCATCCTCCCTTTCTCTTTCATCCCCCTTTCACGTATCCATCCATCCTTCCACCCACCCACCCATCTACTGATCCATTCATGAATCCATCCACTGACTCTATTACTCCTCCATCCTTTCACTCATCCATTCATCCATTCTCTCATCCATCCACCCTTTCACTTCTTCACTCATCTATCCAACCTTTTGTCCATCTACCACCCTTTCACTCACTCATCAATCCTTACATCCACCCTTTCACTCATCCATACATCCATCCATTCACCCTTTTCACTTATCAATTCATCAATCCATCCATGCTTTTACACATTCATCCACCTATTCACTCGCCCATCATCTAATTTCACTCATCCATACATCCATCCATTCACCCTTTTCACTTATCAATTCATCAATCCATCCATGCTTTTACACATTCATCCACCTATTCACTCGCCCATCATCTACTCTTTCACTCATCCATCCATCTATCCATCCTTTCACTCACCCATCCACCCTTTTATCCATCCATCTATCTATTTAAGCTTTCTCTCATCCATCCTTCCACTCACTCACTCATCCATCCATCCTTTCTTTCATCACCTATCATTCACCCTTTCATTCACCCATTCATCTTTTCACTAATCCATCCAGCCATTCACACATTCCTTCACTTATTTACTCACCCACCTTTTCACATTATGAACAGAGCCTTTGTCTGCAGAGCTGCAGACAGAAGAGGCCCATCAAGAACTTCACCTCACCTCTATTCCTAAAGCAAGGGGTATGGTGGGGTGGGGGAGGGTTCAGTATGCCCCTGATCATAGGAAATATGAAAGCTTAGAAGTCATGAGTCATGCATGATGCACCGTGCCAGGACGTGGGGTGACTGTGACATGGTGTTGTTTTCAGGGCTTTAAGTGCGGTAGAAAAACTGTGAGGTTTCGTCAAAGGGGGTGTTCGATGTAATTAAGGGCATGGCTTAAAACACCTAGGCTAAAAATCTGTGCTTAGCATAGTGTTCCGCCCGACGGGTATTATGTTGTTTCTGTCATTGCATCCAGATATATAGTACAGCAAGTATCATTACACCAACAACAAGCCAGGACTATTGGCTTTGTCAGTGGTTGTTAGTTGCTTAAAATAAAAAAGCAGGACCATGGCTTTATTGACAATAATATTGAAAATGCGTCAGTTCTAAAATGATGAGACACTGAAAGAACTAAAACCTGTTTTTTAAACTTGTTTCACAGGCTTCTTTATATAAATTGTTTTCTCATGTTGAAGCATGGGCGTTTTGCCTTTTATCTATCTAACAGAATGCCCGGCTGTACACTGAGGCAGGAGGAGGCTGCCACATGCTTTAACAGCAAAGACTGCCCCATTGTCATTCCGAATGTGGCAATTAGCCGCATACAGAATGGCAATGGGCGGGGTGGAGCTGCTCTTGTGCATTAGGAGGTGTGCGAGGAGGCCTCACCAGAGGGCTGAGCCTTCCCGCAGGGGAGGAGTGCTGCTCCCTGTAATGGCGATAATTACGGACGAAAGGCGTCCGTAAAAGGGCTCTCCATGGACAACGGACGTGAGGTCCAAATTACTGATGGTCTGTGAAATTTAAAGACGGTTGGTCACCCTAAGTGGTGGGGGGCGTGCTACACCTACAGGGGCCTTCACAGGCAGGCGGAGGGGTGGGGGCGCTAACTCTTTCCCTCCTGACCTTCCCCAGGTAGCAGGCTGGTGATTCCCTGTATGGGATGAGTCAGCATATCTGCTAATTTACAAATGAATGCATCCCGTGTGAGGAGGGGGCGGGCCTTGAAGGGGGTGAGACCTCATTGGAAGAGCTACCTAGAGGCACTCTGCTCCTCACCAGCCCCCCTCCCCCGAAAAATAAAAGCAAAGGGTCGTAGAGGCTGGCCTATGCCTGGGGTGTTTTCACACCTTTTAGTGTGCATCAGCTGTTTACAGCCTCTAAAAATGAGATGAAAATCCACTGTTTACAGTGATTTTCAGCAGTTTTTTCCTGCCACCTTGTGATATTGGCTCCTCACCCGGTGAGAAGGGAGCTGAGATCATGACACACAGTAGCACCGTGTGAGTTGACAGGTATGCGGGTCACTGATACAGCGCCCACTGTCTCTAGATGGCCTCTAGGCGCTAGGGAGAATGTAGGTGATTCTGAAATGCGCAGGAATGAGAGTAGGAGAGACTTAAACTCCCATTACATAATTACCATAATAAGATAAAATAGGTAGTTATGTATGACTGACAGTCTTCAAGCGTGCCGTTTATACCTACATCTGCACTGTATTCTTCGTGCCACTGTTTCTCAACTCGGTGTCTTCATTTCATCACCCTTGATGGGTTAGAATGGGTATATAGTCAGAATATCGGGTTTCAAATGTCGACTTGCACTAATAACAACTTTGAAATATCAAGGTACAGATATATCGACAGCAAGAATATCGTGGTCCAGTATATCCAGTTTAAGGTTAGAAATATCATTTTTTTAAATATCGAAGTCACTAATATTGTTTGCAAAAATATTGTTGTTAAAAATATTGTTTTTTTTGTTAGTGTCGCTTTTGTTTTTTAATATATATGTTAATTTTTTAGTAGTTCTTAATTTTATTTTAATTAAATTTAGCATTTTAGTTCCATTGCGGGTTGTGGGTTTATAGGGGAATAGGGTGGGAAGCAATTTAATTATAATAAATTGAATATTAATTTGTATTTATTAGTATTTATTTATTTTTGATTTTATAGTGTTAATTGTGGGAATTAATGTGTAATTAATTAATTAATAATTGGCTGTTCATTTCTATTGATTAATTAATTGGTAACTATGTCAATTGTTTCATCTTTTAGGAGAGGGTTGTGGGTTTATAGAGGTATAGGGTGGGAAGTAATTTATCATTAATTTATTAAGAATTTTTATTAATTGATATTAATTCTTTTATATTGTTAACTGTGGGAATTCATGTATTTATAAATTATGAATTCATTAGTAAATATGTTAATTGTGTCATCTTTTCAGGAGCGGGTTGTGGGTTGATAGGGGAGTAGAGTGGGAAGTAATGTAATTATAATTAATGTATTAATATATTCTATTAATTAATATTTATTTGTATTATATTTTATATTTTTAATTGTGGAAATTACTTTATTATGTATTTATTAATTGGTTGTTAATTATTAATTATTAATTATTTTATTTGTGTTATTTTTTAGGAGCGGGTTGTGGGTTGATAGGGGAGTAGGGTGGGAAGTAATTTAATTTTAATACATTTATTAATATTTTTAATATATTTAATTACTTTTTATAGTGTTAATTGTGTGAATTAATTTTGTATTAATTATTTATATTTTGTTTAATTGTTTCAATTAATTAATTGTTAATTATGTTATGTTAATTGTGTCATGTTTTACGAAATTTGTGGTGGCATTTATAGGGGTATATGGTAGGAGGTCATTTTTATATGAATAAATAATTATTTGTTAATTAATGCCTATTAATTAATCAATATTTAAATACGCCAATTGTGTAATAATTTTGATGTGTGAGTTGTGGGGTTTATAGTGGTAAATGGTGGGAAGTAATTACAAAAAAATATTTGTTGTTAATTGATATTAATTTATTAATGACATATCAGTTATGGAAATTGTGTAACTATTTTTAGGTGTGTGTTTTGGTGTTTATTGTGGTAGAGTTTGAAAAGCAATTTCATTAAAATTAATGAATCATTACTTTACCAATAATAATCATTTATTAATTGATAAATATTTTTGGTAATTGTTTAGTTTTTATTTTGTTTGGGGATTTAGGTTTAATAGCTGTAACATTTGGTTTGTACATTAATTTGTGCATTTTTAAATGTGTTTTAAAATTATTATTATTTGTTTAATTGATAATTAATTGTGTTAATTATGTGGGTACACTTTTTTGTTTAATTTAGATGTGTGTTGTAAATTGTGTGGTGTTATAGGGTAGGAACATAAATATTACATTTATGTGAATTTTAATTTTTGGACTAAGATTAATTTCTATTACAAAATATTTATTTGATTGTAAATTGTTACATTTTCAAAATTAATATTTTTATGTTAATTTTAGATGGTTGCTTCATTAAACTATTTATATATGTTTTGTTAAATTTTATATTTTTTTATAATTGTTTTTGTTTTTTTATTATATTTTGTATTGTAGTTGATATTTTGTTTGTTTTTAAATTTTAATTTTGTTCTGTGGGAATACTAATTTATATCCCTATGCTATTCAACACTTTCCCTACTGTTGTACTCCCTGGAGTGGGAATAGTAATTTTATCCCCTTGGCTATCCAACACTTTCCCTACTGTTGCATTTATTGGAGTGGGAATAGTAAATTATTCCCCTCCACTATCCAACACTTTCCCTACTGTTGCACATGCTTGAGTGGTAATAGTAATTTTTATTCCTCCGCTATCCAACACTTTCCCTACTGTTGTACTCCCTGGAGTGGGAATAGTAATTTTATCCCCTTTGCTATCCAACACTTTCCCTACTGTTGCATTTATTGGAGTGGGGATAATAAATTATTCCCCACCTCTATCCAACACTTTCCCTACTGTTGCACTCACTAGATTGAAAATAGTAAATTATTCCCCTCAGCTAGCCAACAGTTTCCATACGGTTGCACTCGCTGGAGTGGGAACAATCATTTTTTGCCATCCAACACTTTCCCTACTGTTGCACTCGCTGGAGGAGGAATAGTAATTTTTTACCCTCTCGTATCCAGCACTTTCCCTACTGTTGCACTTATTGGAGTAGGAATAGTAATTTATTCCCCTCTGTTATCAGGGCCGGACAGACTACCGGGCAGTTTGGAATGCTGCCGAGCTGGGGGCTGCTTTTACTGCGGTGGGGGCTGATTTCGTTCATGGAGACCTGCGTGTGCTTCGAAATAATTAATGCAGAATAATTTCGTTTAGCACACGCAAGGTCTCCATGAACGAAATCACCCCTCAGCTCAGCAGCATTCCAAACTGCCCGGTAGCCAGTCCGGCCCTGTCTGCTATCCAACAGTTTCCCTACTGTTGCACTCGCTGGAGTGGGACCAGTAATTTCTTTACCCTCCGCTATTCAACACTTACCCTACTGTTGCACTCGTTGGAGTGGAAATAGAAAATTATTTCCCTCTGCTACCCAGCACCTTCCCTACTGTTGCACCCGCTGGTGTGGGAATAGTAATTTTTACCCCTCCGCTATCCAACACTTTCCCTACTGTTGCACTCATTGGAGTGGGAATAGTAAATTATTCCCCTTCGCTATCCAAAACTTTCCCTACTGTTGCACTTGCAGGAGTAGGAATAGTAAATTATTCCCCTCCACTATCCAACACTTTCTCTACTTTTGCACTTGCTGGAGTGGGAATAGTAATTTTAGCCCATCCCCAGTCTAACACTTTCTCTACTGTTGCACTCAGTGTAGTGTAATATGTAGGTTTAAAAAATATTAAATATATTAATAATTTAATTTATAATACATTTATTTTTATTTATAGATTTGTATGTTACAGGTGTATGTATATTTTATTTCTTTATAATTTTTATTATATTTATAACTTTTAAAATTAATTAAAAGTATTATTTATTAATTGTTTTTAAGTAAATATATATGCATTACATTTTACGTATGTATGTTTCATTTATTTTAAATTACTTTTATTTATTATAATTGTTAACATTTACAAATAAATCTAAATAATGTTTCTAGGTTAAATGTATTATTTAATTTATTTTACATTACTTTTGGTATATATAAAAAACCCAATATTTTCTACATCAATATTTTTGACAACAATATATTTTTTCCGATATTTTTGTACTAACCATTATGAAGATAGGAAGTCGATATTATTGACAACGTAATTATGTCCCGATATTTGGTAACTCGATATGGTGGGCGTTGATATTCTGTCAGTGATCTGTTAGAATGTAAATCTGTGACTGTCTAACACAACTTCCATTTTACTCAAGTATTTCTGAAGCAGGCACGTCCACCCACTCAGATTTCTTAGCATTTACGGTGGCAGAAAAGGTGGGAACTGGCTTTGCCACTAACTGGCATCAGGATATCTAGATGAGGATAAATAAAATTAAGAAGTGGAGCACTGATCAATCCACTTGTTATTGTAAAACGCATCAGCATGGGAGCACTGATCGGTTGGTACCATGACTCATCCATGCCACTTTGTAAGGGAATCATACAGTGTGCATTCAGGCCCCGCAGGATCCACAGTATGACTGTGAGGGTGGGCATGTGGCACTGTCAGTGTGCACTGTTCATGGTAGGCACAATCTATGCACAATGTGTGAGCTTAGGTAGCAGTGTGTAGTCAAGGGTACAGAAGTTATGGGATCATTACCAGGGTCTGCTGTATCAGGCTTCAGCTGGTCCATAGCCAGGGCTCGATGTTTTGGGAAATGTGACCCAAGAAAGAAGTGCAGCATAAAAGGAGTCATGTCTGGACAGTGGCATGATTCTCTTCCACAACCTCTTTTAAAAATAAGCATTGGATAAGTCAACAGGTCTCGCCTATTCAAGATCTATTGCCTTTATCAATGAGTTTTTTTTAGACATGTACAGCAATGCTGGGATTAGATACCACAACCCTAGTCTGTCATTCCGAACTGGGAGCCCCCTACTTAGCAGACATGATTAAGATCCAGACAGTTTTGCTCTGGCACAAGATCTGGACTTACGATTACACTGACTTTAACTGCTCTATTGTAGAGGATTGCCTCAGATCTACATCTGCATTAAAAATTTCTTGGCTCAAATTTGTATGCAATTTTCTGGCTGATATCGGCCACCCTGAGTACTTTAACCACCTAAGAGATTTTGACTGGTATCACAAGGAAAGCCTTAAAATTGACATTTTATTCACTACTTGAGGTATTAATGCTATCCTCTGAGATTAATAAACCCTCTGTCTTGAAGAATCAATTGATCTTGACCAGCTATGATATGCAACCCGTATCTAGTTAATGTACATAATCTGCGTCATAGATTCGTACTGACCCGGCTTAGGCGGGATCTTTCCCATTATTTAACAAGTTTCCCTACCACTAATAACTGGCAGCACAAACTAGCAAGTTGTCTGTTAGACCTGACATCATTGGCGTGAGTCTCCCTTCCATTTTGACGGATTGCCTCCTCTGTTTTGATATGTTTTTGCTTGATTTGTGCTTTGGGCACTGTGCCACTGCTAATCAGTGCCACAGTGCAAGTGCTCTTTATGGTAAATTTATGTACTTTGTAAGGACTTTTATCTACAGAATATTCTCCAAGGGCTTGAACTGTGCTTGCCGCCTGCTGAAGTCTCAGGGACAAAAGACTTCACCTCCAGCTCCCTCCTGAAATTCTTTGCTGTGAATTCTGACTCCAGAAACTTGAGTGCCGCTGGGAGCTGGAAGCGTGACGCATCGAGAAGAAGCGTGTTGCCGCCGCAGCTGAAATCATCGCAACGCCGGAGAAGCGAGCCTTCGCCGCATCTCCCTGGAAGCGCGTGTTCATCGAAACTGCCTGCTGTTGCATCACCGGAGAAGCGTGTCGCCATCGTGAGAGTCGCCATCGCATTACCGGAGAAGCGTGTCGTAGGGCCTGTCGCGGCTCCAAAGTACAGAGTCGTCGCCAGGCTGCCAGGGCGTCATCGCATCGTCATCACATCGCCACATCAAGGGCGCCATCTTCTCGCATCGCAACCGGATCATTGCACCGCATCAAGGCGCCATCTTGCGCACCACAATGGGCCCTCAGGCCGAGAATCTACGCATCACCTCCTCAACGGTAAGGCTCACTACGAGTCCCCTACTCTGCGCAAGCATTGAGGCAGGACGCAACCGTTCCCCCGGGTCACGGAACCGACACATCTCCCCTTTTGCGAACCTTTTGTTCACTTTGCGTTACGCATCCAGGCACTTTGTTGAGAACTTTGTCGCATTTATCATCAATTTGAACTAAGCAACTTTAATCATCTTTTAAGCAATCTTAAGGGTAGTATTGTGGATTTTTGTCATTTGTGGTATTGTGTTAAGTCTATATAAAGAATACTTATTTTTATAAAACCTGTGTTGTGTCCATCTGTAGTGTTTTCACTGTATTACTGTGTATATTCACAAATGCTTAACACACTGCCTCTGAGATAAGCCTGTCTGCTCGTGCCAAGCTACCAAGGGGGTGAGCAGGGGTTATTAAGGAGTGTAATCCCCTTATCCTGACTTAGAAGTAAGGGTCCCTATTAGGACAAAGGTGAATACCATTGCCAACTAGAGAGCCCCATATCTAACAATGTCCATGTGATAATGTATCCATGCAGAGTACCACACACATCCTATTGCTTTGTAAATTTTACTCTGAATTGAGGAAATGCTACATTTAGCCCCTTTAAAACCACTTGGTTTCGTGCAATGCCGACCAGCTTGTATTTAATTGAAATCCCATCCGAATTTGTATACATCTTTTGTATTGTCACGGTTTTTATTGGCTGTAATAAGATGTAGGAAGCTGCTATAGAAACTTTATTGATAACAAGTGGGTGTTCCTGTTTCTTTTTATCTTATAAACTGTTGTTAACCTGGACAGAAGCCCAGGGATCTTTCTTCAGTGTTTGGACAAAGGCTGGAAAATTATGCTCAAAATTCACCTTGCACAGGACCTGGAAAATTAAAAGAATTGAATGCCATCTCGAAATCTACCAAAATCAGGGCACTGGGACCAGAAAGCTCATGTGCCTATGCCAGAACCATCTGCACTCTCCTAATGCAGTGCTTCATACCAGGTCAGGGCATGAAGCCATTCTGGTCTGGACTAATGGAAGATGTGATAACCCACCTTAACCTTCAACCGGCAAGTGTTTACAAATAAAATGAACTGAATTTACTGTTTGACCCTCTCAAGAAACGGCCCTTCACCTAAAGTGGAATTAGTAGTGTTTCCCCCCACCATGCTCATTTCATTGTTGCTTCTTTGATGCTGCTTTCTAGAAAGTTATCACTGCACTTTGTCTACTTCTTACCTCAGAGACGACCGTGAACAACTCCGTTTGCTTTTTCATACTGCTAAGGAACACAACCGGAATGTGTGGTTCTCAAAGTATGTATGATGAATGAGGCATGTCCGTTTAGTTAGACCCATTGCTTCATCGTTGTGCAGACTGGTGGGCTTATGTAGAGAGTGGGGGGCCACCTGTAGGCCCACCGAGCCAGTGGAGGCCATCGTCAGCTCGTATATTTAGAAATCTGTTCCTCCTTGCTGGGCTCCCAACGCCTACAGTATACTCACAATTTTAGCAGATTTACTGTAGGCGTGGCTGAACGCTGAGTGGACATCATATTTTTTTTGGTCTTTTCTTGGCCTACTCTGCATTTTCTGTGCTCAGACATATTCTGGGAGTAGTGGGAGTTTGTTCAAGAAAACAAACCATCAGCGGCCCTGATGGAGTTTTTTCCTTGCATGGTAAAAGAACTGCTTGTTCTTCGTACCTGGGTGCACCATGCCTCAAGTGCAAGTTGCCCACCCATGCTAGGACAGGGCCACAATCGACCTCTAAAGAGGGGGAGTGTGGCTGAGTTTGTCGGCGTGGGCTTCTGCCTTAACTGAACATCTAAATTACCCCCTAAGTTTCTTTTGCTGCTCAGAAGACATTGAAACTTATTTTTTGTCTTCGCTTCGTATAAGAAGAGGTGAAGGATATTGACACTTTAACCTATTGAAGCATCAAGTTATATAAACAGATACACTTCTAAAACGGACTTTATTTAATTGTATATACACTTAAAAACTAGGAAATTAACATGCATCATGAACCTCTAACAAATAATACATCCAAAAGCATGACACCGGTCACTAGACATGCTGTACTCTCTCTTACAAATTAAATAAATAAGTGCAGGTACTTAGTTCCTAACCATTCACTTAAAGACATGCCTTGACCCCATAAAACGGGCATTACATTTCCTTCAACTAGGGACCCTGTACCAACATCTAAGTATATGCCTGTATGAAAGATTATCCATCTTAGAGGTAAGTTGATAGAGATCTGGAATACAATTTAACCACTACCTTCTAGGTTCACTTTTCACTGTCCAAACTCTCTTGCAGGTTCTCCAGGCTCCTGCCGATTTGGGGAATTAAAAGATTGAGTAGTCCATCAAGAGATCCAACTTGCCTATGATGTTTCACTCCTTAAGGGAGCACAATTGTGGCATGCCCTGCTCAACCACCGTAGACGCCTTGGAAGCGCTCCTCAGCTGTCTTGAAAGGCCCCAAGAGCTCCAGAGGTAATGGGAAAGCAGGTGCACACCCTGTCCAATGTCATCTTTGTTGGTGTTCAAGCAACATCTTAGCAATTGGCTTTAAAATTGCTTCTGTACAGCATTTTTGGTTGAAGCTCTAGTGCATCATTTCAAGCAGGATTATTACCCAAATGAGGCCCAGTGTAGTGAGGCCACCAGCACAAGTTATCTTGAGTGTAACACTTACTTAAAATACATAATAGAGGAAATAAGTGAAGGCATACTGGGCAGAAAGTGTAGTTTATTTAATTACCGCTTTATTTTGTCCAGCAAGAAACCTTGTGTAATGAGCATGTGTAGATTCATTTAATCAAGATAAGCAATTTGAACAACTCAGGGACGTGCCTGGAGCCAGTTGGGAAGATACACAAGAGGTGGCTTTCCAATGTCATATTTTATCTTTGTGTTCCGATTTACTTGAATATTTCTGTACTTGAGTAGACATAGGTCTCCAAAAAAATTGAAATAGATTTGTAATTCCGAAAAAAAATGTTCCCCCCCGAAAGTAAGCATGTCTTACTAGTGGAAATACATGAGAAATTCCCATTATAGTCTGAAGTAAGAGACTACTGTTCACCACAGACATTGCTCTGTGAATCAGGCATGGATATTGAGGGGGTAATTCACATCTAAACAGGAAGTAGAAATAACTACTGAGAGAAAAGGTTTTGTGGATCAGGCCAAGTGGTGGACTCCTGAGTCCTTCTGTCTTACCTTCCACGTAGAGCAGGTGGTATTTGATTGAAATCTTTGGAGCCCCGCGGGCCTCCGCTCTGCAGTACACGATCCCTTTATGGTCAGCGGTGGGCTGCTGATAGACGAAGCCCCTCTTCACGTCATACACAATGTTGGTCCCATCAGCTTGGATCTCCTCAGCTGGGAACTCCCTGTGCAGAGTTACTTTTGCTGATGGAACAGTCACGCGGCAAGGGACAACAGTGGGCTTGTCTGGGTTGAGGTAGACAATCTCAAAATAACTGGAAGATGGAACAAAGAGTTCGCCTTTATCTGAAAATGAGAAAGCGAGGAAAACATCATGAGAAATGATAGATCTCCAAATGACCATCTTTAAGAACATTGCTCACAGGAACATATTTTACTGTCAACTAAAGTCTGCATATATTTTTTAAATGCCATGTGTATCTTGAAGATATTATTGTTTCTTCAAACATGCTCGGTTCTTCGAACTAGAGCATCATCCATAATTTGCTGGATCCTTTCTTTTTCAGATATCTGAAAAAAGTGACAACGTCATTACTGTGGAAATGTATTTTTCATTACAACGAACTACCAAACCCGCATTTTGCAGAAGAAAAAAAAAAGTATGAAGAAAAATATATTTATCAAAACATGCTAGCTTACACCTTGAAGGCAGGCACTGGGAAGCAAATAAACAGCTGACGGTGAAAAATATTTAATTAACTTTAACGTTATTAACCCTGAGAATTAACGTGCCTTGACAACCACTTTATTAAATCCTTTGCGGGTGTTCTCTACCAAACGTAGGTCAGTCAAGTAGGGAAGAGTTAGGACACGTATTGCTGCAAGATTATAATCACATGAAATATATTAGGCGAGATCATGGCACAGGTGGGTGCTCACTATGGCATGTGTGAGCAACCTTCCTTGATCTATAAACCGTAGGTCAGATCAATCTCGTCCCACTATCAGGGGCGGCTCTTCCGTTGGAGCGGAGTAGCGTTGCCCCACTTTAATTCCCCTCAAAGATTAAAAATAAAATGGTAATTCATTACCATTTTATTTCTCATCCTCCCTTTCTGAACTAAGGGGGTCATTAGGATGTCGGGCGGATTGCCTCCGCCAGGCTGGCGGTAGCCACCGCCGGCCTGGCGGTGGCAATCCGCCCGACATCCATTGCCCAATTCCCCCGCCATATTAGGATGGCAGGAGGGACCGCGGCGGTGAAAAACACCGCCCGCCTGTTTTCTGCCCCGGTCGCCTTGCGGCCGGGGCGGAAAATGTTTAACATGGTGGCGGTGTCTGTTAGACACCGCCAGCCATATTACAATGGGCATTTTTCAATGCCTTTCCGTGGCGGCAATGCTGCCACGGAAAGGCAGGCGGACTTCACTTTGGGGGCACCCTGCGGGCCCCCAGCGTGAAGCACAGTAGGGGGATGCACACGGGGGGTACCTATGGTACCCCCCTGCATTTGCATTATGAAAGCGGCAGGCACCGCACGGTGCCTGCCGCTTTTATTATGCAAATGCTGCAATGCATTTCCAGCATTGTGGCGGGCGGTGCAGAGAGCACCGCCCGCCACAATGCTGAATATACAGGATGTGCCCACCACTGTGGCGGGCACATCCTAATACCACCCCCGGGACCCCCGCCCTTAATGCGGGCGGTCCCGTTTTCCGATAGGGTGGTGGGCGGGATGTGCCCGCCACTGTGGCGGGCACATCCTAATACCACCCCCGGGAACCCCGCCCTTAAGGCGGGCGGTCCCGTTTTCCGATAGGGTGGCGGGCGGGCAAAGCCCGCCTGCCATCCTAATGAGCCCCTAAGTGTCTTGCGACGGCCAGCCAGACATGCGCAATTTGAAAACCTCTAACCCAGCTGTCTTAAGACAGCTGGCTTAGAGTAAGTGCAGGCCTCCACGGCGCTAGGGTGTGCCGAGTGAGGCTGCTTCCTCCAATCAGGGCGCTGTTCTCACAACATGAGAGCAGGAACAGGATTGGTGCCCGCACGGCAGCATCCGTTTCCTTTGAAGATGTCCGAAGCGAAGGCGGTCAGTTCAGGTAAGTTTTGCTTTATTATTAATATTTGCATGTACCTGCCACCCACCACTGTCCACTATTGCACTGTTTTCCTATAGCATCAATGTGTGCAAAAGCAAAATACCCATTCAATTCAAGTATCAATAATCCTTTATCATTTCAGATAGAAAGCGATACAATAATTTAAAATACACCTGAAATGTACTCTCACACATATTATCTAGTATAAACCATATCATATAATTTAAGTTACTACAGTCAATGATACCGAGGAGGGATTACTCTCTCCTGCTAAAAGCAAATTTTCCCCATGGTACACCTATCTGTGAAAGGAATCCCTAGTTTGAAAGCGTGCACCCCTTATATACCAAGAAACAGTGCGAACGATGTGCGCTGCCTCCATCATGTAACAGAATGCCACAGCTTCTCTTTTGATCATAATAAGTAAACAATGGCAACAGTACTTTTCTAAGCTGGCCAACTGTTTGTGAACAAAATAACATGAAAAGCACAGCATTTTCCAGACTATCCCAATTACAGTGCCATTCTTTGCTCTCCTGCAGGTCCCACTTTGCTGCGCAGGATTGTATAGGGAGTATGTCCAGCCTACATCCAACATATCATATATGGCACAGCTCAGTAGAAATCACATATAAAATAAGACTCATATCCCAAGTTTGACTTTACCAATAAATACACTGTTAACAAACAGCTCCACTGAGATTTTGGGGTACCATTTTAGCGGACTGGGCCAGGAGCTATCACTTATCAGCCAGCAGTAGGTAAATTCCCAAGATTAGGATTAACCCCTTGGCTGAACCCCATCAAGATACCCATTTCGTTTCGCAGTAGAGGCACAGTCAATGTTCAAGTTTATTTGGCCAGTTTACCTAAAGTATCAGATGCTCATACATTTTAAGGGCTGAGTCCACACATAGCAGCAGGACTAGCAGTTCTGCTAGCGGATCACAGAAGCAACTCAGGCAGGTGAGTGTCCCTCCGTCTTTTCCTGCTATTGGAAAAGGAATAAGGTACCCCGGGAAAAGCAACAATTCAAGCAGGGGTAGTCCCACTGCCCTAATAACCATAACCACTCATCCTTCACCGTTGGCAGTCAGAGGTTCCCCCACTGTGGTTGAGGTCTTGGTAGAGTCAGCACAAGTCAGTCCACTCCTTCTGACATTCCTGCAATGTAACGACCGTGCTGATGGTCATGCTCTCAGGCTGTCAGTTTTACAGGCATGTGAATATTGGTCATGAAACCTACTGGGAGACGGGACAATCCCCTCCAAGACTCAAGTTGGCACATTTTACATTCCCTTGATTCAGTCTAATCTTCTGGGTTGTTGCATGCTCCAGGCACAGCGGCTGGGTCTTTCCTCCTCAGTCAGTTATCCGGTAGCATGGGCAAGCATTGCCTCTCCTCTCTCAGCAGGCCAGACAGATTCCCAGGCACCAGCCAGACCCATAGTTCTTCCAGGAAGATGGTGAAGACTTCAGGTGATGGAGACTGACTGCCAAGGACACCGGGCCTGGATCTCAGTAGTTCTTCGAATACTCTGCGAAGGACTCTGTCACTTGGCCTTGAGAAACTGTAACTGGAAACAACTGGGATAGTTTGGGCGTCACTCTTTTACACAGTTTCTAGACAGGAGATATTGATTCCAATGATAGAGTTCTGGAACCAGTTTGAAGTGGTTCCCTTTCAAAAGTATCTTCTTCCTTGTGAATTAGTATCCGAGGGTACAAATGGCGGGAATTGGTTTGTATCTCGGGTCCGCTCGTGCCTTAAAAGCCGGATAATGCCGGGAGCGCCGTGTCGCGCTTGGGTCCTGGAACCAGGGGGGCCGGGTCAGTCGGCGTGGCTTGCTTTCCTGGTTCACTGGCAAACGCGGACACGAGGAAATACCCTCTCCCGCCCTGGCCCCTCGTAAACTGAATTACTGATGAATCCAAAAACCTGGAACAGAGTATCCTACTGTTCCCATCGCCTGCACGCTCTTACATGAGCTTGCACACTGCTGTTCTGGCTAAAGAGGCTAGTAACTAAAAAAGGCAACCATTGCTTTGTCCTGATGATGGACCCCATCATTTAGCAAGGGGGTCCGAAACGTCGTCGACCCACTGTGTACCATATACCTGTGAAATTTACAATACAAAACTATGTAATGGTACCTACAAGTAATTCTCTGTCCAAAATTTGAACTCTACAGAGACTGTTGATTTTGCCTTGCAAGCCCTTTGTGTATGTCCTTGTTTGTGCACGGTCGTGGTTGGGTACAGGCTTGTGCCCCACGCACGTGAATTGTTGAAGGTGTTATTTTGTTTTGTGTATTTTTTGATTTAAATATAAACCTTGAAGACCTCTGCCCGGCTGGATATGTCTTCAATAATATAGAACTGACTGGGTCTATATTTATTTTCAATCAGCATATGTTTGTTATGGCAAGTGAGGTGGGACATATACACTCAGAATGTTGTAGGGACATCTCTCCAGCCAGAAGACCCTCCACCCTCATGTATCTGCCCAGGGGATCATTCGCCGTATTGATGACAGTGAGGGGTAAACCCCACGTGGTAAACTTTATCATAGCTGAAAGGTTTAAGAAGAGGGCAGCTAGATCTCAGAAGATGTATTTTCTGCATCATAAGAATAGACGAGTGGAGTTGTTTGTCATAGCGGAGGACTAACGTTTGCCTAATTCCATCTAGAAGTTCATTGACCTTTACAGGTCACTGTCTTGTGATCTGTCATGGGTTAATGGGTGGCATGGTTCCAGGTGACATCCCTCAGGGAGGGGGCCAATGGTGAAGAACCAGAGGGTCCCAAGGGTTGTGGTCATGGGTCGAGGTTCCTTTGTTGTAGTGTGTGTAGTGCACAGCATATCGGCGAGGCTTGTAATGACAAAGCAAAAAGTTAACTAGCATCCCATCCCATCCCCCAGCTATCCTCCTTGCCATTCTTCCTCTTCTGAAGCATCTATCGCCTTTAAAAACCCCAAACTAAATATCTGAAAAGTAAGTTAGGGGTTTGCTGATGGTGGGCATCCTTCAATGGCGCATCGTCTATAGGCATTGCTGGGTTTTGGGTCTTCTGTAGTTTAATCTTTTTTTCGGTACATCGCTTGAATGTTTCTCAATGACCTCATTCATAGAGTTGTACGTGGGGTCGGATTCGCCCTCAGTGTTCAGCTAGGCTCCTCTCGATTGTGACGCAGTCGGATGTTGGTGTGCCTAGATCTATGTACCCGATGAGTCCAGAGAGCCTGAGGAGAGCCTATGCCCCCTTCGAGATCTGCCCTGCCATCGTTGCTTGTGTTTCACAGCCTGGGGACGTAAGGAAGTCTGCGAGTTTGGGCCGGTTCCAGAATCTTTTCCAGGGCATTGCAGAGGAGGCCTTTTAGTCACTCATTCCCACATTGCTTCATGGTTTTGAAGAAGTGAGAGTGGCCTTCATTTTAGAAGTTTTATATAGGGCTGGCTAGATAGCCTAAGTTGCGCTGGGAAGATGAGCATGTATTGGAGGTTGAGGGCCTTAAGTTTTGTTTAACTCGTCAAAGGATCTCTGTTGTTTTTGTGTTTTTATGTAGTCTGGAAGTATAATTATTTGGGATCATTGAAACATTTGCAACCCTGTCTTGCGGGCCTCTCGGATGATAACATACCTGTTGTAGCAATTGAGGATCTGGGTAATTAGTAGCTGCATAAGCATGTCCTTTGAGGGCGGCTGGGCCAGAAATATATCTGCCCTTTTGGGTATTTATTTATTTATTGAGCTTATAGATCGCGACAGCTACCCAAAAAGGGTTTCCTGGCGCTGGACGGACTAAGTGCAGGGAATAGCTTATTTATACCGATAGACAGAGCTATTGGTTGAATAGCCAGGTCTTGAGGGATCTGCGAAAGCGTGTGTAGATGGTTTCTTTGCAGATGTCAGGGGGAGAGAGTTCCATAGTGATGGACCCAGGTTGGAAGAAAGATCTCGCACCCATCCTGGAGAGTTTGATTCTAGGTACAGTGAAATTTCCATGAGTTGTAGATCGTAGATGTTGAGTGGGAGTGTAGGGACGTACAAGGGATTGTAAGTACTGTGGAGCCGTGCCCGTTTTGATTTTAAGCTTATAGCTCAGGGTTTTGAATTTGATACGACTCTCTACCCTGAGCCAATGTAGGTCATGGAGGTAGCCGGAGATGGGGGTGGCTTTGGGAATCCTGCTCAGTAATCTCGCAGTGGAGTTCTGTACCATCTGCAGTCGTCTGGTCACTGCCTTGTTAGAACCCAAATAAAGGACATTTCCGTAGTCCAGCCGAGATGTTATAAAGGGCATGGACCACAGATCTTTGGGTGTCACCTGGCAGCATCCAGATTATTTTCCTAAGCCATTTCAAGATGGTAAAGCAGACGGCTGAGACCTTGACTGCCTGTTGGTGCATGGTTTGGGAATCGTCAATAGTAACTCCCAGGTTACGGACGTGTCTGGAGGGCAGCGGGAGGGCGCCCATCCCGGCAGGCCAGTGTGACGGACCCCACAGGTCTTTCTTTTATGAACTATTGCGAGAGGGTGGCCTCCAGTATCCCCAAAAACAGCCAGGTGTTCAGGAATGGTGAAAGGTCGGAGGACTCCTTCGGGAATCAAACGAATTGAAGATTGTTGCACCTTGACCAATTTCCAGCATCCTCAGCTCATTTTTCAAGAGTGGCGGTGAGAGATAGTAACTTTTTCACCTTGTTCTTGAGGGAGATGACGTTGTCTTCCATGGTTGAGATTCTGTCTTCTGTTTTTGGTGATTCTGTGAGCAATGTTCCAGAGATCCTGGCAGAGTAGTAACACATCCACTTTTACCTATCCTATCTTAGTTTCAACTTCACCTCGAGACACTTGAATGGTGGCTTGCAGATTATGTGTCCAGGTCTGTGGGCTCTGTTGAGTGGTGAGTCAGAGGAGGCTAGTCCCCTGATGTTCGGCACCCGACGCGGGGGTGGTGGTGAATTTATTCATTTTAGTCTGGGCGTGCATTGTCATTCCTTTGTCTTTCCCCATGATGTATTACAGACTGGTTGTGGGGATATGATCAGTTGGCCAGGGTCTCAAGAGATGAGGATGGTGGTCTCCACTTGGCTCGCTTACCCTTTGGGAGGATGGAAGCATGAGTAGCCAAGAATGACCTGTTAGAGGTGGACCAGTGGAATGCGGGACACCCTTCTTTGGGACAAGCCATCAAACAGTAGTCAGCCGCAAGAGGGAAGGTCTCACCCAGTAGTTCTCCTATAGTTGATGTCTAAGTTGTCTCACTTCAGCTACGAGGAACTCCTCCAGCAGGGCACAATTTATTAATTTATAGTATTTGTAGAGCACTAAATCTTCCCCGAAAAGATATCCCGGTGCTAGACTGCAGAGCAATAAATTAGGAGAAAACAATTAGTGAGGGAAAAACCAAGGGCCTGATTTAGATGTTGGTGGGCGAGTTACTTCGTCACAATGGTGACGGATTTCCCATGCGCGGAAATATAAATCTGATTATATCCTATGGGATTTATATTTCAGCACATGGCTTATCTCTGACCGTTGTGACAGAGTAACCCATCCACCAAGATCTAAAACAGGCCCTAAGTCTTAAACATCCTTCGGAGAGTTGAGAAACCAGAAGTCAAATGTTGAATGAAAGGGAGGGCAGTCCAATGTGAAGCTGGCAAGTAATTAAAGGAGCAGCTCCTCATTCTGGATCTCTTAATTCGCCTGTATTGTATCAAAGCTTGCTTAGAGGATGTGCTGGCTTGTAGAAAGCAACTCTCGCTGGATCAGTTGCATAAAGTACTCTATGCACATGACAGAGTAGCTTAAAGATGGCTCTCTTACGGACTGGTAGCCAGTAAAGAGAATTTTTTTTTTAAAACAGATTTTATTGTTGAAACACACATAGTATGCAAAGCTCTGTCCTCCAGAGTCTACTGCCATCATCAATTAATCTGCATCATCTTCCACAATGTGTAATAAGAACATAAGTACTTCCCCATTCAGAATATCAGCAACAGTAGGATTTAGCACCGCCCCCCTTCCCCCAAGAGTCCCACCCCCCCTTGCGTAGCGGCCCACCCAACTTAACCATATTACAGTAATAGAACACTAGCCATGTGTACCGTGCACCAACAGTGTTATTTCACATTCCAACGTGTCTGAGGGTTGGGAGGGTGGCCACATCATGCGGCGGGTCCAGGTCCAGCCCCCGGTATTCTGCCCACCTCTTCCAGATTTTGTAGTGCTTTCCAGGACACCCACTGGCCACAAACACAAGCTGCTCCAGACCCATACAATAGTCCATTCCATTCCTCCAGGCGGTAAGTGACGGGGCCCGAGGCGCCTTCCATTCTCTGGCGATATCGCGTTTCGCCAGCGTGAAACCCAGTACTAATAAGTGGCGCTTGTAGCGGTTGCCCCCAACCCCAGCCAAGACATGCAATAGAGCCAACTTGGGGTCCCTCTGAACCTCCCAGGCCAGAACCTCCGCTAGACAACGATGTACCCCGTCCCAAAACCTTCGCAGCACTGTGCATTCCCAGACCGTGTGCAGCAGGGTACCCGCTTCTAACTCACAGTGGAGACACTCAGGAGACGCTATCATGCCCGCCCTCCACAGACGCTGCCGGGTATAGTATGTGCGGTGTAGATAGCGGAACTGAATCAGGCGCGTGGATATTGTTGCCCCTCTGGGACTTTCTAGGGCCTCCACCCAGTCCTCCTCGTCTAACTCTCCAACATCCTGCTCCCACGCAGTCCTAAGACCTAGCAGGTCCGATGAGCAGTGGCGCACAAGCGTCTGGTATATGCGTGACAATTTCTTGTCCGGCAGCTCCCCCATAAAAATGTTGGCTTCCAGAAGGCTAAATTCGGGAAGCTGCTCCAGGCCTACTAGATGGGGCGCCAGCGCGTGGTGAAACTGAGGATAGCGGAAGAACTGGGTGCGGGGCATCCCAAATTCCTCTTGCATATTTGTTAATGATTTGAGAGCGCACCCTGACACAACATCACCAAGGGTAGAAATACCTATTGTATCCCATCCATGAAAGCCCCTCAGCGCATTCAACTGGGGTAGCCGACCATTTCGCCAGAGGGGGGTTTCATGGGTAAGCACATTCCACCACCCCATCCTACGCAATGTCTGCCTCCACATGTGAAAAATCACTTGCGTGGCTGCGGGAAGAGATCTCCGAAGTGGCGCAGAGTACAGCAGCGCGTGTAAAGATGCAGTGCCCATCAGCGTCCTCTCCACCGCATAAGCCGGGTCACCCCTGTACCCATACCACCAGCCGTTCAACACCAAGAGGTGAGCCGCTTGGTTGTACGAGAGTACATCCGACGTGGCCAATCCCCCAGTGTATGTGGACAGGAAGCACGTCCTCAGGGCCTCGCGCGCCACACCCCCCTCCCACAGAAACCCACTGAGCGCTGAATTCAACTGTCGGAACCAGCGGGGCGGGATCACGTGCGGGTGGTTTTGCAGTTGGTACACCAGGCGTGGCAGCGCCACCATCTTAAAAATGGCAGACCTGCCCAGTATAGACAGCGGCATCTTAGTCCATACCTTCAAGTCCTCACGTGTGCGATCCCAAACCGGGGTACGGTTGCGATCGCGGGACACTGCCACATCTTCAGTTACGTAGACTCCCAAATACTTCACTTCATCCGTCGCCAGCTGGAGGCCCGACGCCCAGTCACCCATGACTCGCCCACCCCCCAATATCCAGAGCGTGGACTTGCCCGGGTTCATGTAAAGGCCAGGTTTCGCAGAATATTTGTAGTATGCGCAAAAGTCGCGGCCCAGAACGGGCCAAGTCAGTAAGAAAGAACAACACATCATCTGCGCATAACGCAATTCTATCAGTGTGATCTGTAGACCACCGAAACCCTTCAAGTTGGATGTCGATACGCACCCACGCCGCGAGAGGCTCCATCGCGAGTGCAAATAGATATATGGAGAGGGGACAACCCTGCCGCGTCCCCCGCTGAACCGGAAACGATCGGGAGACCGCCCCTCCAACGCGCACCGATGCCGTAAGGCCGGTGTATAGCAGTTGAACATATTTCAGGAATCTCGGACCAAGATTAAGGCGCCTCAGCAGGGCAAACAAATAAGTCCAGCTCAGGGAGACAAAGGCCCTGTCCATGTCCGCTAAGACCTGCGCCGCCGGCTCCCCAAGGCACCTCCAGACAGATATCGCAACCTGGGCCCTCCTAATGTTGTGCCGAGTAGCCCTCCGTGGCATAAATCCCACCTGATCTGGATGAACCAGGTCCGTAATATAGGGTTTGAGCCTAGTGGCCAGGGCCTTCGCAAGGATCTTCGCCTCCGTGTTCAGTAGGGAGATGGGGCGATAGGACGCATGATTTTCCGGGGGTCGCCGGGGCTTCAGAAAAACCATGACCTCAGCATGTCACCAGTCCGGTGGGAGTGCCCCTCTCTCGCACGCCTCCTCCAGTACCGGCCGGAAGTGTGGGCCCAGCTGGACCAAAAACCGGCGGAAAAATTTGCCTCGAAACCCGTTGGGGCCCGGCGCTTTACCCGGATTTAATTCACCCAAGGCCTCACCCAGCTCCTCATCCGTCAAGGGCCGATCTGAGAGTTCCCGCACCTCATCCGAAACGGCTCTCGGGGGAAGATCGTCTATGAAGCGCTGGACAGTCTTGGCCTCCAGACACTCCCGGGGCATGTACAGCCCCTCGTAGTACCAGGCAAAACTCTCTGCTATCGCTGCGGGTTCAAGAATGGGTTCCCCCTCAGGGGTCTCAATCCGAAGCAGCGGCTGAGCATGCATGATGCCCTGACACAGGCGGTGTAGCATCTTACACGATTTGTCACCCTATTGATAGATCCGACTACGGGTGGCCAGCCAGGCCTGCCTCGCCTCGTCCATGAGGACCGTGGCATATTGCTGTTGCGCCAGAGCCAGTTGTCATCTGGCGGGGCCACCATCCTCCTCCCGACCCCTGCGTTCCAACACCTCCAGCTCTGCCTCGCGCCGCACTAGATCCCTACGTCTCTCTCTCCGGGCCGCAGCACACCAGGATATATCCACGCCTCGCATTGTCGGCGCCATGGCCTCCCAGAGGACAGTTGGGGAGTCCACCGAGCCCAAATTCGTGGCCAGGTACCGGTCTATCTCGACAGTCATGTGCGCCCTGTACTCGTCCTGCGTCGAGTGCCAGGCCGACATTCGCCACCGAAACGGCTGCCTGGCCGGGCGTACATTAGGCATGGGCGGAAAATCCGTTCCGCTCGCGGATTTTGCGGATTTTCGGGAAATCCGCAATCCGCGAGATTTGCGAATCTCCCGCAAAATCCGCAAATCCGCGAGCAGCGGATTTTGCTCGCACTGCTCGCACTGTTCGCGTGAGTTCGCGTGAGTTCGCGCCCCGCGAATAAGTGCAAAATTGCAGAAATACGATCTTAGCAAAACTGAAAGTAACTACTTACCAGGTTCAAAAGTTCAGGCTCATCATTAGTAGCCATTTCCTGTAGTGCTTCCTGAGGGGCCCCTCCAGAGTTCAGTTGCCAGTTGAAACTATTATGTGACCCTGCTCTGAACCTCAGAATAGTTACACATATGCCACAAAGGTCCTGAATTACAGCTAAGGGAGACAAGCAGGAGCCAGGCTGGAAGTTAAAATCCATTAATCAGCCCCTAATTCATTATTGTCAGTTGGGGCAGGGCAGGTGTTGTAACTAATTTTGCAACAATGAAAGCACTTAGCAAGTGCAAAAGATCACTAATCAGGGCGCACTAAGGAAGCAGGTGCCAGCTAAAAAAATATTCTGTGACACATTAATCAGCCCCAAATTAATTCAGGTCACTTGAGGCAGGGAAGGTGTGCTTTGCTTTGCCGAAAATAATGTACACTGGACAACCAGAGGGTGTGGTGATGAAACAGAGGGTGGCATGGGTGGGCCAGAGGGTGGCATGAGTAGTCAGAGAGTGGCAGTGGTGACAGAGAGTGGCAGTGATGAAGAAGAGTGTCCCAAACAGGCTGGACACGTAGAAACAACAAGTTCGCGAAACTTGCGACCCGACAGGTAAGTTCGCAATTTGCGAAAGTGTACAAAACCCTCGCGAACTGGCAGAAACACGGGCGAACACAAAAAAAAAAAAATCCGCAAATTCACGGGAATTCGCGGATTTTGCGGATTGCAAATCCGCAAATCCGCAAAATTCGCGAACGCGAGATCCGCAAAATTCGCTCATGCTTAGCGTACATTGAGTGTGATGGCTACCGATGAATGGTCCGAAAGCGCCTGCAGCAGAATCTCCGCTGACAGCACCTTGTGGGCCAGCACCCTGGGGATGAAAATGTAGTCCAATCTGGAGAAGGAATCGCGCGCCGCGGAGGAGTACGTGTAGTCCCTGCGAGCTCCATGTTTATACCTCCATGTGTCCATCCAGTCAAGGCCTACTGTCAATGCATGCAGCCTAGTGGTAGACCCCTCCCCCTCCGGTGCAAGGGCCGCCGCCACACTCCGCCATCTATCGCAGCTCCTATCTAAGACATCATTCCAATCTCTCCCTACAATGGACAGGGCATCCGGCATGGCACCCCAAAGGGACAAGAGCCGCTCCACCAAGGACCACTGTAGCGGCGGCGGGGCATACACGCTACCAAGAATCACGCTGTCCCTTCCAATTTCACCCTGCAGAAAGAGGTACCTGCCCTGTGTATCTGTCCATAAGTGTTTGTGTATATATGGCACTGTCCGATGTATAAGGACTGCCACCCCCCTTGATCCCCTCAAAAAGCCCGCGTGGTATGCATGCGTAAAGCCTGAGCGCTGGAGACATAGGGCCTTCGTGCCCAGCAGATGGGTTTCTTGCAACAGCAGTACGTCCACTCCCATTCTTTTAATGTACTGAAAGATCTCCCCCGCTTAACTTTGTCCAGCATCCCCCGCACATTCCAGCTCACGATTCGCAGAGAACCAGGGCCTACCCGCCCTCCCTCCCCGACAGCAGACATTTGAGTAGTATATCACATGTGGGACGAGTGTCCCCAAGGCACAGCTGGCGCGGTACATGGCAAATAACGAGCAGCAAAGCATACGCAAACACCCCCTCAACCCCCAAACCCCAACACCCAACCCCCCCGTCCTCCCCCCTCCCCGTACCTCCCAAACATGGAAGCACCTGTCGCGGTCGGATCGCGGCCTGGTCCCCAACGGGAAACCCAGCTCCACGTCCTCCAATGGATCCCCTTGTGGCAGCCCATAGGAACTAGGCTGTCACTCCCACTCACCCATTCAGACCGGGAAGGGCTCCCAGCCTAAAGCAACAGTGCACCTGAGCATCCACACCCCCTATATGCATTAAGTCACGTTCATGGCCCTCGACCATCAAGTCTCATCAGGTTGCCGTTCCTGTGTGGGGCTGTCTCTGCGGGTGACCGAGCCCGATCGCGAGCCCCTATTCGAGCGCGACCTTCCGCGGCGCCGACTCTGGCTTCTGAGGCCCCCCCGGGCAGTTCCACTGGAGGAGGAGTCCGACTCCCCATCTCTGGCCGTGTTGACCCTAACTTTCACGGTTTCGTCTGTCCAGTGGAAGACCTTCTCCGGAGTGTCGAAGAACAAGGTACGGGACTTGTAGATCACCCGCAACCGCGCTGGGTAAAGCAATGCGTACTGGAGCTTAAGGCCACGAAGGCGGGCCTTGGCCGCAAGAAACGACTGACGCTGCTGCTGCACCAACCTCGTGTAGTCCGGAAAGATTCGTATATTCGCGTTGTCGTGGCTTAGCTCGCCCTTGAGTCTTGCTTGCCGCAGGATGGTATCTCTATCTGAGTAGTTCAAGAACTTGGCTATGATCGGCCGAGGGCGCGCTCCCACAGGGGGTTTCTTCACGAGCGCCCGATGGGCCCTCTCCACTACAAAGCAGCGAGATAACGTGTCTGCCGGGATCCAGCCCTCCAACCATTGCGCCAAGAAGTCTTCAACCTTGTCCCCCTCGCAGCCCTCCGGAAAGCCCACAAAGTGGAGGTTATTCCGCCGGGCGCGCCCCTCTGCGTCCTTGACCCTCATGGCCAGACCCTTCTGTATCTTCTCCATGGACGCGACCTTTTACTTTAGGATGGATACATCATCTTTAACCTCAGTGATGCGGGTCTCCGCACTAGTGATTCGCTCCACTGCATTCTGCAGGTCCTGGCGGAGAAGGGTGACATCGGCTCCTACCGCACCTATTTTGGCGTCCAGCATATCTCTCGACTGCGTGATGGCCGCCAGCAGCGCCGCATTGTCAGGTGCTGGCGCCTGGGATCCCCCAGGGCCCGCAGCCCCAGTGAACTTGTCCATCGGCCCCTGCTTGCTCTGGCGACCCCCCGCATCATCTCTCAGCGTCCTAAGCAATGGGAACTCCTTATGCAGGCAAGCTCACAGTCCTGGGCTAGCCGTGTCGGCCAGAGGCAAGGCAGACCGTCGTCCAACGCAGATTGTAGGCCCAGGGGCGACACACAACGCCACAGAGTCCCTCTTTTAGTCCCGCAGGGCCAACATGCCACAGGGCCACAAGCAAAAGCACTCCTCGGGGGCCGACAGCCAACAATGTCCAGGCAGCCCCAGTGGACACCGCACACAACGCCTCCACAGGACCCGGGCGCCGCTAATTCCTTTCCGCCGGGGCCCGACCCGACCCCCGAAACACCCCGCAGCAGGCAGGCACGACTCACCACTGGCACGACGGTCCCACCGGTCGCTGCCGCTCGTCTCTCACATCACTGGACCCGGCCGGGTCCCTCTGCGCCCCCTCAGTGCCTTCCTTTCTATTTAGTGCAGCCGGTGTCCCACTCGCCGTTCCAGCGGAGAGCCCAGGCAGATATGGTATCACAGGGCGTCTCGGACAGTGGAACCCCCTAGCACCGGGACGCACTCCGAGGGCCAGGTGCGGAAACCCGGGTTCAGCCAGCAACTGACCACGACGGATCACCAACCTCTGGGGCCACACTCAAAGCCACCGGCACCCGTCCTCAATCCCACAAGGTTCCTGGCATGTTGGACCACAGGTCAGGGCACACTCTCGCCGAGAGCCAGCAAACGGCTATGGGAAGGCCACGTCCAGGGCCCCTCCACCTGTAGTCCCCGTCTGTGCTGGGCGCCGCCTGTCCTCCCCACCAGGGCCGATCTAGCCCCCGAGGCACTGAGTCCCTGGGCAATCCCCACTCACCACCTCCACGATGACTCCGCCGGCCAGGCAGCGCCTCCCATCCGATATTAGGCAGGCCAGGTCCGTCTGCTCTGCGTTTGGGATCTCTACCGTGCGGGGCCCAAACCGGCGTCACCCGGCTCCCGATGATCAGGGCAAGCCGAGAGCTCCCACAACTCCCGCAAGGGCCCCTCCTCTGCCCGCTGCTGCCACCCGGCCGAGCGGCTCCACGGCAGACAGGGCGGCCCAAAATGGTGGCAGCCTCTCAGGGTGTCTCCTCCGATGTTAGCCCACGCAGCTCCAAGCAGGGCGCTGCACCGATGTACAGCGGCGAGTCTGCCTCAAGGCGAGGGGGCCCCCCACTGAGCAGGCGGACCCTCGGCCAAGCTCCGGCGCCCCGCAGCGACCGCCGCCACCGACGACAGCCGCACCCTATCCGGGCGGCGCCAAAATCGAGGCCTCGGCTTTGTAGGCCTCGACGGATCTTCCGAGGCCCGCGGCGTTGCCGGGTTGTTTCGTCGTCCTCGGTGCCTCCACCCGGCTGTTCTCGCTACCGAGTGTAGTGCACGGGTCCAGCAGCAATAATCACCGACAGAGAGCCCTAATGGATGCCCAGCTCAAGGATATTCAAGCAGGATAGAGTTAGGCTGGTCGGAGCTCAAGCTCTACACGACCGCCATGATCGTCGGCCAAGCCCCGCCCCCCGTAAAGAGAATTTAAACAAGCAGAAACCAAGTTTCTGGTGGGAAGATTGCAAATCAGTCTTGCCGCAGAGTTTTGAGTCAGTTGGAGGAGAGTAAACAAATACTCAGCCCTTTTTAACATCTGCCTTTTTGCTCAGGCTAGCCACGCTCCCAAGACGTTTAACTTTAATGCACTACTCCAGCCACAGGCTCAACAGGGATGACTTAAAACTCGTTCCTTCAAGAAATTCATGAAGAATGTTTACCAGGAGTGTCTTGATGGAGGAATGTACCATCCCCTCCAAGATATCACACAGTGGTCAGCATGAGTAAAATGCTGAAAAAACGATTAAATAGCTAACACGGTTTTTCATTGTAAAATTAAGTAAAAACAAGAGATTATTTTCCAAAAGCAAGTTCAGTCACTGATTCAGCCAGAATAGGCACAGTGTCTGTCCCCAATACAGTGGATGGTCAAAATTCAACCAGCATTTTGGACTTAATAGAAGAGATAAGCCAAGTGAATTTGACAATAACACATCCTTCATTCATTCCTCAATCGCCAGGACCCGAGAGGCCCGGCCAAACATTCATGCGCACCTTACAGAGTGCACAACCACTCCTCCTCCCCGATGTCAGGGGAGCCAAGCCCCACCCTGCCCTAGCCTGACCATACGAAAAATAAAATGATAACTTCAATTGTTATCATTTTATTTTGCCGTTTACACTGCTCCGTGAGCAGTGGGGTCGATGCTCCTCCGCCTTAGCGGAGGAGCCACCACTGCTGGTTTCTAGTGGTATGCAGGGGATGCATCAGCTAGCGTCAGCACTGCATCTTCAGCTTTCACATCTGCTGTGATGATGCTGACTTGATCTGCCGAGCATACCTCATTTGGTGGGGTTGACCTGAGAGGTTAGGTCTCACTTAATGAGCGAGAGTAGCCAGACTTAACGGTGCTCCCTCCATCATGCTATGTCTGCTTTATTTTCTTCTTTGATTTCGGCTTGTAGAAGGAATTGGTCAGACATCGAAAGGACACCTCAGACAACACAGATGCCAACAGAACATTGGTGACACCAAAACACAACCTAAGGTTAGCCAATAAGCAGGTGATCAAGGGGGGATAGGAGGTGAGGCAGGAGAAACTTAGCATTTCACTAAGGTGTTTTTTTGCCACTCGTACAGTGAGCAGCATGCAAAGACTTTCACTTCAGGGCCTCCTTGTCTCTGAGGCGCTATGGGTGAGGATGCAGAGATAGAAAGCTCACCTGCATACTTAAAGGTTGATGGACTTGGATCCGAAGAATCTCCCTGACAGGTAGGAGGCTCCTTCCAAGATGATGATGATGCAAACCCCAAGACCATAGACTGGCGGTCTAAAGAAACGTATTAGTCTGTTGCAGCAGAACACCCTGGGGTCTCATTCAGGTCACCGGAATATTAAAACTAATGCAGTGCAAAAGAATGTATGTATAAGAATACCGAAGGATCTCACTAGGGACCAGTACCTGAATACTGCAAATTCTAACACTGCGGTATGGTATGGTATGTTATGTTATATGAATTTGTAAAGCACGACTAATCAATCACCCGAGGAGTATCCAGGCACATCTGAGCACAAGCAAACATTTTTTTTTTAACTTTATTTGTAAGAGAATTTTGCTTACATTACAATGAACATGCATGTCATCACATATATAGAGCTGGAAATAGCATATTATATCTGTACAGCGAGTTCAATCTCAGAGATAGTCCATCAACGCACATGCTGGTGATCAACATAGTAGTGTCCCGGGTCTGAAGTGTGCGCTTTGTCAATCCCAACGATAACTGGCAGCTCTAAACTGTAAGTTACATGCTACAATAGTGAACCTGGAAGCAGGGTGAAAGACAAGTGAGTATAGGTAGGATCTTCTGAGTAGGCACCCATGTAGCATCAGGCTGAGCTGTGAGAAGGCACAGCAGTAAGACCTGATTCAGTTATGGCATTGGGTTTGTAGAGGCGGAGAAGGAGGGCCTGGTTGGTCATGAGGTGTGGGTGAAGTTGAAGGTGGTGTCGCAGTAGCAGCTGGGTTTACACTTGGGTGTGCAAGCAAGTAGGCGGTGTCTTTTGGTCGTGACGTTCTAGGGATTAATTCTGCCTAAAGAGACAACTGTTCCTGGCAATACACCAAGTCCGTTAACCAATCCTTAAACTTAGGTGCTCGTCCCCTACCCCAACGACATGCTACTCTTCTCTTGGCCAGTAATAAACCCAGGGAAACATACTTTCGTTGTGCTTTAGGGATGTCTTCAGTGTAGCCCAATAAGGCAAGCAGAGGAGTCTTCAGTATAGTTACTGTTGTCATCTGTTCCAGGGCATCTAGGACTTGGCGCCAGTAATCGTGCACCCCCGGACAGTTCCAGGCTAGGTGTAAAAAATCTGCGTGTGGGCAGCCGCATATGTTACAAGCACAAGCAAACATTCACTAAAATACAATAAACACGTGTTTATTTTTTCTGACATTCATTTGCACTTTTCTTTCATCGAACTGAACACGCATTCAGCTCGCCCATAATTGCTGAAATGAATGCACGTGCTGAAAAAATGCCTACCTAGCAGTAGCAAGGTCAAGGGTCATTTCTGTCTCAACAATTGGATCTTTCCACGGATACCGGTTTCAGATTTTGATGCAGGTTTTGACAGGAAGTTGTGCCAAAGGGAAGGCTTAGCCGTGATTTACAAGGTAGGGAATGGAAGAGGGCCATGGACTGGAGGTGGGTCAGGCTGACCTTGGCGGAGCAGGAATCAATGGACTTTCACATAAAGAGAACAGTTATGGATTTCTGCGAATGCATCAGTTTACACAAGTGACAGCATGGTTTTATCAAGGGAACGCCATGGTAGTCCAGACTAATAGATTCTTTTTCTGCTGCACAACTGGAGACTGATGTGTGTGGTCGTCTTAGATCTCATTAAACTCTTTGATGTCTCCCCACAGAGAAGATTAGAAAAAACTCGCAAGCCTCTTGACTATACCCATGATGATAAGCTGGGTTAGGCAATGTCCGGGTGAGAAGATCCAAATTCCCTCTAACGAGAGAGCGAGACAATCAAGGTGCCCTATAGATGCACTATTGAATAAAACCCCATAAACAACAATATGGATGAGCTGACTGGGAAGGAATTAAAATAAATAGATGAGTCGGGAATTAACAGAAGTATTGATCAGCGGCAGCATGTAATTTGAGCAAGCAGGGGTGGTCGTTCCACACAAGCACACACATTTACATGCACATTCACTCCCACCCATACATTCAAAAGCATGCATACATACACCCACCGTTCACAAGTCCATACCCATTGTCACGTACAGACCCATTCACAGCACGCACACAGTAATCCACATACATTTATACACACTCATGCATGAACCAAACATTTACAAGAAATAAACTTATGGGCTGCAGCAGTGATCTCAGGTGGCAGGAGGAAAGCCTCCAAGGTTCCTGAGGTTTGAGACTGCCACCTCCTCTCATTGACTGACCTTGGGTCAGCCATTGAGAGCAGGCTGCAGTCTCTTACTCGTCACAGAGAGGGATGGGGTAATTGAGACCACATCCCACTCTGTGACAAGCATCACTTTATGGGATATTGAGCCCTGGTCACAACAGGGTTTAAACCTGAAGCGCCCGGGTCCAAGTCTACCAGTGATGCTCCCCCTCGTCATGATGAGCAGGACTTCCAATTGCTTTGCCAGGCTGAACAGGTCATGCCAACAGGGGAATATAGGTAGGTCACATTCACATACACACTCAATATGGCTGCTGCATGTAGGAAACTTCGATCCTTGGCTATATGCGGACCCAAGCTAATGGTTCAATGTCTGAGTCTCGCGAGAAGTAGCATTAACAACGACAGGCATCTAAACTCATGATGCCACTGTCTTCACAAGGTCGCTGCAGCCGCCAAACAAGACCATCGAGCATCCCAGCCCCGGAGCCTCATCTTTGATGTGGGCAATGGGTGGAGAAGGTGGAAGGTACAGTTGTCGGGTGGCCTAATGCATTTTCAGCATATTTTGAATGTTCCATTTCATTTAAAAAGTATTGTTTCCTGTGTTTTTTTCCTGTTTTTCAATTGAAGCCAGTTCTTACTTCAGCTCACAGGCTATCCTCCTGGGTGATAGTGCACTTTACAAATATGCTTAAAAGAATGCACTGATTTGATCGTGTCTCCAAATTTTCATGCTGTGCACAACTTAAAAAAATCTTTCCGTCATGCTATCAGCATCGACAACGATGCCGACAGCATGAAGAAAACCATTGCGAGAGCCAGGAGGTCTCAAAGGCGAGGCCTACTGGCTTTGCCAATGCATGTGCAGAGTGAACCTGTACATTGACGTTTCTGCTTCATGCTTGCTTTTAATTTTATACATCACTGACAATGGACATGAAGGGTGTTTTGCACTTTGCAGACTGCCACTACATTTTGGCAATGTGTGCGCAATAGAATACATACATACTTCAAATAACATCATTTTGTACTATTCTATTATGCTTGTCCTACTTAAAAAATAGAAGCCACCATGACTTGGTATAACCTGTAGACCTTTTGACATTTTGGTCAGATTAACAGTTTTTAACTGTGGCACTCTCAAAGGTCTCAGTCTTATGACAGTCAAGTCAAGTCAAGTCAATAGATTTATATAGCGCGCTACATACCCAGAGGGTCTCAAGGCGCTTGAAGAAGGGTGGGGAATTACTTGTCAAATATCCACGTTTTGAGTTGCTTTCTGAATGTTAGGTGGTTCTGAGTAAGGCGAAGGTGAGTGGGAAGTGAGTTCCAAGTTTTAGCTGCTAGGTAGGAGAAGGATCTACCTCCCATGGTGGTTTTGTTGATGCGAGGTACAGTGGCGAGGGCTTGGTTGGAGGATCGTAGCTGGCGGGAGGGGGTGTAGAAGGATAGTCGCGTGTTGAGGCATTCGGGTCCGATTTCGTAGAGTGCTTTGTGTGCGTGGGTTAGGAGTCGGAAAGTAATCCTCTTATTGACGGGGAGCCAGTGGAGGTTTTTCAGGTGACCAGAGATGTGTTCTTTACGCGGGATGTCTAATATGAGCCTGGCTGAGGCGTTCTGGATGCGTTGTAGTTTTTTCTGGAGTTTAGCGGTGGTACCGGCGTATAGGGTGTTTCCGTAGTCCAGGCGGCTCGTGACCAGTGCGTGGGTGACCGTTTTTCTAGTTTCGGTGGGGATCCAGCGAAAAGTTTTTTTGAGCATGCGAAGAATGTTGAAGCAGAATGATGAAACGGCGTTGACTTGTCTGGTCATCGAGAGTGAGGAGTCCAGGATGACGCCCAGGTTCCGTGCGTGGTTCGTCGGGATGGGTGCTTTTCCAAGGGCCTCTGGCCACCAAGAGTCATCCCAGGCGGAGGGGGAGGTGCCTAAGATTAGGTTTGGCATTTGAGGCAGCTTTAGCTGTCTCACCAGATAATTGTTTTAAAACAATGTACAATATAAATACCGATTGAGGATTTTGGCCCTTAGTCTGTTCAAGTGTTACTCACAACTTATTGCCACCCACTACTAGATCAAACAGCATGGGTGAATGTGTTAGGCCACTTCCGCCATTGGCTTCCCTCTGTGTGAGTGACAGATTTTGACTTTTGTTCAATGATCACATCCACCACAGAAATAGTCCCCTTCAGTGCCAGGGCTGGTGAGAGAAAATGTGCTATATTGTTTAATACCCTTCCTTATTTCTTTAACGTTTTTGAGCTACTATTTGAGCTTGCAATGCATTAATGGATTCTGCAAGTGGCAGCCATCTTCAAATGAGCTTTTCCATTATGTAATAATGGAAAAGTTGTTGAAAAACGATTTCTGCAAGTGCCTGCAGAAGCATAGGCAAACAATTTTAAATCATTTTTTAATACTTTCTGGTAAAAACAATTCAAAATATGAGCGCATATGTGTGCATGTGTGTGCGCAAACCAACAGCCATCTTTGAATGTGTTCTGTTCTAAAGTATAATAAAATATATTCAGAGATGGCCACATTTGCAGCATGCATGCTCATGGGTAGCCATATTTGAATTGTTTTTTAAATACTCTTTGGGCAAAACCAATCAGAGGTTACCACCCATGCATTCACATGTACTGGCACCTATCTTTAATTATTTATTTTTTTATTATCTTCCTTTACCGTTCCAAGGTGGCTGAGGCCATTTTAGAATTGTACACTATTAAAGGGTGTGAAAGCAAACAGGCATTGGTGTACCCAATAGATGTGTGGTCAGATGTTAATAGCCTGGTCTGTTGCCTTTGCACTCATGAGCCGTATTCCATACATTTGTCCCGCACTGTGTATCTAACCAGTGTAAGAAAACTATTTTTGTCATGAGGCCTGAAAAAAATTATATTTCCCTGAAAGTTCATGAGGTAGAAATGACTGTACTTCTAAATTAGGATGGGAATGTTACACTCCATGAGCAGGCACTGAAGTGGTGGGAGAAAGGAAAGTAGAAAGCCTCGTGGTTTTGTAATGATGGGCTGACTGAGACAGTGCCATATTTTATTTTCTTCTGCCCTTGTTATTATCAGTTGAGGCATTGGTGGTTACGAAATGTACTGAACCATTACCAGATTAGACATATTGATGATACATTAATATATGTGTTTCAAGGGGCAACAAGCAGTCCTGGGTATATATCAAGGGCTGGGGGATAAGAAAAAGCAAGTTAGCATGGAATGTCTAATACATGTGAGATACTTTCAGTCTCAGAAACATGGATGTTTTATTCTTCAGGTCAGGTGGCGTGAGGCTAAGTTCTAAACAAATGAACCCTTCGATCGATTAGCTTGTAAATACTTCTTCATAGGAAGGATTGTGATCATATATGCATTTTAACACCACAGACATTGTTTAATATAGAAAAGATGTTTCCCAGTTATTTAGAGGAGTGCCCTCCAGGTACTATCCAAGACGGTAACGCTTCACACAATTTATAGTTAGAAATGTCATTTTGTGTTGAGACTGGTCTCTTTTCACTGCATAATAGACTTTTTACCTCAACCGCTCCTCTTGACCTTACACAAGATATTCCACAAAAGAGTGCGCTGGTTTGAGCCTGACATCTCAAGTTCTATTAACTCTTGACTTACATTTTTGCCGAATTGCTGCAAATTATTTAAAATGTGTGATAAACCTACAGCTAGAGCGCGTGTGCTTTTCCACGCCGTTGTAACTCCTCGTCGCCTGTGTAACTAATCCACTCGCCTCAGAATATTCCTATTCATCGGCGCGCGGTACTTAATTTAGGGCTCTGTGCAGGTTAGGATCACACCTGGGTTTAGAGCTTTCCATTAGCGCCCAGTTAGGAGTCATCCATTATTCAGAATCCTTTGCCTTGCACACGAAGCGCTTTATACGACAGAGCCCCAGGCAAGCACTCTGTTGGAAACATTCCATATCCCGAGGGAAGTACGTTGTTTCCCTTCGTGAATTCCTACGTATCACCTGCTGGTTGAGGGGCCAGCTGTTTTTAGCTTGTCTGTGCTCTTCACCTCACTGCAGGCTGTGGCTGTTTGTTTGTGGAAAGAGGCCGCACCAGAGCTGAGGCGGGGACATTTGCAGCTGCTTGGTACAGACACACACCTGTCACTTGTTTCACATTGTCAAGTGCCGTATTTACGTTAAAGTGCTTGTGGAGAGTAATATTTTATTTATTATTTGCTTTCTTTTCCCTGCAGTATATGGTTAAACATACAACAGAATAGCACTTGTCGTGCAACGGCTACGTCTCAATTATGTATAACCAATCGTTAACAACATTTCATAAATTATTAATATATATTTTTCAGGCGACAACTTTTTCATACATGTGCTGTTTTAAAATCCCACATTTCCGCTTTCAGTCGGTTGCAATAATTCTGATTCATTGGTCCACATGTCCCAGCTTTCCTTTTTAGCTTTGACTTTACAATGAAATAAAAAAAATACTGTTAACACGTATCATAAAGCTTTTATTTTCTGTAGTGCCAGAGCGTAATTTTATGCAAAGAGATGGCTGCATCGCCCTCTTTCCTGCATCAAATACTATTCGGACCCACAGAGAAGCTGTAAAAGAGGCAGATTTCTTCCACTTCTGTAAAGTTTTCTTATTAGTACAATATCTGATGCATACATTCAGTATCTAGAATATAGACAGTCTTGGTCCAAAAATATGCATTTTACAATAACAGTAGCGAAGCGAGACCTACTGCCACCTGGGGCGGACCCTAAGTTTGCCGCCCGGTGTAGGTAAGAGCGGGGGTAGGAGGGTTTGGTGGCCGACTTGTGTGGAGGGGGGGGTCTGGCGGCCTACTGACAACTTTGTAGTGATGAAGGTCCACACAGGAAGGTTGTAATTCAGGATGTTTTATTCATGAAGATAACAAGTAGCAGTAAAGTTCAGAACATCAAGTAGATATGTTGTAGATCAGAGCCTCACGAGGAGCTGCCTGTCAGCTGCTCAGCCCATGACTAACTGTCACTTCACCTCTGTGGGTCTCAACATTCAGAGGCATCATCAGACTCCGACATTCCAATGAGTCAGAGCATAGGCACTGGCTGAGCAGGGGTGGTAAAATACCTTACAATATAAATGCAGGATACTACATACTTGTTCGGGGGATGATGGTGTTAGTCGACAGACACAACTTGCTCACCTCCACCACCCCCAAAAACAGCAATGCCCCTCTCGCCACTCCCTAGCTACGCCGCTGATCACAAAAGTTGTGCGCTACATGGCCCCTCCTACACTGCTCAAGACTTCACACATGATGTAACAGATGAAAGCAGAAATTCAAGTGGTCTACAAACCTGGACTACCCAGAGTAATTCCACGCAAAGTAAAAAATCCGGGTGCAATCTTTTGATACAGACTTTTCATTTACACATAAAATGATTACTGTGTTGATTTACATGATTTACAACTTTTCGTACTCAGAAAACGTCCCCCTGCCTTGAACCAAACACCTGATTGAGCAAACACATTCTAGGTAAATATTTCACAGTCTGGCAGCCCAAGTGCTACAAATGGAAATATAGAAGTACAGGCACTCTACCATGAATGTATTGAAGGAGTGCTGAGAAGTGCAGGTATTCTCACTTTCAAATTTAGGAAGTGCAGGTACTCGGTATTGGACATAACCTGCCCATTTAAAGCACTGGGCAGCCCTGTATTCTTTCTAAACCTTCAGAAATGGGACTGCTTCTCCATTAACTTTCTTTCTTTCTCATGTAGCTATTCGATCCTATTTATTCGGTGCTTTGAATTAAGTAGGTCTAGGTAGTGACTTTCTCTCATTTATTGTCTGTCTTAAGAAACCTAGCTTTCTGATATTAAAAGTACCCTTTAAAGGAAACTGCAAGTCCTTTTCACCAGAGGATATTCATGCTGGTCACTAATCCATGTACACATACAGAACCCAACATTTGTCGACATCTCGTATGTAGGTGAACCATCTGAAGGTGTCTTCTATCACTCTATAACAGGCATGCTAGGAGCTTCCTAGCATACCTAGCTTTCCTAATGCTGCATCCATTATTTTTACTCAAAATAATTAAAAACACACACAAAAGAAGCAAGTGAACAACAACTGTTTCAGCATGGCTATGTCAAAGTTCATCAAATCACAGTGCGACTTTAACGGCAACCAACCAAAACAGCACAACTCTGTGGTGGCATCTCGCCAAATGCACTGCAACTCCTCGACTGATTAATCAATCGCAGTGCATTCCCTCTGAGAATGGGAAAACAAATGCACAACCTTTTTCAATGAATGCACACAAATAAACAAAATAAATCTTCTCTGCTCAATGTAAATAGGAGAAAATCAGCAAATTAGAAAGAAATGAATGTTGCAAACAATAGAAACAAGACTAGTATCTCGGTGGCACCTGTCCAACTCAATTTACACTAAAGCAGTCTGCTGTCAAGAGGCAATCCACCTCTGGCTAGTATACTGCTAGCCCCGAGAAGGAAAAATTAAAATCTGTGTGAATGTGGCGCCTCACAAAACATACTAGCTTTTTACAGACAAGTTCCACAACAATAGTATCTCACAATCTTGGATTTCGACAAATCAAATTATCAAATCAGCCAAACATTAAAACCAAAACCTCTTTGACACAAATCACAAATAAGGTAAGTACATCAATATAACAGTGATCAAACCACCAATTGAACTAAAAATCAACATCGCTGAACTAAAAACCTCACATGCAGCAAAATAATCTCTCACACAACACAAACCACAATACTTCCACAACACATCAATCACAAGAATCATTCTCCCCTAGTCATACTTAGAATCCTCTTTGCTCAGGAACAGCACTGCAAGTTAGGAACGTAGCAAGTAATCCACAAGGATAATCCTCTGTGGAAAATCCACTAAAAACTAAGGATAGGACAAAAAAAATCCTAAAGCAGAAAGGAGGTGCTCTTATCTCACAGCCATCCTCTGCTACCAGATGTTTGTGGGCGCTGGTAATCCCTTAAATTGTACATCCCAAAATATTACCTCAACAGCACGCCCATGAGTGGATGAATCAGAGGCAGTGTTAAATCTCATGGGGAAATGTGTCCCAGAGATAAGGCACCAAACAGCATGTCAAAATACTGTCACCTAAGACAGACTCAATAATTGAGTTTTAGAGCAGGAATAGAAATTTTAAAGAATTATAACAAAAAGTCAAAAGGTGTGATACAGAAATTATAAGGTGCAGATAGACAAAGAGTCAATGCCATGAAGCCTCTTGTTAAATAGGACAATACAGAAATATCAGCAGAATCAAGAAATAACCCCAGGTTCAATGGGCAGCAAAATCAATATGAAATCAGACAACATCCCTAGTAACATCGAAAGCCTTCTGGCCGACCCCTAAATTCTGGGGTTTAGATATAGTTTTCTTTCATAGGAAGTCATTAATTTCTGCCAAATCTTCACGGTGAGAGCAAATCTAAGGACACTTCTATTAAACTTAATATTGTCTTACCGTCTAAGCACTATCCCACTACATGAATATTGTTTCGGTCCACTCTGTGCTAATGTTATATGGAAACCGTAGGACAAATTAATTACAAGAACATCAGCAAACTATTGTGTAAATGAATGCAGTACATAGAGCTAGCAAAAAGGCTTTGAGAAACTGCAAAATTACTTTTTCTGTGTTGGAAATTTTTCTTTGAGAACGGCAAGAACAACATCAATGGAAATAAAAAATATGACTTTGCTTGACTGTGAGCTGCAGAAATGATGAACAGTGAATACACAGGAAGAGACATCGATTTTGACATAGAAGCGTTAAGGCCTAACTGCAGCCTAGTTAGCATAAGCTAGAACATCACACTTTTACAAGACATGGCAGCTTTGTTTGAAATCCAATAAATCCACATTCTGCAAATGGTTAATAATGCACAAATATATTCAATGCACAAAATCTCTAATAGCCTCAAACTGGTAATATTTGGTAAATCGGACCACTCCACAATCATATGAGCTGAATGAGAAACTAGTAGAATCATGACACTCAGAACAGAGTAGGGCATGCTTCCTATAACCATAGGATTTTTTATTCACTTCAGTGGCGTCCAAAGTATTGTAGTTGTACTGTCAATTAGTATCCCTGTTGCAAGGTCATAAAGAAATGACTCCCTGCTCTGGCAGGGATCTCGAAGAGCCTGCCAATGCAGCTCTGGCATTACTGTTCAGATGAGAGCAGAAAGCACAGCTATCGGAGGTGACGGGGGAGACACATATGGTGATAGGGGTGGGTAGCAGGGGGCCAGGAATTTCTCTTTTTTACATTTGGGAATGTGCATAGCTGTTAGACCAACATTTCCTCATCATACTACGACCATTCACATATTTTGACATCATGATTAAATCAATGATGCTCACCCCAACATTATGTAACAGTTTTTATTGCGGGGGATGGGAGTTTTATATAGCGCAAACTTGATCCAAAGGGATCAAAGTGCTTTACATGAGCACCAGTTGCATTACAGACACATTCATTTTGGTAGGCACAGGGAGATTAAGTGATTTGCCCAGAATCACAGGATGTTGAGTGTCCCTAGCTTCGAAGTTGACCGCTACAGCCATTAGGCCACATCCTCTACCAGTGCTGTTCTGCTGTTCTGATCCTACCCTTGAAGATTTCATTGTGGTTAGCATAACTATCTCTTAAGTAGGAATTCTACTACCTCATTTATCATCTGGTGCATATTAATGGGCCGATTACAATCTTGCTAGGAAAGCCTTCTGAATGACTCTGATCCGAAGGGCGTTCCTAGAGAATCGTGCTATGCGAGTCCGACCGAGCGAGTATGATGCAGCCGTATGCCGATGGACTCGGTTCGCTCGGACTCCTATTGAACTCAATGGAAGTCTGTGTACCGACGCGTACACAGGTTTCCATAGAAAAAAGGCGTTGGCAGGGTAAAGCGTACACCCTGTGGCGGGCACCCATGTTGCCCGCCACACTGTGCATGCTTTGATCGGGGGATACATGTGCACCTCCTCACGACTGATTCAAAGAGCTCCGTATGAAGTGGGGCCTGCTATGGCCCCCCAATGTCTGATTCTGACAGCCGTTTCGTCTCGCTAAGACCGAGTCGATACAGCTGTCTGAATCGTACATCGTACTCGCTCGTTCGGAATACGGCTCCATTGAACGGCACGATTCAGCTCCAAACGAGTTGGACGGACAGGATCTGGTTCGAAAACGATTCAGTCGACGCGGACGAGATCTTCACATCGTACTTCGAGCGAGGGACGACTCGTCGGAATCATAGGTTCCAAATCGGATTTGCTCATTCCGGAACCCGTCTGGAGTCCTTCCTAGTGAGATCATAATCAGGCCCATAATCTACTTGGCAACATTTATTTACATACTTGCAGATGTATGGTAGACCACCGACATCCACACTTCCAATTTCATATAATTCCGTAACATTTCCAAATGTTTCATTGCAATTCTGTGTTCTTGTATTTGATGCAATGCATCGGGTGGAATTATCCATTTTAAGCATTTTAGCAAATACCATCATTGAAAGTTGCACAAACACCTACGTCCCCTTCAAAGATACTTTTGATAAATCCAGCAGTATACATTTTGGGTGTACAATCGATATTCAAGCCTAATATTTCACATCTAAAATGGGAAATGTCTTCGGGCACCATCAAAGTATATGTTCCAGAAGTCTTGTTGGCATCTTGGACAGAGATATGTACTTGTGTTTTAGATGCTGAGTTGAGCTAGGTATAAACTTAGCATGTATTATGGATACCTTGACTTGGTTTACTATACATTTATTAGATTATTAGTTTGCTATCTCCAAGCAAATACAGTGCCTGCTCATGACTCACTGTGAATACAGTAACAAACAAAGATGTTTAATGAATGATTAGGGATTAAAAAATCTTAGGTAAGCAGGGAAGCATCGAAAAGGTTTTCAGGCTTCAATTTGGGGTGAGTGATGTGAATTAGAGGTGCCATTTATGTCATTTAACCACAGAAACTGAACTTCCGATAACTTTTCACTCCTGCAGCATAGTTTTACAGCACCTCACATACCCTTCTCCACCTGATGACCTTCAACCTTCAAGGAAACAAGAAATGGAGAACTGGAGCATGGAGAAACTGTGGGCATATGTCATCTCAGACGCAAATGCCTCATGTTTAAATTGGTGACCAAGCAGTATGGAACATAGGCACTGTTCTTTGCTTCGAACAGACCATAGAAACATTGATAGTTAGTAGGAGATTCTACAAGATACTTCTGGGTTTGCTGGATATTCTGCTCTAGTTGAACTCAAAAATCAATAACACCTATTGAAGCTGGTCACTCCCAGAAGAAGAGCTAAGTAGAAACAAACCATTTACAAGGCCATGCTGTAGTATATATACACCACTCAATGGGTCCCAAGGTAAGTAAACAATAGTGGTGGATAAAGAAGTAGACCATTCTTAAACATCTAGCCTACTGCAAGTGGACTGACAAGCATGTACAGGAATTGTATACCTTCAGTGGAACGAAAGAGGCTGCAATAGGGATCAATTGGAATATTCGGAAGGTAGAGGTTGCAGGGAAATTTAAAGCAATTGTTTCAGAGACCAAGGAACGTCTAAGTTAACATTAAATTAATTACAGAATGAGTTGTTTGGCCTTATAAAACAGCTAAACATTGGAAACCCTATTCAGGATTGAAATATATATTGGGTAGGAAAAGCAGAAATTAATGGTGGTGAGGCATCTCTATAAAAATGAGGCACTATAGGCATCAAGAATTAACGAGAGCCAGAGGCATACCTGTGTTGTAAATAATCTAGGACCCTAGTGTAAATTTTCCTGATTCATGCCCTTATATAGGTATACATTATCCAATCCTTATATAGGCATCGAAATGATGACCATATTTGGCCTGAGCCTTGCAGCCCAAATACGGCATGGCTACTTCCACTAAGTTCCAAGAATCAACAGCGATTTCTTGGAAAAACCTACCTTCAGCAGCTAGGGACTTCCCCCTGCTTGAATATTGATTTATCCAAGAACTCAGGGAGTTTTCAAAGAATTGAGTCTTTGAGTGACGTTATTAAGTCCAATCATACGTCAAACTCGGCACCTTCAAGGTATAAATATGCCTACATTTGCCCAGACAAACACACGGTGGTTTGGAGCAGATTGACTAACTACTTGCCCGACGCCCTGCAGCAGCAAGTGCCGAAGGAAGCCGACCCTCCAGCTGACGCTCTGGGAGATTCTATCTTTTCTCCTGCCGAGAAATCCAGCTCTAGTGTTTCCGGCTTACCCTTGTGGGTATCTGGGAAATCGAGTCCTGAGAGAGAGATACAAGACCTCCTTCTTTCTAAAACCAAGGTACGGAGCTGATTAGACCCTTAGAGAATTCTTGGAATAGATTCTTGGCAGAGAACAACTAAACCTAAGCTACTCCTCACTTACTTCTTTCCTTGTACTAGACTTAGGTTAGGTACACTGGGGTGGGCGTATTTTAGAAGCTCCAGTTGAGTACTTTTGGTCATTATTTTATCACTGTATGTATTTTATACATTTTAGGCAACTTATGGCTTAGAAACCTTATCATGCTTTTACAGTACTACTTTATAATACTTTTCGTATTATATGCCTTTTACTTTATAACCAGTATTACTATTGTAGCAGTACATTTCTTATGCTTGAGAAAGAAGACTGTTCAATAAATACTTTTTATTGACAACGCCCGTCTCTCTATTTTCTCAGCACCTCTGGTGAAACGAAGCATGCACAATTGACTCAGTAAAATAGCGATCTATTGTTTCTGCGACTCTAGATTGATTTCTTATTCTTGGGAAACAAAGTTGTCATGCTTATGCGGTTGTCAGAAACAAATCCCATCTTGTTTATTCGAGAAAGTTTCTAGTGACCTCTGAGCTAGTTGGCACTCACAATTAAGTTTAATATATTTGGTAGAGACCTAGTCGACCTCAGTCCTATGTCTAAACTACAGTATATATTATTCCAATGCGCAGAGCCTATTGGGAATATAGGAACTACACTACACCTGAATGGGTTGGTATTTCTAGGGATGAACCTCTGAAAAGTAAGCAGAAGTGAAGGCACCCATCACTCAACAAGGATGGTATTCAGTCATTTAAATTAAACAGATGATATGCTTGAAGTATTTCAAAGGCTTTCCATGTCTTGGTGCTAGTGACAGATGATACGGCGAATGCAGATATTTTTCTACTAAACCAAAAATAAGAACTTAAATAACTATACAACGGTCACATTAATTAAAAGGAATACTAACTAAACATGCTACTAAATTAGTGTAAATACATTTTCAACAAGATTAATTTATTGCAAATAAATTGCTGATCACGAAGGTCCAGGATCTCTGGGTTTAAAATCAACCAAGACAAGTTGAAGTGCTTAACGTAATCTTTACTACTTAGAAAGTTTGGCTATTTACAACTTTAAATGGGCCAATCACTCTATCGGGTATCTGGGATCTGTTTGCCAAATTCTATAAAAACGATTCGGGGCAAACTTCCAAGGGTTATTGTCCACCATTCCAGAGGACCTATTGAAATCATGTTACCTTTTAATATTTGGTGTGGCATTATAACTGCTATAAAATAAACGTTCTGTCTAGAAAATTATTCATTTTTAGGCATATCCTGGTGAGCTGCTACTAATTATGCAAAAGAAATTGGTGCTGCTGAGAAAATAGAGAGACGGGCGTTGTCAATAAAAAGTATAATCATACGTCAAACTCGGCACCTTCAAGGTATAAATATGCCTACATTTGCCCAGACAAACACACGGTGGTTTGGAGCAGATTGACTAACTACTTGCCCGACGCCCTGCAGCAGCAAGTGCCGAAGGAAGCCGACCCTCCAGCTGACGCTCTGGGAGATTCTATCTTTTCTCCTGCCGAGAAATCCAGCTCTAGTGTTTCCGGCTTACCCTTGTGGGTATCTGGGAAATCGAGTCCTGAGAGAGAGATACAAGACCTCCTTCTTTCTAAAACCAAGGTACGGAGCTGATTAGACCCTTAGAGAATTCTTGGAATAGATTCTTGGCAGAGAACAACTAAACCTAAGCTACTCCTCACTTACTTCTTTCCTTGTACTAGACTTAGGTTAGGTACACTGGGGTGGGCGTATTTTAGAAGCCCCAGTTGAGTACTTTTGGTCATTATTTTATCACTGTATGTATTTTATACATTTTAGGCAACTTATGGCTTAGAAACCTTATCATGCTTTTACAGTACTACTTTATAATACTTTTCGTATTATATGCCTTTTACTTTATAACCAGTATTACTATTGTAGCAGTACATTTCTTATGCTTGAGAAAGAAGACTGTTCAATAAATACTTTTTATTGACAACGCCCGTCTCTCTATTTTCTCAGCACCTCTGGTGAAACGAAGCATGCACAATTGACTGAGTAAAATAGCGATCTATTGTTTCTGCGACTCTAGATTGATTTCTTATTCTTGGGAAACAAAGTTGTCATGCTTATGCGGTTGTCAGAAACAAATCCCATCTTGTTTATTCGAGAAAGTTTCTAGTGACCTCTGAGCTAGTTGGCACTCACAATTAAGTTTAATATATTTGGTAGAGACCTAGTCGACCTCAGTCCTATGTCTAAACTACAGTATATATTATTCCAATGCGCAGAGCCTATTGGGAATATAGGAACTACACTACACCTGAATGGGTTGGTATTTCTAGGGATGAACCTCTGAAAAGTAAGCAGAAGTGAAGGCACCCATCACTCAACAAGGATGGTATTCAGTCATTTAAATTAAACAGATGATATGCTTGAAGTATTTCAAAGGCTTTCCATGTCTTGGTGCTAGTGACAGATGATACGGCGAATGCCATCTTGCCTTTTTCCCGATGCCACACTTTTCGTCATGCACATCCGCCATATTTTAGCCGTTACGATCAGAATCACCCTCACGAAAGACCCCCACGCACCGGTCATTCCCACTCTCACATGCCTTGCGCATAAGCGGCAGCCATTTTAAACACCATGGCCTCCCTGCCCCTCGCTGATAGCCAGCGCGTCTCTCTCTCTCTCTCCTAACCTCGCAAGCATCCCCCGCACGCTGACAACCCCCGCTCTCTCATGCCTTGGGTCATAAACCCCTCTTCAACGCAGCTTCACCACAGAATCCCATCCTGTTCCCAGCGCGACACCTCCCCTCATTCCTTTCATGGTCTCAGATCCTTTTGATGCAAACCCCCTTTCCCTGTGTCCCCGTTTGTCTTCCTTGTTCCCAGGCCGCCACCTGCCCCTGCGGATACTGTTTATTACCCCGTACAGTAGGAAGCTTCCCCTCCCCATCAAAAGACCCTCGAGCCGATCAAAGCCCCCACCCTATGAGATCCGATCAACTCCACGCATTCCGTGAATCGGCGGAATGCCCTGCTGCGCGACAATCATCACCTGTTGTGACCGGGGTGGGGAATTCAACTGTAAATGTATGTGGGAACGGGCCTGAAGGGGAGATTCCGAGGATGTTCTTTCAAATATCAAAGTGTTGCGAGAATGTGTTACGTGCAATAAAGGTCATAAACCCTAGTATAAGAGGCCAGGCCTCAGAGATGTGGTTAGAGCACCTCGTGACGATACTTGCTGTCTGAATTGATGTGTTCTCCTCCGGAGAGAATAAAATCCTCGTTTCCTGCCTTCCAGTCTCCAGCGCCTGCTTCTTCATTGATTAATATTGGTGGGTCATAGAGGCGACACCGCCGGGCAACATAAAGGGGTCTTTGGTTACTGGTTGTCTTTGAACCCCTTTTAACAATTGGCGCCCCACGTGGGGCCCATCAGCGACTCGTGGATCCAGTGGGAGAGGTCCTGACGACAGAGTGAACGACTGCAACGATCGGAAGGTACCCTGTCCGATAGACCCTCGTCTGACAGCCGATCATCCGAACTTCACTGGTTCCGAACAGACCTCTCTCGAGTGATCTGCGGTCCTGACTGGGAACCATCAGGAGTGCCACGAGGAGTACGAAGAGAAGAGGACGATCGGGCGCTGGATTCGGAAGACAAGAAACTGTCCATGCGGTCCGGGTAAGGTCGTGTAAACACGACGAATTGCGAAAGTGATTGATAATTGATGAAAAAATACTAGTATTACTTTTTGTTAATTTATTTGGAGATTCACTGTCTGCAAACGGAGAAACAACAGGCTCTCCCTTTATAAACAGTGAAGGATAGGTACGCATCCATCGGACCTATCTTTCTCCCCCACTGAACAATTGCCCCTCCCCCATTGATTAACTGTTATAGATTGTTTTCTGGAGATTCTCTGTCTGCAAACAGGGAAGAATAGGTCCCCTCTTTGCAGATAGTGAAAGGGTAGGTGACGCGGACCTTTGCGAGCCCACTTATTCTCCCCATTGACCATATTGATTTTTTATTTTTGACCTAACATTGATTGCTCAAGATTGGTTCATGAGGTATTCACTGCCTGCAAACAACGTAGAATAGAAATATTCTGTCTAGTCTTTGCACGCAGTGATAAGATAGGTAGTGCTGACTATTATCCCCATTGTGATCCGTCATGCCTGTCTTCTCCCCACTGGTTAGTAGCCTGTTTAGCCCGGACCGCTTATTAGAGATGAACCATCCGGCTCCGCTGGAAGGCACCCCTAATAAGGACATGTTCATGAAGCATGGATTAATCGCTATAGCCTATAGCCAGCTGTGGCATAAATATACGAAAAGGGATCGAGAAAGTCAGTGGCCACTGATAGGATCCTTCGATCTTGACAAAATAGAAACGGTAGAAATAACCCTTCGTAGGAATGAAACAACACCTATTATGCTCGATAGTCTCGGTATGTGGCGCAAAGAAGCCACACGACGAAAGGAAAGCGATGAAGTCAGAAAGGGTGAAGAGACACGACGGACAACCCTCCAAACGTCTAGTAGGCAAAGGGAAGGGCCAGCGATGGCACAGTTCCGAGGAGTAGACATGAAAAGGGAACGGTGTAAAGGGATGTGCCGACAGGACAACCCCGGGACACAACGACCCGAAAGTAATCCCCCGACACTATGCACAGGACGAACAGATTTAAAACAAAACCAATGTGCTTTCTGTAGATGTCTCGGGCACTGGAAAGCCCAATGCCCGACTCTACAGAGCATAGGTAAGAACGGAGGGTCGACAGAAAGAACAGGCCGACAGAAAGGGAAAAGGCGCGAGATAAAAACCAATCAGACTAGTGCAGACAGAACAGATAGAACCACCCCGTTTGATTATGCTCGATGGCACAGATTCCGTCAGACCAATTTTAACGACATGTTAGAGTTCTGGGACTGATTGCTCTCTGTTGCTCCCCCACTCTGAAAAACAAACACAATTACAGGCCAGTGTAAACAACCCCCGTTAGAGAAAGGACTCAAGGAAGCCAAGCATCTGTTATATAACTTAGGATTTAATTACGGTAAAGATAACACACAACCAACGGTAAATAGAATAACTAGTAGAACACTCTCTAAAGCAAACTGTACTAATAGGAGAAATACAAAACATATTACGCTCACTCCGGAAGTCCTCGAAATGTAACAGTTCGACGGTCCCGCCCACCCGAAACACATAGCACGTGTGGGGCGGGGCCTGCCAACAGCCATAGACCAAAAGAGATCGCCGGCGAGAAGGTACAGGAGGCTCCTCAAAGCAGGCAATGAAATGGTCTTTCCATACTACCCTTCCAGGGATGGCGTCCCCCGGGCCACGAGTAGGGAGGGTGCGGATGCAAATGACCCCCTCCCTCGTATCTCCTGGTCCGGCCATCACGAATTCCTCCATCGAACTGATGCAGGGTGGGCAGGGAGGGAGAGGCGACGCGGACGAGCCTCTCCCGCCTCCGCAGGTAGGAGGTTTCCCAGCCCTGGCCCGGCGCCGATGTCCTCCAGCCGGGCGACGGCCATATACCTGCGCAGCACAGAACTTACAATGTCCGACGCACATATATTTCCGCAGCACAGGACATACAATGTCCGACGGGCATATACTTGCGCAGCACCGGACGTACAATGGTCCCCCAAGAGTCGGAATCAGGGGTGTAGGGTGGTCATCATGTGCACCCCTGATTCAAAGGGACGGCGTGGGATGCGCCGGGAGAGGGAGGCGGCACGGACGAGCCTCCCTCACCTCCCCAGATGAAGGCTCCACTGCTGCACCCTGGCGCCCCGAACCAAAATGTCCTGCTCCAACAGCATGATGTTCTGTCTTTGTCGCCACAGGAAGTTTCTTCCACTCCTGAAAGATATGACGGAGGGCGGCTGCCGCAGGGTCTCAAAATGGCGTCTTGGCCCTCGGAAGGCGGGTCTAGGCCGCTGGAGTAACTTTGTCCGAAATTGCAACTCGGGCACTTGCCCACCTGGGCGCAAGCCCCCACCATCGACAAACATCCCCTCGACTTTGAAGATTCTACCAAAGTCCCAAGAGCCCTCAGCCCCTTCAGGCTTCCGGTGGGGAACAGCTGCATTGATCACTAATGAAATAACCACGGCACAGCAACAAGATGGCGGTGCTCTCGTGTCTGCATCAGCTTCCGTCTGAACCACCCAGGAACATTATGGGCTAACGAACTCGAGTAAGTTCCGGCTGAACATCAACATGACCCGGTAAGAAAGACTCTACCTCCCTCCCTCTCTTGATTGACGGTCCACACCACCAGCCCCTCTGTTAGCACAGGTTTTTGAACTGCCGAAAGGGACCCTGGTCCAACCGCCAATCGTCGGAGACATTTTTTGCCCCTGATGCTACTTCCGGACTAAACCGGCCTCGCCCAAAATGGCGCCGGTATCAATAGGAACTAACGGATGCCTCGTGGTGTTCCTTAGCTAATGAAACTTGATGTACTAAGATTTATATACGAACCTTTGCGCACTTGATGAAAAAGGGAGGAGGGTTCACTTGACGAACATTTGAAAGGGGTCCCGTAAAAATGTTGATTTCAATGAACGATTTATTTTGATATTTATTGTAACTGGTACGTAACGTCGCTTATGATGCACACCCACGGTATACATCTAGGAAATGTGATTACAATGAGCTTGACTGTGTTTCCATTTATGAACTGAAATGCCCCTGATCCCTCATCACGCAATGAAACGTTTTTAGTTACTTGCAAATAATTAATTAGGCCTTTCTAACATGTTCTTGTGCCGTAAAATAACCCCCCTACTGTATGTGCTTCCATCGTCGACATGTCCGGCCAAAATATGATTGCACTCTCACATTTTACGTACTGAACGATTATGCAAATAAAGGTTTTCCAAACTATGAATAGGCATCACATACTTTTGTAAATGTGGGAATTGGTGGGAGGGCTTTTTCTGTGCGCAACCGTTCTGCTCTTTTTTTAAGGTTATCTGAAAAATGGTTGTTCGGCCCTGGATTGAGGATCGAATCAAAGGTATGATACGCTGCCTCCAAAATATGCGACTAAGCTCAGGAACTAACGTATGAAGAAGGACCTCGACTTCTGAGAATGGGTAAGGTAAAGCGGTGTGATTGATAGAATGTTATAAAGGTATGGTGGTCGAAGGTACTAAGGGACAGGGTTGACCGAAGAACTGATATGCCTTAGAACATCACAGCTTTGGGAATGATTTAAGGATCCCGATGGCCAGATACATCTACAAAACCAGGTACCTCGCGCTAGACACCTCTGATTCCTCTTTTTAGCGTTTCCCTACACACGATCCGTAATGCCACCCTTGAATCCCCCCATGAACCACCTGTCACACTGCCCGCCCCCTTGACTTCAGAAACCAAGACCCTAGGGATTATATCCCGAGGAGATAAGTACGAGTATGCGGTAAGTAAAGGACTTTCGTGCCCGTACATTTGATGTGCTCGAATGTTGTTCCCCCTCCCTTTTCCTCCTTTTTCCCTCTGCAGGTTACATTGGAGCCCCGATTAGGGTATCGTGAAGGATCTGGAGCCACGTCACGCCCGATGCATGAAAACGGACTAACGCTGCAAGACGACACAAAAAGACGCCCTACCCAATGCGCGACCTTTTTGTACCTGACCTAATGCCCTTCCGTCCCAAAACTGCATGCTTTCTACATCCTAACACAGACCCGAAACGTCTAACGTTGGGTAATGCACTGAATAGCCCAAATGATACACGGTCATTCTCCATGTCACACGTGTACTATTTGGCCTATTGTTACTCTCTCTCTCTCTCTCTCTCTCTCTCTCTCTCTCTCTCTCTCTCTTTCACCCCTCCACACTTTCCCTCTTCCTAGCGACTGGCACCTAATTGGCGAACCTGGTGCACCTCCTGATTGGCCCCAAATACCACAAGTATTTGCACAAATTCGTCCTAAATAAAATCGTATCGATACCACGTTACTACCTCTCCTTTTCTGCTAAATATGGATGAAAATTAAATTGGCCAAAAGGAAAGGGACAGGTAAGACGACTAAGGTTCCCTAAATTTGACCCACAGTCAGGGAACTATTTGTCAGTGGCTTCTATGATAAAAAAAAAAAAAAATGTCTATGGTAATGCGACCTTCCCCATTCCAAATTGTCTCCATACCCCAAGCAGTAAGAAATGATCGAGACACCCCCGTCTTCCCAAAATGCCCCCAGTTCGGTATCAGCAGCCCTGAACGAGAATCTGAAAAACGCCCCTTGCTCCAATTCGCTGTGTTCCTAGTTGTTTTCCAACAGACCTCACCCACCCCAAGGATAAGTTTAATAATTATCGCAAGCCCCCCCCCCCGAGTTTTTGTAGTAGCCAGGTTGCGAGAAACTATATAGAAAGTTAGAAAGATGTGTGCAAAGTTAAAATTAGATCGAAAACTGAAGGAACTTGTTGCAGTAAACCTTGTTGAAAATAGGATGTTTAGCTAAAGGATAGGACGCATTGATGTAATGGAGAGTCGTTTAGCCTATGTTCATCCCTCAGAAGGATGCCTATCAGGCTATGGTGAATAGCACGTTGCACTTTTCCGTAAGATACAAAGCCCTGAAGACCGGCCTAGCCTTGCAAGACTCGTACTAGGGAAATGGGTCTCTACCGGAAGAACTGACATCTACTGTAATAGACGAATGCAATGAATGGGTATCAGACCTTGTACCACGACAAATGAATGTAATAACCAACAAAATGCCAAAGAATTAGCCACAAAGGGAAGTTGTAGGAAATCCAGCAAACCCATCATCAATTGTTTATACGTTGGCTGCAAATCTCAATGTAGCGGATGTTTACCCCAGTTGCTTGGTGTTGGGAGAGAAATAGGTTTATGTACTTACCTTCTTCTGCAAAATCTCTAAAGACTGTCTTTTCGAACTCATTTAAGGGTACCACTGTCGGAGGAGAAAGAGACCGGATGTGGGAGCACGCGGCCTGACTGCGGATTGTGGAACCCTAGCGACGGAGGCCAAGGCGAGACCACAGCAGTAAGGAGTCGCAGGATGAGGCACTGTTTCAGACAAAGCTAAGGAAAGGGCTGACCTGAAGCCCCTGCTCTATGATCGACATGTGCCAAAAAAAAGTCCCTGCTCTCTGAACCTGGTTATGGACCCGCCTGTCTCAAATTCTCCGTCCCCCTGATCTGTTCCCGACTTGGCCCTGCTCCATCCCCTCCTCCTCCGACCTACCATAAGGACTGTTCACACACACACCTTTCCACCTGAACTTTCAAGTTCCTCCAAATCCTACTGAGCTATCCAGAGAAGGGTATTCCCTGCGTCAAAAGGGAGGGAGCTCCGACTAAGTAGACCACGAACTATGTTAATCTCAGAACGGTGACCTAGAACTCCACCAAGGGTCGCCCCTAAAGAGAAGATGAACGAAGTATGTGGTTCTACCCGCTGCTGAACGCCTCGATGATGATGGAAGCAACAGGAAATACCCACCACAGAGACTCAAGAAACAAACAGACCCCACAACTCAAAGACAATTGCACTTTTCATCACAATCCTTTTTCTACCTCCTAATAACTATGCTCTGGGTTACGGAAGAAAATGCACCTGCTCCAAAACCGTAACGCATTTCTCCTATGAGGTCTGGCGAAACGAAACAAAATGTACCCCTGCCCGCAGACCTCCAACGACTCAATCCACATGAACATTCCTGTTGACAGAACGAATTGTAATACAGGTGCTTAACAGTGCCAACCGAAGACGACAAAGACACTGAGAACTCTGATTTTTATTTTTATTATATCTCATTTCTCTCCCAACCACCATTGGACTGACTATGCTCCCGCCGAGTACAAAAAGGACTTACTTATATGATAACTTACCAGTTCCTATTCCAAATGACTATAAGTATCTATGATCTGTACCCAACGCCTTCGCTACATAATTCTAGTCTGATATTGCAGTACTATGACTTTTTCTGCAACCAACTTAACGATGAACCCGCCTACTAGATGATGAGATTTTTCAATGTGATGTTTATAATGTGATGTTTATGTACAGTTCTTTTGCCTAAGTCCCCTCTCCCTTACTTATGACCGCTGCAATAGGTATAGATAGGAAATAGGCCAGCAAGATGTCTTGGAAATGTTAAAGGGAGGACTGTGGAAAATTAATACAGTTTGGTGAACATTATCTACGCCATCTTGCCTTTTTCCCGATGCCACACTTTTCGTCATGCACATCCGCCATATTTTAGCCGTTACGATCAGAATCACCCTCACGAAAGACCCCCACGCACCGGTCATTCCCACTCTCACATGCCTTGCGCATAAGCGGCAGCCATTTTAAACACCATGGCCTCCCTGCCCCTCGCTGATAGCCAGCGCGTCTCTCTCTCTCTCTCCTAACCTCGCAAGCATCCCCCGCACGCTGACAACCCCCGCTCTCTCATGCCTTGGGTCATAAACCCCTCTTCAACGCAGCTTCACCACAGAATCCCATCCTGTTCCCAGCGCGACACCTCCCCTCATTCCTTTCATGGTCTCAGATCCTTTTGATGCAAACCCCCTTTCCCTGTGTCCCCGTTTGTCTTCCTTGTTCCCAGGCCGCCACCTGGCCCTGCGGATACTGTTTATTACCCCGTACAGTAGGAAGCTTCCCCTCCCCATCAAAAGACCCTCGAGCCGATCAAAGCCCCCACCCTATGAGATCCGATCAACTCCACGCATTCCGTGAATCGGCGGAATGCCCTGCTGCGCGACAATCATCACCTGTTGTGACCGGGGTGGGGAATTCAACTGTAAATGTATGTGGGAACGGGCCTGAAGGGGAGATTCCGAGGATGTTCTTTCAAATATCAAAGTGTTGCGAGAATGTGTTACGTGCAATAAAGGTCATAAACCCTAGTATAAGAGGCCAGGCCTCAGAGATGTGGTTAGAGCACCTCGTGACGATACTTGCTGTCTGAATTGATGTGTTCTCCTCCGGAGAGAATAAAATCCTCGTTTCCTGCCTTCCAGTCTCCAGCGCCTGCTTCCTCATTGATTAATATTGGTGGGTCATAGAGGCGACACCGCCGGGCAACATAAAGGGGTCTTTGGTTACTGGTTGTCTTTGAACCCCTTTTAACAGCCCTGCAGCAGCAAGTGCCGAAGGAAGCCGACCCTCCAGCTGACGCTCTGGGAGATTCTATCTTTTCTCCTGCCGAGAAATCCAGCTCTAGTGTTTCCGGCTTACCCTTGTGGGTATCTGGGAAATCGAGTCCTGAGAGAGAGATACAAGACCTCCTTCTTTCTAAAACCAAGGTACGGAGCTGATTAGACCCTTAGAGAATTCTTGGAATAGATTCTTGGCAGAGAACAACTAAACCTAAGCTACTCCTCACTTACTTCTTTCCTTGTACTAGACTTAGGTTAGGTACACTGGGGTGGGCGTATTTTAGAAGCCCCAGTTGAGTACTTTTGGTCATTATTTTATCACTGTATGTATTTTATACATTTTAGGCAACTTATGGCTTAGAAACCTTATCATGCTTTTACAGTACTACTTTATAATACTTTTCGTATTATATGCCTTTTACTTTATAACCAGTATTACTATTGTAGCAGTACATTTCTTATGCTTGAGAAAGAAGACTGTTCAATAAATACTTTTTATTGACAACGCCCGTCTCTCTATTTTCTCAGCACCTCTGGTGAAACGAAGCATGCACAATTGACTGAGTAAAATAGCGATCTATTGTTTCTGCGACTCTAGATTGATTTCTTATTCTTGGGAAACAAAGTTGTCATGCTTATGCGGTTGTCAGAAACAAATCCCATCTTGTTTATTCGAGAAAGTTTCTAGTGACCTCTGAGCTAGTTGGCACTCACAATTAAGTTTAATATATTTGGTAGAGACCTAGTCGACCTCAGTCCTATGTCTAAACTACAGTATATATTATTCCAATGCGCAGAGCCTATTGGGAATATAGGAACTACACTACACCTGAATGGGTTGGTATTTCTAGGGATGAACCTCTGAAAAGTAAGCAGAAGTGAAGGCACCCATCACTCAACAAGGATGGTATTCAGTCATTTAAATTAAACAGATGATATGCTTGAAGTATTTCAAAGGCTTTCCATGTCTTGGTGCTAGTGACAGATGATACGGCGAATGCAGATATTTTTCTACTAAACCAAAAATAAGAACTTAAATAACTATACAACGGTCACATTAATTAAAAGGAATACTAACTAAACATGCTACTAAATTAGTGTAAATACATTTTCAACAAGATTAATTTATTGCAAATAAATTGCTGATCACGAAGGTCCAGGATCTCTGGGTTTAAAATCAACCAAGACAAGTTGAAGTGCTTAATGTAATCTTTACTACTTAGAAAGTTTGGCTATTTACAACTTTAAATGGGCCAATCACTCTATCGGGTATCTGGGATCTGTTTGCCAAATTCTATAAAAACGATTCGGGGCAAACTTCCAAGGGTTATTGTCCACCATTCCAGAGGACCTATTGAAATCATGTTACCTTTTAATATTTGGTGTGGCATTATAACTGCTATAAAATAAACGTTCTGTCTAGACAATTATTCATTTTTAGGCATATCCTGGTGAGCTGCTACTAATTATGCAAAAGAAATTGGAGAATTTTGTTTGGGGAGACATGAATGTCCAAGTATCTCATAATATGTTCTTGGCTCTAAACATTAGAGGTAGGTTAACTTTTTCGAACTTTAATGAAATATTGACAAGCTTCACTGTTGCTACTATTAGTGAATAAAATTAAGAGGAAATAAAAAATATAGGTGCAAAAAGATCCCAATGTAGTCGGGAAAGCCTTGTGAGAACTACTGTGGTTCCTGCAACTAAATAGACTGACCAGTCTCTATATTTGTATGTTGCCCAGAATGGTAAAGAGCATTTGGTTCTCCATGGCATTTAAACAAAAGTTGAACTCTTTTCCTTCATCGCTGTCTCTGATTTATCCTAACCATTTCAGTGAGGCTGTCGACCAATGGTCAACGGTCGCACTCCATTCCCAGTGCGGGTGTTGGCCATTGGCTGCCACTGGGCTGAGCTACAAGGGATCTTTTGGTGGGAGCAACGGAGGTTTCCTTTTATTTAGGGCTGGGATGACACGGAATTGCTTCCACGTCAGCACCACCGCCCACCCATCTGTGATGTCAGCACTCAGCGAAGCACACTGGCATCACAGATTCCCCACCAGAGTGGCAAAAGAAGTAGGTAAGAGCTCCCTCCCACTCCAGTGGGAAAGAAAGCATAAAAAGGCCTTCACAGATTTCAGGGAAGCCTCAATGGATAAGGGATGATTCCCCCTTTTCAATGAGGTCTCCCTGAAACTTTTCTGCCTGTGGATTCAGATAGTGCCGTGAGCCTCAGCCAGAAAACCCACTAGGCCATCAGAGACCAGTGTTTAGAGAGGGGGGGTGGGGGGGGGGCAGCCCTCACGGTAAACAGTCCGCCCCCCAGGGGACCCACTATTTTAAAATCATAATGTGCTTTTTACCAGGGGGAGGAGCAATTGTGCCCCCAGGGGGAAAAAAAGTGAAATTGTCAGTGGATCGACCCTCTTGACATACAGGCTGACCCATGTTGGGCCCTCATTTGTTTTGGGAATGTGTGTTTTCCCTTGGGGAGGGCACAATCATGCCCCCCAGGAAAAACACACATTGGCACAAAAAATAAAAACAAAATGAAGGCACCTCTCCTATCAAACTTCAAACCATCTACCACCCACCTGGTGATCGCACCCTCTTCTTAGGAGAAATTACTGACCTACTGACACGATTCTCCTTAACTGACTCGAATTACGTGTTCTTGGGTGACTTCAATATTCACTGGAACACCTCAGAAGACACCACTGTCTGTAATCTTGCAAACATTTTTTAAATAAACAACTCTGTAATGAGCTCAGACAGTCAGACAGGGTTTGAAGACAAAACCCCTCTATATTGCACCTCCCACTCCTAAGAACTGCATGGCTTTCCTATTTGAAGTACATCTTTAGAGAAAAAGCCACTTTATTTTTCAACCAACTTGACTGGGCTAAGAACAGACCCAGGGAGCTCTTCAACATCAGTAACCGACAAACTACCCTTACCTCCCCACACGAAAAAAATGCCACCAATGAACGAGGTGAAGAAATTGCCAACTTATTCACTAATAATGTAAAAAAATTGAGCAATCCCTTATCTAAGTCACAAATTTGACATCCCTACCAACTGTCCCCTATGACTCTCTCCCCTCCATGGCAGCCCCCCCTTCAGATTTAACTAATGACTGAATGGCCTCTTTAAAAACTAATTTCAACTTAGGTCTCCTTCAAATGAAAAACAAACCTAAGTGGTCTGACTTTAAACCCATGACAGAAAGTGAAGACTTAAAGATAATTGCGAGCTTGAAGCCCACATCCCACACTGCTGATCATCTCCCATCCACAATAGTACAAAACCTCAACCATATCATTGCCCCATTCTGGATTAAAATCATCAACACGTCTCTCTCCTCAAGCAGTTTTTATAACTCCCTCCAACTGGGAAAAATCACACCCATACTCATAAAACTGAGATGAAAGGGTGATTTGTGGCTTCTGGAAATAGTTTTAAACTGGCAAAGGCCCAGCAGCTTGACCAACAATAAGGTTTTGCATAAGCCATGACAAAAGTATGCTGTGTTATTGGGTGTATGGCAAGGTCAAGTAATACTGTGACCTTTTTCTCTTTTTTAGTGTCTTTGGAGAGCCTGCAGATTCAGGAAACCAGATAAGTAATTTTGTGCTTATTTTCTGTTGCATACATCTCACGCCCAAACCCACCGACTGATTAAGAACTATACTTCTAACCTTCTATGTAGGACAATGTTTTAGATGGACGGTTTTAGCCAGTCAGCAGAGATGGTGTCTCGTGGATGACTGCTTCCCAGGCCCTAACTTGGGTTAGGGAGGGCAGCTCTGAGGCAGGATCAGAGACTGAGACAGCAGATACTGTGACAGCACTAGGTAGAGGAAAATGGAGCAGACTGGAAGAGATTTGTAGTCGGAGGAGTTCCACCCAACAACTAAGCTTCCAGCGATTCTGAGGAACATGATGATTGTAGTCGTGCTGTCCCTTTTCAAGCACAGTTTGTGCAGTGGAGCAACCATACCAGGTTAGACCAACCCAGAGAGCAGGCACATGTGGCAGCAAGCAAAGGCAGAGTGCTCTCTTGGCAGCCCCCAATTTAGTTCAGCCCCAATTTCTGCGTTTCACTGACGATGTTGGATGTAAAGTCGATATGTCCAATTATTTGCCTATTGACTCTGTCCATTTCCTTTTGGATGTTGACTTCTTTGAGCAAATTGTGCAGCAAAGCAATCTGTGTGCTAAATAATTTCTGAGGAAGCATGGTGCACCATAGGGCCTGATTCTAGGACACACAAGGGGACTCCCGCTTCACTTGAGGAGTTGAAGATATTTTTGGTCTTTACTTTCAAAATTGGGTTAGTGCACAAACCATGCTTGGGTCCTACTGGTCGACTTGTATGGTTTAGGTAACCCCCATTATCCCACAGTACATGAGCAGAGATCATTTTTTTGCTACTTCAACACTACCAACTTTCACCTTGACGACCCCAATGACACCAACTGAACCGAACCTCCTGGAAAGCATGAGGAACATCAGACTCACACAACCGGTTACCAGTCCCACACACCTCGCCAGACACACCCTACACCCAATCTTTACAGCCAGTGACAGAATCAAATTTAGCCACGACACCAAACTTACCTGGATAGCTCACAGCACTGTCCACTTCACCATTGCAGGCTTACGATGACCCACCACCTCAGCCCCCCTGCCTACCACTGATGAGACAAACTCACAGAGACCCACTGGACGGCCGCCCTCAATACCATCAGGCCTCTGCCTACCAACAAAATGGAGCTAGCCTTCCAAAACTTCTCTGACTGGATCTCCGACTGCACTGACACAATTGAACCCATGAAAACGGCCAGCACCAGTAAACCCAGCTGGTCCATCTAGAACTCTGAGCCATCAAGCGTGACTGTAAGCAATTGGAGACATAATGGCGTGCCAACAGAAACCCCTCAGACCTCACCACCTTCAAAGCTGTCCTTTGCAAATACCACCAACGCCTGAAGGAAGCCAAAAATTATGCTGTAACCACCTGCATCAATGCTAGCATCAACTCCACAAAAAAGCTCTTCAGCAACGTCTGAGAATTCTCCTTCCCATCTGCCACCAAGTTCATGATTCGCCCTTGCCAAGCCCTCTGTGACTCCCTGGCGGACTTCTTCTATAACAAAATAGCAGATATCTACAGCAACTCCAACCGACAACCAAGCTACCTCCGCCACTTCCTGAAACACACTAACAACTCTTGCAGCCACCTCACCGACTGGACACCACTCACCACGGCAATCACCTCAGTGACCAAAACCTTCATCCACTGTGGAGAACCGACAGATACATGCTCCACTCCGGCTTCAACCTGGGACAGAAGGAAATCAGCAGAAAACTCACCAACATCCAACTCATCCATCTCCACGTTCACCATCCCTGACGCCTGGAAACACACAGAGGTGAAACCCCTCCTGAAGAAACCCTCCACCCACCCCAGTGATCAAAAGAACTACCGTCCCATCTCGCTGCTCCCCTTCCCAGTCAAGCTCCAGGAGAAAGCCATCAATTGCCAGCTCACTGATCACCCGGAGGTAAACAACCTGCTCAATGCCAACGAGTCTGGCTTCAGCTCCAACCACAGCACCAAAACCGTCTTGATAGCCACAACAGATGACATAAGACCCATCCTCGACCATGGCAAGACAGCAGCCCTGAACCTCCTCAACCTCTCAGCGGCCTTTGACACTGTATCCCACCACACCCTCATCACCAGATTCCACCACATCGGCATCAGAGGAAACACCCTCAAGTGGATCACCTCCTCCCGACATGACACCCACAAAAAATCTGCCTACTGCATTTCACCTCTAAACCCAAGAGCATGTATGTATAGGCATTTATATAGCGCACTACTTACCCGTAGGGTCCCAAGGCGCTTCGACCGCTGCGAAACCCTTCCTGGCTTCCCTGAGAGATGGTCCCTTAATGGGTATCTCCAGGGTGAGACCAGGCATCCCCGGCGGTCTGGTGGGGCCGTTAGTGAAGATGAGGCAAGCTAATGCCCAGAGTTGCCGAGTGTGATCGCTGATCAGAGTGGGCACCGAGGCGAGAGAATTATCGAGTCCGCTGACCCTGGTCCAGAAACCTGCCGCGCCAGGAATCGAACCCTGGTCCCGGGCCGTCCTCTGCTCTCGGGTCTGCCGCCTCTAACCAGTGAGCCACACTACTTCACCATCTGCGTAGTCCTCCAAGGATCCTTCCTCAGACCCACCCTCTTCAATGCATGCATGACTCCATTGGTTGATACCTTCCGCACCCACGGACTCAACATCATCTCATTTAGTGATGACACCCAACTCATCCTCTCTCTCACGGAAGACAATGCTGCCACCAGATTAAACTTCCAGACGTCATGACCAACATCATCAACTGGATGAGATCCAAGTACCTGAAACTGAACACGTACAAGACAGAAGCGCTCACCTTAGGAAAGAACACATCCCCATGGCCCACTGCACTTGGACCCTCACCTACCCCAGCGACTACGCCCACAAGCTCAGCAACATCCTGAACAGCGATCTTGTCATGAAGTGACAGGTCAACACAGTGGTCTCCTCCTGATTCCACAGCCTCTGCATGCTGCTTAAGATTTTCAGGTGGATCCCTGCCAGCACCAGGAAAGCAGTGACTCAAGCCCTTGTCACTATTCTGCATCAAGCACCACCTGACCTTCCACCAGCCGACCATACAACTCCGATCTGCATCTCTCCCCCTCGCACACGACCCCGCATCTGGCAGAGCTGCAGCGAAGTCGCCTTTTTCCCTACCTTGCCACAAAGACCTGGAACAATCTCCCACTTCACCTCCGAACCTCCCCTTCACCCACCATCTTCAGGAAGGGACTCAGGGCCTGACTCTTCGGCTAAAGCTGACCATTCCTCAGTGCCTGGATACCCCCCCATTGTGATATGCAGTGCTTTATAAATACTGATTGATTGCCATTGCTATTGCTATTGCAGCGTATACTGCATTTTAATGACAGTTCTGCTGCATTGCCCTGGGACCATACAGACCCCAACAGGTTGTTCAAAATTCGGCCTGTCATGAAACATTTGTCTGGCAGGTTTCCAGAGATTTACACTCCTTGAAAGAATATAGCGATCGATGAGTCCTTGATCCTGTAAAACTTTGGAGAGCAAAAGAGCTCTCAATAGTTTCCAGTTGTACATTCTGTGTGAGAGCTCTACTGGCTATGTTTACAGCTTGAGAAAGAGACTCCACTCTAAACCTGTAGATTGCCCTCCAACGCTAGGAATCACAGGAAATATTTTATGGAAGCTTGTCTAGCCACTCCTTCACAAGGGCCTAACTTACATTTTGGATGATGAAGAAGACCCCATTGCCATGGCAGATGACTTGATGTCGGCCATGCTGAGTCTTCTCTGCCTGCCTAATTTTTAAATGACTGTGAAGCTGCTACATTGCTTGAACTGATTGAGCATATCTACCTTTGTAACTACTGCACACATGCTGGAGAATACTGCCTGAGTTCCCTAAAGAGCACATCAAAAACTATGAAGAATGTTCGTTTTTGACACACATGGTAGTCATTGAGAATGTAGCATATGTCACATCCACTGTTATGGGTAGTGCTTCTGACAGAGCACAAACATTTTACCTATACATGTAGCATTGGGTACAGAGTTCTCTGCAATGTTATGATTTATTTGTAAAGCGCACTATCACCTGAGGCGGTATCCTGTTGCTGATGCAAGAGCAGTCAGGGCTGATCCATGGATTAACTTAGTCGGAGAGCCAAGTGTACCGGTTTATGCGGAATGCACTCATTTTAGAGACGGCACATACGTGTAGAGGCAGGCAATTCTGCCCTTTTTAAGCCAATTAGGAGAAGTCACTTCTTCTGCAAATACATTGAATGTGTGTGAGTACGAGTCCAGCTGAGTCAAGGTGTCTGGAAGGTTCCTTAAACCTGAGGCATTATAAAGTATGTTGGACCAGTGCTGTTTAAGGCTCTGTATGTATGTTTGAGGAATTTGAAAAGAGCTGTGGATGGGGAGTCAGTGAAGCTGTTTGAGGTGCAGAGTGTGTGTATGTTGGTATGTTCAGGGAGGAGACTGCCTGCTGCGTTATGTATGGTTCGGAATCATCTGTTTGGTTGCGGGAGGGAGTAATTCAGTCTCGGGGCAAATGCAGCACCAATGGGTTTGAATCCGTAGGTGAATATTAAGTGATGGCATGTGTATCTGTACTACCTTTACTATCTGCCATCAACGTATGCAATATCCCTGTTAAAGCACATGTAGCCTAAGCTTTTGCTACCCATTCATGCCTCTGTCCTCATCAAAGTCATAACTAATCCCTTATACTTGCCAAGTGAACCTATACTAACGCCTTCCATTGCTAGCTACTTGAAGCTAAAAAAAACGTGTCTTCAATGCACCTTCAGCGTACTCACTGTACTAAATCCAACTCCTTCTTGTTTGTAGATGCAAGTTGGGGGCCTCCATATCCTACATATCCACCTTTGAAACTAAGGCAAGCATGTTTAAGTTCCCTAGAGTAACAAGCCAAATAAATGTCCTGTGTGACTCAGTCAACAACACTTTTACTTTTGCTTTGAGCATTTGAAAACTCAATTAGCAACTTCTATCATGATCAATGTTATTGAAAAAGGATACAGGACATAATATCTTGTATGACAATGATTTTCACATTTTTAGTATAAGGACAATATACATTTCATTATGAATCCAAATTAGTGCAGACGAAGCAGTGCTCAGACAGTGAACAAATATAAATACAACAACTTAGAACAAGGCACTGAACAGATCCCAAGGTTGCATAGAATTTTATATCAAACAAACATTTTGGCAATCATAACATGTTTTGAAACCAATTTAGGGAGGGTATGTCAACATTTTGAACTGTAGTTAGTCTGCGGGTCTGATCAGAGCAAAGGTTGTCTGCATAAAGTTCCCTAGTGGAATCTTGGGACTTTCAATAAAGCATTTTGTAAGCAATACATGCAAGAATATTTCAAGACTTAGGGTCTGATTTAAATCTTGGAGGAGGGGAATACTCCGTCACAAACATGACGGATACCCCTTCTGCCGTGTTATGATCTACATAGGATATAATGGGATCGTAATACGATGGACGGGATATCCATCATGGTTGTGACGGACTATTCCCCTTTCCCAAGATTTAAATCAGGCCCAGAGTCTACAATGTATACTGGACTGCTCGGTTAGTCGGACAGTTCCAGTGGGGTAAACAAATTATTCAAGAGAAGTACACTTTTGTATTGTGTGGAGAAAGTGGTCACATCCACACATACCAGAGCATTCCTAGAGTAAGCCAACAATGCAAAATGGGCCACTTGGTTCCTTAGACAGTCCTTTAGAGGTAGATGAATTACTCAAGAAAAGCACACCTTTGTATTATCATGCCACCACATGATCTGGAATCACAAGTGGGGCAATGTTTGTTTGTATTACCCCACTTGTGCCAATAAAAACAAACATTTCCCCACTTGTGTGGCTGGGCATAATGCCCGCAGTTGAAACGGATCAACCCAGAGTTAATGGGAGTCCCCGGGCATGATTCCAGATCATGTGGTGGCATGTCAATTCAAAGGTGTGCTTTTCTTGAGTAATCCATTAGATTTGCAACGTGTTTTGCTGCATACAAACAATAATGTGTGCAAATGTCATCACCGAGTGTATTGATGTGTTTTAATCGTATTCAAATATTTGTTTCCACCACACTTCAGAATTACAATTTTTTTTGCTTAATTGATAATAATTCTGATATATTCTAAAACATCAGCACAGTTTTTGTTGTTGTTGTGTGGTAGAAAAAAAACATTCTACACCCTTTCTTCTTACATGGATACTTATCAGGATTGTCACATAAATTCTTTCACTTTGAAGTCAGAAAAAGAAAAGTAAACATCAAGCTCCCTCTGAAGAGAGACCTCTGTCTTTGAATGAACAGCAAATGTAAAAAGATAAGAACAAGATTTAAAGGCCTATTTACAGAAAGAAAGTTTGTGAAACACTACAGTAAGCAAGGGTTGGGCAATGGGAGGGACGAACTCAAGCAGGACAGCCTATAGCAAATAAAGCCAGCAAATAGAAAGTCAGAAAACCAATGGTAAGCAATGGGTGGAATGCATTCCTAGGTCAGTTTTATGAATGTCCCCAAGATGTCTTTAGCAAACCAGTGGGCTGCAGCCTAAAAATGTGAACGTTTGCTTGTTTCCTTAAGTGCAGGCTGAGCTAGGGCCCAAAATCCACAGCTACCCACTTTGCAAAAAACGGGTCAGTTTTGAGAGGGAAAATGTGATGTATCCATGTTGCATTTTAAGCTGATCGAAGAACATTTGTTATTACCATTTGGATTGTGCTACATTTGTGCCTTCTAAATGTAAGCCAGTTTATAAGAAAGAAGACATTTTGAAAAACACCCTTTAAATCATGTGCTAGTATAGATACCCAAAAATTCAGAGATGTAGAAATAACCATTGCTCCTAAACTTCATATCTTGTACCCATTTCAGAAATACATAGGTTTCCTTGACACCCACAATCCACTCTACATATTGCACCATATGAATTGGTCTATACTCGGTACTCAATGAAAAACCATGGTCTGGTGCAGCTCAGTTGGTGGCTCTGGGTACCTTGGGTTCTTGGAAAACCTACAAACCTTATATATCCCTGTAACCAGAAGGGTGTAGCGGACATAATGGTATATTGCTTTTGTAAATCGGCCATGGTGACAAAAAGTTACAGATGAAAACGTTGTCACAAATGGTTGTTTTTTCTACTCATTTTCAATATTACTTTATTTCAACAGTTATTTTCTATGAGAAACCCTTTAGGGATCTACAGATATGACCCCCTTGTTGAATTTGGAAATGTGTCTACTTTTCAGAAATCCATAGCTTTCCTGGATCACCCATGGGTTTCGCACTGATTTCCACCACAAACTGCAAGTAGGTTGAGAGCACAAATAATAGAAAAAAAAGGGACTACCTCTTTGAAAAATGCCAAACCTGTGGTACAGTGGTACAAGATTTGGATTTGGATTCAGCTCTGCATATTCCTGAAAGCTGGGAAGATTGTGAATTTATCCAGTAAACCATTCATAAATGCAATTTTTTAGGGAATAAACAGACACTTTAATCCAGAGCACTGTTTTCCTATTTGTCTTAAAAAAATCACAATGTTGCAATATTTTGCCTATTTTCTCGGTCTCCTCCTGGGAAATCCACAAAAACTAGGGGGCATATTATCAAGAAACGGCGTTAACATTATCGCGGCGATAATGGGCTTGATAATATGACTTTGTGAATTCCCATAGACGCCCATGTTCTGGTGTGAACATGGGCTTCTATTGGAATTCTCAAGGGCGTATTATCAAGCCCATTATCGCCGCTTTAGCAGCAGTTTCTTGCAGCTAAAGTGGCGATAATTTTTTTTTTTTTTTAACGCTGTGCTTGATAATATGCCCCTAGGTAACTTAAGAAGCCACAAGATGTTGGAAAAAAAAGGATGAAACTTTGGTGTGGATCCCTTATGTGGAAAAAAGTTATGAAGCCATAATTGTGAATTTCCCCAAAAAGCCAAAAATGGACTCAGCACTGTATGTGTGTTTGGGGGCGGTAAGGTGGGAGAGGATGAGGGAAGTTGGGCCAGACGTTTAGGGGTTAAACACGCTAGGGGAGACTTTTCACCATGAGGAGCTCTGAACCTGGAGTCTGTCCCTTCCTCACCTCTCCTCTCACCATCTTTGTCCCAGTGGCCAGCTGGAGATCGTTGCGGAAGGCACTCCCCAGTAACACCAGGACCGATTTCTCTCCTGACCTTATTTCCCTCCTCTCCCCCCCCTCCTCCCTACCCCTACCCTCTCGAGTCTTGACTTTGGATCACCTCCTGTTCCTCTCTCTATTCTGGTGAAACCCGGAACGCATACATGGCGGATTCCCGGTGGAGCTGCACCGACAGCTATAGGGGAGATTGGCTCCAGCACACCGCCATGGCCATCACCTACCCAGCCGGACTTCTGGCGTTTGTCTTGTTTCTTCCCTGCCTCTGCTTTTGCTCTTTAATTGTTGTCCCATTGAGACCCAGCTGCTTGGCTGATGCCCGGTGGAGCTACCTGATAGCTAAAGAGGAGATGGACTGTGGACTTCCCCCTGAGTCGTCACCTACCCAGCCGAACTTTGGGCAGACCCTCCTTCGTCTCTCCATTATATCTAACTCCTACCCCTTTACCCCACCCCCTTACCCTTCTAAACTCCATTTATTTCGTCCTCAACACTCTTAAATTATTTTTCTAGTAACTGGTGTAACGTGTAAGTGAAGTAATTTTATAATTTCTGTGGAACCTTATGTAAAGCGCTCTGATACCTCCGGGTCTACCCAGCGCTATATACAACTTTTTAAATGAAAATAAAAAATAAAGTGGAAATGTTCCAGCAAGAATAAGTAAATACCTTTATCCAGTGCTAAAAGCAGACTGTAATGGAAGAAATGGACAAGATGGATCATATAGACAATATGCGTTGAGTAATTTGTTTTTTACAGAAGCATTGCCCACTGAGCTGAAACAGAAAAGTTCACTAGGCATTCTTTGGTACAAAAGAACTCAGTATTCAGTTTTCAATATATTTAATAGGCAGTGCAGAAATACGAGTAGACAGGGGAGAGTAAGTGAACTACAGTAAATGAAATTTACTGTGGAAGGTGGGAGAAAGCTACTGAGCTAAATCAACGATATTTACACGGTACGATTGGCGAGAGCAGTCGAACCAAAAGGAATGGGATTCATGTAAAACTGACAATGTGTGGCACTGAATGAAATGTTTCAAGGGCAAGGATGAGAACAGACACGTGATGTTTTGTATGAGAGGCGATTCTCTGCTTGACAAAGTGTATTTCCAGATCGAGGCTTGAAGGAATGTCTTTCTGCATTCCACAAACTTCGGATCAATCAACGACCTCAAAAACACATAACGTGTGCATCAAGGTAAAGCTTTATCTGAAACATGGCTGCAGACCCACGACAATACACTGGTTTCCCTGTTGACTGGACACAAAGAAATTCTCCAGCTAGCCTGTACTGGACTAAATCTGTGAGGCACACAGTCCGTTGTTATGACTGTAGCATCCTGCTACAAAGAACCACAGACACAGGTTCTTATCTTTCAGAGCTTTATTTCTATACAACTTGTCTCAACCCTGTCCCTACTCTAACTGCCCTCATCCTGTCCTGACTCCTCCTCTTCCCCTCAGCCCACCTAGCTCCGCCCACCCCAGCTACTAGACTGTCAACTATATTACAATGACCCCAATAACCAAATGGGACAACGTTGTGTTGAGGTGCTTTTTCCTTTTAAAGTGCCTTCCTCGTCACCACTGTAAAGAGCACATTGACCTCTCTAAACGAAGATGCAAGTATATTTGATAAAAACACCCCAGACACATAACATACAGGATCAACTGACAAACTGGAAAATACCACACTTTACTATAGGAGATTAGAGAGCAATGCAAATGAATCAGAATTAACCTCTATGGTTAAAGAAAGCAATCGAAACAAAGGAATGGGATTTAACCAGGAAGACTGAAGAGAGCAAGTGAGCCAAAATAATTGAATTTACTCTGGAGACTGGCGAGAGTAATCAAACCAAAGAAATTGGGTTTACTGTGGAAGATCAGGGTAAACTATCAGGCAAAAGCAATAGGTTTTATTGTGGGAAAATATTTCTCAAAGTTCTAGATTAAGTCAGCTCATTGAGCTCAACCATCTATATATAAAAAATGTATGAATAGTTATATACCCCATACAAAATTTACATGATGTTCTGACATTCATCCAGCTTATATTAAAGAAATGTGGATTAGAAGTGTTACTTTTCACATATGGTGTAACTGTTCTATATTAAAGTCTTTCAGGAAGGGCATTTTTGGCATGAGTAAGGAGTTCATAGGATAGCTCATCATACCAAAGCAGTTTTTGTTACAGGTGTCTGTGAGATCAAACACTGAGACCAGTGAGTAAATCTATTAAATGAAATAAGCTTTTATTGTTTGATTAATAAAAATCATTATAATTGGAAATACACTTTATGCTGGGAATGATAAAAAAAATAGGAGGGTGAAAGAGTAAAACTATTGTTACAAAGTAAAAAATACTGTCGTTTTTTAATATGTCATTGGAGCATAAAATCGCAATTGAATTTACATGTATTTACGACAGCTTGCTTTATCTGAAAAAATGGATGGAATCTCCTTAAAAACAGTTAAAACGAGGCAAAGGAGGGGGGGGGGCAAGCTTAGCATTTGTCTCTTATAGTCCGGCATCCTGTGCAGACTTGTATGGCCCCACAGGTGTAAGACTGTTGGTGGGGTTATTGGCACTCATACTGCTTAAAGTTTTGTCTGCTCTTATGACAAACTTAGTGAATTGAATATTAAGCATTGTGTTTTCAGGGTTCATGGCTGCAATAATAGCCTGACAGCAGGAGCGGATACCAAGTTTATTCCATTCTCCCCACAGCAGTAACCTTCGAATAAATCTATGAGAAACCTCTAAATCATTCACTCCTTACAGTAAAAATTTTAAATAACAGGTAATAACAAGAAAGACTCTCAGGTATACAGTGGTATCAAACATTGAAGCTTATCTCAATATGGAACAGATTAAACATGCAAAAAACGCAATGTTGATTTCTTTGCACTTACACGGAAACTTCGTAACAACTAATAGAAATAGGTCAAAGGGCACTGGATTGGTCTAGACATTAGAGGTGGACTATAGTGGTTTCAATAATATTAAACACTAGATTATATACCCATTGTAATTTCAAACTTCTTTGCAATAATAGGAATGGTGAAATACTGATCGCCTATACAGTTTATGGTGAGTGTGGGCAAGAGGAGCCTGCCTTAACTTGGCAGTCTTCGTGGTCTAGTTAAAAAGGATGTTTCTTTTCCCTAACATATCTCATTGGACCACATTCCCTGTTTGCAAGTATTTTGCACAGCCAGAGCTGTTTGTGTTCCCTTACAAAGGGGGCTTTGCATACCACTTTGAGCTGGTCTGCCCATAATGAGCTGAGGCCAAGACTAATTGATGTATGGTTGGTGCCTGTCTGTGTTGGCACAGCAAGTAAGAAAATAAAGAACTGGAATGCAGCCAAAGTAATTACAACTGGCTAAGATTAGTTCAAGCCTTTCATCCATCCATAACCCAATGGTATTATCTTTTATCTTTAACTGTTGCATCAGCTTTGATGGGGGGGGGTTAACTGCAGGAGAGAAATGGTTTGCACTCCCTAAGTATGCACAAACGTTTGGCTGGCCATCTCGGGCTGGCCAAACATCCATGAGCACTCAGCATGCTCACCACCCAGGCTGCATTACAGCCTGGGAGGAGAACATGCCCAGGCTCCCATTCCCGGTCTGGGTGCCGAACAACGGTGCTCAGACCATTCTCAACACTGCATTGCAGCATTGTGATTACTTCAGGGGAGCCGGGTGCTTCCTGTTGCGGCTGGAGCAGAGGGACAAGGAGAGACGCGACGAGGAGGACACGGCAAGGAGGTAAGTGACATTTTATTTTTATTTACCCCCTTCCCGCCTCGCCACCCCTGGTATGTGCCAGCCGCCACTGCCCATACAAGTAACTAATTAATATTCTCACGAAGGAAGACATAGATGACCTTAGGCATGGATCCAGGACTGTGACTCAGATTACAGAGGGTCTCTCATTATAAGTGGTAAGTGACAGGAGACTTATTGTGCATGATGGCGGTGCCTGGAAAAAAGCTGTGAGAATTGTGTCTTGCACAGAGTTTATAAAAGGCAACACATGACTTTATCTCTGTGGAATAGTATATGTGATTTTTTTATCTGATGTCATACCTATGCTCTGGGTTACATGAGACACCACTTACGCTAACAGAGCTTGTGTATCTTACCGATTTCTAGGCATTCATGTTGTATTAGATATAGAATCCTGGGAAATCAGTAGGGGGGGTCCCTTGGAGGTTTTGAGAGAATTATGGTTATTGAGGTTGTTTGTTTAATACTAAAGACTGCTTGAGGGTTCCTGGGGCCAGAGGCGAGTCCTGGGTGAGCTAGAATAGAATATCTCCCAAGAAAGTGGCACCAAGCTACAGGAGCAGACGAGTGGAAAGGCAAATCTACTTGGTTCGGTTGATGTGTGAATCCTGAAGTAGTTATCCACAGTCATAGCACCCATAGTTGTTGTTTAGCAAAATATATGTATGACTGTCATATCTTCCTACCAAGAAGTCACCCTATCAATAAGGTACTCAAAGAAAATATTTGCTTGCTCTCTTGCTCAGTCCTTTACACCCGTTGTGGTGGTATTCTGCTGCTTAGACAACAATTCCTGTAGTAGCTTGATAGCAATGATTCTTCTTGTTTGTAGACTCATTAGCTAACCTCCTGAAACAGGGTGATATTGCCCTCCATTGGGGAGTACATTTGCGAAGAGAGAGGTGTAAAATAATGCCATTGTTTGTCAAATTGCTGCCTTTCTATAGATTGGACCATTGGCTCATGAAACATCCTTCTGATGCCACATTTATTTTTATCAGCCCATCTTATCCAGTCCTATCATCTCACTCCCTGAAGAACCAATTCCCTTTCACTCCTGCATTTTATTGAATTGTTGTTATTTTTCCCTTGTCGCAAAATTGGTCATTGGCCATTTGCTCTAATTAACAACAACACTTGCAAAGTACGGGTAAGAACCATGAGCCTCTGACACTTCCCAAAGGATCTGCTTTAATTAAAACCACATCACATGTACACTGTTTCAGAGACTCGCTCAACTGTTCTTCATATTCACACCTTTGTGTTTTTATTTGTTTTGATCAGAAATTATGCCCATTAGAAAAACATATGAAAGTATACAAAAAGTGATGGATGGAATGCTTGAATTAATCTCAACCGCTGGTATTTACTTGGGCCGCATCGCAGTCTGTGGTTATTTTGCACACCATACCACCTCAGTCTTGACACTGCTCCAATGGGAACAGTCTAGTATGAAGTGACAAGTCAGGCCCTTGGTTCCAGTACTACAGTGTGCACGGGACCCACATCTGGGCATACCCGTCCCACTTAGTATACAAACATTGATGGAAGGAATGCTTGATTTCATCCACTGGTAATTACTCTGCCAGCATTCCAGTCCATCGTTATTTTGCACACCATAGCACCTGTTTGGACCCAGCTATATGCAAATGAGTCTTGACCTTGCTCGAATGGGAATAGTGCAGCCAGAACTGCCAAGCCAGGTCCTCCCTGAATGGAGCACATGCAACCCAGGACCGTTTTGCCCTTTATATTGGGCGCAAGTTATAACTTGGTTCCATTGACACAGTGAGCACAGGACTCACCTCTGGGCATACCTGACCGGTGACATATCAAAGTAAACAAAAAGTGATGGCTGGAATGCATTAATTATTCTAAGCCATTGTTAATTACTTGGGCCGCCTCCCAATCCATAATTATTTTGCACACCATGCCACCTCAGTTTGAAACCAGCTGTTGAAAAATATCTCACTACATTTTTAGTGATTGAAGCTGATCATAATTATGATTGTGTGGATGTTGAGCAAGCTTGTCTTGCTAGAGTACACCATTTTTTGACTGCTCAATACACTGTTGCATCAAAGGCCCACCATGTGTGGCTTCCTCTGACAAGATAAAAATTCACACCTACCATGTGTGGCTTCTTCTGACAAGATAACAATTTGCTGCTAGCAGAGCATCCCTTGCTGCTAGCAATCTTCTCCAAGACTTTTAGGCCCAAAAGCCATTCAGTTTTGGTCAGCCTGACTCGTAGGGGAGACATTCTACACCTGCAGCTCTATGATTCTCTCTCTGGTCCCAGTGAAGGAATGTCACTTTTCCATGGCAGCACATTTGCTTTCACTTTCTTAGCCTGGTGGGCCTACAACACGATGTGTACAGGAATCAGATGACCACTGGAGCTTGCGATCCTTACAGCTGAAGACATTAGGAGAAAGATGTCTTTATTTGTATTTCTTATTAACTCCCACCTTCATTCCGTATATACATATAAATGTTTCGAAGGGTTTAAGTAAGATTTATTTTAACAGCTGGAAGGCCCTTTTTTTTTACCTCAGATCTCAGAGAGATTTCTGTTTTACCACACGTAATATTTCCAAACTTTTTCAAGAGTCTGTTACATAACTTCAAGGCGACTAGTAACACAACCCTTGCATAGGTAGAGTAGTGTTTCGAATGGATGTATGACGTTACAACGCATACTTTTACCACGCATACCATTACAACGCGGTTTTTACAACGCATACCATTACAACGCATAGCGCTTTGGGGTGCTGGATAGTGAATAGTTTAATTTACTATTCCAACTCCAGTCCCCGTGGACACTAGGGAAGGTGTTGGATAGTAAATTAAACTTATTCCCTATCCTAGAGCGCTCCCCAGCGCAACGCGTTGTAATGGTATGCGTTGTAATGACTGCGTTGTAATGGTAGTGCGTGGTAAAAGATTTGTTGTAAGGGTTGTATACCGTTTCGGATACGTGTGTTTTTCAGCCAGTGGTGTGCAGACATTGCTCTGGTTTGAGCAGTTAGGAATGACGGGACCAGCATACATTGCTACGAGGGCCCGCGTTGTCCAGAGAAGTAGCTCCTTCGTCTTGTGCCGTCGTTGTCACATGCACGTCTTTGTCACGTGCACTTCGTTGTCATGTGCGGAAGCTCGAAGCAGTCATGCTAATAAAAGAGGTGAAAGCCTGCATGGGAAAAACTCAGCAGGACTGCATCACCTAGGTATGAACAGAGCCATCGCTAAAGAAATTATATGTTAAAGGTCAAAGGTCCCCGGCTTTTAGCATACACCAACCATTCAATTAAATAAGACTGCGGTTAGAAGGTTTTGTGATGTCGGCTCCTGATAATCGAGTCTCTCCACTGTTTCTTATCTCTCGTAACTGGCATGCGCAGCTCAGCCAACTTTCCATTTCACTCTTAATAGGCCGCAGTATTTGCATCGCCTACTGATTAATGGCTTTGTTTGGCGTTATGGATAACGCTTACTTTTCAACTCCATTGTGAGCTAAGTCCTTATCTTAGTAACGTTACTGGCTCACTCTATCAGTGCACGGCCAAGAACAGCTTTAATAGTGATAAAATATTAGACACTTGCCAACAATGGTTTTCATGATCTGGGTCACAGATTACAGCATCTGCAGTCATCGAGAAATCAGATTCTGTTTCGTAGCTATAAGAAATGCTTTGATTGCTTACCGGTAATCTCATTACACCAATTCCATTATCTTTATTACAAAAAATGAGGTATTTGCAGCTCCTAGACTTGCACCCCGCTGTCCGACTAAAAGACAGAAATGTACCTGGGTCCTCACAGAGGGGGGTTCTGCTCTTACTCTAGGTAGCGTGGCATAACTAAACTTGAGGGGGCCCTTCTGCAAGGTAAATGGAAGGGCCCCCCTCTGGACTCAATTGGGAGATCTCAGGCAAGGGTACTGTGCTGAGTGAACCCCCTGGAGCTCAGGACCCCCCGCACAGCGTGGGCTGTGGGGGCCAATGTTGCGCCACTAGGTAGTATGTGGAAGAGGCAGCTCAGACCCAACTCCTGTGTAGACTTCCCTTGACACGATCAGACAAAGCCATGAACCTACACATCTGCAATGGTTAGAAGAAGGAAGATAGAATCTGAGTAATGAGATTGCTGCCTCATCCACTTCCTTATCCCACTTTTTTTAAATAAATGTTAGGCTGTACCAAGACGATTTATGTGCTGTTACAAGAGGAAACAAAACAACCAGCAGACAAGAAGTCCAAAAAGATACAGCGTTAATAAGAAAAGTGGAACAACCAAGCTCTGTAGTCAGGCAGCAGAAGTCAGCCCACCTAACTGCCCTCACCTTTAGCTGGTAGTGAGATACAAAGGTAGAATGATTGGCCCAGAAAGCAGGAGCACAGATGACATGTGGAGAGGCCCCATCGCCTCTACCCAAGATGCTGCAGTACCTCAAATGTACCGATCCGGGATTCCCCACTGGATGAGACATATCAGCCAAACCATACACCATAGACTCATATGAGTGCAGCGAGCTACTCGAGTTTGTAACGGAAAGTTTGAGACCATTGAAAGACTGGTCAACATTTTTTAAAACATACTATCATCCACTGCCTGTTCGCATATGGCTTGGAGATGATCTTGTATCAATAAACTGATCATGGATTGACTAATCAAAGTTACTCAAGCATCCTGGGACCGAGTCCAGACACTCAATCATAATTATGATCAGCTTCAATCACAAAAAATTTAGTGAGATATTCTAAGTCCAAACATTAAACATCCTTTGCGAGGGTAGGCAGGCTCCGGCAGAATCAATAGGGCACACCTGGATAAGTTCCCTGGCAACAACCTTCTCTGTAGCTCCCTGAAGGCATCCATAAGCTGACTCGATGGATCCCAGTATAGAAGGTTGTGATCAGAGTCAATAGCTAAATGTAGCTCTGTGCAGGGAGTCATCATACAACAAGATGAAACTGAGACTTGAAAGAATGCAGACCCACCAATTTAGCCAGAATTGACAGCCATTCACAAGCTGGCATCATCCTCTGGTGAAGGAACTGCAGATGGGACCATACCCTGACATCCAGGCCCACCGACAAGAACACTGCACCCAACTCCATTCAGAACTTGTTTCATATTGATCGGTGATCATGTGCTGGATCCAAATGATACATCGGTATATTGAGAAGACACTTTTGGGGCCAGTACACACATCTCTAAACCTGGTCACAGCCATCCTGGCAAGGAAGGTGGGATCGTCATGCATCATCCAGATAGAGATGGACAGAAATCCCCACATTTTGTAAAATTTCCACCATAGCGGGCAAAACTGTTTTTAAAGACTTGTAATGCAGATTTAAGTCAGAATCGTAGCAACTCAGTCTGAAAGTGCATCCTTCTGCAAACCAACAGAATATGTAGTGACCATGGTTGATGGACACATGTAGATTCCCATTTATCAGATCTGCCAAAGATATGCATTTCTCTAGTAGTACCAGTTGAATCTTGTTCTGCAAATTATCTATTTTAAAATTAATTGTTGAGGCTTGTAGGTTAACTCTCTGAAGGACAGTGGCGGCTCTTCCGTTAAGGCGCAGGAGCATCGCCCCATTGAATAAAAGGAAAAATAAAGTGATAACAACTATTGTTATTATCATGTTATTAGACCCATAGCTCTCAGTGGCTCTTGGGTGGGGCGGGCTAGCCAGAGTACAGGAGGAATAATGTGCACTCCCTAAGTGCGCATGAACTGTTTGGCCGGCCGGCCCTCTTGGGCCAACCAAACAGTTCTTGCGCACTTTGCATGTTCCTACCAGGCTGCATTACACAGCCTGGTCAGGAAAATGCACAGGCTCCCTGTTCTGGTCTGAGTGCCGATCCACGGCGCTCAGACCAATCGACTCAGGAGAGCCTGTGCGCCGGGTGCTTCCTGCTGCTGGCCAGGAGTCTGCAGGAAGATGACGAAGGTCGCAGGAGAGGCAGCAGCCAGTGGAGGGCCAGCTGCTCAAAGTAAGTGGGATTTTTATTTTTAGTTCCGGCCTTCAGCTGCCTCACCACCCATGTCCGGTAGCAACCGCTACTGCTGGAGGATGATAGTCCTCCTACACCAGGAAAACCAAAGCGTGCACATGAGCACAGGGAGGACCTGGCTTGGCAGTTCAGTCTGGTCTGTTCCCATGAGGCACAGAGTCAATACTGATTTGCATGTGGCTGGGTCCAAACTGGGGTGGCATAGTGGGCAAAAGAACGATGGATTTAACCCAGGTCTCTTGACTGGGGGACCATGTTTGAATCATTCAGCATTCAATCCATCATTTGTTGCAGTTACACCTTTCACCCTAAGTGGGATGGGCATGCCCAGTCGTGGGTCTCTTGCTCACTGTGAAATTGGATTCAAGTTAGCATGGATGATGAAGGGTGACATACCCCGAAACCGGTCCCAGGATGCTTGTTTCCGGTCCAGGGAGTACCTGGTTTGGCCGCTCGCAGTCGTGTGGTATCAGAAGCCTTTCTGTGCCCTGGTATCTTGTTTTCCACTGACTTTGCCCTCCGACCTGGGACCCCATGTGCTCGGTCATTACCGCTTGCCCTCTGACCTGGGAGCCCGTGTGCTCGGTCATTACCGCTTGTGAGAGGAGACCATGCCCCAGCCACCGGGAGAGGGACTGCGAGGACCAGAGGTGCTTGCGCTACAACATCTCGCGCACCTGGTGCCTCTTCCCGCCCCCTCCTTTCTGGGAACTTCAAAACGACTCGCGGCCCCCGCTCCGCGGGAGCCGCTCGCAGTCGTGTGGTATCAGAAGCCTTTCTGTGCCCTGGGATCTTGTTTTCCACTGACTTTGCCCTCCGACCTGGGAGCCCGTGTGCTCGGTCATTACCGCTTGCCCTCCGACCTGGGAGCCCGTGTGCTCGGTCATTACCGCTTGTGAGAGGAGACCACGCCCCAGCCACCGGGAGCGGGACTGCGAGGACCAGAGGTGCTTGCGCTACAACATCTCGCTCACCTGGTGCCTCTTCCCGCCCCCTCCTTTCTGGGAACTTCAAAACGACTCGCGGCCCCCGCTCCGCGGGAGCCGCTCGCAGTGGTGTGGTATCAGAAGCCTTTCTGTGCCCTGGGATCTTGTTTTCCACTGACTTTGCCCTCCGACCTGGGAGCCCGTGTGCTCGGTCATTACCGCTTGCCCTCCGACCTGGGAGCCCGTGTGCTCGGTCATTACCGCTTGTGAGAGGAGACCACGCCCCAGCCACCGGGAGCGGGACTGCGAGGACCAGAGGTGCTTGCGCTACAACATCTCGCGCACCTGGTGCCTCTTCCCGCCCCTTCCTATTAAAGCCCAGCCCCCTGACGCGAACGCGGGACACGCGCGGGCGAAGACCGGGCAAAGAGCGGGCCGTTTTAGGCCGTTAGAGGCCGATTAGGGCCGGGCCGGGCCACCCCCCTAACTCCTGGGGTAACCTAGACTTTACAACATTTTCTAACCTATTAGCATGTCTCCTAGAGGAACCAGAAGCAAGACTGCGGCTAAAAAAGGGCAACTTACTGGCCCTATAGACAGCTTTATAACAAGGGCAAACTCCTTTATAGACCAGAGCATCTCACTTATCGAACGTAGGGTATCCCAAGACCTACTAGACGCTAGAAGATCCTCTATGGGACACCTGGCAAATGTAAGAACGCCGGTCTCTCATAAGGATCAAAGACAGAGCGAGGGTGGGAACAAAAGGCAGAGCCTTCCAAATATAGTCGACCTATCGGTCTCGCAACTATCGCAACTTTCGGAATCCCAACTAACATCAGACTTAGAAAAAACCCCAGATTTAGTCCCGCATCCCACCCCTGAAGAGGTAAGACAGGCAAGAGGGAGGAGGGAGGGAGCCATAAAGAAGAAGAAACACGTAGCGACGAGTAACACACTAAAATGGAAAACCAGCGCCACCTACAACAGAGACAATAGAGAATACACCTAGCTCCCCTCTGCTGGAAAATCAGAACAGGCATACCGCGGTGATACACCATATACACGATGTTTCACCCCCTACAAACCTAGAAATAGCATCTAACGCTCCACTAACAAATGAAGTAGATCACAACTACAACACAGATCTACTATCCAAAATCGGAGATCTTTTACAACAAACCCTTACACCCATACAAGCCAGACTAACAAATTTAGAAAAAGCGATAGCTGAACTCTCAGCTCTGATGAAATCAAAACAAAACCCTAACCGTACCCAAGAGGCACAAAAAGCACAAAAACCAGTGACGGCTAAGCCGTCTAGTTTAACCTCTATGGCCCAAGTCAAAAATTCGACCCCTGCACCGATTGTAGCATCTAAGCCTACAAGTACGACAGTGGCTAAGAAAAAAATAACAGAAAACCCACTTGTAAACACCTTAACTGCAAAAAACTAATACCCTTTGTGACCCCATTAGTACAGCTACGAAAACAAAACAACCTCAAATAAACAGAGAGAGGGAGAGACAACAACTAGGCGAAACACGCCCAGTAACCCTTCCACCAGAAGCAAGTCCATTTGTTGTCATTTTGACTGGCGTTCCAGAACTGGTGGAGCAAAAATCCGAACCAAACTGGTCGCTAAAAAATAAGATCCAACATTGGCTTAGTATAAACCGCCCCCCCCCCGCCCCCCCCCTTACTGCTCAACTAGAATCTTGATGGTTAGAAGAGCCCCCTGGGTTGGTCAGGGAAGAAAAACAATACAGGGCGATTGCATCTTAATCACTTTTGAAGACCCTAGAATAGTGGAGTACATCTGCTCAGGGGAGGATCTTAGCTTAAATGGGGGGATTGGCACAAAGCGCCTCTCTTTTTTCTATCCACCAAGATTTCCGGACGGTCCCACAGTGGGCCCTCGCTATCGGGGAAGAGAAAGGGATGAGTGGAGGGGACAAGATCAGCGGAGAAATTATAGAGAACCATCTCGATGGGAGGGTTGGAATGGAATACCATTAATGAACATGTATAGTGGCTTAGAGTCAGTGGGCTGACCATCACAGTCAGAAGACCCTGACTCCCCAACTCCAGATAACCCCGACATCCTTCAAAATTCCCAAACCGATAACACCTCCACTTTTGACTATAGTCTCCTGGAATTCCGCGGGATTACGGCCAAAAATTGAAGATGGGAGTATCATGCACCTTGTGCGTAGACACCAAATAGTCTGCCTACAGGAGACATGGTCGCCAAAAGAACTTCACCTACTGGGTTATAAGACATATTTTTCTCCCGCGCTGGTGGGCCCAAAGGGCAGGCCAAAGGGAGGACTAAACATCTATATAGCCAATACCATCCAGCAAATAAAAATAAATACTATCGAACTGGGTCATAACTTCCAGATTATCTGTCTCTCTCTACCCAAAAACGAGTCTGTTGTCCTCGTTAACTTTTATAACAACCTTGAGGAACTACAGCTCCAGAGAGTGCTGGTATATCTATATGAGAAATTAACCACCCTAAGGCAGAAAAGAGGAGCAAAGGGCCCTGTATTCCTAATATGGGCAGGGGACTTCAACTTACATCATTGAACTATCCGGAGAAAAAATGTGCAGGGATGGTGACAGAGGAGGGTAATCCCCTCACTCACTTTTGTCATAATAAAATCGGTGCAATAATGAACGATCTTCTATCAGATCTGGATCTCCAAATAGCAAATACCCCAGATGGTAGTACCAAACGCCTAGAACCGACCTATGTGGGAAGGGGGTTTAATACAACGGTCGACTATATTTTAATATCGGCTGGTCTTCAAACTAGAGTTAATCATTTTGAAGTTATACCAAACACCCTAAGTGATCACTCAGCCCTTAAACTGGAACTGAACTTAATCCAGCAACAATCCTTACCCCTGACAATAGGTAAAGCACTGAGTCAGAATAACATAAATCTGGGCCAATTAAATGGATATAAAATAAAGTGGGGGAAGATAAACCCCGGGGAACTCACCGAAGAGCTGATAAAATCAGCATATCCCCAGATTAAGAAATGCCTAGATCTAATGACAGAAGATGAGGAAGTCCTTAGCAACTTCTCAAAAATTATGGAAAAAATTAAATCCCTACTCACAGCAAAACCAATAACTGGTCCTCGCCGTAATAAAGGCTGGTTTAACCATGATTGCACCCAGGCTCATTCCAAGCTCAAGACAGCACTAAATAAAGTTGACAGAGACCCCCTTCTAATAGCCACATTAAGAAAGGAATACCTTGCAATTCGGAAAAAGAGAAAGGCGGAATTAAAGCAGGCTTTGTGGGATGAACTTCACTCTAGTGCCCAAGCAAAAAACAGTGAAGCCTTCTGGAGAGTAGTGAGAGCTCCATTTTTGGTAGATGAAAAAACTCCAAAAATTGAAGTCGCCATAGAAGAGTCAGCATGGGTATCGCACTTCTCCAAAATATTCCAAAACCAAAAAATAGATCAAGAAACTGAAGGAGAAAATCTATCAGCTCTGACTTACCCCATCCAAATAGACTTTGAAATCTCGGAGGTCCTTCTGGCCCTGAAATCAAGTAAAAACGGAAAAGCTCCAGGGCCGGACGGAGTCCCGGTAGATTTTTTTAAGTATAATACAGACCTCTGGGCCCCTATGATTATCAGGGTATGCACGGCAGCCGCAAAGAAAGGAATTCTGGAGTCTTGGACGAGGTCCGTGATGGTCCCGATTTTTAAAAAGGGCAATCGCCAGGACCCTGCCTGCTACCGTCCAATATCCTTGCTGGATTCGTTGGGAAAGATAGCAGGTAGGGTGATCCTGGAGCGACTCCAGCAGTGGGTGGAGGAGAGAGGCATTCTGTCCGAGCTGCAATTTGGCTTCTGGGAGGGATTCGGAACAGTGGAACAGGCCCTAAATCTTTCTATCATTATGGGGAAGTACATACACGCAAAGCAAGACAAACTCTACATGGTTTACGTGGATCTGTCTGCCGCATTCGATTGCGTCTCTCACACTAAATTATGGCCCGTGCTGTCACAAATGGGGGTAGATTTGCCACTTTTGAACTTTCTGAGGGAATTGTACTCTAAACCTTCCGCCAGAGTCCGTTTTGGCACAAAGCTGTCGACGTCATTTAGAGTGGAGCGTGGAGTCAGACAGGGATGTGTCCTGGCGCCTTTCTTATTCTCCCTCTACACTAACAACTTGGAGGTTGAGCTTTTGAAAGGCGCCCAGGACCTCCCACAGGCAAAACATCGCCCGATTCCCGCTCTACTCTATGCGGACGACGCCGTCCTGCTGGCACGGACTCCTCGCGAACTCCAGAAGGTACTTAGCAGATACTCTTCGTTTATGGGCAGCCTCGACCTCCACATAAATGTGATGAAGACTTTTGTGATGACGGCAGGCACAGGGAAGAAACACCCCAAAGACTTAATCCTTAAAAATCAAAAAATAGAGTTTACATCTGATTATTGTTACCTGGGCATTACAGTAGATGATAAATTGTCCTGGAAAGTGGCAGTTGAAGCAAGGAAACACTGCTTTAAGAGAGCTATAGCAGCCCTGGTGTCCTTCTTGCAAAAACATGTAAAACGACCACCCCTGGAATTACTAGCAATTTATAGAGCCAAATGTCAGTCAACAGTTCTATATGGGGCTGGCGTATGGGGTCACGCGGATGTTTCCGCCCTACATGTTGCAGAAAATGCTTTTTTGAGGTTCCTCCTGATGGCCTCAAAGCGATCCTCAACGTACGCATGCCATGTTGAACTAGGCGTCCCATACGTTGAAGATCTGGCAAGAATACAACCTCTACTCTTATGGCGTCACATCTGGACCTCGGAAAAAAATGCTCTCACCAAGATGATAGTGGCAGATGCTATGACACTAGATCACGCTCTAAAAATAAAATGGCTAGCCTACATTAAGAACTTTTTTATCGACCTAGGGTTGGAGAAATACTACTCTACTACTGAATAGATCTGTGAACTTTCGAAAAAGGAGCTAAAAGTTCTGGCCCTGGGACACTTGGACAATCTAAGGCTTCTCTCTGAAGCAGGTAAACCCTCTGTCCACCATGCTATAATGGTTCAATCCACTTTTTCCATTCAGCCCTATCTAGATCTTGAAATCAGTATCTTTGATCGTTTCCTTCTGACAAGATTCAGATTAAACCTATTTCACAGACTAATAGCATTCCCAGTAATGAATGCATGGGATCCAACCCTACCCCCATGTCCTTGTGACGAAAAGTCAGCACAATCTACCCTACATGTAGTCATGTTCTGTAAATTTTATAATGAACATCGTAAATTGTGGTTACTGTCCCTGCTAAAATCTTGGGGTTTTAGACAGTGCCCTCCTGCCATGCTGTGCCTACAGTTCCTAGACACAGAAATCACCTGCTATCACGTTCTTAACTTTTTGAAATGCATATTTAGACACAGGAAAAATCTGTAAAGTAATTTCCATTAATCAGTGTACTCTAAATGAACTGTGAAAGTAATTTTTGTATGTGAAATTGTATTGTATTTCAAAATTTTATGCTCACAATTTTTTAAAGGAAGAAATTATTATGTATTAATATTGCTTTTATGGATTTCTAATTCTGAAATTCCGAATAAAGACATTTATTATTATTAAGTCAGAATCGTAGCAACTCAGTCTGAAAGTGCATCCTTCTGCAAACCAACAGAATATGTATTGACCATGGTTGATGGACACATGCAGATTCCCATTTATCAGATCTGCCAAAGATATGCATTTCTCTAGTAGTACCAGTTGAATCTTGTTCTGCAAATTATCTATTTTAAAATTAATTGTTGAGGCTTGTAGGTTAACTCTCTGAAGGACAGTGGCGGCTCTTCCGTTAAGGCGCAGGAGCATCGCCCCATTGAATAAAAGGAAAAATAAAATGATAACAACTATTGTTATTATCATGTTATTAGACCCATAGCTCTCAGTGGCTCTTGGGTGGGGCGGGCTAGCCAGAGTACATGAGGAATAATGTGCACTCCCTAAGTGCGCATGAACTGTTTGGGCGGCCCTCTTGGGCCAACCAAACAGTTCTTGCGCACTTTGCATGTTCCTACCAGGCTGCATTACACAGCCTGGTCAGGAAAATGCACAGGCTCCCTGTTCCGGTCTGAGTGCCGATCCACGGCGCTCAGACCAATCGACTCAGGAGAGCCTGTGCACCGGGTGCTTCCTGCTGCTGGCCAGGAGTCTGCAGGAAGATGACGAAGGTCGCAGGAGAGGCAGCAGCCAGCGGAGGGCCAGCTGCTCCAAGTAAGTGGGATTTTTATTTTTAGTTCCGACCTTCAGCTGCCTCACCACCCATGTCCGGTAGCAACCGCTACTGCTGGAGGATGATAGTCCTCCTACACCAGGAAAACCAAAGCGTGCACATGAGCACAGGGAGGACCTGGCTTGGCAGTTCAGTCTGGTCTATTCCCATGAGGCACAGGGTCAATACTGATTTGCATGTGACTGGGTTCAAACTGGGGTGGCATAGTGGGCAAAAGAACGATGGATTTAACCCAGGTCTCTTGACTGGGGGACCATGTTTGAATCATTCAGCATTCAATCCATTATTTGTTGCAGTTACACTTTTCACCCTAAGTGGGATGGGCATGCCCAGACGTGGGTCCCTTGCTCACTGTGAAACTGGATTCAAGTTAGCATGGATGATGAAGGGTGACATACCCCGAAACCGGTCCCAGGATGCTTGTTTCCGGTCCAGGGAGGACCTGGTTTGGCAGTTTGGTTTGGACTGTTCCCATGAGGCACAGGGTCAAGACTGATTTGCATATAGCTGGGTCCAAAATGGGGTGGCGTAGTGTGCAAAAGAACAATGGATTTCACCCAGATCTCTTGACTGGGGGAGAATGTTTGAATAATTCAGCATTCCTCCCATCATTTGTTGCAGTTGTGCTTAAAGTTTCAGCACAGTGCCGCTTATACTTTCACAATAGCAGCGTGCATTTCTTGATTTACTATGGTGCTGCTAGAAATACTGCCTCCAGTCGCATCTTGCTGTGTAGAGATGTGCAGGACAGGCCCAGTTAGGAAAGGCATGCTTCACCTGCCCCTGGTCTTTGGTTTTAAGGTTGCATTAAAGATGCGTTTTTTGCTCATCTTGCCCTGTCATGCAGGTGAGACCGCTTCCTTTCACACAGAGCCTTCGATAGCTAAACAACAACAAGCACACAAGTCTGATTGAAGTGGAAACCAAGCAGTGTTTTATTCGGCAGGCCTCTATTTGCTTTACTCTTGTAAACAAGTTTCATGTTACAGGCAGTTTCCTGTTCCGTTTTTCGCGTGAAGGCCACTAATGTTCTATGTAGTTGCGCCAAGTGTCTTTCCTTTCCTATACCTTGCTCTAGCACAATGCTCTCCAAAATTGGACTAGTTTAAAAAATGTAAAACTTATGACGAGTAAATAAAAGATTCTGGGCAAATTAATTAATCTCCCTGTGCCTAACAAAAAAGTGAAAATGTCCTCATGTAACGCAACTGGTGCTATGTAAAGCGCTCTGATACCCAATACCGGGTCAAGTTTGCGCTATATAAAACTCCATTGAAAAAAAAGTTACAAATGTGACATTAAATATTTTTAATTCAGAAAACATATAATCACATACAACTTCACCGGTACAATGGTGAGGGCTCTGATGCTGCCGAGCGAAGCATGGATTACCGGCGAGGCTAAAGGGCTCTGTTTCCGAGGGTATGGAGGCAGCAGAACAAGGTGGGTTTGGGGGGCAGCCAAGCACCGTGAGGTCTGCCCCCCAGGCAGATTGGGAGGGGGTGGGGGCTAGACGGGAGCAGCCATTTTGTGGCTTTGTGCTGCCTTGGGGGTAGCCCAAAGGCAGCCCAATTTCGAAAAGTAGCCCAAGGTTATTTAGGGAAGTTCAGGCCCTGCCCAGCCACCATTTTAGGTTCTGGTGACCTGGAGGCTGGGAGCGCTGTAGATTAGGTTTTTGTCTTGAGGCCTGTGAGGATTCTTTGACAATTTGCATATAGCTTGTGTTGTGGTCGGTGGTGTGTTGGTTACAATGGCTGGAGAGGATTTTTGTGTGCTTGAGGCCATCCGCCCGCTCAGTGAGGCAAGACGGATGGATATGCTGGTTGGCCCCCAGGAGGGGCGTGCCCCGTGAGGCGCGCGTCGGCGCGCGTGGCAGCGGCTGTTTTCGCCGGCTCGCTGTCTCAGAAAAATTCCAGTTTCCAGGTGAGGGGGCAGGGCCGTGTGGATGCCAGGGGCGTGGCCTTGGACGTGGGGTCACGAATCGTGGGGGTGCGGGGGTCAGCAGGAGGAAATCTCTGCAGGGGTGCGCTGGGTGCGTGCTTGAGGCCATCCGCCCTTAGTGATGCAGGACGGATGGATATGCTGGTTGGCCCCCAGGGGGGGCGTGCCCGTGAGGCGCGAGTCGGCGCGCGTGGCAGTGGCTGTTTTCGACGGCTCACTGCCTCGGAAAAATTCCAGTTTCCAGGTGAGGGGTCAGGGCCGTGCGGATGCCAGGGGCGTGGCCCTGGACGTGGGGTCACGAATCGTGGGGGGGCGGGGGACAGCAGGAGGAAATCTCAGCAGGGGAGTGCTGGGTGCGTCTCCCAGGGTGTGTCTGACCGCCAGCTGTATCGGGGGTGGTCACAGTGGAGCGGGAGGTGGGGCCTGGGACCCGTGGCGGCGAACCGTGGGACTGCCTGAGGAGCGTTGGCGGCCCGGGGCCTGCGTGGGAGTGCAAGCGAAGGGGAGGTGTGGGGAGCATTTCTCCTCCCCGAGCACCTGGATTTTGTGGTATGCGCGAGAGCTCTGGTTCGGGGTCGGGCGGGTGGGCGGGGCATTCCGGGGGGGGCAGAGAGGCCGCGCATGGGCGCAGTGGGGGGAAAGCGGCGGGGAAAAGTGTGCGCAAGGGGCGGGAAAGGAGCCCCTCCCCAGCCTGTACATCTTCGGGCAGGGGATGCGCAGCAGGCGCAGGGGATCAAGTTATTCCGGTGGTGGGGAGAGGGGGGTCAGGGCAAGGCGCACAAGGGCATAGGTGGATGGAGGGGCTAAGGATGGGGTAACCCTATGGAAGGTGGGAGGGGAGACCAAGGGGGATGGGAGGGTGTTGGACCCGGCCCGTTAGGCAGGTTCACCCCTAGACTCTTTGCTTTTTCCTAGCCTGTTTATGGAACCTGGTGTTGGTGATTTTAGGCCTCTGCACACTTTTTCACTGTGGTACAGTGTAAAGTGCTTGAGCTCTCTGTGAATGAGTGGTGAGTGACCTGCCCTCCCATAGGAATGAATGGGGAATATGTATGCCCATGGTAGTTCCTGATGTGTGGGGAGTGCAGGGCGAGTTTGGTATGTATGAACTCGTGAGAATGAATGCTGCAAAATGATATATGCGGCATGACTGTGTCTAGTCTAGAAGTACTACTTTTGGAAGTTGGCATATTTGTGTAAGTTGGTGCTGGCGTGTGATTGGCTGGTGAGCCTGGCCCAGAGAGCCTGGGCCTGCTTGTGGATTAACTGTCTGGTTTGAGGGTGACAGGGGCTGGAGAGCCCAGGAGGTTGTCTGAGTCAGCCCATGGATGAAAGGCAGCATCTGCTGCCAAGGAAGTGGGAGGAGATGGCACCTGATAGTGAAGGGCTGTGCCTGCCTAACTACAAAGCTGGCTCCACCTCCCGCTGGGCGACTGTCACCTCTGTCCCTGATATTGAAGGGACTTCCCTATAACCAGTTCTTTCTGTGGACCCTTCTTGCTGTAGGGGTCTGCTCTGGGGACCTTTGGCGCCTGGGAGCGCTGTGCTGTGATCCTAGCGCTTGAGAGCGCTCCTGGCTGCATTTCGAGCGTTTCGTTGCACGCATTTTGCGTGAGGATTGGCGGGTGCCACCCCGCTTATTTGATTATTTACTTTGCGAGTGCCCACCTCGCTTATTTTTAATTTTATTTAACTTCGGCTGCCCACGCCGATATTTTTAATGCCTGCCCGCCTGCCTGAATCGGGCCGCCGCGCTGCCCGCGGCGACCCGGAAGTGCTCGGCCGGCCGGCCAATTGCAGCGCGGCCGGCCGGCCGGAAGTCCCGCCCCGCAGCCTGGAGAGCGAGAGGAGCAGACCAGGAGAGCGAGGCCGGCCCCGCAGCGGAGGAAGGAGCCTGCCCTGGTCCCGACGCCGGAGAGAGAGGAAAAGCAGCCGGTGAGTTGGGGCCGGCTGGGCAGAGTGGGGCCGGTGTGGTGGCAGAGGGGGGCGTCGGGGCACATTACCGGTGCCCGCGCCCCCGTGGGCTGCTAGCATGTAGGGCGGCCCCAGATGGCAGCGGGCCGCCCCACCGCCGAGGGCATTGTTGTTGTTGAGCCCTGAGAGAGGCTCGTGGGGGCATTTTGGTCTGTTTGGAGCCCGAGGGGCTCCCTGCCCACATTTCTTTTGCTCGAGTCCCCCGTGAGGGACTCCAACGACCCCCGCAGTTTTGTTTAGAGCCTGTTGAGGCTCAGAGGGGCCATTTTCAGGATGTCGAGCCCCAGAGGGGGGCTCCAACGACCCCATATTTCTTTGAAGAGCCTGTTAGGCTCAAGGGGCATTGTTGTGGCCAGAGCCTGAGAGCTCCAACGCTTTGGGGGCATGTTTTGCTGTAGATCCTGTGTGGCTCAGAGTGGTGCAGTTTTGCTTAGGGTCAGTGAAGGCACTGCCACAGATTTTGATTCCCAGCTGCCCAGCAATTAGTGGGCAGCTGCCACGTTTAGGCCTTTGTACTTTTGGACTGGCGCTGCATGGCAGCGCGCCCTGACATTGGACACAGGGCATCTGAGCCCCAACAAGGCCAGTTGGCCTAGGGACTGCCACAGGTGGTGGCTTATGTAAGTTATGCGCAATGTGATTCCTATGTTTTTAATAGTAATTGCCTACTGTGTGTTTTTGCGCTATTGACTTATGTTCTGGCACCTCTGAATGTGTAGGTTTATGCATCATGTGTCTTCCTTTCCATGCGCTGCACCGCTGAATGTTTAGTCATCATGTGTCTTCTTGCGCTGCACCCCTGAATGTATTTTATTGCATCATGTGCTTTATTCTTAACACCTCTGAATGTATTAGGCATCATGTGTTCTCTTTATTACTCCTCTGAATGTGTTTCAGGCATCAGGGGTAATGTGTTTTGGTATACCCCTAAATGTATTTTATTCTTAGGTGGTTGTTCTTTTTAGTACAGGTGGTCCTAGTGAGGCCCTAGTCCCCTGCGTGACATGCTCCTAAGGTGTTTAGGGTTGCGTAGGTGGTACTTACCTGTTACCAGTAGGTACTGGCTGTGATTTCTAACTGTTACTTTGTGCTACAGTGAGTTTGTATCCTTTTATTCTAATTTCTGACAAGTATTTCTATTTCTGAAAGTGTTGATTATGACAGTGGCCCATGTGGCCCTGTCTTGTAAATAATCCCATGTGAATATTACCCGTGCCAGTTGGCACCCTGTATATGTGTGATTTTATCTGATGTGTTTTTACAATACAAAAGTTATTTTTATAATAACCTTGTGTGGAGTCTCTTTTGTGGTGTGCCTAGTATGTTGTTGCTGTTGTGCACTGGCGCAAATGCTTTACACATTGCCTCCGAGTTTAGCCTTACTGCTTGTGTCAAGCTACCAAGGGGGGTGAGCAGGGGTTATCTTGGCGTGTGATTTCCTTGCCCTGACTAGAATGGTGGTTTCTGCCTGGCTTTGGCGTCAGCCTTAGCCTACCAGAAATAGCCAGTTCTAACATTGTTGGTCAGCGGTGCGGATTTGGACTTGTGTTTGCGCAGTGCCATAGCGACAACTGGCTACATTACAAAACTCTGCAATTGTTTTTTTCAGATAGTCACATGTTTGGGATTATTGCTTTTGATTTTTTTCCTCAAGAGTGTCATTTTCAAATGTGTTCCTGCGCTTTATGTTTAGTGGCAGATGAGAGAAAGTGACAGGGCGGGACGCCAGTAGAGGGGGAGGTTCCCATAGATTAGGAATCCCTTGCTGGGTCCAGTGTCCAATCCCAAATCCTGTCCCTGTGTGGGTAGATGGAAGAGAGGGAGTGTGAGGAGAAAAGACTAGCTCAGGAGGGTGGTTGTTCCCTGAGTGTAGTGTGTGTGTCTGGATTCCCCAGTGTGGTAGGATCCAGTGGTGGCAGCTTAAATGTGTCCAGTGCGTGTGAAGTCCCATTCCCAGTTCCCAGAGTATGGTGCCTGGTGCTCAGTAAGAGGGTGACAGGTTGTGAGTCAAAGGCAGTAAGGAACTGCCTCACCAGTCTGGAGGGGGAGTGTGTGGAGGAGTTGGTGTGAGTTTTTTTAAGGAGCTTGCACGTGAGGTGTACCTCTGGTGGTGTGCAGGAGGTCCTGCAGAGGCACTGGACAAGAAGGTGGATGTCTGGCGGTGTGCTAGATGTCTTGCAGAGGCATTAGGAGGTGATTCTAAAAGGAGTGGCTTGTGTATCTGATGATCCTGTGAAGGGGAAGAGGTTCATGTGTAACCCAGCTAGGTCCCAGTAGTATGGTAGGGGTGTAGGGGCTCACGCCCTGTCTCAGTGGAGGCGGAGTGAGTGTGGGACGGTGTGTCCCACGTTGGCCTGAAACCCTATCTCAAGGCCTGGAGGGTTCCCTAAGGGGTCAGGGGCCTAAGCTGTACATAGGTCATTTGAGGGGGATCTTCCTGTGTCTGGAGGACGGGGAGTGTCTGTAACCAGAACTCCGGCGGTCCTAGTGTTGGGCAGTACCGCTCCTAAGTGGAGGGTGCAGAAGTCCTGGCTCGCTGAGCATTTGACCGTCTAGAGTGCTTGACCATTTGTGGGGCCTCTGGAGGTCGTTCCCCGAGGAGGGGGGAAAGCCGGGTTGGGGTTGTGGCCTGACCTGGAAGGAGTACTGAAGGAGAGTGTGTCGCTGATACGCCGCTGGCGTGTGCTCTGTCTAGCCTGGGACATACTGATAATTACCCTGTGATAGGGAGTACTGGAGGAGAGTGTGTCGCTGATACGCCGCTGGCGTGTGCTCTGTCTAGCCTGAGACATACTGGAACTGGAAGGGGGTGCAGAGGGACGGTGTCCTTACTTCTGACCCCGGTGTAACCTGAGGGTTTAGATCTTAGGTTGGGAGATTAGGAAACTTCTAGGTCAAGAGGAATCTCTACCAAAGTGGATCAGCTGAAGAGACTGAGGGGCTGCCCTTGCTGTGTGATCTGGGGCTCACCTGCAGTTTGTTGTTTCTACTAAGGTAGAGGAAAGGGGGCTTTGCTGTGTGCTGTGTCCCCCCACCTGCTTGAAGAGGGACTGTGCTGTGTGCTCTGTACCTCAAAAGTGGAATAGTTTCCAGGTGGTAGACCAGTGATGGATTGAGATCCTGATCTGGTAGGAGAATTGTGTTCTGGTGAATGCTTCTCTGAGAGGGTGCGGAAACCCAGAAGTAGAAGTAGGGTGGGGCATTCTTGCCCGTGACCTCTGGTCAGCCTGAGGGTATGGTCCCTAGGTTGTTGGATCAGTGGTAGTTGTAGCTACACTGAGAGAGAGAGTGGAGAATGGCTATTGTGTGCCAGGGGTTACTACCCCCCACTCTGTGGATTAGTTAGGACCTGTGATTTGGATGGCCTATGGCCTGGTCTTGGCTGTGGATGACTAGGGAGTACCAGTGGGGTATCCTAGTTGTGTCAGAGAGTTATTGTTTGGAGGAAACCATGTAGGTTCAGAGTGAAGAAAAACCGGAGGGTGTCCCTGCCGTGCGGGTCCTTGTCCGTGTTTTGTCGCCCAAAGCAAGGAAGCCCATCAGTGGAGTGATTGGTCTACCCTGCGTTTTGGCTGGAAGGGGGTTGTGTTGGACCCGGCCTGTTGGGCAGGTTCACCCCTAGACTTTTTGCTTTTTCCTAGCCTGTTTATGGAACCTGGTGTTGGTGATTTTAGGCCTCTGCGCACTTTTTCACTGTGGTACAGTGTAAAGTGCTTGAGCTCTCTGTGAATGAGTGGTGAGTGACCTGCCCTCCCATAGGAATGAATGGGGAATATGTATGCCCATGGTAGTTCCTGATGTGTGGGGAGTGCAGGGCGAGTTTGGTATGTATGAACTCGTGAGAATGAATGCTGCAAAATGATATATGCGGCATGACTGTGTCTAGTCTAGAAGTACTACTTTTGGAAGTTGGCATATTTGTGTAAGTTGGTGCTGGCGTGTGATTGGCTGGTGAGCTGGCCCAGAGAGCCTGGGCCTGCTTGTGGATTAACTGTCTGGTTTGAGGGTGACAGGGGCTGGAGAGCCCAGGAGGTTGTCTGAGTCAGTCCATGGATGAAAGGCAGCATCTGCTGCCAAGGAAGTGGGAGGAGATGGCACCTGATAGTGAAGGGCTGTGCCTGCCTAACTACAAAGCTGGCTCCACCTCCCGCTGGGCGACTGTCACCTCTGTCCCTGATATTGAAGGGACTTCCCTATAACCAGTTCTAGCTGGTTCTCACACTGCCTGCTTCAAAGGACTTCAAAGACTTTTGGCTGTATAAGAAGGGGCTGTGCTCCCTTCCAAAATGTTCTTGTTTCTAACTTGAATCTGCCAGGGGCATGCTGCTGCTGGGGCTCAGGGGAATCCCTGGGCCCTGCCCATCCCCTGGACCTCTGATGGACTTTCCTGGACTCCTGGGGGACCCCTCTGCCTTGGCTGGGCTGATGGGGGGACTTTGCTTTGCCTCCTGGGAAGCTCTGGGACCTTTTCAGCATGGAGAAGCTGCATTTTCCTGCAGAGAGCGCTTTCTGTGGACCCTTCTTGCTGTAGGGGTCTGCTCTGGGGACCTTTGGCGCCTGGGAGCGCTGTGCTGTGATCCTTGCGCTTGAGAGCGCTCCTGGCTGCATTTCGAGCGTTTCGTTGCACGCATTTTGCATGAGGATTGGCGGGTGCCACCCAGCTTATTTGATTATTTACTTTGCGAGTGCCCACCTCGCTTATTTTTAATTTTATTTAACTTCGGCTGCCCACGCCGATATTTTTAATGCCTGCCCACCTGCCTGCCTGAATCGGGCCGCTGCGCTGCCCGCGGCGACCCAGAAGTGCTCGGCCGGCCGGCCAATTGCAGCGCGGCCGGCCGGAAGTCCCGCCCCGCAGCCTGGAGAGCGAGAGGAGCAGACCGGGAGAGCGAGGCCGGCCCCGCAGCGGAGGAAGGAGCCTGCCCTGGTCCCGACGCCGGAGAGAGAGGAAAAGCAGCCGGTGAGTTGGGGCCGGCTGGGCAGAGTGGGGCCGGTGTGGTGGCAGAGGGGGGCGTCGGGGCACATTACCGGTGCCCGCGCCCCCGTGGGCTGCTAGCATGTAGGGCGGCCCCAGATGGCAGCGGTCCGCCCCACCGCCGAGGGCATTGTTGTTGTTGAGCCCTGAGAGAGGCTTGTGGGGGCATTTTGGTCTGTTTGGAGCCCGAGGGGCTCCCTGCCCGCATTTCTTTTGCTCGAGTCCCCCGTGAGGGACTCCAACGACCCCCGCAGTTTGTTTAGAGCCTGTTGAGGCTCAGAGGGGCCATTTTCAGGACGTCGAGCCCCAGAGGGGGGCTCCAACGACCCCATATTTCTTTGAAGAGCCTGTTAGGCTCAAGGGGCATTGTTGTGGCCAGAGCCTGTGAGCTCCAACGCTTTGGGGGCATGTTTTGCTGTAGAGCCTGTGTGGCTCAGAGTGGTGCAGTTTTGCTTAGGGTCAGTGAAGGCCCTGCCACAGATTTTGATTCCCAGCTGCCCAGCAATTAGTGGGCAGCTGCCACGTTTAGGCCTTTGTACTTTTGGACTGGCGCTGCATGGCAGCGCGCCCTGACATTGGACACAGGGCATCTGAGCCCCAAAAAGGCCAGTTGGCCTAGGGACTGCCACAGGTGGTGGCTTATGTAAGTTATGCGCAATGTGATTCCTATGTTTTTAATAGTAATTGCCTACTGTGTGTTTTTGCGCTATTGACTTATGTTCTGGCACCTCTGAATGTGTAGGTTTATGCATCATGTGTCTTCCTTTCCATGCGCTGCACCGCTGAATGTTTAGTCATCATGTGTCTTCTTGCGCTGCACCCCTGAATGTATTTTATTGCATCATGTGCTTTATTCTTAACACCTCTGAATGTTTTAGACATCATGTGTTCTCTTTATTACTCCTCTGAATGTGTTTCAGGCATCATGGGTAATGTGTTTTGGTATACCCCTAAATGTATTTTATTCTTAGGTGGTTGTTCTTTTTAGTACAGGTGGTCCTAGTGAGGCCCTAGTCCCCTGCGTGACATGCTCCTAAGGTGTTTAGGGTTGCGTAGGTGGTACTTACCTGTTACCAGTAGGTACTGGCTGTGATTTCTAACTGTTACTTTGTGCTACAGTGAGTTTGTATCCTTTTATTCTAATTTCTGACAAGTATTTCTATTTCTGAAAGTGTTGATTATGACAGTGGCCCATGTGGCCCTGTCTTGTAAATAATCCCATGTGAATATTACCCGTGCCAGTTGGCACCCTGTATATGTGTGATTTTATCTGATGTGTTTTTACAATACAAAAGTTATTTTTATAATAACCTTGTGTGGAGTCTCTTTTGTGGTGTGCCTAGTATGTTGTTGCTGTTGTGCACTGGCGCAAATGCTTTACACATTGCCTCCGAGTTTAGCCTTACTGCTTGTGTCAAGCTACCAAGGGGGGTGAGAAGGGGTTATCTTGGCGTGTGATTTCCTTGCCCTGACTAGAATGGTGGTTTCTGCCTGGCTTTTGCGTCAGCCTTAGCCTTCCAGAAATAGCCAGTTCTAACAGAGGGGAAGAGAGGCGGCGGTGGGGTCGGGGGAGAAGGGCAGGGCACGAGGACTTGGGGGATTGGCCCCCGCTGCTCTTGTCAGAAAGCAGCGACAGGGACTGAGAAGGCCTGGATGTTTTTGACTCCTAGGCAGAGGGGGTTAGGGAGGCCCAGGGGACGGGCAAAGGCGGGGTGCAGCGGGGGTGCAGGGCTTTGGGGTCTCGGGAGCGGGGGAGATGGGAAGGGTTGGGGGAACGCGAGCGGGGTGGGGCTGGGCACGGAAGGCTGGGGTGATGGGGGGCCACCTCCGATGAAGGGGGGCAGGGGTCAGGGGGATTGGCGTGGAGTGAGGATGAGGAGGAGGAAGGGGGGTGGACCTAAGTGCGGTCGGTAGGGCTTGGGTGGCTGGCGTGCGTGTGGCGATGGGGTGACAGGAGGAGGTGGGCGGGGTACGGAGAGAGGGACCCAGCTCACCAGTCCCGCTGTTTCTTTTACAGGGGGAGCTGCATCGCGGGGTCCCAGACTTGGCAGGGCTAGGAACGGCCCATCAGCGCCAAGGAGAAGGGAGGGCTGAGCCTCCCGCGGTGTGCCCGGTACCAACGGGGATCCCGTCGCGGCCGGCAGAAGAAGGCCCGGGCGGGCTTGCCAAACCCCTACACCCACCCACAGGGCCCTTGCGGCTTGGGGAGCAACACCGAAGGAGGAGCGACGCACATGTGGTTTTTATTGTGTCTAGAAGGGTGCAGTCGGCGCCGCTGGCCGGAATTGGTTGTGTTGCTAGTGATGTTCAGTTAATTGAAGATGAAGATAGTATGGAGGAAGATGATGAGGGCGGAGGGGGGCGAGTAATCGTGTTGATAGTGTGTTACAGGTGTCACAGGGCCAGATGGAGAGTACGGCCTGAACATCGTGCTGGGAGGCGAGAGCAGCGTCCCTGGATCAGGGACGTGGAGAGCGGCGTGCGGCCTCCTTGGCGCCAGGTAAATGAGCAGGGCTGGCAGCGGCACGCACGGTCTCGGTGGGGGTGGGGGGAGGAAGGGGTGGGGGAGTGGTTACGGAAGGGGAAATATGTGTCTGACAAAGGGGAGGGCCCGGACGAGGAGATGGTGGGGCCCGTTGGGAAGGCACTGGGGGACAACAAAGACGCGGGAGTGGGAACCTCGGTGGCGGGGGTTGAAGGGACTCAAGGGAGCGGGGCAGCCAAGGTCGTGAGCGCGACTGGGGAGGTGGTGGTGAAACCGAAAAGTAAGGAATTGAAGATCAAGCGGCTGCCGTATGTGGTAGGCATGGGCGGAAAATCCGTTCCGCTCGCGGATTTTGCGGATTTTCGGGAAATCCGCAATCCGCGAGATTTGCGAATTTCCTGCAAAATCCGCAAATCCGCGAGCAGCGGATTTTGCTCGCACTGCTCGCACTGTTCGCGTGAGTTCGCGCCCCGCGAATAAGTGCGAAATTGCAGAAATACGATCTAAGCAAAACTGAAAGTAACTACTTACCAGGTTCAAAAGTTCAGGCACATCATTAGTAGCCATTTCCTGTAGTGCTTCCTGAGGGGCCCCTCCAGAGTTCAGTTGCCAGTTGAAACTATTATGTGACCCTGCTCTGAACCTCAGAATAGTTACACATATGCCACAAAGGTCATGAATTACAGCTAAGGGAGACAAGCAGGAGCCAGGCTGGAAGTTAAAATCCATTAATCAGCCCCTAATTCATTATTGTCAGTTGGGGCAGGGCAGGTGTTGTAACTAATTTTGCAACAATGAAAGCACTTAGCAAGTGCAAAAGATCACTAATCAGGGCGCACTAAGGAAGCAGGTGCCAGCTAAAAAAATATTCTGTGACACATTAATCAGCCCCAAATTAATTCAGGTCACTTGAGGCAGGGAAGGTGTGCTTTGCTTTGCCGAAAATAATGTACACTGGACAACCAGAGGGTGTGGTGATGAAACAGAGGGTGGCATGGGTGGGCCAGAGGGTGGCATGAGTAGTCAGAGAGTGGCAGTGGTGACAGAGAGTGGCAGTGATGAAGAAGAGTGTCCCAAACAGGTTGGACACGTAGAAACAACAAGTTCGCAAAACTTGCGACCCGACAGGTAAGTTCGCAAATTGCGAAATTGTAAAAACCCTCGCGAACTGGCAGAAACACGGGCGAACACAAAAAAAAAAAAAATCCGCAAATTCGCAGGAATTCGCGGATTTTGCGGATTGCGAGTTCGCAAATCCGCAAATTCGCGGATTGCCAATCCGCAAAATCCGCTCATGCCTAGTATGTGGGGGTAATGAAGCCGTTAGCTCATTTGATGTTATCTACTAAGGAGCGCATATGGAAAGGGGAGTATGTAGAGATATTAAAACTCCTGTACCGGGAAGTGAGGGTGAAGGAAGGTTCTAAGGAGAAGGAGTATGAACTCCAGAAGATGCCGAAGGTGCCCCTTACGATCGAGAATTGGACGACGGCCTTCTTAATTTTCGCCAGCGTGTATTGCGAGAAGTTTCCCGAGCGGTCGGTGTCCATGTTTAAATATATGGATGTCATCTGGAAGGCCCAGATCATGGGGGGGGGGTTACGCGTGGACCCAGTATGACGAGGAGTTCAGGGCACACATGGCGTGGGACCCCAAGGAAAAATGGGGCGAGCTTTACACCGATTTGTGGCAGCACACGATGGGACTGGCTGGGTCGGGTAAGACCATATTTACCGAGAGCGGGCTGTCTATTATCTACCAGCCCTTTCAGGGACGCCCCACCCGAGGAGGGGTGGGGGCAGGGGCCAAGGTTCAGTCGGGTGCACAAGGAACATGTTGGGATTTCAATAAAGGGGCAGCGCTAGGGAACTTTGCCGGTTTCGACATGAATGTTCGGGCTGTGGGAAGTATGGACATCCCCATGCCAGGTGCTGGGGAGCTGCGGGGCAGCAACAGGGGGGACAGAAAGGCAGGCAGGGCGTTCTCAGTCAGGGACCCAACATCAATCTGGAGGTGGTAGAGGGGCCAAGGGGCCTGGGCCAAAGGGCTCGTACTCCAGTTAGGGTGGGCCATTTGATGGCAGCTCTACAGGATTATCCGGATAAAGGGACTGCTGCTCGGTTGAGGACGGGGTTTCTGGAGGGGTTTTGGCTGGGCCACGGGTTCGGAGGTGGGCTGACAATTTGAGGTCTGCCAAGGAGCATCCGGAGGTGGTGCAGGGCAACCTGGATAAGGAAGTGGATGAGGGCCGCATGGTCGGACCCTTTGAGGATTGGCCTTTGGTGGATTTGATTGTGTCCCCCATTGGGGTAGTGCCAAAGAAGGAAAAGGGGCAGTTTCGCCTCATTCAACATTTTTCGTGGCCTGAAAGTGTCTCTGTAAATGATTACATTGGTGAGCGGGAGACCACGGTGTCTTATTCCTCTGTTGACGCAGCCAAGTCCTCGGTGGTGACCACGGGCGCAACAGCGAGGATGGCAAAGTGCAACATCAATTTGGCTTTCCGGCTACTTCCAGTCCATCCAGACGATTGGGGCTTACTGGGGATCCACTTTAACGGCCGCTGGTACGTGGACAAAGCGTTTCCGATGGGCTTCTCGATGTCTTGCACACTGTTTGAATGTTTCAGTACGTTCCTAAAATGGTTGTTCACAGAACGGACGGGTCACCAAGGAGTAACGCACTACCTGGATGACTTTTTCTTGGTCGGCACCCCAGGCTCCACGGACTGCCAGGTTGCGCTGGACATGTTTCAGGAGATCATGGGAGAGTTGGGCGTGCCATTGGCACTGGAGAAGACAGTGGGGCCGTGCACGGCACTGTTATTCTTGGGAATTGAGCTGAACTCCGGGGTAATGGAGGCCCGTTTACCTGCGGAGAAGAAGCAGCAAATGTTGGAGCTGCTGGAGGTTATGTTGGCACAACACAAAGTCACGGTCTTGGAAATACATGTGCTGTTGGGTCACCTCAATTTTGCTTGCAGAGTGGTGCGAATGGGGTGGACTTTCTGTAGGAGGTTGGGCAGGGCTTTGGCCGGGCGGCGGCTGCCGTATCATCACATACGGCTGTCCGCGGGTATTCGCGAGGACCTGAGGATGTGGCAGTTCTTTTTACAGAACTTTAACGGGATCCCCATGCAGAGGGGGGATGACCTGATCTGGGATGTCCAAATCTTTTTGGACGCGGCGGGCGAAGGCTTCGGGCGGTACTGGCAGGGGAGGTGGTGTGCGGAGAAGTGGCCCCCGGAGTGGGCGGGGGGTGGTAGGAGCATTGCATTTCTGGAGCTCTTCCCTTTGGTGGTGGCGATCTCACTTTGGGGGGATTTGTTGGCCCACAGACGAGTGACATTCAATGTGGATAACAAGGCTGTGGTGGAGGTGGTGAATCGGCAGTCGGCCAGGGATGCGCAGGTGCTGAAGCTGCTGCGAGTGTTTGTGCTGGGGTGCTTGCAGCATGACATTGCTTTTCGTGTGGTGCACGTGCCTGGGGGCGACAATGACATAGCCGATGCTTTGTCTCGTTCGCAGTAGGGGAGATTCCGTGGGTTAGCCAAGGACGCGGATCGGGACCCGACTGGCATGCCGCCGCAACTGTGGTATGTAGGCAACACAGGATGTTGCAGCTGGTTTTAGGTTCCTTGGAGCAATCGACTAAGGTGACTTACATGACGGCATGGGAGGAGTTTGTGGCTTCTGGGGTGAGACGACGGCCTGCGGGGAGGGCGCGGCAGGAGGACATTATACTGTTTATCCTTTCCTTAATTGAGAAAGGGCTCACGTGGATCACGATAGCGGGGAAGCTGGCGGGGATCGCCTTTATGGGTAAACTCCTGTGGGTTACGCACCATCTGCAGGGGAGCTCGACTCGAGGATGCTGGAGGGTTGGGCCAGGGAATGCGGGAGGGCGTGCCGAGTCAGGCAACCATTGTCTTGATCTGCTGGAACGGGTGGTGGAAGCCTTGCTGCGGGTTTGCAGGGACACTCAGGAAAACTGACTGTTTTCCAAGCTTATGTCGTGGATGTTTGCGGGGTCCTTTTGGGTTTCTGAGTTGTTAGGAGCCAGGGGAGGTTCCGGGATTTTGTGGTCTGAGGTGTCTTTCAGAGGAACCGAGGTATGTCTTTGGCTTCGAAAGTCTAAGACGGACCAGAGGAGCGTGGGTCGGTGGGTATCCTTGCAAGCGGTTGATTCGATTTGGATATGTCCTGTGCAGTGGGGGTTGAGACGGAGGGCTGGGGCGCCGGTGGATGGGGTGGTTTTTCGGCACGCGGACGGGCGTGCAGCTATAGGCTCGCAGCTGCTTGCTATATGCAGAAGGCTTTAGCCATGCTGGGTTTGGATGGGAGGAGCTATGCCACGCATTCCTCCGGCGCGGCGTCAGAGGCGCATAGCTGAGGGTGGGGGTGAGGGAACATCATGCGCTTGGGCAGGTGGTCGTCCGATTGCTACAGGGGCTACATGGGTTGCGCTTCTAGCCAATGATAGCGCGGTTGTGTATGTTGCTCCTGTACTTACTCTTGTTTCTCGTTTCAGGTTCGGTGGCGGGTCCCCTCGCCAGGGATATGTCAGTGTGGGTCGTGGGCCATTCATTTGTTAGATGGGCCCAGGTGCAGGCCCACGCCAGTTAATTTGGAGAGAAACTTGGGTTTAATCCTAATGTTTTTAATGTGTGTTGGAAAGGAAAAGGAGAAATGCTTTGGAGGGAACTGTTGGCAGCGCTTAATGGCATGTTGGTGGGGGGTAGGTGTCCTGATGTCTTGGTCCTCCACTTGAGGGAGAACGACATGGTCAGAGAGATGGGACTGGTGTTGATGAGGGCCATGAGGAAGGATTTGGAGGAGATTAGGAGGCAGTGGTCAGGGTGCACAGTGGTCTGGACGGAGTTTGTTCCGCGTCGGGTGTGGAGGGTTGCGGTAAGCCCTAGAGCAGTGGATAAGGCCAGGAGGAAGGTGAATGTGGAACTGGTTTGGTTCTGTCGGCATTTAGGTTTTTCCAGGATATGGCACAGGGACATTGGGTGCGATGCGCCGGAGTTGTTTAGGGGTGACGGGATTCACCTTTCACTCCTTGGCATGGATCTTTATTTGCTAGAATTGGGAGAAGTGCTGGCCAGGCTGCTGGGAGTGCGTCGAGAGTGAGAGGGTAGCTAGCAAGGTTCGATCGAGCAGTGAGTTAGGGCTGGGGGGCAGGGTGGGCAGGAAAAGGAGGAGCTGGTGTCGTCGCCTACCCTCCCGCCTTTTCCTGGGTGGCGGAGTTGTTTTTGAAGTTGGCCAAGTTTGGCTGGAGGTTATTGGAAGTTATGCATTGTATGCTGCAGGGTGGGAGTTTTTATCATGTGGGATTCGTAGGGGTTGGGGGAGGAAAAGTCAAAGGGTCAGGTAAATCTATGTTTAGAGAAGTTTTAGTTTAGGCAAAGTGCCAGTTTAAATAAAATTGTGATGTGCACCAGTTTCAATAAAGCGCCCTTTTACACACACAAATGGTTGTCGGTGTGGCTTGCCCCCTCATCCCTCCCAAGGGGGTTTGGGAGGCAGCCGAGCACCGCGAGGTCTGCCCCCTGGGCAGATTGGGAGGGGGTGGGGGCCAGATGGGAGCAGCCATTTTGTGGCTTTGGGCTGCTTGGGAGTAGCCCAAAGGCAGCCCAATTTTGAAAAGTAGCCCAAGGCTATTTAGGGGAATTCAGCACCTGCAGAGCCACCATTTTATGTTCTGGTGACCTGGTGGCTGGGAGGGCTGTAGATTAGGTTTTTGTCCCCGGTCTCCCTCCCTGGGCTTTGGATTTTTGTGGGAGGGTGTTAGGGTAGAGTTTTTCAGCAGGGGCCTTGTTTGGGACAGGTGCATAGGGGTTTCTATTATTGTGATGCTGTCGCTTGGAACAGGTGCTGGCGGAGTTGTTTTTGAAGTTGGCCAAATTTGGCTGGTGTTTGGTAGTTTATCGTTAAGTTTGGGCAGTTGATGAACAGGAGCTGGGAAAGGTTAAGCAGGTTGCAAGTTTACATTACAGGTTTTTTAGTTACAGTTGCAGGAAGGCAAATAGGATTGTAGGTCATGGGAGGGTAGGAGTTTTAAATTTTAAATGTTATGTGATAAGATTGTATAATATTTGATGTTATTGGAAGGTATGCATTGTATGTTGCAAGGTGGGGGTTTTTATCATATGGGGATCTTTTGGGGGTCGGGGGAAGAAAAGTCAAGGGGTCAGGTAAATCTATGTTTAGAGAGGTTTTAGTTTTGTAAGGCAAAATTTCAGTTTAAATAAAATTATGATGTGCACCTGTTTCAATAAAGCAGCCTTTTACATACACAAATGGTTGTCGGTGTGGCTTACCCCCTCATCCCTCCCAATGTGGCGGGGGAGATGTTCGGCCAGCTCTGGGCAGAACAGCCTCAGCTGTAGACATCGGAAGGACAGCAACGTGACCCTGTCCAGCTGCTGTGTGCCAGGAGGGGAGAAAGGGGGACTTATGGTGAGTTCAAAGCAAAAGTGACCAGGTTTTCCAAATACGTTTTGTCTGCGCTTCAGGATCAGAGTGCGGTGCATTCATCAGTGTAGTGTATGTTTGATGACAGTAGCCCAGTCGGGAAGTTGTGGCAATGAAGGATGCGCACTTGGATTCAATATGTTTTCTCTGGCCCTGAATGAAGGAGCTGGAGGTGTCTAGTTGTGTAAGTGAAAATAATACATAATGAATCTTGTTCTGTTGTAATGCCATTGGGATAGGTTCGCGCTATAAAAGTGTAAAAAATAAAAAATGCAAATAAAGTGACTGTTCATGTGCTACGTTCCATTTGGTGAATTTCGTGGAACCTGAGATTGTGCGATATATAATCAGCTGTTGTGAGCGAAAAATCCAAGTTACAGTGCCAAAAGTCTGTGGAAAGGGCAGGGCAGGGCTGTACTTTATTTTTACAGTCTAATAATATATGTGGCAATGTCTAATGGTGCATGCTTGTTTTAGATAAAAACATTTTTTAACAAGACAAGCATAATTGCTTTTCTTGGTGAGCTCTTTTGTTCAGTGTTTCAAAATACATCCTGTGCAACTGGGTGGGACAGAGCCCAATTGCAACTGTTAATGTGCAGTTTACACCAAAGTTGGAAAACTGGCCAGGTTGCTACTTCTAGATTTAACTGTTGCTCAGGCCCCAACCTGCCAGTAGAACTGCGGCACTTGAATACAAAGCCCCACTTTCTAGGGGCACTCTCACACTTTATAGCCAAGAAAGGTGATATCTATTAACTTTTATTTTACTACTTGTTTCCCAAACTAGCTCTACCATCTAGGGCAAATCAATGCACAAATACAGTTGCTAGGTTGTCGGCATGTACCTCATCCCGCCTACAGGAGAAGACACAGGTGACTCCACTGTTAATGACACTATATTTACCTTTGGTGGCAGGACAGGGAACCTATTTTCTAAGCTGCTTAGATGACATAGGCCATGGTATGTGTGATATGAGGTGGGGTCGGGGTTTGGATTGGGGGGATAAAAGCTCCTTTGTATAAGCAGAAGGAGATTACAATGAACATATAGTTACTTAGTTACACTATGGACTAAGCTCGTACAAAGACTAGCTCATGAAGTCAATTTACCAAGCCCTTCTCACAGATTCTGAGAAACTCTTGTTTTGCCATTTCATAATGGGTCCCTATGAATGGTTAACTGAGTTTTGATTGCATATTGAGGCATGAATAGTTGCATTGTGCTGTGACAGTGCCTTGTGTCAGGTTTTACACTAGGTGGCGCTTGTCATGTTTTGAATTTAAGGCTTTGTTTCTTGGTACTTTTTCTGTTGAGCCTGGCTAGCCCATGCGCAGCTCTTCGAGGGATGTTGTATTAGAGTATGGACTTGATACCCCGCTGACTCTCCTCCTATATTTTTCATTGGATTTTGTCATTGTCCTTCATAAATGCTGGCTTCTGATTCGTTAATAAGCTTTTTAGTCCCTCCTTAGTACCGCCTTGTCTTCATTTGTAACCTTCCATGAGGACTGGCCCTTATACTTTTATTGTTTCACGTCTTATTTAGTCTGTAAACACTATTTTCTTTATTGAGTTCCTCCAACTGCAGGCACCATATGCTTTCCTGCAACATTCCCTTTTCAAGCAATAGGTCTTGCATTTACAAGAGTTTGAGCTATTGGCATTGTAAATGACAATGCCTTATATTTATGTGTTAATCACCAAAACAGATACATAAAAGGAATTGCCATTTACAATGCTAATAGCTTAAACTCTTGCAAATGCGAGACCCATTGCATTGCAAATACTTGTTTTCCTTTTGATCCATTACAATGGAACCTCGAGGCTACTTCATAGTGCTAGCCTTCTAGGCTGATGATGACGAAGCAAGGGTTCTTGACAAGTGGCGTAGTATTTTACAGCCAGTGGGGTCTGATCCCTCAGCGGAAGTTGGTTCCATTCTTTGGAGTATTGGCAATTAATCAAAAAGTAAATTGCTATTTAGACAAAATAAGCACCAATAAAGTTTCTACGCTATTGAAATCAAATGTGATTTTAAAAAGAACTCTAAGGCATGAAATGTGTCAAGAGTGTTCCCCTCTTAATAAAAATGCAAGAACCTTTTCCTTCTTATAAATGTTATACTATTTCAAAATTGATTTCTACATTCTACCCTTAAATTTAAAATTATCATAAATATTATTAGAATATAAATAGGATCTTCCTTGCTCCTAAACACCAATCACTCTTTCTCTGGTGATTTCAACATCTGCTGGTGAGCCATTTTAGAAAGAATTTCCGTTCCGTGTACAACAACTTTTTTGTGTGATAGTGAAAGTTCAAACTTGACTTTAGTATGAGACAGAGATTCGTGCCTTACATGCTCATTAATATTGTTCTATAAAATATATTTGGGGCAAGGAGTGGGCTACCAATGCTCAGCGGACTGAAATTGCTAAACAAAGCCTATGGCGCGATATCAGATAGACCAGTGCTAAAAGCTTACTCGGCCATGGTACCGCCGCAATTTCTGTATTGCGCTGAACTGTTATACTTGAGCGACAAAAAGGGCTGGGATGTCGAGGAAAGCAAAAATCTAAAAGACCTATTCTCACTCCTCTTGTCGACAATGGTCCAGACCATAAGACTTGAATTAGGACTGACCGCATGGGGCATTTTAGCCGGCATGGCCCTTCTCTTAGGAGCAGGTGAGAACATCAAAATATCACAGTGGTGTAAAAACGAAATTCAGAACAGCGAATTAAAATGGGCAAAAGAGACTAGAGCTATCATGACGAAGCTGTGTTGCATGATAAAGGTTAAATTGTTCCCCATTACTTACAGGGTTAATATTGATAAGAAGGTACTTAGGATGTTGGGGAATTAAATATCGCAGGTACAGGATCAAAACTACCTTGTGAACAAAATCTCAGTACACTTTATGACTGTGGCATGGAAAAATGAACAATGCTTTCCATACGTTGACAGGTTACCCGATTGTCATTTACAAAGAGAGATTTTAAGGGTAAGAATTGGGGTGAATCCTTGTTATGTAAATAATGTGGTAAAAAGCTCAATGATTGATAAGACGGCAAGATGTATTTTCACTTTGGGCACCTTATGTGATATGTTACATATCTTAATAGATTGCCAGAAGTTTCTTGATATTCGAATTATGTTTTTTAAACCGATTTTTAGGAGATATGAGATTAAGTCTAGGGCCCAGGCTGTAACTTTGGTGACTGAAATGAGCCATCTAGATATTGCTGTTGCTATTTGGAAATGTATGCAAAGAGTGAAGGCACTTCTTATTATTGGTTTTAAATGAGTTTTAGCAAATCATCCACCCTGACTTAATTAAGGGAGGGTGTTATAATTGTATGTGTTTTAAGATGTGTTTTAGTGTATTTAAGGTTATGTCATTTTAGATGTATTTTAACAAATATATGTAATGTTTGAGGACCAACAGTCCAAATAAACATAAATTAAAACTGAAACAGTGTCTAAGCATCAGCAAGCACTTCCTTTGGCCTGATCTACATAGCTCCTCCGACCATCTCCTCGCCAGCACTGAACCCTCCCCTATCAGTCTATAGCACCTCCTTCCTGTTAGTGCTGCTTTCTGTCACCTGTTCTTGTTTGACACACAACTAGGCAACCAACTACTCTGGCTGTAACGAGAAAACCATGAGCTTGGGCCACCGGTCCCCAACAATGCCTTATCATGGCTCTTAATGTTTTACCTAGCTTTCTGCAAAGAAACCTCCCACCTAATCTTACACTTAAAAAAAAAGTGCTAAATGACCCTATGCCGTGTGAGCCACCTCTAACCAGTCTTGGACTTTTCACCAGCAACACTTTAAATTCTGGATCATGTAGTTTAGAATTTCCCACCATACCTACAGGTCTTGATGCCACTGCAAAAGGAGGTCTTGATAAACGAAACAGGACCAGGTGGAAGTATCACTCATTTCCTGGGGGCTTTTGAAGGATAAGGTAATACCACCTTTAAAACATAACTTTGTTTGGTAGTGTTTGTGTTACATATATAAATATATAGGCCTGCTGCCATTTTTCGCGGTGGGAAGATAAACACCCAATTTAGAGCAAGCCAGGCACACTTTCATGGTACAAATGCTCAGCAACAACTACTTTAGCCAGTGACTCCTCTTCCGCACACATGCAAAAACATTCGATTTGGATGCAAGAACTTCCATTTCAAACTGAAGGATGTTACAGGATCTCCTTGACGTCTTTCTAATGCAAATGCCTAAATGTAATTAATCATCTCATGACTTTCAGCGCTTTATTCCCAGTTCTAATCATATGATGGACACTTGCCTACCAGGATCAAACCTTAAAGAATTCTTACATAAAGTTGTTTTCTGCTTTCTCAGTATTAAGAGAATGGTGTTCTCCACAGGCCCACATTCCCATAAGAGTTGGGAGGACATCTTAGATTCACAAGATCTCACTAATGTAATAACTCATATCTTCCATCCATATAACCTATTGCATCTTAGAGACGCCGCTATTTAGCTTGATGCTTTAACTTTTAGTAAAGTGCACTCCTCTAGGGACCAATTATCAACTATCTGCATGAAGAAATATTTTCTTTGGCCAAAATACATACTTTTTGTATTTCGTACATAGTTCACTGTTGTTATATCCTGGTAAAGAGTTCCCGAAGACTTGGATAGGTTACAGATGATAAGTTTATTCTTCTTAGATGGTTAGATAGGTTTTCCAGTAGAAATGTAATCAAAACCCCACCAGGAGCATCCTCTCTGCTGCTCAGCCCAGGATCCAACTGACAGTCCCCCTCTAAGCTTACCAAACATTCACAATAACTTTCCATACTCACTAGCTGAACAGCAGAGGCAGAGAAACAAGGAAGATGTAAGGTAGAAACCATATAACAACTGTCTTATATGCTTATTTTCCAGGACTCTCATGGAGTTTCTTCACATTTACTAATATTACAATAAGACACTTTCATATGTGAATGACCTCATGTTTATATTGATGACATCGCGTCACTCCCCAACCTTCCCCAGCAGTGATTGATTTATATGCGGGGGACAGTACAAAAGGGTGCAGTTTTATAAGTCGTTACTAGATGCCCCAGTGAAGTAGGCAGAAAGAATGCAGCACCTAGGGTGTTACTAGAGGTTCCTCTGAAGTTAGCAGAAAGGTCACTTAACATCATTTATTTTTTTTAGTTTTATACAGCGCAAACTCGACCCAAAGGTATCAGACCGCTTTACATGAGCACTAGTTACGTTACAGAGGGACACATTCATTTTTCCTACGCACAAGCAGATTAAGTGGTTTGCCCAGAATCACCGGATGTTGAACGTCCCTGCCAAGACTTAAACCTGGTTCCCCACCTTTGAGGTTGACCGATCTAGCCCTTAGGCCACATCCTCTCATTACTAGATGTATCTCTATAGCCAGTAAAAGGGTGTAGTATAATTAGTTACCAGATGTATTCTGCACTTAGAATCCACAACTCACCTCACGTAAGGTAAAATAATAATGTGCTTTCCTTGTGTTTCCCATATGGTAACATTTTAAAGTCAGCCTTGCGCCAAGAAACCAATCTTATAAGAAGAATATGTTCTATGTTCTGTATTTGGTGCAAAATACCTCAAACTTAATTAAAGCTCAAGTAATTCTGCAACAAAGATGAATATGCTGTAGAACTAGGAGTGCTCAGCATACCTGGTAGAAGCATCATCAAAGAGCTGCTGGGTAAGTATGTTGAGAAAGTGACACTTGATAGTGCAACAGATTCAGCGTTTACAAAGTCAGACTGTGCTTCCGGTCACTTGCCTCGCCTATACCCTTGCACCATTTTTAGTATACAGATGTGCATGAAAAAATGCATTCACGCACATTCATGCACTAGGAGGACATGTGCAGAGCACCACCCAGTCAAAGCAGCCGTGGTCTAGCTATATTTCGTTTTTTAACAACAGATTTTATTGAGTTTTCATCATACCAGAGGGGCAAAGCTCGGCAAACAAAGCACAATTGAAATGCATTAGAGAATGTCTCTGGGTACTGTATAACCCCCTCCCCTACAGTCTGCAGAACATCAGAACAGGAAAAACACCCAATCCCCCTCCCCCCTAATGTGCACCAAGCATACTGCAAGCACATTGCATGTAAAGGCCAACAGAATTTCCAGCCACATCTTTTGAACATTGGTACATTAAACAGGTATCATTCACCACCAGTCGTTCAATGGGTTCTCGGGCGGCGGTCTTTGACATTGTGGGCCGATCTATGCCCTGTACTTAGCCCACCGAGACCAAATATCCCCATGCTTCTGTGGGCACCCCCTCGCCTGGAACACTACAATCTCCGCTGACATGCACCTGTCCAGGCACTTTTTCCAGGTAGTTATAGTCATTCCAGTGCTGGGCTACGTCCAGCATAGCCAAGGTGAGACCAAGAAACAGAAGGTGTCTTTTATGCCTGTTGCCCCCTATGTCTTCTGTGCTATGTAAGAACGCCAATCTAGGGTCCAATGGGATACCCCACACCAGAACATGCCTCAAGCAAGACAACACGCCTGACCAGAAGGGCTGCAGTGCCCCGTAACTTCACACCTTATACAGGAAGACCCCTCGTCCGTATCACAGCGGAGACATACAGGGGACTGGATAGCCCCATCTTCCGAAGATGGAGACGCATGTAGTATAACCTTTGGAGGTACTTAAATTGAATTAGCCTATATCTGGTGGAGACGGCTGCGTACTGAGGGTTAGCCAGCGCCCCGGCCCGGTCGTCATCAGTAAGGGGTGGCAGGTCCGCCTCGGAAGCCTCCTGGGTCCTGTGGATAGTGGTCTTGGAATGTGTAGTAAGTGTTTGGTAGATTTGCCGAATTTTGTGAGGCCCTAGATCCCCCATCAGTAGGCGACCCTCCAGCGGTTGGAACTCTGGTAGAGACTCTATCCGCTGAATCTGGGGGATCAACGTGTGACAGAGTTGCAAATAACAATGGAACTGCGATTTATGAAGGTCAAAATCTGCCTGTAGCCTTTGGAAGGATTTTAGAGAGGTCCTCTGCAGAATATCTCTGAGCGTGGATATGCCAATATCATCCCATCTACGAAACCCCACAAGTGACGCCACCGAAGATGGCGGACCTGCTATACAACGAAAGTTGTAGTTGGGACCAGATCGTCGTTTCATCCCGGACAATGTGTAGCAGCGGGGCAATGTTGTGCGTCCAAGCGTCACTGGGACACCGCGCTATAAAGACCCCATGATACTTAATGCCCATGTCTGCGATGACCACCTGCGAAGCCCAGGCTTGACTACTCTGTTTGCCGTGAATAGGAAACAATATAGATTTTGATGGGTTGGCCCAAAGTCCAGAGGTCTCTCCAAATATTCAGAGAATTTGGAGGACACAAGGCCCTGAGGCCCAAGGGTATGACATGAAGAACTGAATGGTCAAGAATGGTCTAGCTATATTAATAATAATTGATGAATTAGTTTAAATAAAGCAGGGGGACCCTGTTACTGAACTGTGAAGCAGTGGTCAATGCGAGCGGTAGGCACGCGCGGACATCCACATACACGCATGAACTCTGCATACATGAATCCTTTTGCACAACCATGAATGATTTGAGATTATTTTTTCAGCACAGAGAAACACCTTAGCATTTGTCATGCTAGAAAGTGGGTGTAAAGTGTTATCTGCTTTACTAAGTATGCTTGTAATTATTGGATCTGCACACTCTATCATTGCAGGGATTTGCAGAGCGACATTATAAGGTGCAAGCAAGATCCAGGAAGGATGAAGTTGTATATTTCCCTTATTCTGGACTCAACTGCAGTTTGCATAGCAGAAATGATGAGGATTATGAATCCGAAACCGGTCCCAGGATGCTTGTTTCCGGCCCACGGAAAACATGGCTTGGCAGTTCGAGCTGGACTGTTCCCATGAGGCACAGGGTCAGACTGATTTGCATATAGCCATGTCTGAACTGGGGTGGTAGAGTGGGCTAAAGAACGATGATGGATTAAATCCAGATCTTTTGACTGGGTGTGAGTGTTTGATTGATTCAGATGCTCCGTCCATCACCACCCCCTTTTGTACCGCTTTTGGCCGCCATAAGTGTGGCAGGGTATGCTCAGACGTGAGTCCCTTGCTCACTTTGCCACTGGATTCAAGCAAGCCGGGCTGAAGACGGCTGGAATGCCAGAAACCGGTCCTCGGAAGCTTGTTTCCGGTCCAGGGAAGACATGGCTTGGCAGTTCGGGCAGTTCGGGCACAGGGCCAGACTGATTTGCATATAGCCATATCTGAACTCGGGTGGCAGAGTGGGCTAAAGAACGGTGATGGATTAAACCCAGATCTTTTGACTGGGTGTGAGTGTTTGATTGATTCAGATGCTCCGTCCATCACCACCCCCTTTTGTATCACTACCTCTGCCGCTCGCCACAGAGGTTGCTGTCTGAACTGCCTTTCCAGTGTCTTTTAAAGCCTTGCTCGACATCGCTGCAGGAGCAGCCTTCACTTTTCCAAGCAGTCTGGGACCTTGAGAGAGGAGACGCGAGGCCGCAGAGGAGGCGAGAGGCGCGGCCCCGGGACTGCGAGGGACAGCCTCAGTAACACCAGCTGTTCCCTCTTCCCGCGTGAGCCGCGCCCCCTCCCAGTGAACCGCCCCTTCCCTATAACACACTTACTTAAACAGGGCCAATAACGCGCATCGCGGGACGCGCGCGGGCCAAGGGCGGGCCCGTTGTTGCCCGTTAGTGCCCGATAGAGACCGGACCGGGCCATCTCTCTTTCATCAGTGACTCAAAAACATATAAACATGCCGCCAAAAACAAGGAGCACCTCTAAGACTAAATCTAAACACGCGCAGGAGGTAGAACAAGTAACAGGGCCTATCGACTTATTCATCTCGCGGGTCCACGAGACAATAAACCAGAGCATAGCCCTGATGGAGAAGAGAGTATCATTAGATCTTATGAGTGCAAATGCAAAGCGTTCTTCGTTAGGCGCTATAGCTAACGCCACCTCTCCCATCAATCTCAATACACAAAACTGTTCTCTTCCAGTGACACTGTCAGTACCAGATTTAAACACAGTCCCGTCGGTAGTAGACTTGTCAGTCACACAGTCTGAGTCGGACCTCTCCATAACATTCGACGACCTAGAAGCAACTCCTGATCTAGCCGGTCGTCATACTCAGGGGGACGCTCAACCCAACGAAACCCCCCCCCAGAATGATGATAGGGAAGGAGCATTCCCAAAAACACGTTCAGCAAGCAACGAAGAACTACATAGTGCCCAGTGCTCGGAACATACAACAACTCATATCAACTCCACGTCCCGTAGCACACTACTTCTCCCAGAAACTACCCTCCCACACAAGGCAATTTCAAATGAGTATAATGAAAACCAATGTAAAACTTGCAGAATCACTTCGCAAGTTCTTACCACGACAAAAGACCTCTTATATCAATATTTAAAGCCCATTCAACTTAGCATTAGAAATCTCGAAGCCCAACTAACCATAATCTCGGCCACCCTTCTAGACTCAAACACCCGTATAGAATTAAAGGGGCAGCGCAACACAACGCAGCCACCTAAAAAACAGAACCAAGCAACCACGCAGAAAAAAGTCAATCAGACAAACCCAACGTCCCTAGCACAGAAAAACCCCAAATACAACACCACACTTCCCAAATCTGCTGAAAAAACGCCCCAACCTCAGAAAGAGAAACCTCTTGCTACAAACGTACAGCAAACAGTAAGCACAGAAACAGAAAAGATAGACACTCCAGGCCCAACGACAAAGACAGACACCAGCAGAGCCTGCCTAGAAAAAAGGCCTGAAACTCTTTCACCAAAATCACAGCCCCCCCAAAAGACTCCCAAAAACACACCCAAAAAACCTCCTCCAACCAGACGTCCTGCCCACCTGCCCCCGGAAGCTACCCCCTACACAATAGTCCTCACAGGAGTGCCAGAGCTAACCGACGACACACCAGAAACTGCATGGCCACTTAAAAATAAAGCCATGCAGTGGTTAAGCATCAATAGACCCCTCAAATCCCACCTATCGGGAGGGATCACCACAGCCCGTAGGGTAGCCTGGATAGGCAAAACGATAAAATCAATACGCGGAGACTGCATCATTATAACGTGTAGAGATCCCTCAACAGTAGATTATATTTGTGCTTGGCCTCAGCTCGATAAAAAAGGGGGGATCGACGCTCGGCATCTTTCCTTCTTCTATCCCCCAGCGAAACAGCAGCGTAACCCCCCACCCTGGGCATGGCACCAGCTCCCCAAAGAGCCGTGGAACCAGGAGTCATGGTACCAGGTGCCGTGGAAACAGATGGAACACTCTTATGACTATATAGGTAGGGATGGCCCGAGAGAAAGGCCCAGATACGGGCAGAGACCATATTGGCAGGACAGACCTTATCAAACCTACGAAGGATGGCAGGGCTTTCCAACCCAAAACCGCTTCGATTGTCTCGAAACGGTCGATTGACCAACCCGGGACAAACCTAGCAAACAAACATCTGACATTACACCACAAATAGCAATCGCCAGGCAGCATGTAACATCCCCAGAGTATGAGCCACTAGATACACACCCAAACAAGCTCCCACCAAACATTCCTCCAGCAGAAGTTGGTATCAACTCGGGATCATGTATCCAACAAGCCGCAGCGAATATCAACAACTCGGCAACACCCGCAACTGCGAAAGAACTATCAACCCTGAGCCTGGCCATTGCCTTCTGGAACGTTGCAGGCCTAACAACAAAAATAACTTGTCCTTCATGGCTCGATACAGCAAGGAGCCAACAAATTCTGTGCTTGCAAGAGACCTGGCGTACAACCCCACTTCACTTAGTGGGCTACAAAACATTTTTCACCAAAGCAGTACCTAGCACTATGGGAAGACCAAAAGGCGGACTCATGATTTATTTTTCCAATACTGTACCTCTCACCGTGAAACTATTAAAGGAAACACATATCTTCCAAATTATCCAAGTCACACAACCAACGATATCAAAGAAAAACTTGCATATATTCATAAACTACTATAACAACTCCGGCGTTCTGGAATGCTGTTCACACCTAGACGAAATAATGGCATACTTATCTCTACTACAGAAGATAAATCCCAATTCCACACTCAATTACATCTGGGGAGGTGATTTTAATTTAACACTGTGCCCAAACCACAAGAATGGGAACTGTGGGCTCCAGAATGAACTCGGTAATCCCATCCCCCACTTTGTGCACACGCCGGGTGGTAACAAACTAAATGAAATCCTCTTCACCCTAGACCTTGACTTCGCCAACGAACTAGTAAACCCGGCGCAGGACTTTCTACCCACTTTTCACGGGCGAGGCTGTCTGTCTACCATCGACTACATTTTAGCTTCAAACTCATACAAAGGGCAACTAAAAAACTACAAAACAGGGTCAAATCCAATTAGCGACCACTATCCTCTTAGTGTGGATATCCTCATGAAGAAAGCTGGAACATCCTCTTCAAAAGCTAGCTCCCTTGACCAACAATCGCTGGCCATGGGGAAGACAAATGGATATACAATTAAATGGTCTAAGATCGACCCGGAAGAGATAACACAAAGGGTCATAGAAAAAACGCATCTCTGGTTAACGAACTGCCTGTCTCCCGAGGCACCCCCAGAAATAATTATCACCTCCTTCCACAACATCCAGGAAGCAATAAGGGATGAACTATTCATAAATACAAAAAACAAGCCAAGACCTCCTACCATGAGATGGTTCGACGCTGACTGCCGAAAGACCCTCTCATCTCTCAAAGAAGCCCTAAGACAGAAACCGAGAGATCCTCAAACAATCTCACAGCGGAGAAAAACCTACAATATTGCCCGGAAAATTCGCAAAAGGCAGATAAAGCAAGATCTATGGCTTCAACTACACGATAGTGCATCAAGGAAAGATAGCACTGCTTTCTGGCATACCTTAAGATCACCCTTCCTGGCGAACATCACCGACCCAAACCACCTTGATGTGGCAATAACTGAGGACGACTGGGTCTCCCACTTTTCAAAAATCTTTGGAACACCAACGGGTGCTGCCCATACAATTCAGGCACAAGACTCTGAACCAACTAAGAGAAAAATCTATCCCATCAAATTACGCTTTACTCTCAACGAGGCCAGAAAGGCAATCACGGCCTCAAAACCTGGCAAGGCCCCCGGCCCAGACGGGGTCCCCATGGATTTGTTCCTACACAATGTCGATTATTGGTCAATAATAATCACACGAGTAATGGCAGCAGTCGCTGAAACCGGTCTCTTCCAATCTTGGTCAACATCCACACTACTGCCCATTTTTAAGAAAGGGGACCGCAACAACCCTGCGTGCTACCGACCGATTTCCTTTCTGGACTCCACGGGCAAGATTGCAGGTCGACTACTCCTGGACCGACTACAATCATGGGCCCGGGAGAACAACACCATCACTGACCTGCAATACGGTTTCCAGAAGGGGCTCGGAACGGTGGAACAGGCCCTAAATCTCGTCCTTTTGGCCGGAAAGTACGCACGCGCTAAAGGAGGCAACATCTACCTGGTCTATGTAGACCTAAGCGCGGCTTTCGACTGCGTACAACACGCAAAACTATGGCAGATCCTGGAAAAACTCGGAGTGGACCCTCCCATACTAGCCTTCCTGAGAGAGCTATACACCAACGCAGAGGGTCGAGTCCGTTTCGGCATTGGTGGCGAACTATCACGTCCCTTTCATATATCAAGAGGTGTAAGGCAGGGGTGTGTGCTGGCTCCCTTCCTGTTCAACCTATATACAAACGGGCTTGAACAGGCCATGCTGGAAGGGAGCCAGGACCTCCCGCAGATAGATCATCGACCGATACCCATCCTCCTATATGCCGACGACTCTGTCATTCTGGCACGGACACCCAATCAACTCCAGCGACAACTAAATAAATATGTGACTTTCATGGACTCCCTGGGACTAAAAGTTAATATTAAAAAAACCTTTACAATGACCATCGGATCAAGACCAGGAGTCTCCAAGCCCATATCCATTAACAATAACAGATTGGAAAAAACATCGGTGTACCCATACTTGGGCATCTTAGTGGATGACACATTGACCTGGAGCAAGGCAGTGGAAGCCAGAAACCTCAATTTCCGCCGCGCAGTATCAGCACTAAGTGCATTTTCAAGGAAACTAGGTAAACCAGCTGCAGCGAATCTACTAACGATATACTATGCGAAATGCCACAGTGTGGCTACGTATGGAGCAGGCATCTGGGGCCATGGATGTATTGACCAACTTCAGGTCACTGAGAACGCTTTCATCAAATACATCCTAGCTCTCCCCCAAAGCTCCCCGATCCTAGCCTCACATCGGGAGCTGGGCATGGAATATATGACCGACACCATAAGATGTCAACCCATCCTACTGTGGCAGCGTATATGGTGTAACCTCGAAAGCCACATCACCCGCTCCCTCATCACCGATTGTCTTGGTCTAGCATACTGGAAGAAAATACCCTGGCTCAATTACATCCACAAATTCTTTCTAGATCTTGACTGCGAGCATTACTTCCTTGAACCCCCTTCAATAGAAGATATCTCAAAAAAACAGTTGAAGGATCTGTGCATGGGCCACCTAAGGGAACTTCGCAACCAAGCAGAGATTACCAAAAAACAAAATGAAAAATCTTGCATGTTGCAGACAGGGAAACTCATACAGCCATACTTGACATACTTCCTCTCAAACTATGAAAAGTTTTTAATTACAAGACTCCGGTTCAATCTCTTCTTCCGTCTGGTCTCATTTCCAGAAACGAAGAACTGGTCCAGAAATCTGACGAGATGTCCCTGTGACGGGGTTTCTGAACAATCGACGATACATGTAGTCCTTTTCTGTAAGTACTACAGACTAGCAAGGAAAACATGGATTTTGCCCCTCCTTCGCTCAAGCGGTCTCAGACAATCATATCCAGCACTCTCCTACTTACAATCCCCGAAATCTCCGCATGAAGCAAAAATGATAGCGACCTTTCTTAAAATAGTAATATCAACTCGTCGCAAAGTCAATTCCTAAATTCGTACCATTTTCTTAACAGTAAACCACCTTGGCATCTTTTGTTCGGCACAGCGATGCCAGTTCTGTGATCAATTGCATTTTAAACTTTATATTCGTTCTTCTGACTATGTTTATCTCTCTGTTTTAAAATGTACTTTTTATGATTATACAAGTTTATAATCGAATAAAAGTTGATGAAATGAAATGAGTATCACTACCTCAGAATGGCATGCCTGAAATGTTTGTCTGTTCTCTCGCTCTCCTTCCCCCATTCCCCGACTGTTGCACCCTGTGGGGGGATCTTAGCTTGTGTTAACTATGAGAAGGGATGAGCAGCGGCAGGGGGAAGAAGGGTGTGGGAGTTTCAGAGGAGGCAAATGGACTGACTGCTTATTCTATTTAACAGCAGAGGAAGCAACACCTTGGAGGTGAATGATAGATATTATTATAAGGTCTTTCTTTGCTCAGGCAGGTGAGTGGTGTGTTAATGCGGCGCCACCTCTAGCTTTCTGACAGATGACTGTCATTGTTCACGTGCTGCCAGGGGATTGATCGATAGCTCGGTTGTCCAGCCCTGCAGTTAGACCAGGCTGTCTTCTTTCTTCCTCAAATGTATGTAATCGGTTGACCTGGGGATGACCTAGCAGAAGTGGAGCTGATTTTACACATACCTTTTCAAGTAGTTAAATAAAATCATAAATGGTAATACATATTGGCCAGTAGGCAGTTTTGGGATTTTTTTCTTTTAACATTAGCAATATAAAACCCATTGATTTTAAAGAAAGAAAAGCAGTTCCTAATACATGTAATAACTCTAATTTGCTAACAATAACTGGCACTTTACAGGGCAGTTTTAAAACAAGCATTGGCAAAACCAATGAGTTTCATCTTTGTAACCTATCGGCTTTTCTAATGGTTTTTAGCCAAACTGCAGTGGCTAGAATAAAAAAAGAATTTGATGCAGCCGCCTACCTCATTTTGTAGGCACACATGCAGGTTTTTCAACAACAGACAGTTAAAAGGTGTCCACAGGCATGTTATATAAAAAAGTTTTTCAGCAGCTTTATACTTTAGTACTTTTCAGTATGTTTTCAGTATCCCAAGGAAGCAGGAAGGTACTGAAGGGTTTTAGATGTGATCTCCCAAGTGTAATCATACATTTCTATATATACAAACATTGCAAACGCCAATAGGTCTCTCACTCGACACCTGCTGCCATTACTTTTCAGGTTTCACCTAGACAGCATATGCGGTGTCTCTGCAATACTTTTTTTAACATACAGTGGGCTTACAGCCCATCCATAGCTTACTATTTGTTAGCTTCAGCCTCACTCTCATTTCCTTAGTTCCATTTTGGCATGGCATGCGTAGGCCATCTTGTGTTTGCTTCTCTCCTGGAACATGGACCAAGTACTTGTGTCCATCCAGTGCTCCCATTTTTCGAGCTACTTTTTGTGTACAAGCACTCCATATGAGTACTTGTGTTTTTTAAGTCCATCTCCCATATCCCCATCCATCAAGCTTTTATTCCCTCCCACTCGCTCCTCTTCCATGTTGCTTCTTTTCCCTCTCTCGCTCCCACCCCCTACCCTGCACTCTATGGCACTGCACTCTACACCACTAAACTCTATTCTACGCCACTGCACTCTACGCCAATCTACTCTGCTGCTACACCACTCTACTCTGCACCACTCCACTCTACACAACTGCGCTCTACTCTGCACCACTGTAATCTTTGTAAGAGTACCATACGCCACTGCACTCTACTCTGCACCACTGGACTCTCTGCCACTCTACTCTGCAACACTCTACTCTACGCCACTGCACTCTACTCAACTCTACTCTATTCTATACCACTGCACTCCACGCTGCTACACTCTACACCACCTGTACTCTGCACCACTCTACACTGTGCCACTGTACTGCATGCCACTGTACTCTGCACCACTCTATTCTGTGCCACTACTCTCCGAGCCTTTGCACTCTACACCACTCTTCTCTGCACTGTACTCAACACCACTGCACTCTACTTCACTCTACTCTGGGGTGTTTGGACAAAATATCAAGAATACAAATATCATGGGACAGAATATTGTGTCAAAAATATCAAGGACAAGAATATCATGAAGGTCATTTTTTAAGGATAAGGCAAGTTTTACTATATATAACTCCACATATCTGTACCTTGACAATATATATATTCAAAGTACGTAGATCTGGAGATAAAGATAGTACATTTATACTTACCTATTTGCACTTACCTTGTCGATGTTCTTGTCCTCGATATTCAAAAAATATATTTTTTTATTAAACATACATCTGTTGCAGTGTACAGTATTACTTTAACAAATGTCTGTAAGTACAAATACATTTACCCTTACATCATAGTCCATAATCCTTTGTTGCAGTAATCATAACGGGTCTGAACTCTCCCACCCTAATATCCCAGGATGACCGACCCCTGTCCTCGATATTTTTGACACGATATTCTGTCCACATGATATTAGTGTTTCTGATATTCTGTCACTGATCCCTAATCTGCACCACTCTACTCCACTTTACGCCACTCTATTCTATACCACTGCACACTATCCCACTGCACTCCATGCCACTGCACTCTATCCCACTGCACTCTGTGACTTTACTCTATGCCACTTCACTCTACTCCACTGCGCTCTACGCCACTCTTCTCTGCCCCACTGCACTTTACACCACTAAATATATGCCAGTCCACTCTACGACACTCCATCCCACTGTACGCCACACTAGGCCAGTCTATGCTACTCTACTCTATGCCATGCCACTCCACACAGTGTCACTTTATGCCACTCTACACCACTCCACTCCACATTACACCACTTCACTCTATGCCACTTCACTCTACCCCACTTCACTCCACGCCACGCCACGTTACTCTATGCCACTCCAAGCCAATGCACCCTACACCACTCTACTCAATGGCACGCCACTCCACTCTTCTCTACTCCACTCCACCCTAAGACACTCTAGTGAACCTCACTCCACTCTACACCATTCTACTCTACTCAAATCCACTCTGTAGCACTCTGCTCTACCCTCTACTGCTCTACTCTACTACTCTATGCCAGTAGTCTCCACGCTATGTCACTCCACTCTACGCCACTCCACTCTACACCACTCTGCTCCACCCCACGCGTCTGCACGCCACTCCATTCCTTTCTGTGCCACTTAACTCTGCACCACTTCACTCTACGCCACCCCAGCCTACTGTACTCCACTCTACTTCATGTTACTTCACTCCACTGTACTCTACTCCACTCCACACTGCTGCACAACATTACTAAAAGCCATTGGTAAAGCCAACAGCTCTCGCATAGGTGAAACCTAATGGCTCTGCCAATGCTTGTTTTCCGTCTCGGCCCACATGCAATTTAAGGTAATAACATCAGCAGTGGAAAGATATAACTCATCTAATTAATGCACAATGATAGTGAAATGATCCTTGGACTAGTGAAACAGAAGACTAGTGAGGAAAGCCACTAAATCAATAAATGACAGAAGCTTTTCACAACTCCTTCTTCTGAAATGAAGTTCTAGGCATTGTGCCTAACTAGCAAATACGATGCTATAGCACTTTTGTACTTAAAATGTATATCAGGCCATACACAGACCAATTATGACATACACAACACCAGGCTGCAGCATTTCAATGGAGAACAGGCAAAATAATATGTTCAATTGTCATGGGCATTGTCTTTGTGGTATACTGAAACAAAGTTGCTCGCAAATCTGCAGAACAATATCAAGTTTTTAAAAATGTGCAAAGGAACCCTCCTTGCAAGGCCTCGAACTCATTAAACAATACAATTTTGTAAACAAGTAATGGAACTGAGGTGTGCTCGAAAACGTCACGACTGTAGCAAAGTGAATTTGTATAAATAAAGACGCTCTATTATCCGTGAAATGTGACTGTATAATTCTATGAAAGTTCCCCATATTGAATTAACATATTCAACCAAATACCCCTTATTTGGACATATTTAGAGTTTCTCGTGCAAAAATAATTAATTAGGAAAAAGAAACAACTTTTGGTATTCTCAAGAACAGCAGCAAACAAGACGATAAACAAAACTGTCAACCCTCGGAAGCTGACTTGCTTATCCCTGTGTGTAGGGATAAGCAATCCTCAGTGTTTTTAATGCTGTAAACTCTGTTGTTTAGGACCCCCATAAATTGGGCTTTTTAGCAAAGATGGTACAGCTTTTTGACAAATTAAATGTATGCAACATTTGCAGGGAGTAGTGGACAAGAAACATGTTTGTCTTTCTCTCGTTTTCCTGCTAAGATAGGGTTGGTGTGGGCAGAGGAGCTGTGGGAGGGTGGAACAGCTCAAGATAAGAACAAAGGTAACTGGGAATGCGAGAAAGCAAGAAACAGTCTGGGAGAGAATTGAGAGGGACAGCAGCACATGAAGGAGAGAACCAGAAAACACATGCACTGTCCGGGAGTGCTTAAAGAAAAATAAAAGAAGTAGTTCACTGAAAGTGAGCAGTGGAAGGACACAAATCTGCCAAATCAAGAGAAGGGTAAAGCGGATATGCTCCAGGAGATAGAGAAACACAAAAAGAGTAAGGCAAGCCATTGAATAATAAGGAAGCAAATGAGATTGACAGTGATGTCAACCAATGTTAGGCAATGGGCAGGTTGTACGCCCACTGTAAGTTCACAATAAGTTTCTAGCAACCAGACAGAAGCTGTCTGGTAGGCTCAACCTAAAAATGTGGTGCAAAAAAGGGAAACACATGCAGGAACAAGCTTAAGCCCATGGCGGCTACCACCTTTCTTTAGTGTCAACTACTGCCTGCCTCAAATGTGATTGCATCATCAGCAGAGCTGGATTGGCCTTTTATTCCATTGGGTATTTCCCCATGGACTGGAACAATTGGGAGTCGGTTTTTTAAGGTCAGCGACCACTACCTCTGTCTCCAGATCCCAGGGATTTATGGCAGTAGGCACAGCGGTCAAAATAGAGGGAGAGAAAGACAGAGAGACAAACAGATAGAGAGAGAGACACAGAGATTGAAAAGAAAGATACAGGAAAGGAGTTAGGCTAATAGAAGCGTTTTTACCAGGGCTGCCCAAACATCACAGGCCGTAGTTGGTTGCTAGGGCATAACGCATAAGTTTACCTTAGTCAGCCTTCAACTGATGTGATAATCTAATAATGACTTGGAGGGATAAATAGTGCAGAGTCAAGAAAGCAGGCCTGAACCCATTTCCCTTTGGTTTAATCCCTTTGATTTGGAAGAAAATAGTTAGGTAAGGCTAACAACAAGTCCAACAAAGTTCATAAACTATTGGCAGTCTATCATTGAACTTACTGTAGCCTGCACTGGCAACGATCACTATGTAATACTTTAAAAACAATTAACATTCAATCCACATTTAATTGTCCACAAAATATATTTATATCACAAACAAAAACAGATCAAAGCTGAAATTGAGGAAAACATTTTGTCCAGAGCATAAAGCATCCATAGGTGCAGATTGTTTGAGGATCCCTGCCTTCATCGCTTACGGAGAAAAGATAGTGATTGTATGAGTGGGTTAAACACGCATTAGTGTTGGATAGGAAAGTTGATATGAAATTGGTATGACTGGGTACAGCTAGAAGGTTCTGGCTAAAAAGTCTGGCAGAGAGATGCATTATGGGAAGGGATTTAGATATGGTTTGTGAGGTAGCCAGACTATAGTCACGGGGCAGCATATTTGAGTACAGACCAATAAAGGACAATGACCATGGGGCACAAAGAAGGAATACACGTAAACACCAGTGGCAACAGGTGAAAGGGTAGCTATAAATAGATTGCCATGGTATCTCCCTGGCAGCGTAGGGGGCCGTGAACATTCTGTAGGTAACGTGATGAAATGGGAGACACTAGGATAAATATGAGTTTAAGGAAACGCGTGTAGTGAGCCTAGGAGACTTGTAGGATGGTGGAATTTGCCAAGGAAATTGAAATTTAATCAAGGGGGGGGGGGGGTGAGATATGGATGTGAGGTGTCATTTAAAGAGTGAAAGTGAAGCAGTGAGTGATACTGCGGGAAGGTGATCTTCCCTCCATTCAGCACATTTGCAAGACTAAGTTCTTATCTTTATACGCTTGTTAGTTTTCATTTTTTTGATGAATTGCCACGCATGGGCCATATGCACTAAAGTTTGCTACTTTATGGGTCAGTTATTTTTATTGATGTTGCAGAATGTGTTACTTACACCCCCGCTTAAAATCGCTTGTGGGGTGTGAAATAATCACATTAAACTTTGAACTTTTCCCCTTCTATCTTTCCCTATGGGACTATAACAAGAATCGTAGAGGTCAGTGTCCTGTTCATGTATCCACTCAAGGCCGACTGGCATGCATAATGGCCGCTTGTTAGGTTTAAGAGTTGGCTCTAGGATTTTCAGTATCCTTAGTTTGTGGGGTAATTTGTGAGACTATTAAAAATCTGGAGCATCTGAGTTCTTGAAATTCATTAGAAAGGACAGTGATAAATGGCTCCCACACTTACTGGAAACCTTCCCCTATATACTCAACAACTCCCAGATCCGTTAGAGCGAGGCTCTGTGCTCTGGTAGGTTATCCATACCTGATTGCGTAATAACGTGTTTTGCTACATAGAGAGCCATGGCCATTTCATTACTTTTCAATGAGTGGAGAGGAAAGGGATGCCTGTTGGTCAGGCCAAGAATGATATAAACTGCAAATTTTGGATCTAGGTGTTAAAGAACAAATCTATATCATCCATCACTGCCTTCCAGTATTTTGAGAATTTGGGAGAAGGTCAAAATTGACGAATGGAAGTGTCAGGGCTATAGAAGCTTCTACAACAGTTTTCAGATTTCCCAGGATTCCACTTGTGAATTCCTACCGGGCCACTTACCAATCTGAGGTTATCTTCAGAGCTGCTACCCTACCTGTGCTGTTTTTAGTGGCGACTCAGAGCCTGTGCCTCATTTCATTTTTTTATCTGTGGAGATTCTCGCTATCTCTGACTTCAATCTCCTTTCTCTAGGGTTTTGTCGAATTGCTTAGCACGTGATAAAAGTAAGTTAATGCAAGTAATTAAGTCTAATCTTGCAGATGCATGATGTGAAGTGGAGAAATATGTGTAAATGGGTGTTTTAGAATAGGCTCTCCAGATGCCTTCCTAACTCATTTTTTTGAGCCATGCATTTCTGTTGTTTGTAGCTACACTTGTCTGTTCAATTCTCTGGGCTGGTCTGTCCAAGCCATTATGTAAGCTGAAGTCACACACAATAATGATCTTCTTGTCTGATGCTTGTAGATTAGTAGTTAACGTCTTTTTGACAAAGGGCTCTTGACTATCATTTGGTACATATACATTGGCCAATGTAGTAGATGTGTCTAGTGCCAATCTTAGTTCTCTCACTGGGCCATTTATATTCATCAACTTCTATTGCACCTCTTCTGTAACTGTGTTAGCTAGCAAGATGGCTACTCCTCCTTTCTTTTGGGAGCTCGGAGATTAATATTACTTCAGAGACCATCTAGGTTCTTAATCTAAGCTATCTACAACTGATTAAGTGGATTTACCGCAGCAACCCGATATCTCGCCTAGAGCCATGCAGCACTGATAAGACTGCACATCTCTTAACCATGGTGTTTGGAACCCATGCATTAAAGCTATTTTTTCTAAGTGAAAGTTTTTTTGCGACAGTCTGTTTAGTTGCGTCACTTCGTATTCTCCTATCACAGACTTTGTTTTCTTGAACCACTGGATCTACCTAATCCAAAGTCTATGTAGCTGAGCCTTTCCCTAGTGTTAATTTAGCAAATCCCTGCCCTTAACGTCCTCCACAGTATTCAACTGAACTACTTTCTCCTCCCTTTTGCAATCCTGAAAAGCCAGTGGGTTACAGTGCCTGGGTTGCAGACAGGGCATCTCTCCACATCTCCCTTTAACATGTCCCACCACCTTCTCTGCCCAAGCCTCCACAATATCTTTCAATGGTGATTAGGAATTTGCAAAGATACCCGCTTTAACATTCCTACTAACTATGTAACATTACCACCCAAAGGTGGATAATATTCATTGAGGGACAGACTTCTCTCACCTGCGATGTCAACTGTTTTTAGTTTCTTCGTTGATGACTTGACTCTCCTGGTCTATAGAGGCAGCATCAGGTTTAGAACCCCTTCTAGTGCATGTCACTATCCTCCGGTGATTACTTCTCTGGGTCTTGTGGGTATCCCTTGGGTTTGAACTCTCAGTGCTAGTTCCCTTAGTGAGGCATAGGAAGTGCCTCAAGCAGCACAGCTGACAAAGTTGGGCACTCTATGGAATGATGAGGAGGAAGGGATGACCCCATTTATCTTTGATGCTCTTATCTCTCGAGTATTCTGTGATTGGGCAGAAGTTCTGTGTCTTTGATGAGCAACTACAGATAGGTCTTGACAGAATCAGTTTATGTACCTCTAAAATAATTAAGCTTTTCTCCCCAGGCACCCTCGATATTTCCTTTTCAGTGTTCAATCATGGACACAGGTGAGGGTGTGTGCAGTGTTTCCCTCTCTGGACTCTGGACCCCCCTTGTCTCTAACGTCAGTCAAGTTGCCCCCAGTGGCCCAATATCACTTGTTGCAAATCTGGAGTAGGTCTGTGTCTCAGGACCCACTGATCCGTCCAGGCTTTGGATGCTGGTGCCATGTTGGATGTGGCACGAAATGCCTTACTCCCACCTCCAGCCCGAGTCCACTCTCATCAGAGCTCTTTGTATGAAAAGGTCCATGTGGAAGGCACTCCATCTGGAACAACTGTTTTTGGGGCAGGCTCGGGCAGACACTGGCAGAGTCATTCTTATCAGCTGTCTTGAATACCCACAGCCCTTATAAGAGTCCAGAAATACAAGATCTTGACTGGTGTATGTTTCATGAGAAGTCAGTGTATGTATCCGGGGGGCGTCCCCGCAAATGGGTCAAGATATGGGGAACCTGGAATGCTTATCGTGGTGATATCTTTGAGCCGCCGGAACTCGAACCTACAGACATGGACCGGGAGGACGCCTAGGCCCGTTTCCTTCTTCTTAATCTCTCGCTGTTATTGTTGGGAACTGCACCCATAAATATGTAACAGTGGTCACCCGATACACCCTGGTCAATGTTTGTGTATTGTATTGTTGATTTCTTTTGTTAATAAAAAGAATTAAAAAAAAAAAGAGTCCAGAAATACAGAGGCACAAACTCATGGAGTTGTGGGAAAGCCTTCCACTGCATGACACAATGCTTCATGCTTCCTGGCATAGGGGCACACAGACAATATGTGCACCTACTTTGGAGACTTCACTATTGTTTACACATGGCCCTGCCATTTGTACTTGTGCATGCCCAAACGGCTGCCTGGCGTTACATAGGATGCAGCCTTCTAAGAATGTAATAGATAGACCTAGTATGTGACACTTCTGTTTCTCTATATGAGAGTTAATCTTGAAGGTTACCTGACTATGAGCTGTGACAGAACATTATTACAACCCCAGATTGGTGCATCGTAAGCAGCATGCAGTTGGACATGACATCATGAGATCAAGGACAGATGCTATCCTTGTGCCATATTTACTTAAATGGCCGGTACCACCATATACAGTGATGGAAGCACCATTACTACCACTACCACTCCTTCAACAAGAGGGAATAAACCTTCAACCTTTGATGCAAACAATATTTGGTGACATAAAATACAATTCTAAAATCAATTGTCCCTATAAAACGGACTGTATTAAGAGATGAGACACAACCTAATGCACTTTGGACTGGCACTGACTGAGCATACCTGTGAAGAAGATGTAGGTGGAGCCTTTCTTCGACTCATCCTTTTTGCACTCCGGCCCATCACACGACTTAGACCAGCAGCTGAACTCCCCGGTGTCCGCTGCAGTGGTGTTCACCAGGCTCAACTGGCTGTATTTCTCGTTCTGTTTAATGCTGGATAGAAAAAGAGAGAAACAGAGCATGGTGAATGATCCACTTTGTTGTCACTACACACCTCTGTGAATCTGCCCATCCTGTTTTTTTCGATGTGCTGGTAATGGCACACTACCATACTCCCAATACCTTAACGAAGAGAGGAGGTAGCGGTGGAAAAGGTGGGGAACGCGTTTTAAGAGTTGTTTTCTTGAAACAAAAGTAATGTTACGATAATCAAAGGACATACGCATATGTTGTCTTATGTTGATATTATTATTACAGCACACGTACAACCTAAGGTTTCTTGTCGTTAAAAGGTAACAGGAGTAAAAGCCGGAAGAGGCACTGCTGTATTCATTTATAGATGAAAATCTTGTTTAAATAACCAAGTTTGTAACTCCTTTCTAAACATCATAAAGTCATTACTAAGGCGAAGGGCAAGGGGGAGAGTTCCAAAGGGCTGGAGCTAGTACCGAAAACCCAATACCACCCATCCTTTTCTTTATAAGAGTCAGGATAGTAAGCAAGTTGGATGAAAAGGAATGCAGTAACCAACTAGTTTAAATAAATTAGGGGTCCAGATCATAGAGGGCCTTAAAGGTAATGCAACATACCTTAAATATAATCCCCTGTTCCACCGGAAGCCAATGAAGGTCTAGTAATAGTGGAATGCTATGACAGTATCAAGTTTGATTAGAAATAAGTCTAGCAGCCGCCCTCATTCCGTATAATCTGCTTTCTACCCACATGGGCATTAGTGATATCCAAGTAAAGGGAGTTAGATAATCCAGGCGAACATGATTGAGACCCTCACCACCATGATTTGGGCTTCTTTAGTCAGGAACGTAGCTATTTTTTTCATGTTCTGGAGCATATAAACACAATTAGAGATTACTGATCCTATCTGGGATTTTAAAGACAGCTAGCTCATGGTCTATTATCACTCCCAGGCTTTTTGTAGATTTTTTTAGGGAAGGAGGCATCCCCAATGCTGGTCGCCAGATTAAAAAAGACTTAGATCAGCTTTGTTGTTCACTAAAATAATTACTGTTTCTTCTGCGTTATGTTTTAAAAAGTTGCTACCCATCTAATCCAGGATAAACACATTATATATTGAAAATTCCTTTGGAAAGTAAGAGAGCCATCAAGTGTGATAATAAACTGAGATTTGCGTAATTGTAGATTCTCTCCAGACGACCCTTTGACACCTGCTCACTTTCGTCAGTATGACAGTCTTATTGCGCCAGTGAACATGGATTTGGTCAATCTATCTCTAACCACTGCATCTGTATCATCTGTGTGGAAGCACGCCGAAGTCATACCCCTTCTGAAGAAACCGTCCCTGGACCCAGCAGAGTTGGGTTAGGGACCTATTTCTCAACGGCCCTTTCTTGCTAAGACGGTAGAATTTCACGTAAATACCATCCTTACTGAGTTTATCAAGAGAAATGATATTCTAGACTCCTTGCAAAACTGTTTCAGGTCCTGCCACAGTACCAAATCAGCTCCGTTGGCAGTGACAGAAGAAATCCGTGGTAACCTTGATGTTGGAAACCCTGCAGCCTTGGTTCCTTTGGACTTAAGTGCCGCCTTCAACACTATCTCCCACATGATACTTTTAAATCGTCTCCAGGAAATAGGAATTAGGGGATCGGCCTTGGCCTTGCTGCGCTCCTTTTTGGAGGGTAGATCTTTCCAGGTTCTGGTGCCCCCTTTTCGCTCTCAGGTTTATGCCTTGCAACAGGGGGTGCCACAAGGCTCAATTTTGAGCCCCTTACTTTTTAACGTATATGTTCAAACCCTAGCTGCTGTGGCTAAAATTAGAAGGTTGTTGTTGGTGTTGTACGCCAACAACACCCAATTGGTTATCCCCTTTTCAAAGAAATGTAACCACAACCTTGTGAAATTTAAGACGGACTTGATGGTGATTGTGGACTGGATGGCTTCAAACTATTTACAGCTGAATGCCAGTAAGTCAGAAATTCTGCTGTTTCGGAGGGACCATGATATGTGGTCTGAGCAATATTGGCAAGATCAACTAAAACCAGCACCCTCACCGAAAGAGGCAGTTAAGAATCTCAGTGTTTGGTTTGACAGTGGTCTCTCATTTGATACCCAATAAAAGTCAGTAGCAGGGACCAGTTTTGGGCTCCTGCGAGGACTAAAACCTCTACTTGGCTTCTCTGATTCTAAAATTCGTCAGAACATTGTGCAAGCTACAATCTTATCTAGATTGGACTACGGCAACTCTCTTTATTTAGGCTCTAATAAGTCCAGCACTTGACGTTTGCAGAGAATACAGAAAGCAGCAGCTCATATTCTCTTGGCACTCCCTAAAACCTGTTCTGTGTATAAATTTCTACCCAAACTCCATTGGTTGCCAGTGGAGAAAATAGTTCAGTTCAAGACACTATGTGTGGCCCACAGGATTCTAACTCAGCAAGCACCTTCGGGGTTGGCTGACCTATTAGCTTGCTATGTTCCTCGACGTTCTTTACGCTCAGCCGATCAAGGGCTTGCGAGTGTCCCCTGATTTTTAAGAGCAAGAGCTGGTGGACGCTCTTTTAGAGTGCTTGCGGCCAGACTATGGAATTCACTTCCTGCCTCAATCAGAGGGATTCAGAATCATCTTGCCTTTCACAAAGCCATAAAGACCTGGCTTTTCCCGACCTAAAACCCCTTTAACCTGTTACAGTCTTGAGTCTTTGGTTGCGCTGTGTTGCCCCGTTGCTGGGGCAGCCAAGCGCATTACAAATCCGACAATAAATAAATAAATACAGTTCAAGAGATTCAAAGCCTAAATAAAAGGTCTAATATAATTATTGAATAATTGAGGGAAAAGGAAAGAGCTCTAAGTGACCGACACCTCACTCGAGAAGCCGAGGCTTTAAAAGAACCCAAATTAACTGATCGCAAAGCTGCAGACAAATCTTAAGACACCAAAGCGGAGGTTAATCCATCATCACAGACCTGACACATATTGTCTACTACTACCAGCATACCAGACTCAATACAACGTTTAGGGTAAAATTCAGTTTGATGCATTTAAAAAATTTGCAAAGTTTCAAGATGGGCACAAACCGCTTGTGCCACTTGAGATTTTAATAGTTTAGCCTGAAAATGCAACAAAAAAAATTGGATGGTAGTTTTTTAAAAGCAGGGGTCTTCTCCTTGTTTTTCTTGCAAAGGGATTACCACTGCTTCCTTAAAGGAATTCGGTATGATTCCCTGTAGAAGAGAGGAGTTTAATAAGATCAGAAACGGGCCAGAGAATTCCCAGGCAAAAAATTTCAGAAATTTAGGAGTGCAAGGATCATTAGGTGAGCCTCATTTCACTCTGAACATAACCTCCAAGACCGCTCTTAAAGGATTGCTGTACATTTGTAATTTTGGGGTTTCTAAACCATTGCATTTTACCTTAAAACAAATCAACTGCAATACGTTGTAAGCCTTTCTTCTTAAATGATTCCCTTTCAATATTGTAAACAGCTTTAAGATACAACGGAAGCACCCACAATACATTAAATTCACTGTATCTACAAACCATTAGATAGACACTACATTGACTTTTTACTGATGCACCAATGCACTACATCTACATAACACTTCTAAGACACCACTACCACGAAATTGTTAGGATTGGAAGAGAGCTGGTTGGGGCTAACATTGTGGCAAGATATAACAAAAGGCTTTGGATTAGGGTTAGTGTGGTATATTAAAAGAGAGGGTTAGGCATCGGTGTTGGGTTAGTACTGGGGGAGTTATGTCTAGGAATAGACCTATTGTTAGGCGAGGAGTTAAGGCTTAGCTGAGCATTAGGATTAGGGTTAGATCAGATTATTTCCAGACCATTGCATGTTTAGGAAAGCACTAAAATCGTTCTGTTTAGCTTGACTTGGCCATAAAATCATTCTAGACCTACTGGGTGTCATGTAGTTTGGGTTGCTAGTGCTCTGATTCCTTTGAGGGAAATTTGTTGTGCTCGTCAAACTCAAAAAACTCAATATAGCAAAACAAAGATTTACAAATATGAGAGAAGCATCAGGTGATCAAAACAATCAGTTATTCTGAGATACAGCTTCCACATTCGGACATTGATGTAGCGTACGCTCATAGTGTGCTTATTGAATATATATGTTCTCAAGTGTACACTGGAATGCAGATTTTATTTTAATCATACACACAGTATCTTAGATGTATCTGATTGCCAAATGCCACTTACATTTGAAGCCTTCTTAAAGCATAGTGTTTAATATTATTAATGTGAGATTAATGCAACTTCTAGTGGGTGTAGTACACTTGGTTAAGTATACAGTACACCCTTCATTACAAAATCCTTCTCACCAATCTGGCACGACTGAAAATATTAATTATGTTGTTGAAAATACCAGCGAACTGTTTCCTATTTCTCCTTTGTAAGGGAGTCCCTCATTTCATTTAAATACTTCATTTGATTTAATTATAAAATCATAAAAGTTTAATACAAAGCACTGTAATATCTTAAAAACGTGTGCACAAGTGTACAGTAAAAAACGCAATTCATAAAATCAGTAAGAGAAAATTTCTAATCCATATTAAAAACACTACCCAACCCTAGCCAGGGCAGTTTAAATTAATTAAATTGTTCTTCCTGGCATAAAATGCAGCCCACAAAAAGCTTGGCATACTACAGTATCTCTCTAGAGTAGAAAAAGTAGGTAAAGATAAGCAGGGTGGCATTGGAAGAAATTGAGGGGTCTTAAAACAGGGAAAAAATAAACGTTTTCACTGGTTAGTGTAATTTTTACAAAAGAGGACTACATGCATGGTACTCTGTGCCGCCAGGTCATTCATTATAGGGAATCTAATTAAATGATGGTAAATATCCATTCTTAGGCGAGTGAGAACAAATCTGTGCCTAAAGTTTAGTACAAGCTTAAGATAAGGCTGCATTTCATACATACATATTTTAGGATGGTTTGATATTTTAATACACTAGGCATTAATATTTCGATGGACAACCTAAGATTCTCAAGGTGCGCCATTTCAGATCTTTTCTATTACAGTTGCGGCCGATATGGCTCCCGGGTGGGAGGCGGGCACAGGGGGTGGTGTTCGCTGGGGGTCATAATAATAATTTTTTTACAAAACTTACCTCAAGGCCGGGTCCCTCATCTTCTTTGCTCCTGCTCTCCTGTCTCTGACAGGAACAGTAATCAGGCAGCCGGGCTCCTTCCCCATAGCCAATCACAACGCTGCAATGCAGCGTTGAGATTGGTCTGAGCGCCGAGACATGACGCTCAGCCTAGGACTGTGGAGGTGGGCATGTTCTCCATGCATAAGGGGAAAGGGCACATGACTGGTTTGGGCGGCCCAAGAGGGTGACGCCATGGTGCACAAAAGTTGTGTTGGGCGGGCCACAGCCGCATTGAGCACGTTGAGGATAGCAGCAATGCAGGGCTGCAGGATATGCTACTATGGTTACACAGCAAGTGGAAAATCCACACTTACTTTCATTTAGTCTTCCTCAAGAGCCCTCACTGTCAAGTTCCAAATGCGCTCTCGTAGCTTCCTTACCTCAACTCCGTCATGAGCCAGCTCCCAGCTACAATTATCCAATGGGAGGCTTAGGCTCAGGCAGGGGCAGGGTGCAGCAGACTCAGGAAATAGAATGCAAGACATAGTTTGTCGATGATTTCTTGGATTTTTGATCGACATGATGACATCATCACTAACGTGTTGATACACAATCATGCCTGCCTAGACAGGCCTATGCTGGCCTGCCTATGAACATTTACCAGCCAGTCACTATTCAATGTATGTTATTCTTTTTATTTTGAATTTGAACAATTAATATTGAGACCTCTACCTGCAGGTTCAGAAATTGTATGTGAAAGAAGTGCAGGTGCTGAGCACCTGAAAGCACCTGCTCAAATTAAGCGCTGCAACTTACCATGGATGACACAGTCAAATGTCAATGACAAATCGACAAAGGGCAAATAGATGTTCCCCTCTTTGACCTTGGTGTACTTTCCAATTGGCATGCTCAAATTCAGTCCCTGCTTGATGGTCCCAATGCCAGGGCAGGATCCATAGTTCAGATCTGACAGAGTGTCATAAGATTCCACCCAATCCTGTAGCCAACTCAAGATGATACGGCCAGCTATCTTTGCTAAGGAGTTGAGGAGATAGATTGGTCTGTAGCATGCAGGTTTGAGACAATCTCCCTTTTTATAAATTGGCACAATAATTGATTCTGTCCATGTTGGTAAAAAACTGTGTTACGGCATGCCCCCAATACCAGCGTCAGTAGAGGGCCCCACAGAGAGGTATCAGCCATAAACAAGTCCACTGGTACCGCATTGGGGCTAGGGGCTTCCGCCCTTACTTGCATTTATTGCCCTGTTTTCTTCCTCCAAGCTTAAAGGAGGACTGATTGAACCTTTGGAGAGTAGTCTTTAGTATACAAAGCAAAGACGTTAGGATAAAAGTGGGGTGGGTATATGTGCTATGCACCAGCGGGAATTTAGGATTTGTAATCTCATATAGGGTTCAGATAACAGCCCTCGGGAGGAGATGTTGCCTGAATAATCTGAATATGAACTGTTGAGGCAATGAATTTATGAGATTAACTGATGACCCTAGTTAATGCTCTGCACTCCATTTTACTGCAAAATCAGTAGACACTTAAACAAATACCTAGTTTGAACATGGATTGAAATGTTTGTGATGACTAAAACCGAGACACGTGCAATGTAAGACATCACCCTACAGTATCACATCTGTTGTACCACTGGGTTTGGCCCCATCATTATTATTCAGCATTTTCCCTCAACCTCTGCTAATATAACACAAAGATTTACCTGCACTGTATACCACTGTGCAAATTAAATTAAAATACAGTCCTGGATTTCTGGCTGATTAACAGTCACTCTCAGATATTATAAAATGCCTACAAAAACAGATGAATGGACAAAAGCCTTCTTCGGTTAATTTTTTAAAGAGTGGAGATAATGATCTTCAGAGATAAACTGTAGATCTGGATGAAAGAAATATTGACACCTAACATTTGTACTCTTCAGCTACTATGCAGAAGGGCTGGTGCCTTGTATTTATTTACATGTGAAACCATAGGCTTCAAATGCATATTCTGTAAAACATACACTCCAAAATATGGAAGGCCATAATCAGGACTGTAAAAAATATCTCCTTTAACAAAATTAAATATAGGACACCATTTTTGAAAGTGCCAACAAGATAGGTTCTACAGGGGGAGTCGTCGCCGTACAAACGGAGCGCGACGTGAAGAACACCCCTGCCGCGCTCGCCCATGTAGCATTACAAATCACCAATGATGAAAGGTGAAGGGTGAATATCCAATAGTGCCCCCTCGGAGAATCTGTGAGTTTCACAATTTTTAACACATTCCTCACTAAAGGGTACGTCTTAGCACACGCATACCACCAGGGATCACGATTTTTTCGGTCCTGACGAATGCCGAGTCAAATTGACTGATGATAGCAGAAACATGTTGACTTTGTTGAATTATAGGACAAACGAGTTCTAAAATTAAAACTCTATTTTTTATCCGCCTAATTTTTTTTTAACTGGAACAGCCTGGCCCCTTATTAAAATGTATACTGGGCACAGCCTGTTTCTTTTAACCCACTTACACTATCACTAATCACCACACCACTTCATTTGAGAAAAACAAAAAAACCAGCTCCGCTGTAACACAGGCGTTGTAGCACACTGGGGGGCATTCGGTCTCCCCAGTGGCAACCCAATGATGAAGCATGTCACCACTAGGATGTGAGTGAGGGTTCTTTTAGAAGAAAAAGTTTTTTCCCCTTTTCTTTCACCTTTTTGTGGCTTGGGATTTTCCTTATATATTTGTGAGCGCTTTACTTATATAGTCACTCTTTTGTTGTTGTTGTCTATTACTGAGGGGTTGATGAGTGACCCATAAAGAACCCTAACTCTCTTGTTGTTGAATTATATTATTTCTAAATCTGCCATGATCACTTTTCGCATGCTGTAGTATTGTGTTAATTTACTATTCTAACTCGGGTCCAAGTAGATTTGGGGGCAAATGCTTGACAGAGGGATTAGGTGAAGGTCAGAATTGTGTAAGGAGATATTTAGGTAAGCTGAATTCAATTTGTTATAGCCTACGTTGCACAAAAAATATTTTTACACAAGGGGGGTTCATGAACGTAACTCTCTGAGCATAGAACTACACACATCGCATGCAATAGAGTGTTTACTACTGTACAACTGTACCTACAACTATGCTTAGTTGTAGGTGTCGGTGTCGGTGTCCCCGCCCATCGTGTCAAATGTGAAAGATTTGTATATTGTTGTGTTTGATTATTGATTCCGAATGAATTTCCAGATTCATGCCCTTATTTGGTATAATTCACATTGCCCTTACATAGGCATAGAAATCCAGTCCTTATTTAGGCATAGACCATGCTACCCAAATACATGCATGGCTACTTCCATCCATTCATCTACACCACAACGATGTTTTGGAAAACCAGACTCTTAAGCCGTTAGGGACTTCCCCTTACCTGGATATTGATTTCTCCAAGAACTCATTATTACGAATGAACAACTATTCCTTAGGGGTGAAGAACTGAAAAATCTTCATTCTCAGGGGTCTTACTAATATCAATAAAGAACTTGGCACAAAAGCTGAAATATGAAAATACATCTTTATTAAATTTAATAAATGAGGCCACGTTACACAGAAGCCTTAGCAACCGAATGAGGTAGTCTAAAGAGTACAGAACACAGAGGTCTTTTATATGCTTAGGGTTACAAACTCAGCATAAAAGAAAGGGGCAGTCGTAGCTTTTGCAAGCATGCAAAATACCTAATATGGACATACAAGATCTGCAAAATATTAGCCAATAGAAAAACATTTAAAACAAGGCATCATGTAACCAGAACGTCCCCCTTACGTCGTGTTTCTGCCTAACCCACAAGTAAATTAATTACAGCACCTATAGGTCAATCAGTAATGGCAGGACATGTCTGTATGCAGTTAGGCCGGCTGGTGTCTGAGATTGATTTTAAAGCAAGAACAGAGGGTTTTCAACACGTTGCAGTCCAAAGGGCAGAGACATTTCATGAATAGAGCAGCCTGTGTAAAGGCAACACAAAATGAAGTTTGAATGTAAATTGAAATCAAAATTAAGGAACCTCAGGGGCTGATTCATGACGTTCTTATGCCCTACTTTTACGTCAATACTGGCATTCCTAAGCACCTTCAACCAACCACTCTCATTCTAAGGTATGGAGCTGATTAGAACCTAGAGAAACCTTTGGCAAGTCTTGGCAGAACTAAAACTTATGCTAAACAGCACCTACTTCTTCCCTGGTACTAGATCTAGGTTAGGTACATTGGGGTAGGTGTATTTTAGAAGCACCAGTTGAGTATTTTTAGCCTGTGTTATTTATGTATGTATTTTTATATATGTCATAGCAACAGACAATGCTATTACAATATTATTTTATATTACTGTTTCCACAGTACGCATTATACTTTGCAATCTGTCTAACGATTGTAGCAGTTCATATCTCTTGCATGAGAAATAAGACTGTTCAATAACCCCTTTTATTGAAACGTCCGTCTCTCTATTTCTCTGCAACTCTGTAGAAATGAAGCATGCACGACTGACTGATTGAAATAGTTATCTATTGTTTCTACGACTCTGGGGATATTGTTCCTGTCCTAGGGGAAACAAAGTTGTCATGTTTATGCGGTTGTCAGAGACTAATCCCTTTTGTTTATTCGAGAAAGTTTCTAGTGACCTCTGAGTTAGCTGGCACACAATTACTTTTAGTATACTCGATAGAGACATACTGACCTCAGTCCTATGTCAAATCTATAGTATATAGTATTCCAATGTGCAGAGCCTATTGGGAATATAGGAACTACACTACAATATGACCTCAGCTCAATCTTGTTCAGAGAGCATGTACATGAAAAATTAAGATAGTGCTGAATTTAAAGCATCTCATCTTACAACATACTTTAATTGCCAGTGCCAGTGCCAAGCAGGATTACTGCAAGAAGCAGTTTGCATGTCTTCTCTTATACAGAACTCGATTGCATAACTTAAAAAACACACAGACAATAGTCTCTGAGCCTCGCCCATCACCACAAGCTGCATTCTATACAGAAGCTAGGCATCATGGGAGCGAATAATTCAAATTTGAAATACAATTAATTCACCCTAATGCACGTGGGATGAATTCCCAATGGATCTTGAACAACATCCTTGTACCCACCAGGACTGCCCCAGCTCTGTCCCAACATAGAACAGGGTTGAAGACGCACCTTTTTAAAGAACACTACATCACACTGCAGTAGCAGTACAGTTCTGCTCCTAGAAACCAGCTACGATTTCAACTACCTGTCGACTGTATTCTTGCCTTTGACACTGTACAGTGCTCCTCTGCTTTGGATAGGTTTGCACATACATGCACCAGCACCCGCCAAGTCGAACACCAGCAGCACCCACCTCAAGTGCATCCTGCTCAACACCCGCTCCGTCCACAGACACGCCATCGAACTCTGGAACCTCCTAGACGCCACAGCCCCTGACGTTGCCTTCCTCACGGAGACCTGGATGAACGCCTCTTCAGCTCCCGACATCGCCATCGCTATCCCAGAGGGCTACAAGATCGTCCGGAGGGACCGCAACGCCAACCAGATGGGAGGAGGCATCGCCATCATCCACAGGAACACCATCCGTCTCACGACCAGCACCGACAACACCCTGACCAGCGCCGAACACCTGCATTTCCAGATCCACACCGACCCGAACACCACCCTCAGAGGCACCCTGATCTACCGACCCCCGGGACCACGCACACAATTCAGCGAGGACATCGCCGACTTCGTCAGCCCGCATGCCCTCCCCTCCGCTGACTACATCCTCCTGGGGGACCTCAACTTCCATCTGGAGAACAACAAGGACCGCAACACCAGCACCCTGCTCGACAACCTCGCCAATCTTGGACTCAAGCAGCTGGTGTCCACCCCCACCCACCTCGCCGGACACACCCTCGACGCAGTCTTCTCTTCCAGCACAGACATCGACTTCAGCCACGCCACAGAGCTTCAATGGACGGACCACAGCTGCGTCCACTTCACCTTCAAGAGAACGACGACCCACCACCACCAGCAACAGGCCGCCCGCAGAAGCTGGAACAAGATCACAGCAGACCAGCTCGCCACCTCCCTGGGCCAGCACCCTCCTGCCAGCTCAGCGAACCCCAGCCAGGCCGCCGACAACCTCACGAAGTGGGTCAGCATCTGCGCGGACGAGCTCGCCCCGCTGAGGACCCCGCCCAGCAGACCCGGCAGCAAGAAAGCCCCGTGGTTCACCGACGAACTCAAGAGCTCCAAGAAGAACTGCCGAGCCCTCGAGAAAGTCTGGAGAAGGGAACCTGCACCGGACAACAGGACCACCCTCAAGCTGGCCACTCGGAAGCACCACCAGCTGATCCGCGCCGCCAAGAAAACTGCATTCAAGGACCGGCTGGACAACAACGCACACAACAGCAAGGAACTCTTCAACATCGTGAAAGAGCTATCCAACCCCAGCGCAGGAAACAACGACATCACCCCATCGCAAGACCTCTGCAACTCCCTCGCCTCATACTTCCACAACAAGATCGCGGACATACACAACAGCTTCAACAACCAACCAACGCACACCATGACCGAACAACCACCCCCCACCACCACCCTCCATGCCTGGACCCCGATCAGCACCGAAGACACCATCCGCACGATGAACTCCATTCACTCCGGATCACCGACCGACCCCTGCCCTCACCACGTCTTCAACAAGGCCGACGCTGTCATCGCACCCCACCTGCGAGACATCATCAACACATCCTTCGACACCGCCACCTTCCCTGAGAGCTGGAAGCACGCCGAACTCAGCGCTCTACTCAAGAAACCAACAGCGGACCCCACCGAACTCAAGAACTACCGCCCCATCTCGCTCCTCCCGTTTCCAGCCAAAGTCATCGAGAAGACCGTCAACAAGCAGATGGCCGCCTTCCTCGAGACGAATGGATCCCTCGACCCCTCACAGTCCGGCTTCCGAGCCAATCACAGCACCGAGACCGCCCTCATCGCCGCCACCGATGACATCCGAGCCCTGATGGACAACGGAGAAACAGCGGCCCTCATCCTCCTAGACCTCTCCGCGGCATTCGACACTGTCTGCCACCGCACCCTAGTACAGCGCCTCAGCAACGTCGGAATCCAGGACAAGGCGCTGGAATGGATCATCTCCTTCCTCGACGGAAGAACACAGAGAGTCCGCCTACCACCGTACAAGTCAGAGGCCTCCGAAGTCATCTGCGGCGTCCCTCAAGGATCCTCTCTGAGCCCCACCCTCTTCAACGTTTACATGAGCCCCCTCGCGGCCATCGCACGCCAACACAACCTCAGCATAATCTCCTACGCCGACGACACCCAGCTGATCCTCTCCCTGACCAACGACCCCGCCACCGCCAGAGCCAACCTGCACGAAGGGATGAAAGAGGTAGACGAGTGGATGACGACCAGCCGCCTGAAACTGAACTCTGACAAGACGGAGGTCCTCATCCTGGGCTCTTCACCCTCCGCCTGGGACGACTCCTGGTGGCCTCCCGCCCTGGGCACCGCACCCAAACCGACAGACCATGCACGCAACCTGGGCTTCATCCTGGACTCCTCCCTCTCCATGACCAGGCAAGTCAACAACGTCTCCTCGGCGTGCTTCAACATCCTACGCATGCTACAGAAGATCTTCTGGTGGATCCCCACCGAGACCAGGAAGACCGTCACCCAGGCCCTCGTCACTAGCCGACTGGACTACGGCAACGCCCTCTACGCCGGTACCACCGCCAAGCTCCAGAAGAGACTCCAGCGGATCCAGAACGCCTCAGCCAGACTCATCCTCGACATCCCACGAACCAGCCACATCTCCGGACATCTGAGAGACCTTCACTGGCTCCCCGTCAACAAAAGAATCACCTTCCGCCTCCTCACCCACGCACACAAAGCCCTACACGACCAAGGCCCGAGCTACTTCAACAGCCGGATCAACTTCTACGCTCCCAAACGCCACCTCCGATCAGCCAACCACGCCCTCGCCGCCGTCCCCCGCATCCGAAGAGCGACTACAGGAGGAAGGTCCTTCTCCTACCTGGCCGCCAAGACCTGGAACTCCCTCCCGACCGACCTGCGCCTGACCCAAGACCACCTCTCCTTCAGGAAGAAGCTGAAGACCTGGCTGTTCGAGCAGTAGCGCCCCCCCCTCCTCCCCCAGCGCCTTGAGACCCTACGGGTATGTAGCGCGCTCTATAAGTGTCATTGATTGATTGATTGACTGTTATCCAAAAATAAGCCATTATATAACTAGCCGAAAAAGTTGAATTGTTTAGATTATTATGTGCGTCCTCTGCATCTGGTCTTCAACTACTATAGCCTTAGAGCCAGATGTAGTGGGCTCTACCGACCATTAACGGCCCACTCCAGAGTTAATGGTCCGAGCCGAAGGAGAGGGCCTTTAACAAGGGAGCGGACCTTTAAAGGTTGGGCCAGCCCTCTACATAGGGCTCTAAAGCTATTAGAACATTCCGCCCCTAGAGGGCAGAATGTTTTAGTTTGTAAAAACAAAGGATTTAAATCCCCTTGGCTCAGAGAAGCCTTTATTCACAGCAATAGGCGGGAAATGGAAAAAAAACATTGGAATGTTACTCTAGGGGCTTCTATCAGCCAGTAGAAGCCCAGAGCCCTCCATTGTCTTTGATGAAGCTCTCAACATTTCAATGTTCTAATATGGGTTCAAAAGTCTGGAGCTCTGCCCTGACAGTACCTTATTTCTACACAGATCAGAAGGCCTATTCCCTTTGACTTGTTACTGGCACTGACTCTTAGTTAAGTGCAACTTACGTCAATTTGAAATCTTAAAAGGAACAGATGTATTCCCTCACTTGTATACAAATTAAATGCTTGAAATACATTAACGATGATTCAGAATAATTAGATACATTTCGTAATAGATGGATAAATAAATATTTGTGTCAGTGCCAGAATTCTGTGCTAGTGAAAGCCAAAGTGGTTTGTAATTCAAAATAAAGCTCGGCAAGCCACAACATGACAATGAGAAATATTAACTTAATGAGAGTCCTAGCTAAGCAACAATTATATTGATTTCTTCCAATGGATGGCAGTTTTCAAAACATCCTCCTATGTAATTAATGCAAATAAGTGCACACAGCTTCTGGGAAATGTTTTTGTGTTGTATTCACAGTAACAGCATGAATCAGACCAGCAAAGCGCTCAGAATCTCACGTACTGAGAAGGGAACAGTGAGTATCTGAAACTAGGTATATTGCACAGTTCTGCCTGAAGCATGGATTTCTTCCACCGAACACCTAACATTACCTCTGCCTTCTCTGCTCTCATGTTCATTTTTAGAGCAGAGAAAAGGTGGTGTTTAGTGATAGACCTACAGCTGTTTTTGTAGTCTCTGCATTTCTACCTTATTACATACCTCTTTCCAGCCCTACTTTCCAATTAATTGGAACTTAAAAACAACTTAGAAAACAAATAAATGTGACTGAACTGCTGTGTAAGCATGCTAAAATACGATAGGAACAATACAGGAAAATCCATCGTTTTACTCTCTGTCTGAGACAATGATATTCAAACCATTTTTTAGGTCTCGCCTGTCGATGCGCATGCGCATCGAGCAAGCGAGAGTATTGGGACTTATCCACTCTTTCCCCAACTTGCAAGGAATCGTGGCGATTCCTTGCAGTGCCCGTGACTTTTAGGCTCAATGCGCATGCGCTTTGAGCTTAAAAGCGCGTGCACATCAGTTCCCTCAGCCGCACTCCGCCCCCTCCCCTTCCCGCCGTGTCGCATTTCTCCTCCCCCCTCCCCTCTGTTTGTTAAATTTAACCCGCTCCGCCCCCTCCCCTTCCCGCCGTGTCGCATTTCTCCTCCCCCCTCCCCTCTCTTCCCTCCGTCTTGTTTATTTTACCCGCTCCGCCCCCTCCCCTTCCCACCGTGTCGCATTTCTCCTCCCCCCTCCCCTCTCTTCCCTCCGTCTTGTTGCCTATGGGCGGCTGTGCTGGCAAGCAGCGCTGCTTCCTCTCCTCTTTCTGTTGAAACAAACAGCAGGGAGGGGAGGCGCTTCCAGGGCCAGCTCACTCTCGCTCTCTTCGTCTTGTTTTGCTTTCGATCTAGACCCGTCTCCAGCAACAGCCTCTGCTGCCTTAACTTTTAGTTTTCTGAGTGTATCGCTTTTTTAAAATAGCGAAACACGTAAACATTTCAATATGGCCATTATGTTCAGCTTCTTCCGCCATACTACAGTAGCGTATCCGTTTTTTTCGAGTGACGGACATTCAGTTAGTTTACTTCCCAGCAGGCTATGGTATTTACCGGGTGCAGTAAGTACCTCCAATTTCGAATTTTCCCAAAGAAAAAGGAAAAATCCATGCAGAATCTTGTGTATCCGAATATACTAGGCATTTCTCTCCTGATAAATTTCAGCAGGTGTGACTTGCCAAAATGCACCCGGGAAAATTGCAGGAAGAGCAATCAATAATAGACAAACATACTTCCGACCCCTGGGCAAAGCGGGCTTTGCACAGGGATAGATTTTTTTTCAAACCCTTGTTGAGGCTTACGTATATAGTATTATATAACATTGTGATCATTAAAAAGCTATTGAAAATGACTCTTCTGTGTTCAATTCAACCTATTCAAACCAAAAAATACAAAGGATACTCAAACCCACAGTTGATGTATGAATGTTTTAAGAGCACCACCTGCACATACCTTTAGAATATTGGCCATTGGGTAAAATAGTAATCTAAGACATTTTGTGCATTTCCGATTTCAGAGGTTTGTGTCAAAAGTACTGCTATTTGATGGAAAACAGTGGTACATTTTCATGTAATTTGACAACATTTTCATGTAGTTTGACAAAATTGCGCTTTCAGAGTAAAACACAATTTGCCACAACTTTTTTTTTTAATGCGAGTGCGCACCTCACATAAAAAAGTCTCATCAAGAGAAGACGGATTAGAGCAGAAAATGTCTATCATGAGACTTTTTCTGTGTGAAATGCGAAAAACTCTTCCCTTGGTACCTTGCAAGCCTTTTTTTCTTTTCTTAAAAAGGAGGGGCATGCTCACTTTCACATAAGATGGAATTCAGCAATTTTGTCCAGGCTTACACTGCATATTTGTAATGTAGCCAACAGAAGTTTAATTCTTTATTGCTTTAGGGAAAAACTCTATTGCAGCAAAGCATACAATTGCAGCAGAAAAAGATACAAACATTCATAATATGCCAATATAAGAATACATTAAGATCACAGTATCTCTCGCCCTTCCACTCCCCTAAGCAGACACAGAGCTGTCCACACAGTGCAACCTACACGTTGGCTTTGCCAAGGCTTGTTTAGCTAGAAATTAACAGATGGATAAATCCCATCACCCTCACTCACCCTCACTCACCCTCACCCTCACTCACTCACCCTCAACCCCTCACCCTCACCCCCTCAACCCCTCAACCCCTCACCCCCTCACCCTCACTCGCCCTCACCCTCACTCACCCTCAACCCCTCACCCTCAACCCCTCACCCCCTCACCCTCAACCCCTCACCCTCACTCGCCCTCACCCTCACTCACCCTCAACCCCTCACCCTCAACCCCTCACCCACCCTCAACCCCTCCCCCTCAACCCCTCACCCTCACTCACCCTCAACCCCTCACCCTCACTCACCCTCAACCCCTCACCCTCACTCACTCACCCTCAACCCCTCACCCTCAACCCCTCACCCTCAACCCCTCACCCTCAACCCCTCACCCTCACTCACCCTCAACCCCTCACCCTCACTCACTCACCCTCAACCCCTCACCCTCAACCCCTCACCCTCAACCCCTCACCCTCAACCCCTCACCCTCAACCCCTCACCCTCAACCCCTCACCCTCACTCACCCTCAACCCCTCACTCACCCTCACTCTCACTCACCCTCACTCTCACTCACCCTCACTCTCACTCTCACTCACCCTCACTCACCCTCACTCACCCTCAACCCCTCACTCACCCTCACTCATCCTCACTCACCCTCAACCCCTCACCCTCACCCTCACCCACCCTCAACCCCTCACCCTAACTCACACTCACCCTCACTCACCCTCACCCTCACTCACCCTCACTCTCACTCACCCTCAACCCCTCACTCACCCTCAACCCCTCACTCACCCTCAACCCCTCACTCACCCTCAACCCCTCACTCACCCTCACTCACCCTCACTCACCCTCACCCACCCTCACCCTCACTCACCCTCAACCCCTCACCCTCACACAGTGCAATAGGTCTCGGAGCATTTGAGTTAGAGCTTTTAGAATTGTTTATGGCTTTTTTTATTTGTAATTCTTTAGCATTGGCTACAGGAAACAAAAATGCTAAAGATTTACAATAAAACCCCATAAACAGTTCTAAAAGCACTAACTCTAATGCTGCGAGACCTATTGCATTTCCAATGCTTGTCTATCCTTCTGAACATGACATTAAAGTAAGTCTGCGTTATTCCGAAAGCCCACTCATTTAACCAACTGTGCATTTTGTTTTCAAGTAGTCCAACAAAAGGTTTCACAACCTGAGGACGGATTCATAAGGGTGTTGTGGCCATAAACATATGTGTACTGCTGAAAATACCCACACTTACGTCTGCCAGTAATTCATAAAAGGATTCCTGGAAAGAGTAAATAGTTTTACACCTACGCATTTCTCCTCCACAAGTACAGATAAATCTTTACTAGCAAACCTCACACAAAAGTTGGGAAGTGGAAAATGTGTAAAAACATCACTATGCTTAATTAAGTTCTTGACTCACAGATGACACAAATCTACAGGCTGGTGACTTAGCTAGGCAAATCAGGAGAACTGAAGGAGCATAAGCAACTCTTGAGGAGCTTGAAGAGAAACAGACCAGAGGGAGGGACAACAATAAGAAAGATGCACTTGTAGGGAGGTCTAGTCAAACTGGTACGAAGAGCTGAGCCACCCAGGAACTGCATGGTTGTTGCTAGACCAAATCCATCTATTAAGCAGCCTCTTATACAAGCCCGCCCCTACCAATCATGACCCACAATATTGTCCAAAATGTCAGGTTCCATCTTCGAATGGGAAGAGATACTTGGTTCACAACCCAAACCTTCCACATTCAACCTTTATCCCTTATGCTCATAAGATTGTGATCCACTATTAAACGTTCGTCCGATGATGCAGGTCTCCTCACCCACCTCAAACTAGAAATGTTCTTTGTCCCCAAATCATGCTAAGTCATGGCTCTAGTGGCAGCTGGTGACTTTGAAAGTGGTGGGGCACGAAAGAACTTTCCAACTTTCACACTGTGACTGAAAGAAGTGGGTGAGACAAAGCTATAAGAACCCAAGGTCTGAATTGCGCAATGTGAAAACCAATCCCGGCTTCCCCCTTGACCAAAGTGTGTGATCCTAGGAAAATCCTTTGCTTCACCAAGCTTTTCTAATGCCCCTCTCCAGCCATCGAACACAACCAAATGCATCCATTATTAGAAGGAGCAGGTGCACACTCTCACTCACGGATGCAGAGCTTGTGATGGTTTGGGATGTGTAATCGTGTGGGATGCGCCTGATGATATGTGGTTGATGGGTGATGGTGTGGGATGTGTGTCTGATGATGTGTGGTGGATTGACGGTAGTTAAGTGTACCAAAGAGCAGGAAAAAAAAGAAACACCAACAACGGATATTTTGAAAGAAGCAGAGAGAGTACAATAATAGCAAAGACAACTAAAGTATCCCTCATACGTATAGGAGAATGTGTACGTGTGTATGCACACCAAGGCAACATCCAAAGTTACTCACTAGTAACAAGACTGGGCTACTGTGCAGCACAGAACAAAAGCTGGTAAGTAGCGGCCATGTTCCAGGAATTCCGTTCTTTAATTTAAATATACCACCGGAAGCCCTGCTAATAGATCTCATTATGGTAAACATATTTGCAACACTGCTAGACATTCCCACACCGTTTCTAGATTTTAATGCACAGTACAAATTATCTTTCCCAGCGTTCCATGCCACATCATGATCTGTGAAGGCAGGTTGTGGTAGACACCACATGCAGTCCCTTTGCCACATCATCTGATGTAATTGGGCTTTGTACACATTTCTTCTGTCTCCTGCCACCAATGACTCTGTCTTAATGAATTCTGGCTCTGTCCGGCATCCTTGTTAAGGTAAAAACATATGTGCAGCACTATTTTTTTAATATATCTATGGCGACTATGGAGCCGGCTCAAAATCCTTTGATTCTGGACAAATGACTTCCTCTCGCTGTGCCTACCCAAAAAAAGAAATAATGTACGCCTCTTTGTGTAATGCTAACTGGTGCTCATGTAAAGCGCTCTCATATCTTCTGGATGAGTTCACGCTATATAAAATTGCAAAAAAGAAAAAAAAAAGGTGAAACTCGACCGTAGGCCTCGGCGCGATTTACATGAGCACACATTTATATATATATATATTTTTTTTTAAGCACGGGAATATTAAGTGATTGCCCAGAATGTGCAACACTTGCTGACAGACAAGAGTAATTCAATAAATGTCGATGTAGAAACAAGTCATTGCGTGCATGGATAGCAGTGCATCGCCTACTTGACATGAGACAGCTGCATTAGGAGTCGGAAAAAATACTTTGTTTCAATAAATAAAACAAAAGTACTTACCTGACATTGGTATGCAGGGAAGAGGAGGACGCTGGAACCATCATCCACTGCCCCACACCACGGAGCCTGCGAGTCTGACTCTGAAGTGAAGAGCCAACAAACGTAATCAATCATGGAGCTGCTCAGATGCTGAGAGTAGCATCATGATTGGTCTGAGCAGGCTAAAACAGTGCTCCTTTTCTGAGCAGGAGCCTGTGCCTGCAGTCTGCCGGGCTGTAAACACAGCTCATAGTGGTGCCTGCTGAAGTGTGTGTGTCCAGCTGGCCGTCGCAAGATGGCCGGCCAATCTGACATGCGCACTTTATGTTTAGGCAACCGCCTCTGAGTGTAAAGAGACGCAGTGCACTTCAAATGGTCATGGGACCATTGACCATTTTATAAAATGCGCGTTTTTCACAGCTGCTGCGCTCGCAGTGGGCAGGGCGATGCTCCTCTGCCCTAGAGGAGGAACCGCCGCTGCATGGCTCACACCCACCACATCTCAGCTTTTTACAATATTCTTCACCTATCTCAAACATAAACATCTAGTAGTAGCCTAGCTGCCTTCCACTCATTCACTCTGACCATCACTTCTGTTTCAGCTGACCTCACATAACTATCAATGCCTCTCAGACTGACTTTTGCTCACCCCCATACAGCAAAACACAGCACGTTCCACCTAGTATATTGCCCTCCTGGATACGACAGACTATAAGGGCAACTTTTTACGTATCTCTGCTACTGATCGTGCCTACTTACCTAGTTTCAGTCTCCCTTATTTCCACCAATACCATGTGAAAGTAACTGCTAAATGTTGCATTTTTACTCAACCTGATCTCTCTTTTCACAGCACAAATCCACACCCTAAATAATAACTTTACCTGAATCAATCTAACACTCGTCTCACCTGGAGCCCTCCCATCTCTATTGACTACAACTGCTTTTCTCTTATCCCACCCAATCCTCCTCATAAAATGGGATCCATATCTTCTACATCAAATGTAGACAGTTTATGAGCTTCTCAAACAAATAATTCTAATTCACCTAATCTAGCATCTTCCATAATGCCCCAAACATTACGACTTCCCTAAACACACATGTCCCCAGTCTTAGACCCACAGCTGACACCCGGTCAAAATTAAAAATTAAATCATAGTCAGTGGTTCACAGTACTTCCATGAACGAAACCCTTCCAAATGAATAATCAGAAAGCTTGAAAATATCTCCTGAACACCCAGGTCAAATGAAGGCCTCCTACGCCTTAGGTACACTTAAAACAAATTCAACACTGAAGTGGGAAAACAAAAGCAAAGTGATATAGCGAAGACTGTACATCCCCGCCCACTTAAAAAAAAAAAACTTTTTTTTTTTTAGTTCACAATGCAAAAGAGGTTTATGTCAATACTTCATACAGACTGAATGAGCATCGCTTCGCTCTCCCCAAATAAATGTAAAGATTCATAATACATTTCCATATATAATTACTCATGATTAGCATTAATAAAATCCCAGCGAAAATTATTCCAGATCTTCTCTAACTTTAACAGTGAAGAGAGGCCCCTTGCTTTGGCCACCGCGAGCTCTGATTCGTCTATCTGATATAAAAGTGTACACCATTCATTTTGTTTAGGGAGGTACACCGAGACCCATGCCCTGGCGATGCAGATACCAAGATAATTATTATTAGTCGCTGAATGCCTCTCCCGAGATCATATTTAAGACCAGTCATTCTCTCTTTAATACATAAATGTACTGGGTATCCCAGACTTAAAGTCATATATTTCGTCACCCCTTCCTAAATATTTTGTAAATTTGTCATTTTTAACTGAGAAACCTTCTTTAACATTTAGAAAGGGAATGACATTGGCTAATATAGTCAGCCCGAGTTATCCACGAGTGGTATCTAGGGATAATTGGCTAACAGATAAACGTACAGGATTTTACTATTGTGGAAGATGTAGCTCATGTAGATGGGCATATAAAAAGATTCAGGACTTTGAATATAATGACACCGGTAAACATACTATTAAGTCAGTTATTACCTGTGATACTACGTTTGTAGTTTATGTCATTGTTTGTACATGTAAAAAGATTTACGTGGGGAGTACTGTGAGAAGACTCAAAGACAGGATGATAGAACACTTTCGTGCATTAAAAAACGGAGATACCAGATACCCTATTGCCTCACACATTGTACAGAACTGTCAAGAAAGAGACAGACACCAATTTTTGTATCACGGTATTGAACATGTTACAATGGACGTACGAGGTGGCAATAGAGTACTCAAGTTGAGACGCAGTGAGGCGAGATGGATTATGAAACTTAGAGCAGTTGAAGACGGTCTCAATTTGGATTCTGAGTTACAATATTTTCTTGGGGATTGAACTGAACTGTATGTATACCGATGTTTTGAAAGATATCCAAACAGCATGTTAATGTATGTTTAACTCCTGTTATGATCGAAGATTGCAAATCGACCAATGTATTAATCATGTAGCTTGTTAAGAATAGATAATGCAGACTAGAAATTTAGTGATACAGTAAACCAAATAAGGTGTTTCAAAATTGGTATATTTCATGTACAGAATATTGTAGATATATTTCATGATATTTCAGATATACTTCGGGTTTAATAACTGTTTACCTTAGATACTGGTTATTGTCATTACTTGGTAACTTATGGGTATGAAGAATGTAATTAATAATAGTGCACAACTATCTTACCCACTCCTCTTTCACTTTCCTTCTTTTCCTGGAATGAGCATTTTGCACTTTTTCATATTTCTACTTATAATATGAAAAAAAATTGTAATGAGGGTATAGGAACCAGGATAAAGGTATACAAAACCGGTATTGAATGGACTAGATAGTGTGGCTTAGATGTCTAGTGCAAGTTATTTAGTTCTGAACTCACAGGTTCGAGTGAGCTATCAATAGCATTCGATTTGATACATACATTATTTTTTTATTTTTAATTCGTTTCGTTTTTGATGTTGTAGAAATTAATTTCAGAATTACGAGGGCTGATTTCTCCCTCATATTTGGTAATAAATATAGTAGAATGAACTACTTTCCAGCGTTTACCTGGCGCCCGACTAGGGAAATAAAGGTAGGACTAATTCGTTGTCACAATACTATGACATTTTATGAAAATAGTCCAAATAAGGATACTCTTTAATGTGTAACTATTTACTTTAGTTCACATTTAAGTTAAATAGGAATATTAGGATTTACACGGGGTATATTTAGTTTATAATAAGTGTTTTGACTTTTGATTTAAAAGTCACTCGGACATCGGATTATTTTTTTCATAAAAGCACAACTTAGTCAGTACGTATTTAGAACAAGTAGTAGTTTCAAATAATGAATATTATTCAATTTTACTTTTCAAACATGGCGCTCGAAGTCCGTGGCTCATGTTTAGCATTTAAATATGGCGCCCGAGCAGAACGTGAACGCGAAAGCCGGGGAGTCAACGAGAAGATATTGCGGTCTATGGACAGGTAAACTTTTTTACCTAATTTAATGCCGAAGACTTCTTAACGCCACTTATGCCCTTATATCACTCAATTTTTACGTAGTTGTGCTAGAATATTTACGATGACTCCAAATAATTACCTATTTTCTTACATGAGCAGTCTTAAACGGACTTGTGCAATTCATGAACATTTCAATGATATTTAAATTACGATATATGTTCTATTTTTACTTAAGAATACTCGGTCTAAATACCTTATATTCTTATAATTACACGTTGGTATACGTACTTGTGGCATAGACTACTTAGAGTTTTTTCTTTGAAAACTAAGGACACTTCGTTTGTTTCAGGTACACGTACTCGTGTATCCAGATACCTGTATTTCGTTTGACGTTCCATTTGAAGAAGACTTACCTACATGATGATAGGTGAGACATGCTCCCGTTTTAAATTTCTGTATATGTAGGATCCAATATAACATTAGGTATTGTATCACAATTATAGCAGCGATATACTATTCATTTTACTTGGCATTAGGCATTATGTGTTTACTTCTTCTATAAACTATGAGACTTACCGGGATAGTATACCTTTGTTTCAGGTTCTTCTAACTGATCTTACAAGATTGTTGAAATACTTGGAATTATTATCTTTGTCAAGATTTATTTGTGACTGAGGTAACACAATTTTTTTTTATTTAATTAGTTTGATAATGGCACGTTTGGGACTACCCTAACTCAGTATTCCCTTTTTGAGTAGAAGCATGGTATTTTATTAATTTTCACTAGGGTGATTTTCTGAGCCATTCCTTTTTTTGCTCTTGTGGTTAATATTGAGAGCCTCCTGATTTGATATGCCTATCATTACACACTTTTTCGGGTGAAACTTGGTAATGGGTAATATAAAACCAGACTAGTAGGTACATTTAATACTGTAAATGTGTTTGGGTTTCAGCCCTGATGAAGTCTGTTGATGCGGAGATTGGCATCAGACGAAACACGTGTTGGCTGAATGACAATTAAGGACAACTGTGAATTTGATTGAAGAGATTATACCATTAAAAGAGATTGGAATACCGGATTGGTGGAATTTTCTCATTACAAGACAACACTGTGGCAAAAGACATTACTCCTGCACTTGAACATATTGGAATATTAATTATTATTGGTGAACCCATGTTCTATTGACTATAACTGTGGAGCTCAGAGAGATACTGTTTTGAATGTCAATTTACCCTGGAGGTCTGGGGTGTTTTTGGTGACTGTCTGGCAACCAGTACCTTTCTCTCTTCGAGTTCACATTTCACATTTTCTATGTTGTAATATATTCCCTTACTTAGAGCTGTGCGCCCGATCTCTGACTTGGTTGCCTAATTTGATTGCTAAATATTTTGTAAACATGGACAAAGTGCAAACATATGCAAGACATCTGCAGCAAAAAGATTACACTTAGGGTATTTCGTTTTATTTGTGGAGTCCGTTTTCTCCCCATTTTTAAATTATGTCCGGACTACAATATAAAAGACATATTGTAAGCAATTGTTGTAATTTAAAATTAACAGAGTGTACAGAACAATCTAGCAGATCTAAATACATCTGACTCTCGTCAGAAAAAACCTCAGATGAGAGAAGCCTGCTCCACTTTGCTGCTAGTAGCGGGATGTCTTCAGCAGCAGGCTGTGAAAGCGCCTGATACATCATACTAATGGAGGGCTAATACCGGGTTTAAAATAGTATGATGAAGGCGCTAGGCTCTTAATGCCATGCACATATTTGCAGCTAGTTTGCATAAAGTCCCTAACTTGCAGATATTTGAAGAAAGAGTAGCGAGGAAGATCCCGCACCCTTTTGTCACAGCGTATCCCTCATTCTAGTATTACAAGCAACCGCAGTCCACAACTTCATCACTAGTAAAATAGTTATGCGCAACAACATGGATCTCGTTAGTTCACTTAACAAACTGCACCCCTTAAGTCCCACCTATGGCCACCCATGTGCATTCCTTCCTGCCCTTCACCATTGATGACCTAATTGGCATTTCCCAAAACCCCCAATTAAAATCTTTGTCAATAACAGATTCCTTTAATCCAGCATCAGATGTATCTGTCATATTGCAGGGGGTTGCTACATGGTCCTCTCAAAGCCATTGTCAGAAGGCCTACTATCTTTTTTGGTTGCAGTCCCTGTCTCTTTAAGGGACAGTTAAAGCAATTAAAAAGAAGGCAATCTGCAGTGCACCTGCAGGCCTGGAGGTCTGCTGTCCCTTGCAGTCTTCCCTCCCTGCAACTGCAGCACATTCGGTGGGATTCGCAAAAAGGATCCTACCTCATTCTTGTGATTGAGACAGGATTCTTTGAATGCTGCCTAGTGTTCATTCAGCTGTCTGATGAGTTTGTACATTTTCACTTTCAATCTGTAAACTATAGTTATCTAGGTATTTCTAATTTTTTAACTATATTTTAATCTATTTATTATAATTATCTGTGTATCTTTTAAAGCAAATTACTGCATATGTAGTGTGCACCATTTATGATCTGTATACTATGCCTGTCACTATTGCACTAGTCTTAGATCTATTTAATTAAACTAATAAACATTATTTAAACTATTGTACATCTATCACAGCACAAAATGGAAGTTGGGTCATAAAGCTTCCCAGGTCTTTTTTGCCCTGCACCTTCACATCGGGCCCCTTAGTTACAAATGGAGCAGGTTTTCTATGGGAAGTAACTATTTTTTAATGAGAGCAGATTTTCAAAATTGCCCATAAATTCTGGGAACTACCTTCAGATTTGAGAAGCGCTGGCGATTTCTCGCTTGCTTTACCTTCTGCCTGCACTTCCGGGGATAGAGAAGGCAAGCCTCAGCAAGGTTGTGCAGATGACTGGAGCAAAGGAAATGTAGTCGCTGCAGCAGTTATAAGCAAAGGCCCAACACTGCTGGCACACACGGATTCGCTAACTTATTGCAATGGCAGCTCAGCTGCAGGATTAATTTTACCATAAGAGTCGCAAACACCTGAGTGAGTTGTTCAACACTGTGCTGAATATGTCTACTGTGACAATGCATCTAATTTTGTCATTGGCTTTCACTGATGCTATCTGTATGGCACCTTCCATATATTGGGCTAAAATCAATAAAGTTGATTATCAAAAAAAAAAAGAGTAGCAAACACCTAAAAGAGGATGACGTGATGTAATGTAAGTGAGGCAGGTAGCCTGGTATGGCAGAACATCTTTACATGGGTAAAGCGAGGATGTTGACGCGTAGGGAACAGAAAACCCACGTATTTCAAATAAGGTGCTGCTTTCAAAACTTTCAGGAACATTAATATATACCTTGGAAGTAGTTTGACAGAATTTCTTTTGAATACTAATTTTATTGATTTTTCACATCGTAACACATCAGAGACAGTGCAAGCCTTTTACTGCATAGTAGTAAAATCATAAACAAAGCTTCATTACAGCAACTACTCCAACCCATAGTAGCTCCTTCACCACCCCCAGAAGTTTGCTTTATTTTACGCACGAAATCATATATGAATATTGTACATGTTTACGGGGTTTACACATATTTGTGTGGCTTCAACTTCAGATTTAATGTAACTTTTTACCCATGTTCATTCCCTTTGAACTGCTTCTAGATTTCACTTTACGGGAATGCGGCAACAAAAAGACTTCATAAATATAATTATTTCAATGATGCGTTTATTTTGTCTTTGTATAGTGAAAAGTAGTTTCTACAAAAATTGTTGCTCGGTTTTATATGCACACTTGTGTCGTTTTGTAAACCTTTCAACACATGCATATCGGAAATGTATATCAGGATATAGAATTCAGGATAAGTAGCCGCGTGTGATCACCAGCAATGCGTGTTACTTCCTGCCACCACGCATCCGCATAAGTCTGGCGTCTGTCTGTAAGCTGTATCACGTGACCTGTCTCGAGCGCTCTCCGAGCTTTTGACAGAAGCCACGCAGCCACGCTGGGCCCCGGCGGGCAGCGATAATCTGTTCCCCTCTGCTGGTTCGTGTCGCCTGTGCGTCAACGTGCTCTTTCTCATTGTTTGTTTGTCTTCTGTTTCCACTCAATCCTGCCGGGGTTCCAAGAAAGAGCACGTCCTACAAAGCCAATCTCTGCTGTACTATACGACACTGTGTGAGTGAGTCGCTGAGGTTAATTTAAAGGGAATGGCTCTGACCTTGTAACCTGACCTGCAGGAGGGCGCCAGCACTTCTAGAGTCAAGAGGCTCCTGTTTTCTTTCTATTTATTGCTACTGCTTTCAGCAGCTCTTAGTTACTGGTAGCGGCCTCTTTAATGCGTGTAAATGTCACGGTCAACACGAGATCACATCTATATGTCACTCGAGCGAACGTGGCCAAGCCAACACACTGGGACCAAATGAGCCCTCGTAGGAATAAAGCTGTACCTCGGACGCATGTACATGTTCTGTGCCACATGCTCCTTGTATTTTTATATTTCTGTGCTTTTCTTGTTACAACCCACAGACCGCATAATCTGGACAGCAGAAAAGACCACAAAATATAGCAATTTGGGAACGTGCAAGCGCCACACCAGGGGAAGGGCACCACATTTCCAAAAACACAGAGCCAATAACCTCAAGGGCAACCATTCAACCACAAGATCCTGCTCACTCCATGTCACTCACGAGAAAAAAGTGACGAGTCTGGTCACAGTGGGGACGCATGATGGTACGTTCCCCTGAAAAAACTTTCCAACGACCCATATCACACTAGTTTGAAGGAAACTCCCCATTTAAAACCCGACCTCCTTATCCGACCCAGACTGTCTCTCCACTCAATCCTCTAACCTGGCTTCTCATTTCATGACACACCAGCAAAACTTCACATTCACCAGAGTACAAATCCCTACCCATTTAACCCACCCACTCTCTTCTCACCTCAGCACTTCATAGCCAATGTCAAAAAAACCATGCACACATCTCCTTCCAATACAAGTCACATCTGCTTCACAGTTCCAACCAGCATATGACCACAGACACATCACAGATAAACCCCTTCAACACACTACCTCACTAACACATGTACCTTGCGTGCCCTACCCGTTCACCTCCTCAAATTCCTCCCCTCTAGCACCCATACACTCTCCCTACCAATATGTACTTCCTCCTCCTCTCCGTTAAAGTGCTCTCCAAAGTCACAATCTCCAGCATCAGAAGTTCAACTGCATCTGTATCACTCCTTGCTTCATAACCAAGAATCATCGAAACATCTTTGATCTCAGATGCATTACTTGATTCTCATCTTCATAACGAAAACTTTGCTCGATGATAACGCCTCAAGAACGTGATTAGGCCATACCCCAGAATGCAGTATCATCTACCTCAACTGCTGTGGAAAACCAGGAAGTGGCCTTGCTGTCACCACTGAAAAAAACACAAGGCGATAAACAGAAGACGTTAACATGACTGATGGTGAATCCCTGTTGGTAAGATGTTCCAATGCCCTAATTAGTTCTGTTAATTCTTCCATGTATATGGACCACCTCAACGCAACAGGAATTTTAAGGATGCGGTAGTAGGCTCCTTTATGCCAACAGTAATTATCCTGGGTTACACAAATATCTAACTTTCGTACTTAATGCAAACAAAATTCATCACTTCAAACCAGGAGGACCACAATTTTAACTAACTTTTCAGGGGACCAAAACGTGCAGCAAAGCACTCCTTGAACGAGATATTTCCTTCCCCAGTACATGCTAAGGCAACAGGACCCCTCCCCACCATTAGCCAAAACAGAATTTCTAAGGATACAGAATTTGACAAAGTTCTAAAAGAAAAGCTGTAAGTTCTACATAGTAATGTAAGCTAGAGACCACTCTGGTTCTGAGTATGGATGCCGTTGGTAATATGCATGGGGTGCGGTGCATGAGTTAGTAAATCAGGAAGTTTCCCATGTTGCAAGTCCCGACTGCGCCACAAGAAACAAACTATACTGACTTAGCCTTCCGTCGTTTGGTGACCACTGCTTCTAAAGTTCATTCTTGCTGCTGGTGTACTCCGTTGTTTTTCAGTTGACTCCTCCAATCGGAAGTTGATCCAGGGCCAAAACTGTGAGGTACCACCCTACTGGCTCTGCCTTTAGAATTCTTCATGTGAAGCATCGATGACTCGAGGGGCAGGGCGTAAATTGGAAAATGATTCGAAATGGCTGCCAAGACTTCCGAGTTCTGCTTGAGAATCCAAATTCTATGAGACACAGAACTCCCAGCACAAGGCCTCAAACTCGGTGCATATGTTGACTCATCCTCCTGGCTCACGTGTGAGGTAAGCTTACCACATACATATTCAAAAGCAGTACCCACATAGTGACATAAATATACAAGAGCAGTCCCCTACCTCTTATATGTGTTGATGCTAACCGCCTGATTCATCATGCTCCCGTTTTGCGAGGCCCTAATAGCGATTCATAGCGAATCGCTATTAAGGACTCGCAAAACGGTAATCATGTAGGAATATGCAAAAAAAATGCGATTCCTTACAATTCCTTATTTGCGATTAGCTAATTGCTAATCGCAAATAAGGAATAACTCGCCATTCATTCCTATGGGCCAAAAGGCCCATAGGAAAGAATGGGGAGTATTCCTTATTTGCGATTAGCAATTAGCTAATCGCAAATAAGATTGCGATTTGAAGGGTGCCAGGGGTGTCCACAGGACACCCTGTAGCACCCCTCAAATGACATTTCACACAGGTGTTGCACACACACATGTCCAAAGGACATGTGTGTGTGTAACATGCAACTCAGAAAAATGCTTTTAAATGCATTTTTCTGAGTTTTCGCAATTTACCGCGAGGTCTGACCTCGCGGTAAATTGCGCCTAGAAATTGCGATTTCGCAAATTTAAATAGGATGTTGAATAGCATTTAAGGAATCTCAAATAGAGATTCCTTAAATGTCATTCCTCGCAAAATTGCGAGATCGCAATTAGCGATTTTTACATTTGGGATGCTGAATCCCAAATGCAAAAATCGCTCTCGCAAAGGGCCGGATTCTCAGAATCCGGCCCCTTGCGAGCGCAATTTAGGGTCATGAATCGGGCTGTAAGTCCTTCCACCTCCAAATCTGACAGAAACCTCTTTTGCCACAATGCTGTCCAGGAAAATACAACAGTGGCCGGCATCTACCCAACGAGTTCTGACACAGAGGTACAGAATCAGCATTATTATACATTCAGGATGAATTAAAGCTAACCATTGGCATAAAATAGCGTTGTTGAACCGGTACTTTTAGACTTATCAGCTTTCAAAACTATGCAGTATGAGATATTACTGCCTAGACGCGAAAAACGAGGCATATGTGGGATAATAATGAAGTGGATGTCTTCTTACCGTAAAGACAGACTAAGTTTAGTAACAAAGCTTCCATTCACCTCCAACCCCACAAAACCCTCATTGCTGCATCCTACAAAGTTCAATTATCTCTTTGCTCCTCTTCATTCTCTACCATGCCCTGTTACCTGGCCTAATCAGATCTGCCAAACTCATATGCCTCAGCTATGCCAGTGACACTCAGATCATCCTAAAAATGGAAAATCCTTGGGAACCTAAAATGTCTACACTTTACAAATGTCTTGATGCCATTGATGACTGGGTGACCAGAAACAATCTTAAACTTACCACAGCAAAAATGGAAATCATGGCCTGTGGACAGGACCATAGAGCTTGAGACCCCGCAAGCAACACCAGCTGAAGGAAGAAACATCAAGTTGACCACCGACTCAAACTTATCATTGATTCTACTGGGTAATGAAATTACAAGGAGCACCATCTATACAATGGGAGTGCTGAGCGGTATCTTCCTCAATGTAGGACACCAACAGAAATGATAGGCCATGCTCACATTTATAATATCAAAGATAGACTATGCTAATGGCCTTTACATTTGCATGGCTTCATACATAATACACAAATTACCAAGGATAGAAATCAATTCAGCAACATTACTACTTCACCTACACCCAAGGGACCTGACACCTGTGCCCCAAGCTGTACACTGGCTATCTAGAGCAAGATGCACAGCATGCGAGGCACTTTGCATCATACAACGAGTGATAAAAGCACTCAATTCAGTAGAAGTAGAAGTTGAAGAGTAGCTTTAATGTACAACCATCAACAAGCAAAAGTAACAGCAAACTGAATTCTGAGCAATTGGAATATATAGCCTGATTCATCATACTCCCGTTTTGCGAGGCCCTAATAGCGATTCATAGCGAATCGCTATTAAGGACTCGCAAAACGGGATTCATGTAGGATTAGCAAAATGTTTTGCGATTCCTAATGATTCCTTATTTGTGATTAGCAAATTGCTAATCGCAAATAAGGAAAAACTCCCCATTCATTCCTATGGGCCAAAAGGCCCATAGGAGTGAATGGGGAGTATTCCTTATTTGCGATTAGCAATTTGCTAATCGCAAATAAGATTGCGATTTGAAGGGTGCCAGGGGTGTCCAAAGGACACCCTGCAGCACCCCTCAAATGACATTTGACACAGGTGTTACACACACACATGTCCAAAGGACATGTGTGTGTGTAACATGCAACTCAGAAAAATGCATTTAAATGCATTTTTCTGAGTTTTCGCAATTTACCACGAGGTTTGACCTCGCGGTAAATTGCGGCCAGGAATTGCGAATTCGCAATTTGAAAATGTATGATGAATTGCATTTAAGGAATCTCAAATAGAGATTCCTTAAATGTAATTCCCCGCACATTTGCGAAATCGCAATTAGCGATTTTTGCATTTGGGATGATGAATCCCAAATGCAAAAATCGCACTCGCAAAGGGCCGGATTCTCAGAATCCGTCCCTTTGCGAGCCGATTTTGCCTTCATGAATAAGGCTGATAATCATTCCATTAATGATGTAATCAACCAAGACACTCTTAAAGAGACAGTAAACATAACACATCCAAGGAATAAGCCAGAAGCAACTACATTTGAAATTCAAATAATGCTCTCAAAAAAAGGCGGCACTAAGATCAAGTTTATTACCTCAGATCTTCACGTCTTCCTAAAAAAAATTCCATTAGTGGATATGCATTCTGCTTGCAAGCGGAAAAACTGTGCAATACCTTGCCAGACAAGATGCAAAATATACAGCAGTGTCTAACATTTGGGAAGGAAGTAAAAATCTACATTTTAGTCCTGAGATAAAAACCTAACTTTGGAGGTTTGGTGTCAGCATCAAATTACAGCTTAGATCACAACACTACACATTGCATAAGAAGACCGGATCCAACCAGAATGAGTGTACTCTTGAATATTAAGTTCAAGATTATCGTGGAACACTAATATCTTTGACAATACATTGAAGGACATTGACACATCGACAATATCGAAAGGTAAGTGCATACAGTAAAGTATAGAGTTACTATTCCAAACTCCACATTAAGGTACCTGGAACATATGCATATATATTGTGAAGGTACATATATGTGGAGTTAAACATTTTAAATCTATACATACTTACCTTTAGTAGCAATATTCGGTCCACGATATTAGTGTCCCACAGTATCCTGGACGCGATATTCAGGAGCCGCATCACCAGAACCGTAAGCACACTGATCGAAAAAGCCACAATCCCCACAGAGACATGCTTGAATGCTGTCTGGGGCCTGGGCTGACTGTACTCAGTGCAGGCTATTCAATCCCTTGAACGTACTCTTAAATCCTTATACATAGCCCTTTCCTCATTTAGAACCGGATTCAGCCAGCAACGCATTCATTTATCAAAATTAAATTTTGCAGTTCAGTGTTTGTGAGAAGGTGAAATGCTTATTTGTTTCTAAAACAGATGTTCTTTGGGAACACCTATGATGGCTTCATGTATAAGAAAGACACATCTTATTGGATTTTAGTACTTTTGTGATCTATGAGGCTCAGTTCAGTGTGGTGGCCCACATCAGCCTTGGATGAGAAGCTTGAGCTGTTATACTTGTCTCTGTGGTGATTCTAGTTACCACTGTCTTTATAGTTGTCGCTGCTTGTTCTTATGGACCTAAAGATATTTTTTTTGACTCTTTCTAAGAAGCCAGCTGCACATTAATGCTGTGTTGCCCTTTCACAAAACCTGCCAATGCCTTGGATGATGGAAACTAATAGATGTGCTAGCTTTGCCTCAATTCTCTTCTTCTGATGAAGAACTCAAAGCTAGCATTGAACTCATCCAAGCACACCCTGTCACATTTCTCCTTTAATGTGATAACTTGTGGTATGCTATTGTTTGGTTGGATGGGGAGGAACTAATTTATGAAGAGATTGGCATCTGTAATGTAGAGCAATTATAGCCTTTTAATGGAATTTCTTTCAATTTACAAGGGTTCACCTATTCATGTCAGTAAATTACAACTTTTTAGTAATTACAAAACGTTTCCATTGGACATTAAATTAAGTGTGTGTTAATGTCTACAGCAAAGTTTCGATATTCACATAAACAGCTAATTTATTCCTATTGTTGGAAACTACTAATGTGTAACCTTCTCATTACGTAATTTCATAACGAGTCTTCAAAGTTGTTCTGTTTTGTTAATCTTTTCCCAGCTCTAAAAATGTTTCTTATACAGGTCACATTTTCATACACACATTGTTTGAATTGGGAATTGATTGGTGCACTTTCCCACACTTGTACCCGCAAATCAATCAAAGCATATGCAGTGCATTGTGCGATTGAAAATAGTGTGTGTGTGTGTGTGGATGGGGTTTCTCTAAAAAGGGGCATGGACAGAGAAGCATAACTAGGCACCCTTTCCAAAAGCCGTGACCAAGTAATTAAGGGTGTGGCTTCAAACATGTGAATTAATATGCTGTGCTGCACACAGTGTGCCCGCTGTCTAGGCTGGCTTCCGTCCGGTACACTCGACGGAAACGGTGGTCCTCTCTGTGGTTGATGAGCTCAGGCATGGTGCTGACACCAACTCCCCCCAGGCCTTAGTCTTACTTGATCTCTCTGCGGCCTTTGACACGGTCGATCACTCCATCTTACTCGACCGTGTCAGGGGTGCCGGCCTACGGGGGACAGCCTTGTCCTGGCTCACCTCCTTTTTAACAGGCCAAACTCAGGCTGTTAGGTTAGAGGACTTTTCTGCACCTACCCGCCCTGTCACCTGCGGGGTACCCCAAGGTTCGTCCCTTTCCCCTCTTTTGTTTAACCTTTACATATATCCCCTGATTGTTGCTTTACAGGATATGGAGGTCACGGCGTTTAATTACGCCGATGACCTCCAGCTCATCTTCAAACTTTCTCCCTCTTCGGATTCAGTTTCCAGGGTTCATTCCACTCTTACTTTCATTTATGATTGGATGAACCTCAATCATCTTAAATTGAACCCCGATAAAACGGAGTTGGTTCTTATCGGTGGTCCCTCCAACCCTTGGTCCTCTGTTTTCTGGCCCCCCATCCTTGGTTCCCCCCCGTCTCCCTCCGTTTCTGTCAGAACCCTTGGCATCAAGGTCAGCCAGGACCTCTTGTTACGTCCCCAGATAAGCTCAGTAGTTTCCTCCTGCTTCCTTTCCCTCAGAATTATCTGGAAAGTCTCACGTTACTTTTCGGCTGATGCTCTCAAACTTGAGATTTCGGCAATGATTCTTTCCCGACTAGATTATGGTAATGCCCTATATGTGGGCCTTCCAGCCTATGAATGTCGCCAGCTGCAGCTCATACAAAATCAGGCAGCGCGCCTCATTTTTAGTCTCCCCAAATCTAGTCACACCACCCCTCTTCTAAAAACTCTCCATTGGCTCCCTATAAAGGAGCACTCACTCTTCAAGTTGGGTTGCTTGACCTACATGTCATTAGCGGGCACCGCTCCTGCCTTCATTAGATCTAAGATCACGGCTTATGTCCCGGTTAGGCACCTGCGGTCTTCCACACAGTTTCTTCTTTTAGTCCCCCGATTTCGTAAGAAGAAATCGGGTGGCTCCACTTTTTCGACACTTGCCCCCCTTTTCTGGAACTCACTTCCCCTGACACTCAGATCTATCTCTTCTTACCTGGATTTTCGGGCTGCTTTGAAAACCCATCTCTTTTCCTCTGCTTACACTCTTTAATTCCTACTTCCCTTCTCTCTCAGTTTTAGTTTCTGTCTCCAGCGCCAAGAAACCGTTTGGTAGTTGAGCGCTACATAAATCCTTTCCAACTTCAACTTCAGGTATTTGGGTGCCTCTCCGCCAGTTTTCTGTTATTGCATTCCGACACATCACATAACAACCACCATGCACCTAAAACAATCTAGACTGTTGACTTTGCATGCTTATTAACTGTTTCAGATATACGAGTAACAACTATGATTTTGATGTAAATAATTTGAACTGAAAATGTTTCAAGTCTGAAAATATGAGTAAGCCTGGGCAGTGAACTATGTCTGCTTGCGGAGTTTGCGGAGATTCCCGCACTCGTAGAGTTTTTTTCCTCGCTCGCATTCATCGGTGTCAAGCATGCCTTGAATTATCCGGTCTAGAGTTTCCACACCTGAAAATTCCAGGCCTGGTCACACTTGAACTGGAGAGTTGGGCTATTTCTCCCAGATGCTGTGAGTGAAATATGCAACTCATAACGAGGCCCTTGAATGCACCTCAGTTCACTGTATGCACTATGCAAGAGTCATGTGTTGCATGAAAAAAACTATAGGAGTACATTTGGAAAAAAGCAAATTCTCCTAGAGACCACAAGATGAAGCAAAAGGTATGAAATGTAAACAGGGGCTGCATCTATGACAGGGGATATCTTCACGGATTTTTTTCAATAATTGTTGAGAAATTGATCAATGTTTTGGCCTGTAAAGTTCAGCATCCGAATATAGGGCCCAGTAGAGACCGTAGGACAAGATATTAATTGCATTATAAATTCTGGTTTGTTGGATTTGGAAAACTCACTAAGGCGCAAATACATGTTTGTGAATTGGGCCTAAAGATTGTGCAATCAGAGGCACTGATCTGAATAGATGACTACAAACGAAAGCATGTCATAATAATCTATCACGCCAGTCCTCGCATTATTGTGCACATAACTGTCGTGAACGCGCACGTTAAAGTCAGTACGAATAGGCAGCGGGTACTTTTGTATTTTTTGACATTTTATATTCGCATGTTGCCTAGAAACTGAATGTTGTTTTTTAAATACGTTTTATTTATGCCTTTTCATGTCAGGCTCAATGTCATTTTTAAAGTGTATAACACATCTCGTCATGCGATATAGCACATATAAGCTACCTCTTGACTATATAAAGGTGGCTGCAACTTTTTGACAATTAGCATTGAGTTCAATTCATGTGGTCGTTCATTAGAAAACGGACTAACACCCCCATGCACCATTACCTGGCCTAGGTCTAATTTGCACAACATCTTAGAATTTGAATGGTTTTAGGAGCAAAAAATAAATGCACAAATAATTCTTTGATAAAGAGGCTCTGCCAGGAAGACGAGGTTGATAGTGTCAAAATCAGCTCTTAGGTCATCGAAGATAAAAGGGAGGTGGCCTCCCTCTCCACAGGGAGGAAAACGCTGACATCACAGATTAAGGGCACAATATCCGCGGAGCTGCTGTTGATAAGGAGGTCTGAGAGCTGGGTGGGAGCAGATATGAACAATCTCTGTGGGAACAACTGGGCCATGATGGTGAGCTGGAAAAGCTGAGTCCTGGGGCCCAGGAGCAGATTGCAAGAGGGTACTGACAGCACACGATGTAAGGAATTTGAACAGGCTGACGTTTGTCACAGAGGCCTTCACACTGTAGATGCTAGTTCTAGTCAAGAATCTACCTCTAACCAGATACTGCGAAGATTCCTACAATTCTATAACTACACTGGAGCTCACAAGGTTCGGTGATATGTTTGTATATGTTAACCATGTACTTTACAATTAAGTACTTTTAATTATTATTAAAAGAAGAGTAACTTAAAATTGTAGCTACTTAGAATCTAAGGAAAACATAATTTTGAGATTTCCCTTTGTTTGTGAAGTAGCTATGGTTCAAGTTTGAGTTGTTTCTTTAGCTTTTACTCCTGCCCAGAAGCACAAAGAGGCTGAATGTGCACAAAAAAAATGCTGCGGTAAAGACAGTGATATAACCACTACAGGCCTTCTTGAACTAGGAGCATCCGTACATATATGTACAGTGAAGTGGGCTTGACGATGCGAAAGAGCATTCAGTTCAGTTCAGTTAAAGAAACTTTATACAGTGTGTTTAACAACCATAAAAGTATTCAGGAGAAGATAAAAACCAAATCACATTGCATATAATTATGGTAGAAAATTAAGAGAGGTAAGATAAAACAACACCCGTTGTACATCATGATATCACAATTAATCCTGCCAAAGGCGTATAAAGAAATATAAAAAAAAGATAAGGTTTCCATCTAAATTCCACAAGATCATCACTGTGTCGGTGCAACAATACTTTAAAATATAGTAATCGCATTTGTAATAAAAAGTGCAACATTAAGACAGACCTTAAGATCATTTAACTCCTGAATATATTTTAGAGCAGCAACATGCGATCTGATACCTTGAGCAAGCAAAAGTGGTTTCAAGTAATAGCGTCTAAAACTTGAATAAAAGCCACAAAACAACACAAAGTGCATAGTGCTTTGGCTGCTCTGTCCGCCACAGGGTCAAGGGGTCATATCTGAGTGACAAGTTTTTATGATGGGGTAGGTAACTAAATGAAGAGCGTTTCCCAATCTAAATATGACTAATACAAAATGATGCATTATGTTAGAGGTATAGGTTAAGTCATCTTGGCAGCCCTCCTTTAACGTAAGTGTTAGATAAAACATGGCAGATGATTTCCTTCTCTCACAGTCCATCTGGGCTTCCCTTTTATAAATCAGAAAAGTTTCTCAGATAGACAGTTTGTAAGTGATACTACCGATAAGGGGTTCGTCCGGATAGGAATCTTAAATAATTTATTATAAAAAAAGTTAATATAGCTTAGCCAGGGAATAGTCAATGCAATATCCAGAGACAAGCAATCTAAAATAATTGACTTGGTAAAGCTGGTGTCGTCTTTGGACCAAATGTAATTCCAAAGCAACAGGGGACAGAGTGTGACTATATCTGTAAGATGTTGTAGCCCTGCCTCTCTATCAATAATCTTGGAAGAGGCTCAAAAATCCAACAGAATAAGTGTTTGAGAAAACTATTTTCCTCAATCTGTAGTGCCTAACTATTGTAGTAGCCCCACACACCGGCCCCATATGTGGCAATAGACAAAACCCTGGCCTTATGGATTGCTATCATCTCCTTAATCGTCCGGGAGCCCAACTTGGCTGAAAATCAAAAATTTCCATGACTACATCTGTTTATCTTGCCCCTAACATTTGTAACTTCTCAAGACCATGGGCCATTGCCTGAAAAGGTGATACCAATATAGCAAAAGGTATCAACAGTAACCACTGGGCTATTACCCATAAAAAATATTACGCATTTCTTGTGCCTTGCCCCACAAATCATTGTATAGGTTTTGTTTTCATTAACGATCAATTTTCTGTCAGCAATAAAGTCCCCAAAGGTGTTCATTAAAAGCAGTAACCCCACTGGCGCCCTAGCCAACAAGACAGTATCATCGAGGAAAACATGGCGGCCGCTAGCTAGGGCGGTGCGCTCGTCCTTGACGAAGGTTCCTGCCGACATGCCCTAGAAGGTGAATTAACTGTATCGGTCACCTTAGAACAAGCGAGTGGTGAGTCGGCAAGCAAGGACGCCTCCAAATATCACGGAAAACATCGAGACGGCGGCGGCGGTTTAGAGCGGGCTCAGCAAGCGGAGGGGGAGTGAGAGCGAGCAGGCAGGCGGAGCTCCGGGAGCCCGGGGAGTATTGCGGTCAGCTGAGCCGCCTTTGAGAAGCGGCGTCTATTGAACAGGAAGAACTTTAAGCCACGGAGCTACTGGAGCTCCCGGGACAAAACTGCAGAGCTGCCGGTGCCCTTAAAACAACATTGGGATCCTACCTGGTGGGAATTGAGCGGAGCAGGCTCGGGTCGAGGTATACTTACGGCGCTGTGCTGCGCGGAGCCCGCGATGTGATGAGCTGTGATGTGCTGTGCGGTGCCGAGAGCGAGCAAGGGGTAGACGGGTGTCTGGGATCCCTGCCCTAGGAAAAGATTAAAAGCTTGGTGGCGGCGTGTGGGACAGCCTGGGTTTTTTGGAAACAAACAACAGTGCGGTATCTGTGCAGCATCAAATAAAGGTGTATAGGGCTGCTAATGTGTTGGGAGCAGGTTTTCCTCCCTGCACCCCACCGCTGGGGCGACGCAGCCGTGGAGCTCCGAAGAAGTAGAAGGGCAGCAGTATACGGCGTCTCTGCAAAGAGAGTGGCAACAACCATTTGGTGCGGTAAGGGGGACCAGCAGGGGGGGAAGGCGTTGAGTGCTTTGAGAGGTGAGGCTCAGCCTATTGATAGTCGGCGCCCTATAGATATACAGGTCTGTCATTCTTTGCAAAATCTAGATCCTACACCCAGAGTCTTTACATTCAACGCACAATTTCAAGCATCTAGCCAGGCACCGAGTGGGACTCCATATCTAAGTACCGCCAGAACCCTGGGGAAGCAGAAGGCTAAGGGGAAAGGAAAAGGCAGCAATAAAGATAAGGAATTAGTTGCCCCTGCAGGTCCCAGTGACACAGGCCAACCGCAAGTAACCGAAAGAAGTCCAGGGGAGCAGTCCCTCACAGAGTCAGAGCCAGAATTTGAGTGCGAGGTAGCAACCGACACACTACAACCCCCAGTCTCAAGGATATCGAGAAGGGGTAAGGGGCATCAGTCACGGTACACCGCTCCGAAGGAGCTACCACATAAGGGTAGTTTGAGTAAAGGGGGTTCTAAAACAAAAGCTAGTAAAATCTCCCGAATCACACCCTCACTGAAGTCCTATTTTAAGGTCCTCCCCCAGGTCTTAAACATAAATCAAGAGTCCCAAAAACCTGTTAGTACACAATTTATACCTACATCAGTTGAAAATATTGAACCTACAACTACTTTTACATCTTCTATATCTATACTTGGAAATCTGGGAGAAAAAGAAGAGGAAGTAGCAGGGGTAGGAGAGGTAGCTAGCGGTGTAGAGATGGGGGACGCAGTAGAGCGAGTCGCTAATGCAACCTCTCCTCCGGACCAGCAAGCCTTCACCTCAGTCGAGGGAAGTGAGAAAAAAGACTTGGATCAATGTAGTGGGGGTTGCGAAGATAATGGCAGCGACGATACCCTCCAAGCTATACTTCTCAGCATGAGGGAAGAGATCAGAAATGGGTTTGAGGAGTCAAAAAGATGTTTCGAGGAGTCCAGACATACTCAATCAGAGATCCGCACAATGTGCGAAAACTTAGAGTCTAAGGTAGATGGGCTCTCACTAAGAACCAGAGGTTTAGAGAACTGTGTTGAAGAGCTCAAGGCAAAACTGGAGTTTGCTGAGGTGAAGATTCAGACATTACGACGGGAAGGCAATACAGTCAAAGAGAGGGTCGAGTCCCTCGAAAATTTCTCTAGAAGGAATAACTTGAGGCTCCTAAAAATACCGGAGGGAAAAGAAGGAGGAGACTTAAAGACTTTTGTAGCAACCATACTAAAAGACTCTCTAAATCTGGATGAACCCTTGTCCGAGTTAGAAACAGATATTCAGAGGGTACACCGGGATCCGTTCCGCCTTAAACCGGGCCGAGATAAACCAAGGAAGATCCTGGTGAATTTTTTAACATATTCTCTGAAAGAGAAGATTTTGACCACAGCTCTGAAAGCCAAGACTCTGAAAGCCTCTGATTTTTCTTTTGAAGTGAGGTCCGACCTGTCTAAAACCACACTTGATAGACAGTGGGAATTAGGTCAACGGATGGAAAAGTTCAGAAGCCTAGGAGCCACCGTATAAATGAGATTTCCTGCCTTTCTAAGGATAATGTATAATAATAAAATGTACAATGTCAAGACTCCCTTTGAAGCTGACGAGTTACTTGTCACTATTAGTGAACACGCAAACCCCCCGGACCGCGTGTAAAATCCTTGTAAAATAATAGAGGAATCTGTAAAATGAGTCCAAAAAAAAAAAAAAAAGTGATAATGTGTAAGGGAAAAAAAAAAAAAAGGGGGGAGGAAAAGGAAATGGAAAAGGGTAAAGAAAGGGGGGGGAAAAATCACGAAATCATGAACACTTGGGTGAAGAGGGAAAAAAAAAAGTAAAAGAAAGGGTGAAGAAAAGGGGAAAAAAAACATAAATAAGGGGAAATATATGACAAATGGGCAAAATAATTCAGGGAAAAAAAAAATGTGTATTGGGTGACAAACTAATAAGTCCTTATCATCACGGGAATTTCACTATGGACTTTAACCCCCAGCATATTCAATGCCAAAAGTTCTGAGCTACTAGGCTGCAATGGTGCCTATCTTTAATTCCTACACCATCGCCTAAACTTATCCTTGGTTATAACATAACTACTAGATAAGGGACTTAAACCACAGCTTTATTAGTCACTAATCACCACTGCTTATATTTTAAGCACAATGACCGATAAGATAGATATTAGGGCATGGAGCGGGAACACGTCAAAGACGACAAGCTGGCAATACATCATGCCAGAGTAAGTGGGGGGGGGGGGGGTTTCCAGGGGTGGGAGGGGTGGGAAGGGAATGGCAAATTATAAAAGTCCTCATAAACCGAATTCTATAATCACGAAGAATATGGATCCAGTGTTGTCTCCAAGCTGCTGTTTGGCCAAAATAGAAAGAGATATAGTTAATTACAGGCAGTGTTGCAAAAAAAGTATCAGAGTTGAGGGTTGGAAAACTATGTTAAAGAGCCTAAAAATTAATGTCAGATATTAAATTCCTATCCTGGAACGTAAATGGTCTGCGTGTTAAGGCCAGGAGAAATAGAATTTTACAATACCTACGAGACTCACCCGCGCAGATCATCGCGATCCAGGAAACACATTTAAACAAACAGGAGATTACATATATACTGAAAAAGCTCAAATGGGTTGATAAATTTGTAACCACAGACCACAACGCTAGTATTCGCGGTGCTGCCATCATTTTTAAAAAAGCAGCAAGGGCCCAGATTACGGGCTGGAAAACAGATCCGAGCAGTAGATGGTTGATAGTCAATGCTCAATTATACTCGAAAGGCTTTACCATTATCTGCTATTATGGACCTAACCAAGATGACCCTTCTTATTTAAACATCCTGCAGAACCATCTGATTACCTGTCCTGATCCCATAATATGGGTTGGGGATTTCAATCTTGTCCTAGATCCAAAACTAGACAAATCTCCTACTTCTAGGGCCGTAGCCCACAGTAATATGAGGGATACACTGCTTAGATGCATGTCGAATCTTGGTCTAATTGACCTATGGAGACAAAGAGCTGGTAAAGCCATGGGGGTCTCCTATCACATAATTACAAATATAGACATAAATCACGAATTGATTATGATTTATTTAGCCTCTCCATTAAAGATCAGGTCAAAAGTATAACATATCTGCCTCTACATCTGTCAGATCACTCCGCTATTTTTTTCTCGGTAAAATTAGAGCAGAAATCCACTCATTCATCTTGGTCTTTTGACCGAACAATTCTATTGGAGGAAGAGGAGAAAGATTATCTGAAGCAGGAAACTGTCTCCTTTCTAGAGCAAAACTTAGGCTCTGCCTCTTTGGGCATTGTATGGGAGGCTTGGAAGGCTTTCATAAGGGGCTGCATTACTGGTAGGGCCTCATACAGGAGAAAGAAATATGGGGAGGCAATTCGACATATAGAGCAAGAATTGACCCATCTGGAATCATCAGACCAGCTCCCCTCAGATAATCAAGAGGAGAAAACAGAATTAAAAGCCAAGCTAGACACACTATTGCAGGAGAGGATAAATAAAAGATGGCAGGCAAGTAAACTTGCGCATTTCGAATATGGCGAATCTGCTGGAAAATTGCTGGCCTGGAAAATAAAAGCTGACCAGTCCAGAAATTTCATAAAAGAAGTGAGGGTCGCTGGGGAAGTCAATAGTAGGTCAACAGATGCGGGCATTGGTGAAGCCTTTAGTGAGTTCTTTCGGAATATCTATACAGAGGAACTTAACGTTGATTTAGATGAAAGGAACGAATGGTTGGACAATATAACTCTCCCGGAATTGGAAAGCTCCCAAACTGAAAATATAGATAAAGATATAACGGAATTGGAAGTCTCTAACATTATCAAACAATTATCACAGGGTAAGGCCGCGGGACCGGACGGTCTCCCAGGAGAATTATATAGGGTACTTAATTCTACTCTCACTCCAGTCCTTATGAACCTCTTTAATGACATACTGATTAAAGGGGAGTCACCACCAAGCTCCTGGGGGGAAGCTAATATAGCCTTAATATTAAAAACAGGCAAGGACCCAGCCGAGTGTGGATCATATCGCCCAATCTCGCTTCTCAACAACGATTACAACATTTTCACTTCAATTTTGGCTGAGCGATTGGGAAGCGAGATTGGGTCGATTATCCACCCTGATCAAAAGGGGTTTATTAGAGGCCGGCAATTGGCCGACTTAACCTACGATTTGGTGGGAGCCGCGGACATCGCCTCAACTTTCGGCCTACCCCTGGCCATCATGACCCTCGACGCCACAAAAGCGTTCGATAGGGTAAACTGGGCATATTTAAATCTAATAATGAAGAAATTCCATCTTGGTCCCAAATTTTGTAGGGCTATAGGATTACTATATAATAACCCCAGAGCATCCCTACTAATAAACGGTACGCGAACAACTCCTTTTAAAATTAGCAGAGGAACAAGGCAGGGTTGTCCCCTATCCCCCCTTCTTTTTAATTCATATGTAGAACCGTTTGCACAGTCTATCAGGGAGGATACCAATATTCCACACTTCACTTTCTCGGGCTGGGAAAAGAAGGTCGGCCTTCATGCTGACGATATACTCATCTATACAACCGATCCCGCGTCGGCATTCCCTATAATTATAAAGAAAGCGGAGGATTTTGGAAAATTATCGGGATATGAAATCAATGCAGGGAAAACGGAAATTATGGTCTGGAACATTCACAATCTCCATCTCCCGGTAAAATCCTCAATGAGGTACCTGAAAGTTACAATAACTAAAGATCTTGAACACCTGACTCAAAACAACTTAGCCCGTATCTCCCGAGAATCCCAAAACCTGATGAAAGCTTGGTCTTTCCTCCCGCTTACTATCTACGGGAGAACTAGCTTGATAAAAATGAGTATTCTCCCGAAATTTACTTTTATTTTTAATTCCATCCCGCTAGTCTTTGATACCAAACAGCTGGCAAAATGTCAGCAAAACATTAATTCATTTATTTGAGATACAAATCCAGCAGATTGGCCTGGAAAAAACTGAGAAGGAGAAGAGAAAAAGGGGGGCTCGCATTACCAGACCTGGAATACTACGCCTGGGCATTTCATCTGTCCCATTCCAGGATGTTACTCAAGATCCCCTGGGAGAATGCAAATGGGTTTATGTATAAGGCAATGTTATTGGGGTCGGACCTTCCAGTGAATGGCTTTCTCTTCAAGTTCGGCCATCAGAAGTTCTTTAAAAAAATTAGATTAAAGATATTACTGGGCACTTTAAAAGAATGGTCTCAAATAAAATCTAAGGCCGGGATAGGTTATCTATCTACACATGCCCCGATTTGGGATCTACCTGGGCTACCATCACAAGAAGCCAATGCAGTTAAAAGAGTCCTACTAGAAGCAGGTATAACACAGTGGGGCGATCTGCTGGTGGAAGGATCAATTATAGACTGGGATATTTTCAAGCTTAAGGCAACATCATCACTCTCTTGGATAGTATACTTACAATTAGGCAGCTGGCTTCGGAATCAAACTAAGAAGAAAGCAATGATGGGAGAGTATAGTCCTTTAGAAAACATCCTAGTTGAGAGAACTGCGGGAAGAAAGAAAGTTGCACTCTTCTACTGGCACATTATAGAGGATGGAGAGCGTGACCTCAACCTCCCGGAAAAACTTTGGGGTGCGGAGGGAGAACCACATATAGAGGACATATGGGAGCAATCTTTTACCCTCCTCTATAAAATGATTAAGCCAGCATGGCTGCGACGCAACCATTTCTTCACACTTCACAGAGCGTATTACTCTCCTAAACGACTGTCGAAATTTCAACCCGGGAAGTGTTGCTCCAAATGCTTTTTCCCAGCAGCCTCAGACCTGCATATGTTCTGTGAGTGCCCGAACATCGCCACCTTTTGGCAAGAAGTCAGGACAACACTCGAATCTATCCTCGGACTATCTATCCCGTGCTCATGGTCTTTAATCATTTTCGGACTAAACAATAACATTAAGGGATTAGAGAGAGATTTTCTGTTCTACGCCATTTTACTGGCTAGAAGAGAAATCTGCAAAAACTGGGTCAACACAAATCCTCCAACACATGTAGAGTGGCTGTCTTCACTATATGCAGTATCAAAGTTGGACCTATCTAGAACATGTAGCCCTCGATCTCTGAGATTTTGGGACCTTTTGATCAATTGGAGAAGGGATAGTTAGCCAACCCGGGTTTTTTAAATGTATTTTTTTTTTTTCCCCGGGTCCGATGATTAGGCCTAAAATCTCTCTGTCCAAAGGGAGGCACCGTACAGTTATTGGACAATTGGCCGAACTGGTCCGAAGGGAGAACGTCCGTCCAAGCTCTGCTGTCGATATCGGGACTGACTCTCTGGGTACTTGGAGCTTAGTATTGGGCTTCTTGGTGCTACAAGGGGGTCGGGCCTCGTGTTTCTGCGGCTAGGAGCACAGTTGGATTGGCTATATGGCTAATGAGGACAAAAAGAAAACAAAAAAAACAAAAAAAAAACAAGACAGTATCATCCGCATACAAAAGCACTGGTGTAGGACGCCCAGCAACTAAAGGGGCGTCTGCTTCCACTGCTTGTAAGGTCTTAACCATCCTGTTAATGCACAGGGAGAACAATAAAGGGGCAAGTACACAACCTTGCCGATTACAATGTTTAACTGCAAAGTTGTTATTACATTCACCTCGTGAACCATAGCATACTTTACACCAAATTTCTCATATAACCTTGCCAGAAAGCAAATGATAGGCCTGGGCGCCCCCATAGTTGACCAGAGAATGGTGTGGTTAACTAGATTGAAAGCGCTGCTCAAATCTGCAAAGCAGAGGTACATCCTTCCACCTTTATCACATGTATATTTACCTATTAATAGGTCCAGATTCACGCATGGCTCTAGCATTGCCAAGCCTTTCCTGAAACCAAACTGTACAGGCGAAAGTATTGAGCAGTCGCAAGCACATTCATTTAATTCAGAAAACGTTAGTGTGAGGGAGGAGTCGTAGTTGTCTCATTCGCCTCTTTGGATGATGGTGAGTAACCGAAATAGAGACTATGACAGTTCAGGAGCAGAGAGACTGCCCTTTTTGCTGGTTTGAGGATCAAAGTCTGCAGGTGCATGTGCCAGCTGCCCCTTTCCACCTTTTCTCCATTATCCCTACATATCGCGACTTGTATTTTTCATCTGGTCTCAGTCAGAGGGGTCATAATGTGAGGGACTAAGGAGCTCTCGTAATGACAAATCTGATGATCCCCAGTCTCACCCTTGCAGTGCAGCCACCAGTGATGCTTAATGACCCCTGTGTAAATTAAATCAAATAACCTCTGTTAACAGTGACCCCTTTATCGTTCTTTTTTTATGCTAATGGTCATAACTATTAGTATAAATGCAAACACCGAAGTGCTTTTGAGATGAAAAAGGATCATGATCCTTTCAGGTGCACCTTGTGTTAGGACCTGGTGATGAACATTTGGTTTAAATTAAATGCGGAGTGCAAGTAGGGGGTTGAATGCTGCCCACAGAAATGCCCACTTGCCACGTCTAGAAACTGAGTGAGATACACTAGAGCTCCAGCCAGACCTATCCTTAGCACAGTGACTGGTAGTCAATAGTACTTGCAGTGTACACTGACAGTCGGATCAGTCTGTCTCTGCTAAGCAGTATCAACTCAATTGAAGACGCTTGAAAGCCTGGCCAAAACTGAGTGGCTGAAATTTCAAACTGTAAAGAAATGCAGTAACTTGATGTTGTTGGGCTAATGTCCAACTGCTAAGAGTTGGACTTCTAAACTGGATCAGAGACCTTCGCCTTAACCATATGGGGTGGACCCTCCCGTGCTGTCTTCTTAAGCACAGAGTTGAGTGCTGAGTGTTAGTAAAGCACAGCATCTGCCTTTTCTAGGTCTAAACGTTCCTTGGACAGACCACTTGTGATCATCACACTTGAAACTGGACCTACATAATTTGTCTTTGACAAGTGACAGCTTCAAGCTTTGTTTTCTGGGTCAATGTAGAACCTGCAACAATCTTGTTTGTGTTCTTTTAATGTCTTTAAAATAGGAGGTCCATGCAACACTTGTATTTCCCATAAGATTGTGGAATGCTGCTAATGCCCATGAAAGTCACCAGGCATATGTTTTAATAGACAGAAGCTTGTTCTCATCTTCTTTCTCCTGAGAGCATGATCAACACAATGCATTGCATGCCAGACCATAAGAGCTGGGCGAGGGGGTGGTGGGAGTGGGGGTGCTGCAGCACCCCCAGAAATAATCATGCTGGAGTTCAGAAGGTGAATGAGAAATAAATATGCCTTAACATTGTGTGTTTATCTTGTCACGTGTGGGGTGCTTTCAAAGACAAAGGTCAAATATTAGGCTATATCTTCAGACAGATTGCTGCTTATTTGGAAACTGGAGTGTACTTTTATTTCTATGACTGCAAAGTGAGAGGACTTTGTAAAAGTGATCTTGGTGACAATCCTGTGGGGTACAGGAAACCAAAAGAAAGGCTGTAGCTTGTCAGTTTTCTTCTAGCACATAACATCATTTAAATGTAGGGAAATGAACTAGACACACATTTCAAATTATATCAGTAATTAGGAAAGCACAAATGAAGCACTTTTTTGAACTGCCTGATATGTGGGCAATCAGACTGCCATAATACAACGGTGGTCTCTGGATCGTCAAAGTCATAATCGCACCCTTAGATATTCAGGTGTGAAGATTACTTTTTGTCACTCAGATATGAAGTGGTATAAGGATATTGTTTTGCATATTTGGACAACCATATGTTCTTTACTGTACAAATCTGCAATGGTGAAAAGCTAAACCTTATGGAAATATAATGGTAGAGGCTGTTCATTAACAAAAATATGAATTAAAAAGTTGAAATATTGGGATCTCCTTAGTCTGACAGAGAGCAAGCAATGGCTGGCATTTGCCTTCTGCTCCATATTCTTATGTTGTTCTTAGTATCCATCCCTCTATTTGATTTAAAATGTTCTTCCCTAATGTGTTGAATATTGTAATAGCATTATAAGACATGAACACCAGCAATCCCTATATAAAAGGCTGTTGCTAATTTTACACTCACTGTCACCTCAGTCTCACTATCACTCAAAAAGGGAAGGAAAAAGATCTCCACCAAAGTGCCACATACGAGGAGCTCGTTGGACATTGCACCACCTGTCTAGCGTGGAGCAGGACCCAATGATGCCACCTAGATGGTTGAGGGTCCTTGCATCCTGCAGAAGGGATTCCCAGTACCACTGAAATAGGAAACAAAACCACATTCCTAAGTTTTCTACCCTCAATGTAGTTGTGGGAACTATTCAGAAGGTCACATAATTTAACATAGGTTACAGTGAATCTTAACATGGGGAGCAAATACATTTTCCCACCTAAAATATCTTATTCATTCACACAGGAAACTCATTCACTGCGCTCTACATCTGCAAAAACACATCAGTGTATGTTGAAAACCACAAAAATACATTCCCACCACCAGCGACTGGTTTCTCACATGTATATTCAGCTTGAGAACAGGCAGTTTGTTTTAGATAACAGCTGTAGACGTCTTAGATAAGGGTGTTCATAACCTCTTGGTGCTCTGGCGGAAAAGCACTAGTCACTCCAAAAGATAACTGTCCCAGGGATTTTAAAACAAAAAAACGTAACAACAAAAGATACTTTGTTGTGAGCAAGAGTACCACTTCGCTCCCTGCCTTGGTCAGTGACAATGAATAAGGCCGCCAGGTGGTATACAGCTGAGCTGTATGTCTACCATCTATTCTGAAGAAACAGCAGCATGATTTTCCCATACTGCATGAGTGAGAACTTTGGACATCATTACCATTCATGGGATACATTCCGATCCCTGTGCAAAACAAACGTTTGCACCGAGATCAGAATTTCGAGTTGTGTGATAATTGTCAAACCATCACAGTTTAATTTTATCAGGGGAAGGCCTGGAAAAAAAGGTACAACTTGGAATCCAGTTGTGTCGCAAGCACGATGCAGCTCCAGCAATGCATTCAGAAGTAATATATAACATGTATACAGGATAAAGGAGCCCCCGATGCAAAAGAGTGAAACCCACTGTGGGCTGAATGTGAATCTGGTGTGGAAGAAAAGATATACTGAATCCATGATACGATAATAATGATGAAGAGTGGAGACTCCTCGCAGTACTAGAAGAAGTACTTGAGGAGACGTGTGTAGCTTTCTAAACGTACCTATGGCGTTTGACCCTCTACTCTAATTTACTCTATGCTTCTCCGCTCCATGAACAACATTTGGAAGCTTTTGCCTTCACTGAAGCCAGGGGTCGCAGAAGAAGTGTTAGGAGTAGCAGGGTGGAAGCTAGATGTCACTGCTGTGACCCTTGACTACTACAAATTACATTCATCCTCTACTCTGCACCATTGCACTCTGGTTCCCTATACTCTATGCCACTCTATTTTGCTCTGCACCACTGTACTCTACACCACAGGTCTCTGCACCACTTTACTCTACTCTGCACCACTCTATGCCCCTCTACTCTAGACCACTCCACAACACTTTGCTTTGCAACATTGCACTCTCCGTGGCTGAATTCTACTCCACTCTACTCTGCACCACTGGACTCTATGATACTGCACCCTATGCAACTGCACTCTACTCTGCACCACTCTATGACACTCTTCTGCACTCTACACCAATCCACTCTACGCCACTATATCGTATGCTACTCTTTTCCTTATTACTCTTCTCTATACCACTACACTCTACACCACTGCATTCTAGGCCAATCCACTCTAAACCAGTCTAATCTGCTCTGCCCCTATGCATCCCAGGACAGTGCACTCTACGGCACTCTACTCTATGACACTGCACTCTATTCTGCACCACTCCACACCACCCTGCACCACTCCATTCTACGCCACACCACTCCACACCCCTCAGTGCCACTCCACTCTACGCCACTCTATCCCACTCCAGGTTAATTCACTCTACATCACTTTATGCCACTCCATGCCACTCCACTGTACTCCACGTCACTCTCCTTTATCCAACTAACTTTTAGCCATGCTGAACAGTTTCCACGCTGGAGTATAATATGCCTAAAACACATTGGAAAGCCAATAGCTCTTGCATAGGTGAGACCTATTGGCTTTGCCAATGCTTTGTCTTTACAGTACAGTACATAGGGCAGTTTCAGCCCTTCCGATCGTGTAGGAAAAGTTGCATCAAAACTTGAATATTGATTTATCTAAAGCTGGGAGATTCGGAGAATGGGATTAGTGAATCAGTGGCGTGGGTGGCAAATGGACTACTGGGCAGTGTGCCAACAGAGTGTAATCGATCAAATGAGCAAGGTTGAGTCTGGCGTGGGTGGGTAACGACGCCATCATTAGTGATACGTCAAGCTGTGATTACTTTAACGATGTGATGAGTGTTGGTGTGGACAGGGGTGTGTGTAAATACACTCTGCTCTAATTGTGCATCTTCACATTTGCAGGCTGGCAGCGTGGTGGTTGGCTTGTTGCTGTGTGCCCTAGAGATATATCTTGCCTACACAGATTAATAAAGCATGTGCTCGCTCTGCTTTTTCATGTATACATTTGTATTGCCTCACATGATATTATGTGCGGTTACGTGTTATAATGTGTTTTTTCGTTTTGTTCAAGGTGGACTGTGGCATCATGGCTCTCTTGACCTCACCTCTTTAGGCATATGTTTTAGTGTGGCTTTGTTGTCAGAACTGAAAGATGTTGTACTGAAGCATTAAATGTTCTTGAACATATTTTCATCAAGTACACATTAGTGATGCTTTCTTGCAATGTTTCCTAGGGAGAGGTTAGTTATTTGTCTAAATGTTTGCATGCTGCAGTCCAATTTCCTTGCTAGATTTGGTACTCCTGGGCTTTAGCACTTATACTTTCTGTAACAGCGTTTCATGAAACTTAGGCTTTTCAGTACTGGGAACAGGAAGTAGGTAGCTTTGGAATGTGTAATGCATGTTGGACATAAATATTCGATTTTTCTGTTTCGTTTTTTGCCATGTACATATGTATTTGTCAAGAAAACTGTTTGCTTTAGCATGTGTTTTTTTGCATGCTTGGTGAGGTGTGTTACCTCTCATTTGCATATGAGTTTTTATTTAAGGAGGCATGTTTGCAAAACTTCACTTTTAATTGATTGCGTTTTCCATTTTTCCATTGTCTTTTCTATATGTGAAGTGTTACGTAGAATTTTGACAAATTGTAACTTGTTTCGTAAATATAGAAAATGATTTTCTTACTATTTTGATAAATATCACTAAGTATAGAACGGAATATACTGAATGTGTAAAGGCTCAAATGCCCCTTAATCAATACCTTATTGTTGAAATGAGTGGTATAAAGCATTTTATTTTTAAACATCAGTAATTAATGAATGCAGTTCGAATATTAGGATGAATCTTTTTTGACATCTGACTATTATACATCTAACGTTAAAACAATCTGTAAGACATATCAATGCTTTAATAGCACCCCTAACCCACTCACTGTTAAAACATTTCCGTCCATTATCTTTGCTGCCACCGAAGGTAGTCTCCACTGTATCCGTCCTGGAGGCCCACACTTTCGGCACCCTGAGGATCACAGTCTCTGCTGTCTTTCTCCTGGGGGTAGTGCTTAATTTGAGCCAGTGGTTTCCGGTGCTCAGCACCAGCACTTAATCATCAACACCGGCGCTTTTCATTTGCACCAGTTATGGTCACATTCATTTATGGTAGTGTTAGAACTGGCTATTTCTGGTAGGCTAAGGCTGACGCCAAAGCCAGGCAGAAACCACCATTCTAGTCAGGGCAAGGAAGTCACACGCCAAGATAACCCCTGCTCACCCCCTTGGTAGCCTGGCACAAGCAGTAAGGCTAAACTCGGAGGCAATGTGTAAAGCATTTGCGCCAGCACACAACAGCAACAACATACTAGGCACACTACAAAAGGAACTCCACACAAGGTTATTATAAAATAACTTTTGTATTGTTAAAACACATATCAGATAAAAATCACACATGTACATTGTGCCAACTGGCACGGGCAACATTCATAAGGGATTATTTACAAGACAGGGCCACATGGGCCACTGTCGGAATCAGATATAGCCCTTTTAGAATAAGGAATAATAAACATAAAATGGTAATCAAAAAGATCACAACCAGTATCCGCTGGTAACAGGAACGAGGACCTTACTAGGACCACCTGTACTAAAAAGAGCAACCACCTAAGAATAAAATACATTTAGGGGTATACACCAGAACACATTACCCATGATGCATGAAACACATTCAGAGGAGTAATAAAGAGAAACACATGATGCCTAAAGCATTCAGAGGTGTTAAGAATAAAGCACATGATGCAATAAAATACATTCAGGGGTGCAGCGCAAGAAGACACATGATGCCTAAAACATTCAGCGGTGCAGCGCATGGAAAGAAAGACACATGATGCCTAAAAACATTCAGAGGTGCCAGAACAACACAATAGCGCAAAAACACACAGTAGGCAATTACTATTAAAAACATAGAAATCACATTGCGCATAACTTACATAAGCCACCCTCTGTGGCAGTCCCTAGGCCAACTGGCCTTGTTGGGGCTCAGACGCCCTGTGTCCAAATGTCAGGACGCGCTGCCATGCAGCGCCAGTCCAGGGGTGCGCCAATGGCGCAAAACCTAAACGTAGCAGGTGCCCACTACTTGCTGGGCACCTGGGAACATCACAAGGGCCTAAACGCTGCAGCTGGCACTCAGTGCTGAGCAGCTGTGACTGGCCGGGCACCTCTGTGCCATCTCTGTCCCTCTCAGGGACTCGCTCTCCATCTTGCGCCTAAACGGTGCAGCTGACCACTAATTGCTGTGCAGCTGGAGAATCATAAAAACTGTGGCAGGGCCTTCAGTAGCCCCTCTGGCGAATTGCGCCACAAATGGTGGAGCCACACAGGCTCTGCAGTACTTGTGCCCCCGTTGGAGCCTACACAGGCTCTGAACATCATGGGGCAGGGAGCCTCTCAGGGCTCTAAAAACAAAATGCCCCCACGAGCCTCTCCGGGCTCGCAACACAACACTTGCAGGCAGGAGAGGGCGGGCACCGGCAATGTGCCCCAACGCCCCCTCCATCTAATATGGCCCTCTCTGGAGCCAAAAAGGCTCTCAAACAAAATATGGCCCCTCTGAGCCACACAGGCTCTCTCAGCAATGATGCCCCCACGTTGGACAGGGAGCCTCGGGGCTCTAATACCATTAACAATGCCCCCGGGGCCCTCGTGGGCCCAGCCAGAATGCGGTGGGGCGGCCCACTGCCATCTGGGGCCGCCCTGACTCGAGTGCCTCAAACCGGCACCGCACGGAGCTTCCCCCTGGCCCGACAACACTCACCGGGCTGCTCCATGCGCTCTCACTGGTCTTCGGTGCGGCGGGGGCGGACTCGGCGGCATCCGAGGAGCTCCTGCTCCTCACGGACTCTCCTTGCTTTGCCCGGTCCTCGACTTGCGGCGGGGGCGGGCACCGGCAATGTGCCCCGCGCCCCCTCCGCCTCTGCTCGCCACACTTGCGGGGCTCTCCTACCCCATCGGAGCCTCGCTCGCTCACACGCCGCACAGGTTCCTTCACGCCCCCCGGCCGAGGGGGGCGGGACTTCCGGCCAGCCGCGCCAGGATTGGCCGGCCGGCCAACCACTTCCGGGTCGCTGCGGGCAGCGCAGCGGCCCTTCTTCTTCTTAGGCAGGCAGGCGGGGGCTGAGTTAACCGAGGAGTGGGCTCCCTCGAGTTAAAATGTAAAATATAAAAATAGCAAATAAGCGAGGTGGGCACTCGCTAATCCAGAAACCCCACAGCCAATTCAGCAAACGCCGGGTGGGCACCGGCTTGGCAGTAAACAGCGCTCTCAAGCGCTTGGGGGAAATAAAGCGCTCCAAAGCGCTAGAAGACAGGCAGAGCGCTCCCAAGCGCTAGGAAAGGCAAATAAAGCGCTCCTAAGCGCTATTGACCAGCAAAGTCCTCCAGGAAATGCAGCAGGCAGGGGGACAGTCAGGAAGAGTCCCCCAGCAGTCCATCAGGGCATCCAGGGGCTGGGCAGCGCCCCTCCCTGGTAGATTCAAGTCAGAAACAAGGACATTTTGGAAGGGGACACAGCCCCTTCTTATACACAGAAAAGTCTTTGAAGTCTTTGTGTAGGCAGTGTGAGAACTAGCTAGAACTGGTTATAGGGAAGTCCTGTCAGTATCAGGGACAGAGGTGGCAGTCGCCCAGCGGGGGGTGGAGCCAGCATTGTGGTTTGTCAGGCACAGCCCTTCACTATCAGGTGCCATCTCCTCCCACTTCCCTGGCAGCAGATGCTGCCTTTCATCCATGGGCTGACTCAGAAAACCTCCTGGGCTCTCCAGCCCCTGTCACCCTCAAACCAGACAGTCAATCCACAAGCAGGCCCAGGCACTCCTGACCCGGGCTCACCAGCCAATCACACGCCAGACACAAATTACACAAATATGCCAACTTCTAAAAGTGGCCCTTCTAGACTAGACACAATCATGCCGCATATACCATTTCGCAGCATTCAGTCTCACGAGTTCTCTCATACCAAACTCGCCCCTGCACTCCCCACACATCAGGAACTACCATGGGCATACATATTCCCCATTCATTCCTATGGGAGGGAAGGTCACTCACCACACATACACAGAGAGCTCAAGCACTTTACACTGTACCACAGTGAAAAAGTGCGCAGAGGCCTAAAATCACCACCACCAGGTTCCCTAAACAGGCTAGGCAAAAGCAAAAAGTCTCGGGGTGAACCTGTCCAAAGGGCCGGGTCCAACAGGTAGGCATAGGGAGATTAAGTGATTTGCCCAGAATCACAGGATGTTGAGCCGACACTGAGACTCAAATCTGGTTCCCCGGCATCAAGGTCGGCAGCTCTGGCCATTACGCCACATCATATCCTTACTTTCATGTTTAGTAGTTTGTTCTGTTTGGGCTGGTGCTAGCTGTCTCCTGACAAGAGCCCCAGCACTTATTTGTTTTGCAAATTAACCACTGACTAGGGGCTCACCCAATCCGCACCCCTTGGACCATTGTGGTTTGATCCATTGCAACCTTCTTGAACTATCCTGAATCTAAAGCTGTATCTTAGATGACCAGGTCAGTGCTACACAGCATTCCTTAAATAAACTCATGAGAGGAGTAGGGAATGAACAATAAGGCTTAAGTCTTCGGCCAAGCGTGGACGGTAACCTCCACTCCTTAAAGAGGAATGGTTATTTTTCAACGAAAATCCTGGGATTGGCAGTTAGCTTTATTGGAGATTCTCGAAGATCGATAAAACCTCGTTCAATAATGTTCACAGAATACCTGTCTTAGGGAGCTCGAGAAACCATTGGCTTGCCTCCAAATGTTGTCTGGCATTTTATCTATAGAGGAGGGTATCCTGGCATGGCTAGGTGAATTGTAGAAGGGGACTCTTCTGAGGTAACAATAGTGGGATGCTGGGGGTTCATTTTGCTACCAGCACCTCTTTATTTGTTTATAAATGATGTAGCCTCATGTTTGTCTCAGCTTGTGTCCAAAGCACCAAATGCTTGGCAGAGACCTAATTGATATTTTACTTTTTATGGATGATGAAGCTCTAGTTCCAAAAATACCAATGTGCCATAATACTATCAAAGAGGTTTTTTTTTCTGCATTTTGGAAACAAAAGGGCCTTAAACTCAACGCAACTAGTAGCAGAACCGTAGGGAATGTCCTAGAATTTAGGTATCTAAGTTTGCGTCAAGATGACAAGGAGTAGTGGGCAAATGAAATTGACTGATGGGAAGTAACTGCCAACTGGAAGATGTTGTTTTATCATTATTGAATAAAATAAATGTCATTATGGGATTTGGTGCCAGATTTGAGGGTGTTCCACATTACTCATCCTAAATATTTACAATGGTTAGGCTTGTTCCACTGCACTTAATGCGCAAAGTTCTCGTGTCATGTAAATTGTACCAAGCTACTGCAAGTGGAGAATTACTACTTGCTAATGCTCCCTCCACACCCCTATATTGCCTAAGCAGTCTGAAATATGAGCATTGTTGAGGCCTGTCTCGTTTTGGTTCAGACTATGGGCCATAGAGGAGTTTGGCTCCTATACAGTGCATTTAAAGACGTCTAGTGTGTAAATACAGTGTCTACTATTCAATAGTTTTTTTTACATATATCTCAATGATTTTACAGCTCTTTTCCATGAAAACTATTGGTCCAGTTAAATGGTTACATACAGCTCGTGATGACATATCAGCAGTGAAAAAGGAAGTGGGTGAGTGTGAGGAGCAAGAAAATAAATAACCTAAAAATAGCTTTTTTGACCACAGTGTTCTTTTGAGCAAGCCCCTCCCTAGCTTTGAACACTACAGGGTGTCACTGGAAGTTGAGAGAGTCATATAAACCTGGGTATTTTAGCACTAACTAACTTTACATGAAAGTGATGTTCTCGATCAGGGGGGTTTTGGGCGCCAAAAGTAATGGCTGCCATGCCATAATGCTCCTGAAGTCCTGACACTTCTTGTCTTCTATTGGCTGGCATTTCCTGCTCACAACCATCTGCTGAGATTGCTGTGATGATGTGTTGTGAGGTATCAGGACACATAACCTGGCTTTCGGTGGGGGATTCATGAAGATCCAGGCTGACTGAGGGATCATATTTATAAGTTATAGCCACAGCCCCATCTAAAAGTCCACCCTGGCTTGCATGAGGCATGATCAACAGAAGAGCAGAGCTGCTGTATTGGAGAAGGTGAAAAGGAGCTGCCCTCCTGGAGTGCTGCATGAGCTATGACGCCCAGTTCAGCCCTAAACTATACCAGAAGTCTGAACACTGTCTATCAGACTGGGAACAAGAATTATGTACAGTATGCTCTAAAAATACCGACTTGGAAGAAAGAAGCAGGCTGATTAATATCCATGTTAATGGTCATATCAACAGAAAAAGTCAAGTCCCAGTGGCACCTTTTTCTACTGTACTCATTGCTGTTGAGTGTATCCTGACACTAACAAGCTAGGCAAGTGATCGAGGAGGCAAATAATCATGGACCACATTCCAACGACAGGCCTCACATTACCATCTCAGCCATTTTTTCACAAAACATAAACCTGCGATGAAAAATAATCTTGACTCTAAGACCTTTAATCCGCTAGTATGACATCAGCTGCAGCCACTTGGAGCCAGCCACAGTACTCATTATGCTTAATGGCTAATCAAGCAAGTTCTTTGACCCAGCTTATTTACTGCCTAAAAACGATGGTTTTGACTCTGATTTATAATCATTTTTAGACCCCATAGGTCTCTCCTCTATGAATATCACCAGACAAGCCCCTCTGCAGCAACAAAAAAACAAAAAGCTTCTAATGTAAACTTGGAACAGCCCCAGATAGCTTGCAGGAGAGGTGGAATGATGAAGGGTTCACTGCAGATGCCTCTACCTCTAAGCCCAAAGACAACTCTCGATCCCCTCTTAAGGACATCCCTACTGTCACTTGGAGTCCGGGACTATTTGACTATTGCTGAAATATTTGGCAGTTCACTTACTCAATTAGACTAGATGCTCCTATTCTGATACTCACGGCCACTATTACCGTCTGAGGCTAGATCCCTTCCCCTCACTCCTGTGAGCTGTGTTGGGTTGTGGACACCGCTTTTCTGACGACAGACTCACACCGAGCTGTAGCTGCAGTGTATCCTTATAATCAAGTAGTGTGTAGGCCGTTTGCTCATGGAGGTCTGCCCCCTGCTCCCATGCCACATACGTGGAGCACCTCTCCCAGTGTTGGAGATCCTGCACTCACACCCCCCCCCCACCTTCCTTTTTGCTTCCCCACAAATGCACCCTGCTATGGCACCTTTTTTCCACTGTACTTTTCCTCTGAAAATTCCCATCAACATCTCTCATAACCATACATGTTTGTGACAACCCTCCTACACTTAGGGTGAGGTACTAATTCTGTCACATCCTAACCTGTTAATATCCCTGCACAATACCCGAAAGTCCCTAATTTACCTACTGTCCAACTATCCTTCCTACCTCTATAACAACATACGAAGAGACTATTTTGTCCATATTGAAGCTCTTATCGTTCAGAGATGCCAATGTGCGAAATTTAGTTTATTAGTTAATGAAAACCATAAACATACACCATACAATCGACCACAATCTCATGCTCATATTAAAATTAAAACAAGCACATACACAAACTTAAAACATATTGAGTCAAATTAACCATGACAACAGTTGGGAGCAACATTTAGGCCAAGCTAATTTCAAAATATCGCATGATAGCAAATCTCTTATTGTTCCCCCTCCACATTAGCTGCCAATTTTGAAGCCTCGAACGAAGCCATATAGAAGTCGTGCTATAAAGTGCATAGTGCAAAGAGCCAAGGAGCATGATACACGCTTAGATGTAGACAAATGTAAAATCAGTATAGTCATAGCAACAAGGAGGCAGCACATTTTAAAAATGCCACAAAATGACATAGAACTAATATTTTTACAAGCTCCTCTAGATTTTTCCCTTCACAGCAGCAGCGAATTTTAACATCTAGGACATAGCCATAAATATATCAAACTGTAAAGTGCATAGACTAGAGAGTCACAAAACGTAATACAAGCACAGGCATAAGCATATATAAATCTGTGTGACCACAGCAACATGAGAGCACAACGCACTGGCCTCACCATGTTCAGGGTACCGTGTAAAGGCATAAACAATACACATGAGATTTAACAAATCCCGTATGGATGCCTCCCCCAGAATACATCAAGTTTTAATCCGAAACACAGCCACGTTGGCGCCTACTGCAAAGTGCATAGTGCGTAGCAAAGTGCTTAGTGCATGGTAAAGTGCTTAGTGCAACCTTGTCCCCTACTGACTCTGGTCTGCTTGTGTCAACAAAATAGTGCTCGCTCGGGGTCAATAAACATTTGCATAACATCTCACTTGCGATGTATTGTATTGTATTTTATTGTAATTGCATTTATATAACGCTTACTACCCCTGACGATGCGTCAAAGCGCTTTTTCGGTGAGTAGCACGCTACTCCGGGACCCATAGACGATTAGTGTTGAATTAGTATAGTGAAACATGCAAGTACATTTTAAGTGGTGGATAAGTTACTCAGTTAATTGGATTTGGAATGATAGCAGAAGGATAGAGGACAAAGGTTTGTATTTATATAGCGCTTGTTGACGCACGCTATTCAGGAAGCCTACAAAGGTTTAGTGGTGAATTAACATGGTGAAATATGAAGTAGCAAATCTTATGTGGATACCTTCCCCCCAGGGTAGTACAGGTTTTAACCTAAGACCAGGGCTTTAAAGGGGATTAAAATACTGGGGTGGGGGTAGGGGGGAGGAAGGGTTTCTCAAAGGGTCGTGGCCAATGTAATTAAGGGCGAGGCTTAAAAACACATAAACTAAAAATCTGTGCTTAGCATAGTGTGCCGCCGGACTTGTATTTTGCTGTTTCTTTCATTGTATCCAAGTAACATAATATCTACAAGTCAAGACTATTGGCTTTGTCAATGGTTGTTTGTTGCATAAGAACAATAAACAGTAACTATGGCTTTTTCTATATATTGTTGAAAAAGCTTCCAATTAAGACCCTGGTGACACCACAACAATGTTGCTGCTCCTGAGTTTCAAAAACATAGGGGAAACCCAGAGAGGAAATGACTCTCTTCAAAGGATTTCTCTTCCCCTACAAGGCTCACCTGGCATGACGTCATGCCGTAACTTTTCCACTAGTGAGACGTGAGCAGTGTGAGCATGCGCACATCCATGTGCTTGCTGTTACTGCAGTCCGGGACAAAACCGAGCGCATGTGCCAGGGCACAAAACAGAGCCCGATAGAGACCCGTTTTGAGACCTCTTTAAAAAACTGCAGGTGCTCAGCAGCGGTGAGACCCGGCCCAATTAAAGCCCTGCCTAAGACATACCCACATGGGTATCATTCTACGAAGTGCATAGTGCGTAATAAAGTGCTAAGTGCAGCCAGTTCCCCTCCTGACACAAGTTTACTTATGTTTGTCCGGGGGCCTGGAATGAAACTGTGCTCGGCCAGGACAAGATGCTCATTTGCAGAGGCCTAAACTTGAACTAGCGTTATAGCGCGTTCAACTAGTCATAACAGTGCTTAAAGTTAAAAGGACCTAAGGCTTGCTATACTATGGATTTAAAGGAATCCTTAGCCACCGTTGTAACATGGCCGCCCGACAATTAAGCTATTAAGTGAAATATCTGAAAGGGGTGGTCAGAACAAGGAAAACAATGCAAGTTCCGACCCCTACCTAAATGAAAATGTTTTCTCCTGATTCTTTGGTCATGTTTTGCTGTGAGACTATGGTATTGATTACAATTTTTTACACACGCTACTTTTAAGACTTGTTTGTAATTTTTAACTGTTGTTAATGAATTTTTAAATTTGTAATTTTATTTATGAATTTTCAAACATAAACAACAATGCAGCTTTTCAGTATGAATACAATCTGTGCCCCATACATGACTGTGATTATAAAAAGCAGAACATAGACAAATTACAACACAAGATCAGAGTCAGCTCAATCCATCAATATCAACTTTGTCCACATATTGAAGAGCATCAGGCGGCGGAATGATTTAACATGTGGGCAGTAAATGGACCCCACACATCACGTGGTCCAGAGGCACTTGGTAGCTCCTCTGCATAATAGGTGAGTTGATCACGGCAGTAGGCAACATCATGCAACCACTGTGCCAGCTTGGGCGCCGGTCTTCCATCCCAGTTTAATGCAACTGTGTAGTCATTGCCACCAATTCCTGAGTACTAGATGGAAGTTTCACTACGTTACCCAACAGGCACAACTTCATATCACAATTGATTGCTTCACCCACCATTTCAGTTAGGGCTGTCACTACATTTCCCCAAAAAGCAGCCAACTTAGGACACGCCCATGCTAAATGTAGAAAATCAGCGTTGTCAACTCCACACCTTCTACAACAATGCGATTCTCTCAAACCATATTTATATAATTGCGCCGGTGTATAATACATCTGATGGACGTATTTATACTGGATAAGTTTGAGATTACCATTAATAGCAAAATGACTAGTCATCCCACAACATTCTTCCCACTCATCATCCGTAAGTGGCTGCGGCAGAATAGCATTCCATTTCTCCCTAGAGATCGTTGCAACAGCACCTTCATCTAGTTGCGAGGCAGAACGGTTGGTAATGAATTTTAACTTTTAAGTTTATGTCCATGTTCGTCCACGTTGCTTTTGATATGTATTGTGCTTTTATGATTTGACATTTTAAATCGAATAAAGCGTATCTTGACTTGGCTATAAAGTGATGAGTGACTAGTTGTAAAACACAACAAGGGATCTTGAGATCCCCCACAGACAGGATAGGAGGCAATGTTCCTCCCCCTCACCACCTAGCAGCCCGTCAATCAGGGTCCTACTGTACCTGACTTTGCCTCGCTGATTGCGCCTTTCTGGATAAGAATATAGAGGGGCCCTAGCTGGTATGGACCTGATCTGATCCTTGAAGATGGCAAAGAACTGCACCATTCGAAGATTCAACATAAGTTTTCACGGGTTTCAGGCATCCACGGCCAGTGACCTACAGGTTCTTATTCCCAGGGCTAAAAATTCCTTACGTAGCAGGGCCCTCAGTGCACTAGTAAACTGGGGCAGAGTATATGCAGGGAAGTTTCCTTTGACTGATGACACAAACAACACCTCTTGTCTTCTGAGCGACTTTTTTACTGCAATTTTGGTGCCACCCATGTGCTCTCTTCACTAGCATCATTTTGGCCTCCAAGCGACTTTTCAGCCGGGATGTCAATGAGTGTGATCTTGTTTGACAAGAATCTGTACACCTTGTTGTAGAATGCAATGGCCTCTCACACTTCATTCAATGTAAGAAGGTACTATCCTCCCTGGCATCTAAATCGGTAGATTGTGCACTACTGCTGGTGACGCATCTCTCCAATACTGAATCTAGACAACTAAAAAGAGAATGTATGGAACAGTTATGGCTGCAAGCAACATTGCCACCTAGTCACTGGGCCGCTGTTCATCAAGCTACTAGAAAGTGACCATCCCATTCAGGAAACTTCCTTCCATCAAACTAGTGAAAAAATAGATGCCCCTCCAGGGCACTATCTCTTCTCAAAGGCTACCATCCAAGGTCTCTCCTTGATAGGCGGCTCTGTTTATGAAACAAGTGGTGCAGGAGAGACTCATTGAGTTTGGAAACACAAATCTGGTGATAGGGAGGTGACTTGAAAGTCTCTCATGATCCAGTGCTGAGCCAGGCAGGCAGTCGGACACATTAGGTGGCAAAGACAGAGGAGTTCTGGAAGATCTGATGCTCGACCATTCCCTTGTGGACCTCTGAAAGATAGCCAGTCCTTGTGAAAGAGAGTACAATTATCAACCCTGTGTTCATGGTACATGCACCAGAACAGACTACCTTTCACTCACACACCGTGAGCAGCCAGGAAAGCATCCCTTCAAGGTATGACGATGAAAGACTTGGCAGACCACAGTAAGAATGTTGCAGAAACAGAAACACCCTTTGAGGGTGAAATCAAGAAACTCGCAGCACACTACACGGCTGTTCCCAAAGCTAATACATAAAAGTGATAGCAACGTCAATGCATGACTTCAGTTTGCTATGTAAGTTGCTTTATTCTGCCCTAATTGTGTCCACTCTTAACTTGGTAAAAATATGGCTTGTCAGCGCAGCAGCCTAACCATTTTGACGGAGTCTAAAGTGCCTGCTATTCGCTCAGAAAAAGGGGAATTACTAACACACCCACTTGATATTACAAAAGAGTTTATTTCCTTATAAAAGAATACAATATAGTTTGAACCACATGGGCATCATAGAACCTAAAGAAGCATTCTTGAGCCCAGTGGCACTGCCACGCTTATCTCAGGAAGCTAGAGATTCCTTGGAAGGCAGCATACCCCCAAGTAATTGTAAAAGGCCATTCACAAATGGCAATTGTGAAAGCTCCAGTTAGGATGGACTTACAACTTAACTTTACACATTTGCCAACTTGGGGGCCAATTCACAGAACTAATCTGAGACAAAATCCTAAACTTATTACTTTTGGTATTCACAGAAGACATTTAGTAGTAGTAAAGTTAGGATCTTGTCTTAAGCTAGGATTTTGTCTTAAGTTAAACTTAAGTCAAACCTAAGTTTGTCTTAAGTTTTGGTCATAAAACAAAATCCTAACGTAAGACAAAATCCTAACTTAAGACAATATCCTAACTTTACTACTACTAAATGTCTTCTTTGAATACCAAAAGTAGTAAGTTTAGGATTTTGTCTCAGATTAGTTCTATGAATCGAGACCTTAGACTCTCCATGCACATGGTGTACAAAAGAATGCCCGGTCCACTGGCCATCTTGTCCCTGAGCTATTCCTTCCTTATCCAAACTTTGCAAGAACCCACTCTTCTCCAAGAGCTATCGATCAATATCTCTGATTAATGTTGACATGAAAACTCCGGTGAAAGTCCCAACAAGGAGACTCAGAACAGTCATGCTGTCATTTATTCATATATTGCAGGGAGACTTTATACCTCAATATTCATCCGTAAGCAATTTGCATGTACTATGTTATCTTCTTTGCAAATTGTCCCTCTCCTTTGATGTAGAGACAGTGTTTACTAGGGCTGCGTAGGTCATCTCTTTTGATTGCTATAAAAGAACTAGTGTAGGCCCAGGCTTCATTGTCAAAGTGAAGTTCAACAGCCCATGTTAACTGCGGAGACTGAATCACTTCTCATCAGAAGAATCACATGTGAAGGAGTTCCACTTTCTCCACTATTCTTCATATTAGCCCTGTAACGTTTAGCAGCAGCTAAACCAAAGACATCAGCTGTGAACGTGAAAATCATGCTCTGTGCTGACAACATTATGTTAACACTGTCCTGGACTGAAGCTGCTGAACCTCATTACCCCTTCGTATGTCCTCCTCGTTCCAGTCCTTACCATGTGAGGCAATCCTGCATCACGACATCCAATCGAAACACGACGGTTGGAACGTTGGTGTTTGCTGTGACGTGTTTCCAGTTTCTGCTGTTTCATGCTGGGGAACTACGGTGCAGTGAGTTTGTTTTAATTTCATGCCTTCTACACATGTTTTTTGTTACCTGCTGCGCACACTGACCACACCGGTATTCCGGTCGTTGGCGTACCTGCTCCGTTGCCAGAACGCGCTCCCCATGCATGTGTATAGCTCGGGTGGAGAGCTTCCTTTGCGTGTTGGCCTCGGGTTGTTCCGGTGCTGGGGTTTGCTAGCGGCATCCAACTCCCGCGGCCATAATTTGTGTTCTATGGCTGTGGGGGAGGCGGCAGGGCTGTCCCATTTGATATTACCAAGTCTCGTGTTGGTCGTGACTTGGTTGCTTGGTGTCAGTATTTAGTGGGAGTGGCTGGGCACTTCCTGGTTTGTTCAGTGGCTTCCAGTGTGGTTTGCTCTTCCTGCTTGTGGACATGGGAGATGAGGATTCCACTCCTGTGCCTGCGAAGTCTTTACCCAAGCGGAACATTGTTCAGGAGCTGCAGGAGGATGACCTGTTGCAAATTTACAGGTCTGATTTGCAGAATTTGAATAATTCTGCTGTGCAAGCTGCGCTGCTTTAACCTTCTCCTAAGAAATCTACGGTGGAGGGAAATTTTCCATGTCCTCATCATGAGGACATGGAAAATTTCCCTAAGGGGAAGTATATCCAGGGGAAGGTTTTTTCGGACATGTTGGTCCATATTCGTGAGGTACTGGGGTTTTATCCTAAGTCATTGTCTGATAAGGGGTTTAACTCACTGTATAGTACCTCCGTGGTGGATGACCTGCCTTTTCATGATGTCAGCAAGGACATTCTGGCTAAGGAATGGCTTGAGGGTGACAAGCAGGGGATTCCTCACCTTCTGGGGAAGCGGTATCTCCTGGCAGAGTTTGATGTCCAGTTTCCTCAGGTTCCTAAGGTTAATTCTATTTTGTCATCCATGGCTTCTTCTTCTTCTTCTTCTTCATCTTTGTCTTCGGTGGAGGCTTCCCTTGCTGACCCGGTTGACTGGAAGGTGGAGTCCGCTCTCAAGCATTCTTATGCTGCTTCTCATTTTTGGGTTCTGGCTAGTACTTACTCGGTCTATGCTTCGCAGGTCCTTATCAAGGATTTTGAGAAATTGTTTAACTGTCTTCAGGAGCAGAGGGATCCCACTCCTACCTTGGCACAGATGGAGGTCTTTGCTCAGTTTCTGTCTGATGTGACTTTTGATATCCAGTGGGCCTTCTCCTTGGCTGTTGGGGCAGAGGTAGCTGGTCGGAGGTCTCTCTGGACCAAGCCTTGGCGTCTTGATGCTGCTCAGAAGGTCTTGGCCCATAAACTGCCTTTTGAGGGTCCCTTGATTTTTGGGGACGATTTGAACAAGATGGTGCAGCGGTCTGCCGAGGAGAAGAAGTTGTTGAAACCTTTTCAGACTGTGCAGAAAAATAAATCCTTTTTCGATAAGCAAGGGTTGCAGGGTGCTCTGTCTTCTTCTCAGCCCTTTCGTGGTTGGGCCCATAGTCAGGGGGGCCGCGTACCATTATGAATCCCGGCCTCAGCAGCAACCCCAGGGTGCTGGACAAAAATGACTATGCCAGGGTGGGGTCTCTGGTCCATTTGTTCCTGGATCCTTGGTCAAGTCTGAATTCTGACCAGTGGGTCCTGTTGGTCATCGATCTGGGTTACCAGATTCCGTTCCAGGGCCATACCCCTATGGAGTATTTTTGAGTTACCCCATTGTCAAAAGACCTTGTGAAATGGTCTGCCATTTTGTCAGGTGTCAATCTGTTATTATCAAAGGGCGCCGTTGTCCTGGTTCCGGTGGTGGAACAGGGCCTGGGGTTCTATTCCACTCTGGCCCTGGTCCCAAAACCCGATGGTTCCTTAAGCCCGATTCAGAATCGCAAATCTTTGAACAAGTTGATGCGCTGGATCATTTTCGGATGGTCGCCTTATAATCTGTCATTGACCTCATCTAGGAGGATGATTTTTTGACAAAGTCTCCTCTGGTCTCTGTTCAGAGACTACAGTTCATCGGGGGACTTTCCGACACCTTAAAGGGGGCATGTTTCCCCCTCCTGCTTGGTTCTCAACCCTACAGACTCTGCTGTGGGACTCGCTGAGTCACCCTTCTGCCCTGGCTCAGGTTATTTGCAGGTCCAGGGGTTGATGGCTGCCACCAAGGCTGTGGTTCCTTGGACTCACCTTAGTTGATCATCTGTTGGCTCTGTGGGACCCCTCCCGAGCGGATTACAAAGTTCAGATTCCTCTCTGCCCTGTTGGGGTTCAGGATTTGGACTGGTGGCTTTGCACTCCCAATCTGGAGAAGGGGTGTGTTTTCAGCTTCCTCCTCCCCTCTTGTTGATCACGGATGCCAGTCTTTAGGGTTGGGGAGCCACATTGGGGTCCTTGGAGGCCATGGGTCAGTGGTCTCAGGTGGACAACAGCCATTCCTCGAACTGGCGGGAGTTGGCGGCCATTTGGAAGGCAATACTGGTCTTTCAGGGTTCTCTGCAAGGGGAGAATCTGTTGGTTCGTACCGACAATCAGGTGGCTCATTGTTATTTGAACCACTGGGGGGACCAGGTGCGCAGCTCTGAATCTGCTGGCTTCCATGATTTGTGCCTGGGCAGAGTCTGACTTGTTGGCGTTGAAGGCTGTTTACATTCAGGGGCATCTGAACTTTCATGCGGACAGCTTGAGCTGCAAATGTCTGTACTCTGTTCTGTTCCATCTGTCTGTTCCTCAGTTCTGGGACCTTTGTCTTCAGTTCGGGACTCCCTGGATTGATCATTTTGCTTCCCCTCACAACGCTTTTCTCCCATCGGTTCTGTTCCAAGGTGAATTGTACTCAGGCTTGGATGGTGGATTCTCTCTCGATTCCTTGGCCCTCGGGCCTTCTGTATGCCTTCCCTCCGATTCCCCTCCTTCCAAGGGTACTGCAGAAGATTCAGGGGGAGGGTGTCTGTGCTATGGATTGCTCCTTTTTGGCATCGCCGCCTTTGGTTTCAACTCCCAATTCAGGTGGCGGGGCAGGTTTGTCCGGCTTCCCTTGGTTCCGGCTCCACTTCAGTTTCCTATCCTGTCTTTGCCCAGTCTTCGTTGCTTACATGTGATGGCCTGGCTCGGGAGCGGCTGACATTGGAGTCTTTGGGCTGTTCTTGTTTGGTGGTAAGTGACATTCAGCAGTCGCGTTGGCCTTCGACTCTTAAGGGCTATGGTAAGCAATGGGGCTCTTTTGTCTCTTGGTGCTCCTCTCATGGTGTGGATCCTGTGGTTGGGGATTCGACTTCTATTCTTCGAGATGGGTTTTTGAAAGACCTTTCCCCTTCTACCTTGCCAGCTCAATGGCCTGCGGTTCGGGCATGTGGGGGTTCCGGGGCCTCCTTGGAGGTTATTGCTACTTTGGTGAGTCGGCTTTTGTGTAGTTTTCGACTTCGTCATTCGGTCACTCCTGTGATAGTGCCTCCTTGGGATTTGCTGACTGTTTTGAGGGGTATGCAGTTGCCCACTTTTGAGCCTTTGTTGGAAGCCGATTTGTTGTGGTTTTCTGCTAAGACGGCTTTTCTGTTGGCCATCACCTCTCCTAGGCGGTTGAGTTGGGTGCTTTGCTTGTCTCTTTCCCTTATTTACAGTTTCTGCAGGACTAGGTTGTTTTCGGCTTGACCCGGCTTTCCTCCGTAAAATCTCCTCCGAATTCCATTTGCAGCAGGAGGTGGTCCTTCCTGATTTGCCTGGGGATGGGGATCCGCTTGTCCTTTTGACCTTGGATTTTGTCAGGGCACTTCAGGATTACTTCCAACGTACCCTGGGGTTTCGTCTTTACCCTACCCTGTTTGTCTCCTGTGGGGGGGTGTGGCTTAGGGGAAGAAGGTTTCTACTTCCATCATCAGTCGGTGGGTGCGTTTGGCGGTCTGCCAATCCTATAAGTCTGTTGGTCTTCCTCCTCCGTCTCAGGTGCAGGGACGTTCGACGTGTTCTATGTCCTCTTCCTGGGCTGAGACAGGGGGAGTCTCTATCCACGAGTTTTGTGGGGTGGCCACTTGGTAGTCCCATCATAAGTTTGCCCGGCTTTATCTTCTTGATGTTTTGCATGCCTCTGTGGACAATTTTGCTGTTGGCATTTTGAACGCTGCTGTACCTTAATCATTTGTGTGATTAAACTCTTGTACTTTTGCATGGATCCATGGTGTCCTGCATTTTCCTTCTTGGTTTTCTGCTTGTGAGTTCCTCACATGGTAAGGACTGGGACGAGGAGGACATATGTGGGTGTAATGCCTCGTTACTTACCGGTAATCTTCATTACTCGATTAAGTTCCGCCTCATCCCAGTCCTGTTCCCTCCCTTCCGCTGTATTGTTTCTGGACTTGTTGATAACAGGCATGGCGGTGGGTAAGAGGGGCTTAAATTATAAAAAATGTTAAAAATACTAGCGTTTCAATTGGCTGTCATGAGGCAGGATTGCCTAACATGGTAAGGACTGGGGAAGAGGAGGACCTTAATCTGGGTAATGAAACAACTTGTAAGTAACTCTGCCTTCTTAGCAGTGGGGGCCGGTGCAGGTAAGCTAAGTGGGGCGGGCGAGGGGGGGAGTTGACAGACAATGGAATAGAACAAATAAAATAAATACATTCTATTCCGTCATCTGTTGACTTCCCTCCACCCCTCTGCCCAGCCCCACCACGCTTGCATGCACAGGCCGCGATTGCTTCTTAGGGTACAAGATCAAATGGGATAAAAGTGAAGAGCTTCCAATGTCAAATGTTCATCTTGTGCCTTTTTGAGAGACCTAAAATGCATATAGGAATCAAAACCTGAAACGCTTGGAAGTGTTGATCAACAAAGGTCTATACAACACAACTAATTCTACCCCTCATAGAATCCACAGTGGCGTCTTTGCATGCTGGTCCAAACTAAGCCTAAACCATTTTTGTTTCCCCAAAAAACATAACAATACAGCACTTCACTTTAATACTGTGTACAGGATATATCTACAGCATTAATCCGTAATTTTCCAAATCAGCACTCAGTAGGAGGCACAATGATTACTTTTCAGAAAAGTAACACGTAGAAAGAGTGTATGAGAGTATTTAAGTGGCCTCTTCTTCTAGATTGCCTATCGTAATGTGTGGTACTACTACTACCCTGTGAGTGCAATAGTCGATTGTATAGTCACCAGTCAAGGGATCGTGTCTCAAAAGGATCCTGGTTATATGGTGCACTTTGACCCTGGCTTCTCTGTCCACCAAGAAGGAGAGCAATGGACCCTATATATCTCATGGTCTAGAGCTGAGTGGCGGCAGCAAAGCATAAACTCCTGCTTTCATGTTGCACGCTGCCATGTCCCTCAACCATCTCGCTATAGTGGGAGTGCTATGCCCACACCAATGTATAGTGACTCTCTGTTTAGCCAGCAACAGGCCAGACCAATGAATCTCCTATTGGTCGCTGGGTACGGTTTAACATAGCCTAATAGTGCAATCAGCAGATCAAAAGTGAATCTGTGCTCGGTCAGTTCCGCAGTGTCATCATCGTCCTTCTCCCAGTATTTGAGTATGGTCTGTACAGGCCCATGCCATATGGGCAATACCTGTGTGTTACTTCTCTGGGGATTAGTATCCACAACCAATGAATTTGTAATGCAGGAGTTTATCCTATGGTTTATGGATATGGACTTTGTCTGAAGGCAGTATTATCTCCAGACTGTGGGACTTACTTATAAAGAAATGATGCAGCGTTGTGCTACAAGCAATTTAGCAGTGTCGCACTGCTCTGCATCATTTAAAAAATGCAGGGATGCACAGTATTCAAAAGAATATGGTGCGCCCCTGTGTTTTCCCTTGCACCAGAGCTAAAAAAAGCTGCCTAGTGGCAACACAGACGCACTTGCGCCATGGTGCAAGGGTGCCTGCGTTGCAGTTATGATTCCTTATGTGCAGGAAGGGACACCTTGCTGCACATAAACAGCCAATTAAGGTGATTTGCTTGTTCTATGTGTGCTGCAGAAGCACATAGAGGAAGAGCGAAAAATGAGGAGAAATTAAAGTATTTCTCCTTGTTGCGCCACTCTTATGCCTGCTTTTCAATGGCGTTTTTGGGGCTTCATCAGATTTACAGATTCTTCTAAATCTGGGGCAGCTTCAAAAAGCAATGGGTGTTGCAGTGGAACGTCCACAGCACTACCTATTGCACGCCCCTTTCATGCAAGTCAAAAGATTCTTAATGAAAAAATTCCTACCTTAATTGGGCTAGGTTCACCTGCTCAAGACCATTGATCCTACAACCATTGGACCATCATTGGATGCTGCTCTTCTTTATCTCATAGTGTGCCTCCTGTTTAGTCCGCTAATACCTGCTTATTGTATTACTCTCCTTTGACCCATGCGTCTTGTAAGTATGTGACTATTCTTTCTTTTATTCCTACTTAATGTCGATATTGTATGTGTTACCCTCCTTCCATCCTTTTTGTAAAGCGCTCTGATATCCTTCGGGATCTTGTTCTCTCTATATGAAACTTTATAAATAAATAAATAATACATAAAAAGAAATAAATGCAGAAAACTGTGGGAAAGTGTATGATGTTTACAATGTGGCGTTAAGGCATGCAAAGTGGCTAAGCGCCGCATTGTAAATGTGGAGCAGGGCACTGGAAGGTCATAAAAGTGACTCTCCAGTGGCACAATGCCCTTGTAGATATGCCCCGAGCCTGTCAGTTCAGTCCCCAGGTCAACCTCCCAACCTTATGTCTTTGCTACCTAGCTTGCTTCTTCTCAGTTACTATAAATCATAAAGCCTTGAGACCCATCTCGTTGCATTGGGTGATCCTTAATGGGCCGAGAGCACGTGGTCAAAATGGTTACCCCACCATGATTCAACTATGTTTTCATTATATCTATTTGGATACCAGAGACTGCCATTCTAAGGATAGATGGCATTATCAGATCATTTAAATGGAACACCACAGAGCCCAGGCTCAAATGGTGAAACCCCATGCCTCAACAACATCAAGTGGCCTTGATCTGCCAAACCTGTTACTCCATTACCAAGAGCATCAAATGTCATTTCTCTCTCTTGCTTCAGAGGCAAATGTGGTATGTTCACAACTCCTGCATCTAAACGCGCTTTTCTGGTATTATGCATGACTTGAGATCAGAGACAGTCATTTCACTGAGTGCAAGTTCAAACACTGACATTAGTTATTTACAAGATATGATCAAAGATGAAACACTAATAATCTTCAGGGAACTAGAAGATGAATGAATACTCACTACCTCCCTCCTAGAGGCAATGGAGATACTCCCAGCTGCCTAAATGCCTCAAGCATGTTAGTGATATGCATCCACTGTAGGAAAGAACGTTTTATCTGTGTGTATGAGTAATTACACAAATAATTATTTAAATGGCACCTACTAATTTGTTTCATTTAATTCTTTTACGGCGTTAATCGTCCCAGTGTAGGCTGTCAGAGTGCTTTAAATTACACACAGAGGTACAATAAATCATACAAGTGAATAGATCATGTCCAGAAAATGTTACATACGGCAACAGGGTTATAAGGGAGTAGCAGCTGGGGTAAGGGAAATGTGATGGGTCAGCACGAGGGGAACCTGGGGGCCAGGGGAGCACATGGGGAGCAGAGGGGTGTGAGGGAGTGGGGAGCACAAGGGGGCTGAAATCATAAAAACAAGAAAACTTACCTGCTTCCTGGGCTTCTCCTTTGGGCACAGGCTGAAGCTCCCTGCTTCCCCTGCAGCCAATCCCAACACTGTTCTCACCATGAGGCACTGGTTTTGTGCTCCATCGGGAGCTTGCAGCCTGTGACTGCTGATCTCTCCACCAAGCAATATAGCAGGGTTGGAGAAATGTCAGTGCACATGATGGTTTGGCCGGCCTGAGACGGATGGCCAAACCGTTATGTGCACTAACAGCAGGGGTCACCACTCCTCTTCCCCTGCTGCAGCGCTGTGGCCTGCCCCCAAGGCTCAGCCGTAGGCCGAAAAATAAATTGAACTGTATTAAGATCACTTTATTTTTTGTTTGCCTCTGCGATTAGTGGGGCGACGCTCCTCTGCCATATCGGAGGAGCCGCCCCTGTTATAAGGGGTAGAAATTACATAGTGCCATACTTGTAGAAATTATTTGTTAAGAGTGAATGGTCAGAAGGAAGAGAAAGTCAGGATATAAAATGTAACACAGTGATTGTTGGTTTTATTAACAATACTTTGTTACTTCCCAAAGGAATTCTTCTTTGCAATCTTAGAGTAAAAAAACAGATTGAGACAAAAATAAGGATCTAAACCCATGACTTACACTTTGCATGCAGCTTCTTGATGCTTGTGAATAGATCACTGTGATATATTACAAGGACTGCAACTCATGAACTGGAAGTAACAAAATTATTTCAGTGTCAAAAGCAGAATCCCACTTACCTCTCTACATAAAATCAGTGCTTAATTTGAGCTGGTGGTTTCCGGTGCTCAGCAAAGGCACTTAATCATCAACACCTGCGCTTTTAATGAGCTCCGGTTAAGGACACATTTATTTATGATAGACACAGGGAGAATAAGTGATTTGCCCAGAATCACAAGATGTTGAGTCGATGCCGACATTCGAACCTGGTTCCCCAGCACTTAAGTCGTCAGCTCTAGCTATTACGCCAGGGGTGGCTCCTTCGTTATGGCAGAGGAGCGTCGCCCCACTGAAAAATCAAATGATAATAAAACCACTTTATTATTATTTTGTTTTCCTTTCCTAATCCTACCATTATCAGCCAAGGCTAGGCGGGGGTGGGGCCATTGTGACAGAGCGTCACAGTCAGGGAGGAGTGGTAGGCAGTGTAGGAAGCTGCCTCTGTATATACTATATCAAAGTAAGGTACTATGGGGCCGATTCACAGAACTAATCTGAGACAAAATCCTAAACTTACTACTTTTGGTATTCACAGAAGGGATTTAGTAATAGTAAAGATAGAATTTTGTCTTAAGTTAGGATTTTGTCTTAAATTAAACTTAAGTTTGTCTTAAGTTTTGGTCTTAAAATAAAATCCTAACTTAAGACGAAATCCTACATTTACTACTACTAAATGCCTTCTGTGAATACTGAATGTAGTAAGTTTAGGATTTTGTCTCAGATTAATTCTGTCAATCGGCCCCAGTGTGATCAGGGTCCATGGGATCCCCAGAGGTATAGCAGAGGCTAAATTAGATTGTGGTAGTGTGGCAAAGCAGTTAGGTTTATCAGGAGGGTGTGTTAAGCATTTATTGTATTCACTCAAACAAGGACTGATTACACACACTCAGAGACAGAATCCAGACCAATTAGGTTAATATAAAAAAGGTGTACTTCGGTTTTATTCCTAGAACCAACCAAGACTTGGTACAGGTAAGGCGAATATGCTTGCAAATGCAAAACTTTACAAGGGGATGCAGTTGTGGATGAAATTGCAATAGTTACAGGTTGGTATTTGCGGTTAAAACAGTTTAAAATACATGGAGATTACTTTTGGAATACCTTTAGATTACTTTTGGATTACATTGACTACTCGGGGTGTTATGCCTAGATATCACACTGTGGGTCCCACAATACAGAGGTAAGTAAGACACGTTGGAGTTCAAAGCACAGTTACTTTTCATTCATACAACATTTTTAGGAACAAAACATCACAACATTGGTTCTTATGAGAAAAAGAAGGTTATCGGTTTGCAGGTAAGTAAACGACCTGCAAGAATAGTTTTTGGGGGGTAGAACCAAGGTTCCCAAAGGCTCAATTAGGTACTCAAATTGCACCACCAGTGGCACTGGGGCTGCTGGGTGCAGAGTGCAGGGGCCCAATGTTAGCCAAAGGGGCTAAGGGAGCTGTCAGTCAGGGGATGCTTACAAGAAAGCTACTCTGGTGCGGGAGCAAAGCTCAGGGATTTAGGATCAGCACTACAGGGCCCAACAATTAGCACAGGAGCTGCACCACCAGTGGCATGGAGGCAACCCGATGCAGAATGCCAAGAAGACATTGGGAGCTCTGTGATTCGCAATGGAAATCTCCGCTTTCAAAAAGATGCTGCAGGTTTGGTCAGGGGGCTTCCTGAAGGCGATCACCGGCTGGAGAGGTAAGTTGGATTCTTGGGGATGCCTGGTCACCATTGGTTGGGCCACCCAAGTCTGTAGGGTGTCAGGTGCAGGGGTGTCTTTTGGTGTCGGATCCTCTTACCAGCTCCGGTCGCGGTCGGGGGACCCTTCAGGTTGAGGCTTCAGGCGTCGGGTTGAAGCTTGAGGTAGGTTGGGGATCACCAGATCCCAGGTCAGGATCACTAGGGATACCTCCTCCTGGTGTTGGGCCACTTAAAATCGGGCCGTGGGCATCGGGTGCAGAATCGCAGAGCTACCTGAATCTGGATTCTGTGGTTGAAGTCTTTATTGAGCAAATTCGGTGCTCTTGGGAGACTTTAAAGTGAGTGTTGGGCAGGTCCTTCGGTCTCGGGGGGACTGCTGGCGGCTGGAAATGCTGGGATTTCTGATGGAGGCAGGTCAGAGTGGGTACAGGCCGATAGGGCTGAGGCCAAAGCAGTTGGGGTCCTCTTCTTCTTGGGTCATCACGGCTCTTTGGTCCTTCTTCTTTCTATCTCTAACATGCGGAGGCAAGTTTCAGGGTTGCCCCTAAATATAAAATTTACTTGGGGTGGCTAAACCCCATAGTATACCACTCTTCAGTGGAGGGGGGCATAGCCTGTCCCTAATTGGCTAGGTCCCCTCATCTTCAAGATGGGGGGGACTGAGATGTGTGCTTCACCTCTCCTCTTCCACCTCAGGGGTGGGGTTGGCAAAGGTGGGGACACCTCTCCTCCTAACTTGGTTTTCCCACTGATTCTCCCACCCAAAGTGTGGGCCAGAACCACTGAAAGCCAGTTGCTGGGGGCAGTAAAATGCAGGGACAGCTTACAAAGGTGGTAGGCCTTTGAAGCTTCCCCTTCGTGGACCCAGCGCATCCTGAGGACGGAGGCATGACACCTCTGCCCAGGATGGGCTTTGTTTCTGGACCCAGAGAGTGGACTGTCTCTACCCAGGGGTCCAGAAACCTGTCTGGTGGTGACACATGATGGTCAGCCCTTCAGGAAACACACATAGGCTGGTCGTGTTTCAGGGGGCATCTCTAAGATGCCTTCTGAGTGCATTTTACATTAAATCCCACACTGGCATCAGTGTGAATTTAAAGTGCTGAGAGGTTTTCTACCAAACTATCCAGGTTTCAGTAAAGCCATTATGGAGCTGTGGAGTTCATAATGACCAACTCCCAGGCCATATACTCTTTATGGCTTTACTTCACTTACAATGTCTAAGAATGAACTTATGAGTTTTAGACCAACAGGTGTGTCAGTCCAGTCTCGCACTGTACATGTAGTGTTATCCACACCTTATATTTTTATCAATGTAAACAAAAATTGATCAGATGCTTTTCATTAATTTATTTGTCACTCTATTGTTCAATCAAATTCATGTTATATATCACATGATGTTCCACAAACATTTATCATTAAATTCATTACATATATTCACTATAATGATCACATTTACTGTAGATAAATCACAACCACATTTTCAATCCTAAACACATCCTGATTGCATGCCCAATGCATTTCGGCACCTTCAGTGCCTTCCTCAGGGGCTGTCACTCGTGAATGTGCTGGGTCAACGTCTGAAATCACTTCTATGGTGGTAGATCAGCTTGTATGCTGTGGTAATGAGTCTTTACTTTGAACCTGTGATCGAAACTAGTTTCATTTATCTAAAAAATGCTGCCGTCTCGCGTTGTATAATGGTTTCTTAGCCAAAGAATGAACTTAGACACTGTTGGGATAGACACTGATGGGGTACAGTGCTTATGCAACTGTGCCCTCACCTATGGGCTTATGCACCTTGCTAGAGGGGTGACTTACCTAGGCGGCAGGCAGAGGGTTGTAGGTTGTAGGCACACAGGGATGTGTGCCATGTTGACTCTTCACTTTTCTCTGCACCAAAACACACAGCCGGCAATGACAGTTTGTGGGTGTTATAGTGCAGGATCCCTAAGGGTGGCACAATAGGTGCTGCTGCCCTTGGTGGCCTTCCCTGGTCACAGTGCCCTTGGTATCCATGGCTCTTTTTAGAAGGAGGTTACCTGTGGCCACAGATGTGCCAATTGTGTGTACAAAGGTACCGTTTTGGGAAAGAACACAGGCCCTGTGAACCTGATTGGCAGGGATCCAGGACACATCAAGTCAAGTTGCAACAAATGTCAGACAAAAAGTGGGTGGCAACCATTCAAAAAGGGATACTTTCCTAGAGACACTTAAAAGTGCACGTCAGTTTGGCCGGCCGTCTTAGTACGACCAAACAGACATGCACACTTTGGTTTGTCTAACCTAGCTGTGTTGTACAGCCGGGTTGGAGACAAGCTACAGGTTCCTTGTGCTTGAGCGAGAGTCAAGTCAGCCTGTTCATGCCAATCACAGCGCTGCTTTCATGCTGGTCTATAATAATAACAGCAGCACAGTGATTGCCCCCTGGGAACCTGTGCAGCGTGACCAACTTCGGGAGAGGAGCACCGAGGCTCCAGCCCCAGGTAAGTGATTTAATTAATTTGCCCTCAAACATACCCCGTTCGTGTTGACCTACCGCTTTCCTTTTAGAGCAGCTTCCACTGCATTAGGCCACATCCTCTGCCCTCTTTCATGATTAGTTGTTGGTGCTGTTTTAGGTGGCGCTAACAGGAGAAATGGGTTGGTGCAAGCTGCCTCCTGAGGAAAACCCTGGCACTTATTTGTTTTGCAAATTAACCACTGTATAAAGTACAAATCTGTGACCTGCATGTTGCACGATGTGATTTGCAGCAGGTACGTTAACCATCAATGCTACTTTATGAGTAGAAAGTGTGATTGGACAAAACACAGACCTCTCTCAGGACGACATTTACCACTAGAGTTATCTCACTGCTATTATAATCCCCTCGAAGTTGATGGGCAAATAAAGATCTCTGCGGCAGGTGTCCTAACCCTATAAGATATTTTAAAATGCAGCCTCTGTGTGGCTAACTAAGTAAACTAGAACAGAAACAGTCATATACATATGGCCGTGTTGCTAATTTCTTTGTAGCAGCTTGGTTTTTAAAATAAATTAATTTATACGTTGAGTGTCAGACTCTGCTTTTCAAGGTTCGCCCCTCATGACTCCCACCAATTTTCTTTCTCACATCTTGATCTCCAAGTTAAGGGTTCCAGCACTGTTTGCAACACTTAATTACATAAACATTAGAAGACAACCCCCTGTACCTTCGCACATGCACTGCGAATGGGCTCACGATTTGTAATGCTTTTGTAAAAATGTTTAACACAAATATTTTAAAACACCGTAATTGCCCGTGCTTATTTAACACTGGCTGTAGCTGAGGTCACATTGCAAAAAAAAAAACTGGATCTGTTGCTCGATGATTTAATTTATAGCTTTTACAAGCTGAACTGTAAAGTTATCGCTTAAAATGTGCTTATGGCTCCCTCTGTTGGTTTACTTAGTAAATTCTAGTGAAGAAATGTGTATAGTTCTGGAACAACATTTTTCGGCATCTCTAATTTCAACTGTTAGACCTTTACAGTTCTGTGCAGTACACCATGTTAAGGCATAGATGCAGAGGCATGAGACAAAACTGTTAAATCATTATTCTCCTGCTTTAATGAGCTAGACCAAAGTGATAGAGTAATCGTGCACATTCAATGATGTTTAAAATTGACAGCCCTTTCACCACCAGAGCTAGAGAGGAAGCCCTGGGTGTACTATGTACTCACAGGGGCGGCAGGTGACATTTGAACGTGATGGGCCGTAAAATAATTGTCACACTGCACTGTGGCCAGCAAGTGTAGCTAGCTCTTAAAGAGGCATATAGAGTGTGAAACGGCACCGCCATTCACTAAAGTTAATTCATGCTTATACCCTTTTAATAACATTGTCCTGCCACAGTTAGCGGGGACAGCCTGGTTAGGAGGGATTATTCCCTCAAAAATGCCACAAAATGTACTTGCCAGTAGGCTGCGTTAAATTTAAACATGAGGGCATTCCACTACCATTGGTAAACCTATAAACGCTTTTTATTATATTTGGGAAGAAGACAAAAATATGTACTGACAATACAGATCTGGAAGTTAAAAATTGGGACTGAAATGTGAATGAAAGCTCACTGAGTACTGCAGAACCAATCACTCGTGGTCACAATTTTCTCAGAACCAGGGACACAAGCATTAGACATTAACATAAAGCCTGGAGCAGTTGACGTGGAGAAACAACAGCAAATAAAACCACACAATCAAGTGGAGACCCAGAACAATAACTCTGTTCAAGAAGGAAAACAGCTTGTGCCCATCAAAATAAACCAGGAACTATTGCAAAATATTCATGCCTTGTATCCTGGCGATAAAACCCATTGCAACAAACACAATATGAATATTATGCAAAACATCTACTTTATGCAAAATAAATATCCTGATGACTTAAAAGGGTGGCACAGAACAGGGCCGGCCCTGGGCATGTGCAAAGTGTGCACCTGCACAGGGCCGCCAAACCCCAGGGGCCGCCACGACCAGGATCGGATCGGAAGGATCTTATAATCGAGGCAGTGGCGGCCCCCTGGCAGGATTTGGCGGCCTCCGGCTCCGACCCCGGCTAGCAATGGCAGCGTTGTTCACAATCTTGTTGTTAGTTTCACTTTGCCTAGCGACGGGGTCCCAGGGCCATCAATCTTAGCCCACTACCAATGACCGTATGACGTGACAGCCCTGGGACAGCCCCCGCGCGCTGTGCACAGTGCAGAACTGCACACCTGCTGCCGCTCTGACGTGTCACGGTGGGTCACGCTCCCGCTAGGCCCAGGAGAGTGCGTGAGCGGTGGTGCCACTGACTGTGCATCGTCATCGTGTCTGCAGTGTGACTGTGAGAATATGTGACGATCATCAGAGAAGAACACCTGTCCTGTGTCCGACTTCGAGTCTCTCTCTGGATTGCCAGGTATTGCCAGCAGTTCTGCAATGCGCTCATGACTGTGTACAGTACACTTACTGCAGTGCATCTTTACAATTACTTTGACTGAGGTCGGACATTGTCACCATCCCGCCGCAGCACACGCCATCTTTACAGAGCGACATTGTCACTGCGGTGAAATCTGCACATATTTGTAATGCAGATGCTGGCTAGATATCACAAAGTCTTTTGCTTTCTTTCTTCCAAATCAGTGTTAACAGGCTTTTCATTATTTTCCTGACAATGTACCATGTTAATGATAAATAGGGAGCGCCGAAAGAAAAGTGTGACATCAAACGTCCTTCTGGAAGTAGTCAAAGACTTTTCAGACATTAAAAGGGACACACTTCTTATCATTACAATAACATTTAATTGTAAAGTAAACTGGCTGTTTGGCTAGGTTCCCTTCCTGACGACTGCCTGGCTTTAGTTAAATATATGGCAAACTGTCGAAATTAAGGGATGTTTGCGCCTTAATTTCTCTCTTACTGATTATTAGTATTTAGGTTTTCCGGATCTGGATTTACTTGATGTGAAAGATCTTGACCCACTTTTTTAACCAGAAAAATCATACAATGCATCACCCCCCCCCCCCCCCCCCCCCGAAACACCCACACCCTTTCGTACCCCTTACCCTATGCACAGGTCCCCCTATAAATGTTCAACCTACTTACAGCAGGTGGTAAATGTATGTGGCAAATCCACATGGAATATGGGGTTCCTTGTGATTTAATGGCTGGAAAAAACAACCTCACGCACAGAGGGGAATAGCATCTAGAAACTGAGTTAAAATTATCGCCGCTTTAGCAGCAGAAAACTGTCCCTAAATCGGCAATAATGGGCTTGATAATACGCCCTTGAGAATTCCAATAGAAGCCCATGTTCACAGCAGAACATGGGCTTCTATTGGAATTCTCAAGGGAGTACTATCAAGCCTCTTATCTCCACTTTAGTTTTCTGAATTTGCAATGGCCTAATTGCGGGCCCTTTTGTTTAGATTTATTTTGGGTGGACAGTGGTGCAACCTGGGGTTGGTGCATTAATCTAAGCAGGGGCAGAGACATGCTGTGGAAGCTGTACTGACCTTGGGTCAGTAAAACCCAGGGGATACTCCTGTTAGGCCACAGGTACTACTGCTAGTGTCACTGGGGAGTGGTAACTCAGTTTCATTGTTGAACATTAAAAGAAGGCGACTTCAGGCAGGATAGAATTGGTGCTCACTAGGCAGGTCTTACTTTCGTTCTTGGATCTGACTATGTTGGCAGCACAAACTTCATATCTACAGATGTTGGATTTGTCTTTGTGGATCCTGGCTTGTTCAGCTCATTTATTGCTAAAATTACTTTCACCTCATGAATTGTCACTCTTGGACATAAAAGATTAACTATTGGTGTTGGCAGCAAGGTAAGCAGGGCTGGCCCTAGGCTGGGGACTGCGTGGTAATGGCATTTTGCTTGCTTTGATACTTGCACAAGTGCCACCATTGTCTTTGCCTACGAACGTAACGTTTGTTCTTGTGCTCGTATTATTAAAACACCTTCCTGAGCTCCGCCCCGTCCGGACCCCCTCTTCTGGGGCCCCCACCTACGCTCCCTGCACAGTGCCACCATGAGCCTAGAGCCGGCCCTGCACAGAACCTTGGAAAATGTTGCCGGAAAGAATCCAAGTGCCACCTAATAGCTGAATCCTAAGTGTTGAGGGGATCAAAGATGAAATTAGCAAACAATTAAACGTCTACCTAGATTCAAATCAAAAGGAAGACGTGTTACACGTGATCAAAGTAACATTGTCCGACTATTAAAAGTGCATCAAGAATTAGCTCATTTAAACACAGCCCACATAACAGCAATAGAGTTACAGCAACCAAATCAATTAGTTAACCCTGATCACAGGTATGGTTATTCAATAAAACACATATGTAAGAAATGGGGAATCAAAGTAACCAAAGTCACAGAGAACGCTGATACCTTGGCGCAGACTCCCCGGGCAGACTGAGAATGCTCTGGAAAAGTGTTTTATGATTACACAAAACTTGTAAATCTTGTAGGGGACACGAATAAAACACAAATTGAATCCTCTCTAGAATCACACTTGTAAGCACGCTTTGTGCGAGCTCCAGTCTCCACCCCTGCGTGTCTGAGGGCAAGAACTACAAATATTTCACGTCCTACGCATGCCCGCTTTATTTATTTAGTTGTGGTTTTTCTATGACGTGTCTCGGCTCGTTAGGTCATCAGAGCGCCTTTTTTTATTTATTTTTTTACACACGGAGGGGTTCGTAAGATAGCACGGGCAGAAATGGCACAGTACTTTTAACCAGCAGCACATCAAGCACAGTGAGACTATCGGTTCAATAACTACAGTGTTACACATACTTATTAGCGCTCTGAGGCATGAAGCGCTGCATTAAAAAAACAATGATATAAAATCCCGGTTAACAGGCTGTGCTTTATCTCTTGGACAGTAGAGTAGGAGGTCGAGGGCGGGGGCGGGGAATTACATAATAAATAAAAAACAAAACTTACCTCACAGCCTTGCGTCAATGCAATCAATTTTTTTCATGATTCTTGTTTCACTCATATATCCTCACAATTTTTTCGTAGAATTCTAATGCATTGTGTGTTACTTACATGTGAAGTACAGTGTTATCGTTGCATTTTGACGCATTAGTGTGAGTTACATAGTGACCAGGGGCCTGAGTACTAAAATCGTTTATTTGACCAATTGTCAGTTAGTTGTACAGAACATTGAATCCACATTTGAAAATCCTGAAGCCTGATTCTCAGAACCAAAATTTGCAGACATGTTCCCATAGCAAATTTCACCTAGTGAGTCAGAAAACCCACTGCTATGGTACATTTTCTTTTTCATTTATGTATAGCTAGGAGTAGGAACCTAGAGGTTGTCTGTTAAGAGGAGGGACAAGAAGATGGCTGTGTAAAAGGCCCTGAGCACCCACAAAGTCGAAACGCATTGGTTGTTCACAGTGGCAGTTGGTGATCTTTAAAAGTGGTGGGGTGTAATACTTGCGGTTAATCAGAAAAAAGTGGACACTTGTTACACCTTCTAACCTTCGGTTTAAAGGATGAAGAGTACCCTCAAAAACTCAATGCAATCGGAGGTGCGGTATATATGGTTCATCCGCCCCGCATTGTAGTTGCGGCAGTTATCATCGGGTTATCTTCTGTGTGTGAACTGCCAGCCTCACCCGAGGCACCTCTGGGTTATTTGGTGCAGAGTCCAGAGATATGAGGGTTTCCCCACAATACACAGTGCAAAGAAAAAAGTGAAAAAAAAGTGATGTGCAAAAAAATGATTTTTAAAAAAAAGGGGAAATAGCCCCAAGGATTTATTGAGGGGTATATTTCCACTGTAGTTAAAAACAGAGCTGTACTTAGTGCAGACCGAGTTACTGAGTCTGTCGGTATTTATTGGGAAAGCGTCGACTCACACTATTTGTCCGGATATGGGGGCAGAGCCAACACAAGCCAGGAGACTCCTTCCACGCGGCTCTGTGCCTCAGAAAGCGAACCCCCGTAGTGGAACAACATCCAGACAATTAAGCTCTGGACTTCAACAAACGAACCCCCGCAGTGGAATAACATCCACAAAATTAAGAAAACGAAAAATTGATAAACAGATACCGCACAAATAGTGTGAGTATAATTTATGTTTTTTGTTTGTATCAGTCCTGACGAAGGCTCCATAGACCCCTAGGGCCCAAGGAGCTGAAACATGTCGACGCTTTCCCAATAAATACCGACAGACTCAGTAACTCGGTCTGCACTAAGTACAGCTCTGTTTTTAACTACAGTGGAAATATACCCCTCAATAAATCCTTGGGGCTATTTCCCCTTTTTAAAAAAAATCATTTTTTTGCACATCACTTTTTTTTCACTTTTTTCTTTGCACTGTGTATTGTGGGGAAACCCTCATATCTCTGGACACTGCACCAAATAACCCAGAGGTGCCTCGGGTGAGGCTGGCAGTTCACACACAGAAGATAACCCGATGATAACTGCCGCAACTACAATGCGGGGCGGATGAACCATATATACCGCACCTCCGATTGCATTGAGTTTTTGAGGGTACTCTTCATCCTTTAAACCGAAGGTTAGAAGGTGTAACAAGTGTCCACTTTTTTCTGATTAACCGCATCTAATATCCGGGGAAAGAAACGGACACTATTTTTCCTCATCCCTCCATTTCTTGATGAACGGGGTGTAATACTTGCCAGTAGTTCACCCCATTTAACAATTGCTTGGAGAGTTCCCCATCAGGGATTTAAGGAATGAAGAAATGAAAAATTATCCTCAATGTGCCAATTGCACATTTTATAATTTGTACCCCCTTATGGCAAGAAATACATATAATATTCCTATGGCAAAATGTTGCAAATTAGTCGAGTTAGTCTATGTATATTGGATTTTTATTTATACATGTTTATTTGTATTTATCTTTATAACAATGAATACAATCTCAAATTTACTTAAAACAAAGTTGACATTAAATTCTTAATATAATTTTATATCATAACATCTGTTGGGCACTGTAAAAAAAAACAAGCTTATATACAATCAATCTCTTTAAAAGGGAGACGTCCCATTCCTTGAAATAATCAACGTGATTTTTCATTACATCCCTAAATAATATAGCTTTACATTTATGGGATCTCTGCTCATCCGTTTTTTTCAATTGTACATCATGAAGGCTGAATGTATTAATCTATATAGGAGGGTCTGTCTAGCTGCTATGATTTCAACTTTAAAACTAATTTTGTAACATTCACACAATCGAACTCCATTATCTGTAGTTATTATCAATAAGTCCGGTAATATATACACCTGCCAGTTTGACCCATTTACTTTCTCTGTGAACCAGCCTTTTCCAATCCACCCAACTCTGCTAGCTTGTTCTCTTACCTCTGCCTTAAAACACTCTACTCCTCTTCCTCTATAACTGTTTGCTTTTTTTTCCAGGTTAGCAGGTTGGATACACAATTGATCAAATTAATTTGCGTCCTATTCTCAATGTCTTAACTGGGGTTTGTTTCCCAATAATGACTGAATCTCATGTGTAGCTCACTCTTCATAATTGATGCATCCTTAACATTAAATCCCAGCGTCAGTATCAAAAACACTAATCTCCACCCCTACTTCATCAACAAAATGCATCGTTAGGCCTATATCTCCACACTGCTTTTAGATAATCACCTGCTCCCTAGAGAGGGAGACATTCCCACAGTGTCTAAAAAGAGAGCAAGTCATGTCCCTTTCAGTGAAACCCTAGTAGAGCTTAATAACTTCAGGCCAGTAAAAGTCCTTCTCTTTCTGGGGAAAGCAGTAGAACGCTTCATCAACATACAACCAAACTATTAGTAAAAACACCTACCAGGGTAGGACTGCAGCATTGAAGCAGCATCCCTAACTATGATTCACGATGCTCTTAAAATCCGGGAGAATCTTAGATCGCAGTCCTACTTGCCTTACAGCAGCTTTTCATACTGTGTTCTATGTGTTTCTCGTCAATATCCTTCAAAAACAGACAGGGATGAGTAACACTGTTTAAAGTTATTTAGATTGCAATTGAGCAACAGGTAAAACACAGCAAAGATGGGTAACATTCCTTCCTACTCCTCACTGACACCTTGTGGAGTTTCACAAGGTTCCTCAGGGGTTCAGAGGCTTTTCAACTTGTATGATTAACCTCTTAATGAAAGGTTGAGAGAACTAGGTTAAATATGCACCGATATACCATGATTACAGTTAGCTGTATCTAAAATTAAACTCAAAACGAGATAAACCTGGGCAAAATAAGCACCGTTTCCACAGAAATTAAGAGAAATGCCCAACCATTTTTTAAAATGATGTCTTATGGAAAATGAAGATCTGACATTTTGCGCTATTTTTTAGCATGATAAGTATCCTCCTTGAGCTTTCTGGAAGTGAAGACGTATTTCGTGCTAAAAACGAGTGCAAAATTGTGCATGATGTGAATAATCTGTTGCTGGCGTTTGGTTCGTTCATGTTGTTTTTGTGCTTTCGTGATAGGGTTGTAACCCAAATGAAATGACAGTTACACAATGTAGCATAATGGCATGATCTAGATCCTTTTGTATAACAATCGTAAAGCAAAACACCACAAATTATGCAAGATTATGCCAATGTAAACAACATTTTGTCTCGGCCGAAACAACACACAGAAGGTCTTGAGAGGAAGTGGCCCACCAAACACCTCCCTAAAAAACCCAGATATGTCTGAATTATTACAGTTCAAGCAAGCACAAAGAGCAAACTCACTCAAAACTTGATCACAGACTCAAATACACTCAGTATCCAGCCTGAGATTGTAAATAAAGTGAAGTCACTAGGCTTGTTAATGGAAATAAAACAATTTTTCCTAGGACATATGGGCATATTTATAAACTTCAAGTTGCAGGGAAAGGGCAGAAATGCACTGTATCCAATACAGCACAGTCCTATCCTTTTCCAGTGCGCTGGCGCTGTTTTGGCAGCCTAGTGCCAACGCAGGTCTCCTTGCACTATAGTGCAAGGTTGCCTGTGTTGTAGGCAGAATTGCTATTGTGCAGGAAGGGGCAGCTTCAAGCACAAAACCAATCCTCAGAGGCTGTTCCCTCTTTCTATGTGCAGCACATATAGAAAGAGGAAAAAACTAGGCAAAATAAAGATATTTCTTCTCGTTACTCCTCTCCTGGGCATATTTTATTAGTGCATTCCCCGGTTTACCAGGTTTGGGAAATCTGGAAAAGCATAAAAAACCATGGGAGTTACATGGAAACACCCATGCAATGTATGAGTATCACATCCTAGGCAATCAACACAGCAGTAAATGGAACAAGTATGCAGGGCAAACCACTGAGGTCACACACTAATATAAAATCGATATCTTTTTAATTAGACAATATTGTGACAAAAAGTGGGAATTAATGTAATCTAAGATTACATTAATTGCCACTTTTTGTCACAATATTGTTTTTTTAAATTTGATTTATTTTAATGTTCTTTATTAGGAGCAATGGCTGTTTTTTATTTGTGTATTTAATTTTGTATGTATTGTGTTTTAATTTGATGTATGATCTTTAAAAGATTTTTTATTACACTGTCTCATTAAAAAGAAATCGATTTTATATTAGTGTGTGACCTCAGTGGTTTGCCCTGCATACTTGTTCCATTTACTGCTGTGTTGATTGCCTAGGATTTGATAATCATAAATTGTTTTTCCCTGTCCTAGGAATTGTTATATTTTCCATCCAGGGGGTCCTTGTTTTTTCACATATAACACCCATGCAATGCCCATGGAATGCCTCCCCTGCGGAGAGTAATGCAACGCAGTGATTTGCACTGCATTGCATTACTCCAGATTTATGAAGCCATTCAAAGGCACGCAGAGCTGACTGAGAGGTTTGAGTCATGCATGTACCACGTTCCATGGTGCAAGCATGAAGCAAACTCTCATAAACATGCCCCAAAGTTTAAAAAGTTCAATGTAGGTTAGGTACCGAACACAAACCCAGTTACCTTGTTTCTAATGAAGACCTGTTGACCCTAATCCAACCACTTGCTTTATGAGGATACGCTGTGCAGCCTCACTCTTCACTAGCCTCCCAAAATCTAGCATGAGGCTTCTAAAGCATCCCTAGGCTCAGCAACAACACAAATACTAAACACGTAAAGGCAGAACTCATTCCCCAGATACTAAAGTCAATGACCTGGCTCCTGACAGATTGACAATACATACTGAGAACTGCCTGCATCACATGCATGGCATTGCATCATAATTCACCAACCTTCCTAGCCAAACAACTAAGGGACAGATTTACTATTTATTCACGCAGCAGTCGGAAGGGGAAACATCCTTTACAACGCAACTTTTACCACGCAGTGCTTTTACATTGCAACTTTTACAACGCAAATCATTACAACGCATTGCGCTGGGGGCGCTCTAGGATAGGGAATAGATTTAATTTACTATCCAACACCTTCCCTACTAGCCACGGGGACTGGAGTTGGAATAGTAAATTAAACTATTCACTATCCAGCACCCCTCAACACTATGCGCTGTAAAGGCATGCGTTGTAAAACTTGAGATGTAAAAGCATGCGATGTAAAAGCATGTGTTGTGATGTCATACAACCGTCGCAAGTGCTGTGCTGCACTGCCTAAGAAGGAGAGAGCAGGAGAGAGCTAAATTTAGTGAAATATGGCACTCGCTTTCCCTTTCCCGAGTGCTGAAATCAGCTGCCGTGCACTACGTCCCGCCAGGCAGGTTTCCGGCCTAGGCACTCCACCGAGTCCGTCGTGGTGTCGGTCCTGAATAACCTCAGGGAGGGCATGGACCAAAACAACTACCAGGCTCTGGTGCTCCTCGATCTCTCCGCCGCCTTCGACACGGTGGATCATTCCATCTTACTTTCCCGTGTCGGAGCGGCGGGGGTCGGGGGCTCAGCCCTGGTTTGGCTATCGTCCTTCCTGAGGGACCGCACCCAGGCATTCCGGCTGGGGGATTTTTCGGCCACCCAACTCAAAGTCACTTTTGGTGTTCCTCAGGGTTCTTCTCTTTCCCCTCTTCTGTTTAATCTCTATATCTATCCTCTGATCTTTGCACTTCAGCAACTGGAGGTCACTGTTTACAATTATGCAGACGACCTCCAGCTTATCTTTAATCTGTCTTCTTCTCCCCATTCTATTTCTAATTTTCAGTCTACTATGATTTTCATCAGGGACTGGATGAACCACAACCATCTGAAGTTGAACCCTGACAAAACAGAATTGGTCCTTACAGGTGGTTCCTCCAGTCCCTGGAATTCCTTTTTCTGGCCTTCTTCTTTAGGATCCCCCCCTACACCTTCTTCCTCAGTTATGACCCTGGGCATTAAACTTAATAATCATCTCAACCTTCACTCACAAATCAGTTCTGTTGTTTCTTCCTGTTTTCTTGTTCTTCGAACTATTCGCTCTGTTTCTCGTTTCTTTTCTCCCCTTGCACTCAAGTTAATCATGTCCGCTCTGGTTATCTCCTGGCTGGACTACGCTAACGCCCTCTACAACGGCATCCCAGCGTACAGTCTGCGGAAGCTCCAGCTGGTTCAAAACCAGGCGGCCAGATTGGTGTATGGCCTCCCCCGCTCCCATCACTCTACTCCTCTACTGAAGGCACTACATTGGCTACCTGTTAGGGAGCGATCCCTTTTTAAAACTGGTTGCATGGTTTTTCAGGCGCGCCAGGGGACTGCCCCTGCCTTCATCTCTTCTCTGCTAAAAGAGTATATCCCTGTCCGTGAGCTTCGTTCATCTACCCAATCACTCCTTCAGGTACCCCGGTACAGACGCAAGAAATGGGGCGGAGCCAATTTTTCATTCCTGGCACCATCCTTTTGGAATTCCCTCCCCGATCACTTGCGTCTGGCTAGACACTATTCCCTTTTCCGGAAAGATCTTAAGACCTTTCTTTTCACCCAGGCTTTTCTTAATGTGAACTGATTTTATTTTTCCCCTTTCCACCAGTTCTCTGTTCCTACTGCTAAATTAGTCTCCACAGCGCCAAGAAACCGCACGGTGAATGTTGCGCTATATAAATATTTTAAATTCAAATTCAATTCAAATTCATACGGAGACACCTTTGTGCCATGCTTCAAGGGTGTCTCCATGAGTCTAGTATGGGTTTTGTACTAGAATAGTAACCTTCCAGTACAAAATACCATGCTTAGGCTAACTTGAGCCCTTTTTTTTGTATGTGTTCTGTAAAGTGCAGCACACGTGCAAAGTCGGAAAAGGAAGAAGAAATGAAAGCATTTCTTCTTCCTACCTCCTGCTTCAAAAGGGCACAGTTTTCTGACACTAAACCCTGTCTACTTTATGTAGTAAATATGGTTTAGCATCAGAAACCTTGGGTGGTTGCATGGGAATGACCATGCTCCACCCATGGTACGACCCCTTGGCGCTAAGTAGTGCAAAGCAGAGCTATGGGCTGCTTCGCGTTACTTTAATGTTATTTCCAGTGCTGGAAAGTAAATCAGAAAAAATTGATTTTGCGTCTATTTGCATCACTTTTGTGATGCAAGCACAGCGTAAAATCTTAGTAAATCTCCCCCTTCAAGTTACAGGTAAAGACAAACATTCAAGGAACACAGGTCCAGATTTACAATATTGTCACACAAATCAGCATCGCTTCTAAGGCTCTCCCTAGCAGAGGCACACTATCAGGCTGGCAAGCACCATTCACACACCTTTGCAACATAGTGCAAGGGTGTATGCGTGGGTTTCGCATAGGTTTGTACTTGAAGGGTACTCTTTCAGTACAATATACTATTCCTACTTTGTATGTGTGCTGTACAGAGCAGCAGACGTGCAAAGTCAGGAAAGAAAGGGGAAATAAAAGTATTACTACAATTTTTTACGTCTGCTTGAAAGTGACGTAATTCTTTGGCACAAAACCCTGTCTACTATTGTTAGTTAATAGGGTTTCACATCAAAAGCATTGGTGGTAGCACGAGAATGCTCATGTCCCAACCATGAAAAGCCCCTTTAACATAGAGTAACGCAAAGCAGCTCTTTGCATTACTTTTAGGCAACTTTCCAGCGCAAAACTTGTTTCGCGTTGGAAAGTAGATCCAACAAAAAATGTTTTGTGTATTTTTACTTCACTTTTGTGACGCTAACTCAGTGCAAAAGGTCCGACCCAAAAAACGCTGTATCAGTCCCTCTCTGGTGCTAAAGCGAATAGCTGAATTGTCCCCAGGACAATGCCAAATCAGAACTAAACTCAACCAGAGCCACAGCTGCAAAAGAGAAGGAGAAAAACGACCCTTGTCTCACATTAACATAATGGCAAGCTATAGTCTGTTTCTCATAAGGAAGATCCTCCTTACATTCGATAATGGGATATTTATGTTTTATACATGCACATATTATTGGTGGATGTTGTTTTTGCTAAGGGTACAGTACTCTGACATGGATTGTGGCGTGGTGTGTGCTATACAAAGCTCAAATAAATAAAACATGAATACCTTATCCACCAATCACCTATCGATAGGAGTCCTCAGTATTCCCCACACAGTCTCAAAATTCTCTTCTGGATCTGCCTTGATCATGTGTTACATTACTGCTTGGGTAGACCGCCCAAGCCCAAAGGCGCTTGGCGGCTTGTGGCAGTCTCAGCATCTTTTGAAGTTGTGTCCATGTCCTTATATAGACACCTTGCCAAGAGGTGTCTTCTCTTCTATTGCAGGAGTCTGTAATCAACTGGCCCTCAGAGGGGACCAAGCATGCTGCAGACTACTTAACAGCTTATATCAAGTCCTGGTCATGAGAGCGAACACGGGGCCAGATCAAGGGCCAATGAGAAGTTTTAGTCTTTCCTTCTCACCTAGGTGCACACGCTTCCAAGGTTCACAGACTCACGTAGACTGGGCCTCATTTTGAAGGGTAGACTCTGTACCAGCATAAGGGAGCGGTGCCAGGAAGGGTGGAAGTAATTACCCACTGGTAGATATAACACCCATACCAATGCACTGTCACACAGAGGTGTACAGATTTGGTGGGGATTTTCTAAAGTAAGACCTCCTTTTATATTTCGAAACCCACAAATGGCTGAAAGATGGACATCGGCCAATGAATCTGAAAGCAAGGATTTGCTATATCTAACAGACTACGGTCAATGAACACAGACAAGCTGGAACTTCCATCGATTGAGAATTTGATTTCGAGCCCCCTCGGTGCCTGAACCCTTAGTTGTTGGCTAAAGGCGGCATAGGGAATATTAGAACTTATTAGAGGCTGATCAAACACGTGAAGTTCAGGTTTTGTCTTGTATTGTATCTTCAAAGAGTATGGGCCCTGTGAGTTCAGGGTTTGTGCCTGGACACTGAGCTATCATGGTGTGGACCTGGACACTGAGAGCACGGGCTGTGTGCTTGTGCTTGGTGAGCGTTGGGTACAATCCCTATCCGTCTTCACACGGTAGACAGTGCGCAGCTTTGTCACTTCAGGAATCTTTGGTTTCCATTTTACACAACTTTAGAAAACATTGACAGTTTTATATTTTCATGCACCTTTATTGTAATCATAAAGCGACAGCAAAGACTGATCTTGAGACTAGATAGTATTTAATATCGGATTTGCAAATCAGGGACAAAGATGCATCACATGATCATCTTCTCAACAATGCTTGTTTGACCATGAAAGTATAAAGTATGGTAAGAGACCCTGTTGGGTTCTTGACCTGGGAACAGGTCCTGTACTTAATGTCTTATTGTCTTATTTGAGGCTGTTTGAAAGTTTGAAAGTTGGTATATCATTGATAAGAGGGTAGGAGCATAGAGAGAACACTATTACCACAGCATCAAAAGATGGGCCAAGTAGAAGATTGCAATGCAAGAATGCTTTACCTCAACATCCTAGGGTAAGTCCACTGTGTTAGGGGCCCTGTACACATGTTATCACCAACATATCTTTGTGAAGTGTGAAAGCTGGAATGAGATGTTGTCTATTGGATCATAGCTATTAGTGGGGATGGTGCGTTTCTCATCACTCGGGAAAGATATTCACTTTGTTCAGAGTCCTTTTTAGAGCAATCCCGACCTGAATGGAGCCTGTTTCGAAGTAGATGTTTGCAGATAAGGGACCAAAGGAGAGGGAGATTATAAGGCTTTGTTTGTGGGCCTTATGGGAGTAGGTGTACAGCAGTATCCAGGGCGGATATTGCTGCTTACAGTTGGTGTCTCAGAGCCAGAGGTAAAATGTAATTACAATTCAATGGCCAAGTATGCTCATAACTCTCCAAGGTGTCAAGGTACTACTTACCTTTACATTTACCTTGTCCAGTATCAGTTGCGGCAGGCATGACTCGCGGGTATGAGTTCTGGAGTGGGATGGGGGTGCGAGGGGGAAGGTTTAATATTAATGTAAAAAAAAGTTAGCTTACCTTCGCCGCCCTGATCCGGTTCCGCGTCGTCTCTGCTCCTCACAGGAAGCAGGCAGCCTCCCTCCCTTACTCCAAGCCAATCACAATGCTGCAATGGCAGCGTTGTGATTGGTTGGAACGCCAACCACACAGGCGTCTATGGAGAGGCCATTTTCTTCATGTAGGCTGCATGCATAGGCAGAGTTGTGATTGGTTGGAACGCCAACCACACAGGCGTCTCTGGGGAGGCCATTTTCTTCATGTGGGCTGCATGCAGCCTACATGAAGAAAATGCAGAGTGCTTATGACTGGTTTGGTCGGCGCTATGGCCAACCAAATAGTCAGCGCCCTCAAAGTGGGCAAGCCACTTCTCCCCTGCCCTTAAGCAGGACCACCCACCTGCCCGCCCCCAACCAAACCCTTCTGCTTTCTTGCAGTGCGAGCAGTAGAAACATAAAATGGTATTTATGATACCACTTTATGTTTCTGGTTCGTGCACTGTGAGAAAGCAGTGGGGCAATGCTCCTCTGCTCATGTGGAGGAACGTCCCCTGTCCAGTATTTTTTCCATAGTACTTTATGCCTGGTACATTAAACACATACATAAAATTAATGAAAAAGAAATCCACTTGTTCTCTCTTCAGGCAGGACTGTTGTATAATTCTATGAAGAGCATTTTATTAACAACTATTAACCCCTCCCACTCAATGACAAGAGACTGAGTGAGCCTCGCCAGCTCCGACGACTACAGGTCAATCGCAGGGGATAGGGCTGACTCTCCGGGAACCTGAATGTATCTTGACGAGACAAATCAACCTGTTAACAGGAGACGGAGGCTGGCCACCGGATTGCCTGATCCCAAAATGGCATCCTCCAACACTCAGTAAGCACCCTACAGCCGAACATTTCACCGGAACTACTTTCCTTGACCCCATCAGTCAACCGCAAGTACTTTCCTTGCCCCCATCAGCCACATCATCTGTCCGAATCCCAAAACAAAAAGCAGAAAAGCACAGCGGAACCAGGAATGGGAAACGCAGGGCACTGTGCTGCCTGACCCCAAAATGGTGCGCCACTAATCATCCATCAAACCAAATTCTGTCATTGCATACATCACTGGACGCTTATCAGCAGGGGCTGAAACCTGCAACCGGAAGGAGAAAATGATGTCTAAATCATTTGGCCACCTCGCGGCCCTCCCCTTCTCTCTGCATCACCCTCAATACTACATCTCGCAGGTACCGAAAGGGCTAACAGAGACTAAGAAGCTACCTGAGGGGAAAATGGTGGTTTAGCAAGAAGCTCACACTGGGCGATGATGGCACCTGGGGTCCCCGTGGGGGGGAAATCTCGGCGCTTCTGGGTGCCTAACTTCAACATGGGTGCCCTCAACTATCCACTAGATGGAGCCCTTCATGACCTCAAGATCAGCCTGTTGATCCAGCATGCTGCTTCCCCCACCACCATCCGGCCTTCTACCCCTATGGACATCTCCAACTCGGGGATCCCTACAGTCCCAAGACCACCACCCTTGAGTGCAACTCCACCTAAACACCTGGCTGAACGATGGCAAGAATTTCCTGCTCTGTAAATATGTAATATATAATTGTTTAACACCTTGGCTGCTGTGACTTTTCGCCTCCTGTGCTGACCTTCTTTGAATACCATTGATCATGACGAGCTCAGCTCATCATAAGCACAGCTCCACTGTGCCTCATGACGAGCTGAGCTCGCCATGAGCATGGAAGGGGTTAAGCCTAATCGCTGTTAAAATGTAATCCTGAGTGAATTTGGTATTTGTATATATATAACACTAACCACTAATATATGTAGTAGACCTTTGTACTTACTACCATTCCTATGTGATTTTAGAGTTTATCTGTTTGTATCTCTTCCTTGAGTGACTTAACAACTTGTACATGTGCAATTTTTCCCTCCTTTCACTCCACTTATATATATAACTCTAACACTAGTATATGCAGAAGATATGTAATATATAATTGTCTAAGCCTAATCGCTTTTAAAATGTAATCCTGAGTAAATTTGGTATTTGTATATATATATGTATATATATAACTCTAACCACTAGTATATGTAGTAGACCTTTGTTTTTACTACCACTCCTATGTGATTTTAGAGTTTATCTATTTGTATCTCTTCCTTGAGTGACTTTACAACTTGTACATTTGCATTTTTTTTCCATCCTTTCACTCCACTTGTATATTTGCAATATATATATATTACGGCACCTATTCGTCAAACACTGATACTTATGACAGTCTGCCACATGGTGGTGATGTTTGTCAATAGTAGAGATGTGCACAACAACAGTTGTATATATGAATTCAATTTACCTAACAAAATGACAAACACCTGCCAGCCAATCCATTCTTATAACTTTAGAGGCCTAGAATAGTCTGAGTTGGCCACACTTGTAGGAGTGTGATGGTTTTACTTCTGTTGGTATGGTCACTGACACACCGGCAGGAGCAATGGGTGGTGTAAGCTGCATTGAACTCCTGATGAGGGCCCTGGCACTTATTTTAATACAAATTAAGCATTTTCCGTATGTCAAGAAATTTGCACCCTGGATTGTACTACCGAATATCTACCCCCAAAATGTTGTCATATAAGAATATTGTGGACAGAATATTGAGGGACAAAATATCAAAAAGTGAGTGCATGAAAGGAAGAACAGATTTACTGTTCCTAACTCCATATCTACAGAATTTGAAGCTTTATGTACCTACAAGGTATACATATGTGGAGTTAAGAATAGAAAATCTAGACTTACTTACCTGTTAGTATTTTATTTCAATGTTTTGTCCTTGATATTCCGTCCCATCAATATTTAGGGGTTCAGAGTGCACACCCCACTCAGCACACTGTACTTTTTCTGGAATGCCACCCACATAGTTTTCATGTCATTAGTATAAACATTCCCTACTGTCACAACGCCAATCTCCGTCCAAGGCTTACATTCATGAGCCACCCCAACCAACTGGAATCCTGAACGAGACCATAATGTTATTTCCGGTGGATATGGCTTTATTCTAACTGTTCTTTTAATGTACTTCTGCCAGCATCCCCTAGCCACCTTCAACAGTTATGAGGCCGTGGGGAGCTTCTCCTTGACTAAAAGCCAAAACCAAACATCCCCCAATGAATGTCCCATTCTGAACCAAGAGCTCCATCACACGTCCATCACATCACCCACTGTAACTGAGCAGACAGGTAATAAGGTTCATAGCTAGGAGCTCCCAAGCCCCTTACTGTGAGAGGTCTCTGAGCTCCAGCGATAGCCTCTCATCTCCGGCCTGATCTCATTATCAAACCAGACAGCACAAACTTAAGTTCCCTGAAGACTCCTCTTTTAATGGAAACCAGCTTTACAATGCTGGCTTTAACGTGCAATGACTTTACCACACACCCTTTAAAACACATGCATTTATCACACAAGTACATTTTTGGGCCTTTACCTGGCATGGTAAGCATTGGTATTGAAAGACTATATAGAAATAAGGTTTAGGGGTGGGTAGTGTAGGAAAGTAGGATCTGCTTCTTATGGTTACCTCCACTTTTTGCTTGATGTCTCTCTATTTTTGACCAGTCTGACTGGGATCCTGCTAATCAGGACCCCAGTCTATCTGCTTTACCACTTAAATTGACATACCTTTACTTTGGTACACTCCAGATTGGATACTGGGGTACCCTTATCAGTTCCTAGTATATTGTACAGATGTACCCAGGGCATGGGTACCCCAGAGCCCTCCCATGAGCTGAATCATGTATTATGCCACCCATGAGAGGCCATGCAAAATGGAAGTCTAGGTCTGCTACTGCTGCCTATGTAGGATGGTGCTTGCACCACTTACTTTAGATATAGGTTCACCATATCTATTGGTCACTACACTTAAAACGTATAAGTCACCCCTATAGCAGGCCTTAACAGTCCTGCAGGCAGGGTGCTGGGTTTTTGTGAGAGGGTGCCCCTGGGTGAGCAGAGCCCCTCTGCAGCCTTCAGAGACCATTCTCCCGCGTTGTCTGTGACTCAGCCGGACATAAAGGTAGAGGTGCATTATAACCTCGCTGTAAATGCTATCTCGAAAACAGCTGCATAGAAACATATTGAGTTTGGTATCAAACTCCTTGGAATCATACCTCTACACCAGTAATTGGTGTGGGAGGTATGATTCCACCCTTCATAAGCAAGCTTCGTGGGGTCACTGGTCTAACTGGTGCCAGCCTTCTCGTCCCAGACAGTACAAAATGGATGCTACACATTTCTGCCCTCCTGCTGTGCCAGGCTTGAGCAGAGGGAGGCAGCACAATAAGCATCCTGTCACAGGGACAGGGAGGTGTGACCACCTCCCAGACAGGATTTAATGTATTGGGTCTGGGTGGGTGCACTCTGAGAGTGCCTGAAAGTCTGCACTTGGGCCACATTTGGTGTTCTGTGCAAAGTCCAGCTCAACCCAGTTCTGGGAGCCATTGGATCCTGCTCTGGTGTGAAACTGGACAAAGGATATGGGTGTAGCCACCCCTCTGTCCTGCCCCTCCCCTAGGAGGGTCCCCTGAATCTGTCAAACCCTCTCCCGTGGGTACAAAAGTGCTTACTTGGCTGTAAGACTTTAGATTTTACGTGGACAAGATTCTACAAGAAGAAACCACTGACCTTCTCCTGTCTGGACACTCTGGACTTCGCTGAACCTCGACTGGGCTTGACTATGTCCCCCTTTCCGTCCGAAGCTTAGTTTGTGCCTTTGCTCCATACAGGGTCCATGCAGGACTTATGGAGCACATAAGACAACTGAAGAATCTCCCTTGGAGTGAAGGAGTCACTCCCCTGCATTCCCAAGCACCGAACCCCATCTGACTGGTCTGCTACTCCTGAGCTCATGCAGACTCTGAAGATTCAGCAACAGACAAGGTAGGTTTCTAAAAGTCCAAAACAAAAGAGGAAGCGTAGAGGTGCTGATAGAATCACCCTCCTAACAGTATTATATAAACAATGCGATTCTATCAATGTGTTATGGTGATTATTTTTCAGGTTTTATTTTTTGTGTCTAGTGAAATACTAGGCTCTCTCTTAGGTCTAGAAAGACGAGAGCACTATGTGCTTTTTAAAATACCCCACTGAAACGGAGCAACCTCACACACTAAAAAGTCCTTTAGTGTCATGCTTCATCATAGGGGTCTTCCCGTCCCTTTAGCGGAATGGGGCGTGCTGCGACCAACGAACTACGCGGGAGCACTTATTTCGTGACAGAAGGCTATGTGTTGGTGTAGGGGGTGTCAGTGAAGTGTAGGGACCTAACAAGTGAGTGCAAAGTTTAAAAAAGTAAAAATTCCCTGGCTAGTAGAAAAAATATACTTTATTCGCTTCTCTAGCTGGGAACGTTAAGAAGGGGATTTTGAGGTAGAGCAATAGCTTGCTACCGAGTCGACATGTTTCGTAAGCAGTCCCCTACTGCTTACTCATCAGGACAATATAGTGATCCCTACTACAGATTGCTCAGTTCTAAAGTAATAAGCCTACCGTCCTACAAACAAACAGCAAAAATAGGCTGACTGTTTGGGCTTCAGGGCATGAGCTGGGCCAAGTGAAGCATGGTAAATTTCAATAAATAACAAAAATATTGACCTATTGCGGTCTCTGTAAAGGAAAACGGGAAAAAGAGAGAAAAGGAAAAACACAACATAAATATGTCTGTTGTTGTGTATTGGCACAAACTTTAAGATATAGTCGAGGAGCACAATAATAGAGACTGGCCTCGTACTGATGAAGCGATTATTATGCCTTTCATGATCAAACAAGCAGGTCTAATATTCCTCTCATGAGTGGTTTAATTCACCAAACGTGTCTTGTAAAGCCCTCCTAATGTTGGGGCAAAAGTTCGTCTCATCAAACATACAACAGCGACTCAACACATACAAACAAACAGCCCGTCAGGGGAGAAGTATAGGAGACCCCTATTCATATTAAAAACAGTGATTGTAAACTTTGACCATCGTGATGGCGTTATACGTACTATTTCCACAAGTGTTCAATGCCCCATGAGCTTGCAGGTGAAGGGTATTCAACGCAGTAGACTGTAAAACAAAATCGCACCCTTGTGTCAATTACAGCTTTTATATGTAATTCGTGGTTGCCCCCGTGACCAAGTTATTAAAGACTCGAGGTCGGAGTCTATTACTTACGTCACCGGTACAAGAACAATGCCTTACTCCTACCCCCGTGCTGCTCCGAGGACAACTGGTGTCTTGCGTTAGGCATCGTTTAAGAAACCCCTTCAGTATTGCATTGTCATCTCTGTGGACGGATACCGGCACAAAAGCTAGTGCGCTAACCTAAGATGGCCGCTGCTTGTGGCTCAAGTAGTGCGGTGAAACAGGAAGTCTTTCTACTCTTTCTTAAAAATGTTCAGAAAGAGTTTATAATTTTGCATGCGAATCGCTGTAAAGTTTCAAAATTATATTAAATTCCTAAAAGAGAATTTATTTTGGAGGGGATGGATTTTCTTTGAGAATTTTGGCATAAAACGAGCCATACAACTGGGATGGTAGTTATGGATGAAGGTATTAGTGTTTCATGTGGCTGGAGCACACTAAGGGGACAGCACAAAGATACAGATTATCACGAATATTGCCCACTGCTCAGTATCAGTAATATTGGGGATTTTTTTGCGGCAAGTAGGGTGTAACGTAATACAGGGGTGGTAATGTTTACAAGGTACATGGTCGATGAGATATGCAGCCGGACTCAGACAAGATTGTCAAGGATATAACTCTGGTGGTGGTCAGGAGTTCTTTATAACTGGCCCCAGGGTATCTCATCGTTTAAACCAATTTTATGGGATTGGATACGAAAAACCCATCTTTGTTCTTTCTCCAGGAGGTAATTCTCGTTACCAACCTGTTCTATTATAGTCCAGGAGATGTCGTTGGGCTTGTGATTCTTTTCCAGGAAATGATTTGTGAGTTTGGTACTTGATTTCTTACATTTTATCGTACTTTTATGTTCGCCTATCCTGATCTTTATCGCCCTGCTCGTCATGCCCACATACTCCAGTTTGCAGGGGCAGGTGATTAGATACACAACATTTGAACTATTGCAATTGCTGAAGCTTCTCTGTTCCCAAACAGTACCATTATTGAAGGTCAGTTTCTTGCTCTTTTCTGTTAGGCAGCAGACTTTGCATCCTCCACATGGATGGTGGCCCTGTACAAAGTTAGTATTCCTTTGCACATTGGTATTGTTGGTTTTAGGTCTTGTGTGTACCAGAACGTCTCTTATGCTTTGTGCTTTCTTATGTGAAAAGATAGGTTTAGGTATCTGCAGACCACCGCTATTCAAAATCTTCCAATTTCTGTTGATGATCTTTGTCACTTGGTTTGAACTAGTATTGTAAGTGGTCACACAGATAGGTCTTTTCTCTTCCTCCTTGGGTACCTTCTCTTCAAGCAGACTCTCCCGACAGTTGTTTTTTGCCCGCTTGTATGCCTGATCAATGATTTTGTTTGGATACTTCCGGGCTTCCAACTGGCCATACGGTAGGTTGTCCCGTAGGTGTTTGGGATTGAAGCTATTGTACATTAATAAGCAGTTCTTGGAGGTGCTTTTAAAGTGTGTAGTGGTCATTAGTCTTCCATCTTTAGGAAAGATATTGAGGTCCAAAAAGACCAGGTTGCTGTTGGAGGTGGTACTTGTAAATTTCAAGAAATCATCTTGTAAGTTCAACCAAGTCAGGAATTGTTCAGAGTTTCTTTCATCTCCATCCCAGATGATAAGGATATCATCGATGTATCTTTTCCACATCTTGATGTTATTTCTGAAGGGATTGCTGGGATTCAGTATCTTGGTCACCTTTAGATGATGCACATAGAGACCAGCTATACTAGGAGCAAATGTGCTCCCCATGCTGGTCCCATGTTTTTGCAGGTATAAGGTGCCATTGTATTAAAAAAAGTTCTCTTTTAATGCTAGAGAACAGCATTCCATGATCACATTGCGTGGGGTCTGGTATTCCCAGTAGTCTTCAAAAAGTACATCCTCGATGATTTCCAGGGTTGCGTGTTGTGGCAGGCTGGTGTAAAGACTCTCCACGTCACAGCTGATTAAGAGCTGAGTATTGGGGTCGAAAGTTACTTCTTCGAGCAGATTCAGCACATCTTTGGTGTCTCTAAGGTATGTTGATGTCCTTTGGAACATGGGTCTGAGAAAGGCATCTGCAAATCTCGAGACTGGTTCCAGAATGGACCCGATCCCAGAGACAATGGGGCGTCCTGGAGGGTTCTGCAGATTTTTGTGGATCTTGGGTAGGGTGTACATATAGGGAATTTTCGGATTCTTTTGACAAAGAAACTCCCATTCTTTCTTGGTAATCCAGTCGTGGGCCAACGTCTCCTCCACCATTGTATTAATCTTGGTTGTTATCCTCTCAGTGGGGTCAGCTCGAAGAACTTCATAGTTCCTTTGATCTTGTTGCAGTCGTGTACATTCTTTATCATACTGTTCTATGTTCTGTATAACAGTTGCACCTCCCTTGTCAGCTGGTTTTATTATGACTCCTTTGTTATTGTTCAGTTCGCGCAGTGCTTTTCGTTCTTCATTGGTAATGTTTTGGAAGGCACGTTTATCCAAAGGGTTGAGATCATCAAGTTCCTTCATTACAGCTTTCTCAAAAGTCAGAAGTTCAATTGGAAGTGTATTATCCAATGGGGTGAACCTGGATTTTGGTCTGAGTCCAGTATCCCCCTGTTCAGTTTCATCCTTCTTATCTTTGAAGAAGACTTGCAGCTTCAGACGTCTCATAAATTTGTGTACTTCTTTACAAAGATGAAATTTGTCCATGTTGGCTGTAGGTACATATCCTAAGCCTTTCTCCAAAACTCTTTTTTGGACCTCAGATAGTTCAATGTCGGAGAGGTTCACCGCCAGGCTCACTTCTGGTTCTTCCAGGCGCCTGTCATGCTTCTTGTTGATACCCTTGGGGTTTCTTCCTCTCCGGTATTCCAATGTACAGTAGTGCCCCTCCGGTTCCTCCCCTTGGTCCGTCCTTGGCGTGCCCCTAAAAAAGGCGCAGATTGGTCAAAATAGCCGTGATCTTGCTGCTGGTATCCTGTCTGGACACTCTGGACTTCGCTGAACCTCGACTGGGTTTGACTACGTCCCCCTTTCCGTCCGAATCTTAGTTTGTGCCTTTGCTCCATACAGGGTCCATGCAGGACTTATGGAGCACATAAGACAACTGAAGAATCTCCCTTGGAGTGAAGGAGTCACTCCCCTGCTTTCCCAGGCACCGAACCACATCTGACTGGTCTGCTACTCCTGAGCTCATGCAGACTCTGAAGATTCAGCAACAGACAAGGTAGGTTTCTAAGAGTCCCTGAGGTTGATCTGCCCTCTCAGCAAGTTTGAGGCCAGTATCCCTCCCAGGGACCTCATAACCCGAACCGATGTGCACCGCATCCATTTACAGTTGCATATGTTTGTTGGCAATTCCCGAGCTTGTGCATTGGACTCCGTGTAGTCCTGACTCTGAGCAGTATTTGTATCAAAGTACGCCAGCCTCCTTACACGAGTGTTCCGTGGGCTGGTGCTTTGCAATCTTGTTCGAGGTCCCGCCGTGACTCCTGGCCATTCGTTCTGTGGGTCCTCTTGAGAATCATCTTGATTTCTTGTGGGCTTTCCTGATTACTCCAGATGTGCCCTGATTACCCATTGCTTGGTGAGTCTCCTGGACCTTGCTGGTCCACACCGTAACCTGCTTGACCTTCCTGAGTGGGTTGCTTTTGCCAAGGCTTGTTGGTGCTCCCGCTGGACACCGACCCCTCAGCACTCGACATCCTTCGTGGGACAGCTCACCTCCAGCTCCTGGTCCTCATGGCGGCAGAGTCAAGCATCCCATCTTCGCACCAGAAGCACCCGACATCGGTGGGCATTCGTCTCCCAAGCCCCTGGTCACTCTGAAGTGACCCAGACTCTGTCCCTTCTGCTTTCAGGTTCCTTCCTTACAGAATCCAGGCTAGATTCCACCAAACCCTTTCCACCTTCACGGCAGCAGTACTCCTTCACAGCCTTCCATTGAGAACGACGAGGGTTTCCGACTCCTCTTCAGATCTCTGCACCCGGCTCCTCTGGGATAGGTAACTCGGGTACTACAGTATCCACGGGTGGGGTGGCTTTCAAACTTTTAAGTTCCAAAGGGTTTGCTTGAGGTCCTCCTAGAAGGGTCCTTAAACTTTGACTTTCCAACCATGACTTTCTTATAGAGTTGTACGGAGCACGCAGTCGTGTTTTCTCACTAGACCCGTCTTCCGTGGGCTCCCTGCGTCATCACCTTGGGTGGATCCTTGGAGTCCCAGCGATTCTAAGTGCACTAGGCACTGTGTCTAGTCAAGTCATGATTTTTATACCGCTATTTTAGTATATGGTTTGGTCTCTCCCTGGAGCCCACTGTTTATTGTGCTACTTACAACTGTTCGATTGATCTCTTATTGTGTTCTTTGTGTTCTATCCTCGTGTAGAGGATAGTAGAGAGGGTTATATTATTAAATACATATTTTTATCTAACTACTATGTGGTAAAACAAGCTGCTTTACAGTCCTTCAAGATTAAGCCTGAAGGCTGTTCTCCACAGCTACCACTAGGATAGCTTTCTAAAGGTTATCTTTGACCTCATACATCATAAGGGTCGTTTGGACTGGTGCAAGGGGCCCAATTTAATTAGTGGACAGCGTATACAGGGAGAAGTAAAGGGTGCTATGGGTAATTTAAGGGTTTAGACAGCGTATACCAGGCCGACTTCTCACAGGGAGAAGTAAAGGGTGCTATGGGTAATTTAAGGGTTTAGGAGTAGGTAGAGGTAAAGGGCGGTAATGGTAATTTTAGGGTTTAGGGAAGAGTAATGATAAAGATGGTAAGTTTAATTAGGGTTTAGGAGTGCTAAGGGTAAATTTAGGGTTTAGGAGTGGGCAGTCGTAAGAGTAATTTTTGGGATTAGGGGTGGGTAGTGGTAAACGCAAGTTAAAAAAGGGAGGTTGGGTGGGTCTCCCACCAAAAAAGGAAAAATAAAATGTGATATTTAATCTATCTTTGTATATATAATTGTCTACATTATATATATATATATATATATATATATATATATATATATATATATATATATATATATATATATATATATATATATATATATATATATATATATATATATATATATATTGATCAACAGACGTCCGCCAGTCTCCCAGCCACACACGGCGGCGGGCTCGAGTGAGGAGGCGACCCTCGTAATTTTTCACAAAACGACTTTACCTTCAAAGAAGTTGACTCGAGCCCAGTTTCGGTGCAGCCGCACCTTGGTCACGGGTCACCAAGGTGCGGCTGCACCGAAACGCGTCGGGTGTTGATTGACATTCTGCGTTGAAAATAAAACTGCACGCTAAAAGGATCTGGGCTCGAGTCAACTTCTTTGAAGGTAAAGTCGTTTTGTGAAAAAAAAAATATATATATATATCACACACACACACTGGGTTCACTGGTTCACTTACTTTAATATACTTATCTTGTGTGGCATGCATGGTAAAGGCATCTGCGTGGTAAAGGTATGCGTGATAAAGGCTTGCATTGTGCCAGCATACATCTGTTTTAATGAATATGGGCAGAGCTGAAAAATAATACAACTGCTTGGAAAGTACCAACATCTTGGCATTTGCCACTCTACCCACTGAAGAAAGCGAACTCCAAGTCTAAAAAGGGATTGATTGCTTAACCGTGGTCATTGCCTGTTCCAGATTTCCGTCCATCAGCTTTTGCTTATCGTGGTACATTTGAACACCAAGGTATTTGAATGTGTCAAACTGTAAGTCAGTCAGTCCGTCCCTGGTCAGACGTGCATGCACCTCAACTGCCAGTGGGCGAAGCAGACGGAGAAAGGATTCTGCCAAGTTAATTTGCAGTCATGACATTTCCCAAAACTCACCCAACACTTGCAACCGATTGATCGCCCCAAAAGTATAACAATGCATCGTCCGCATACAAGAAAATAATGTGGTCTTTATCATCTATTCTTAGGGGTAAAACTGGACAACTCACTGAACATGAAGACCCAAGTCCAATCAGTGGTCGGCACTTGTTACGGAACTCTGAAAATGCTCCGGAAATTTCTTCCCCTTCTGTCCCTCTCACACAGAAGGACTGTGGTCCAGGCCCTTATCACCTCCAGGCTGGACTATGCCAATGTCCTCTATCTGGATCACCCAGAGTGCCTCCTTAATAAACTTCAGGTCGTGCAGAATTCGGCCGCCAGAGCCACCCTTATGTTGGGCCCTAGAGTCCACATCTCGCCCCACCTCAAGAAGCTACACTGGCTTCCCATCGGCCGCAGAATCCAGTTCAAAGCCTTGTCCATCGCTTTTAACCCGTTAAGCGCGCACAAACATTCCGCCCCAGTGCGGACATTCGATTGTGCTAACGGGATTCGGACGTCCAACGGTCGTGTGCAGCACTAGCGTGGTAGTGCACGCGACGACCGTTGGACGTTCGAAGCACAGAACGGGTTAAGGTCTTACATGGTATTGGGGCCATGTATATTAGGAGAAGAGTGAGCTACTACACACCTGGTAGAGCCTCAGATCATCTCACCAACATCGGATGAGTGTGCCTAAATTCGATTGCGCCCGCCTAGGAGGGCGCTCCTTTCAAGTCCGGGCTGCTCACCTTTAGCAATTAGAAATCTGAACTGTTGTGTTCTGAGCACACCTAAGTTTCCAAGTTTTATAGACCTTAACCTAATTTTTTTGATCTGTGTGTCGCAACTAATAGAGTATACCCTAATACTCTACAAAATAACATGAACATATGGCTCGTTAACAACTGTTAACGCAGGCTTAGATGCGCACAACTCTAATGAAATCTATCGATCAAACTTTCGTTTTATACTTTTTGTACATATTATTTATTCATAATTATCTTGACATCAAATCAAACTTTTTTCAACAAAACATTCTATGTTGATTTATATACATATGATTCTTCCATTTGCAAAGCAATATAAGGCATTTTATACAAGCAAGAAAAACATTAAATTCTCTTGTGTGTGTTGTAGTTCGCCCAATGCATTTCGGGACAAAAGTAGGGTCCCTTCGTCAGGGGCAATGCTGCAAAATAACATATACAGGCGCATAAGTCTGGTTATATAAATTACAGGGTCACATAATTCAAAGCATTTCATTAAACACCTCCACCAAAAAATAAATAAATAACACCCTAAGTGCATAGATAGTGAGACAACCAAAACCACTTAGAACCATCTAAGTTCCACTCACATATACACACGATGAATAATTCTTCTCTCTCTTCTAAGCTCCTCTGGGAAGAAAACTCCTACAAAAAGTGAGGCATGGAAAATCAAACTAACAACAAAAACATTTACAAAAAAGGACGCTAGCAACAATGAGATCTGACAGTGTCTCTATACAACTCAGGTGCATACCTTTTATTATTTCAGGTGTATGCTGCACGTAGACAATCTCCCGCTCGAACGCGCTTCTATTTCAGGTGCCTATTCATAAAAAGGAACACTCTAATTATAATGTTGCCCATATGCGTAACCGGCCTAGGTTTACAAGATACTCTTATCATTCCATTGCCCGCTCTTACCGTTTCCTAAAGGACGTAACTCGAAGACAAATCCACAAGGTGTTCCTCAACCGAATGAAGTAACCCGCGTTTGTCTGAACGACAACATTTCCTCGTTTAACTAGTTTATCGGCTCTTCTTATTGGAGAAATCTGCACACGTGCCTACCAATCAAAACCGATGTAACTACCGTTGGCATCTACGTCACTAGTTGCTACGGGCAACACCTATCTGTGTTTGCTCCATTTTCTTAACAAACGTAAATAAATGAAACGGCACAATCGAAAACCAAAACACTGGGTTTATACACTACAATATGCCGATGTAATTATTTGGTAAACTCCGCGTTTCACTAAAATGAAATAGAGTAAAAAGACGTTCGGCGCCTGTCTACATTATTCAACAAACATCTCGACTGCCAGCGAGTGTCAATAACACCACGTGTTTCAACAAGCCTCAAAACTTTAATAGGCACGTTCCAAGAACAAAAGGCAAAGTTTAACATTAAGTCCATACCAGTCTGGTACACTAAGCGTTCGCTAAGGTAAAAAACTCGGCGACTCTCCCAAATAAGTGCATAAATGAAAGAGTAAAAATAAAATAAAAATAAAAATAAAAATAAACAAAGAGTGATCAAAAAAGAGTCATGCACGAACAGTAATCATACACATTTTGTTTAAAAAATGCAACCTTGTGATGAAAAACAACCAATTATTTACTTTCTAAACAGCAGATTCAAATATTATGGTTACAGATACATTTATGGTAATATTTACAAGTAGCTACTCAATTCAATACGGTCATTCAATCCCCCTGGGGTCAGGGTACCAAGCATTTCTATCCAAAAAGATTCTCTCTGTAATAATTTTTTATTCTTGTCAATTCCCTCTGTTAGTAGCACTATTTCTAGAATAGTAAACCTCAGTTGGGCTATGGAGTGATTTTTCTCAAGCCAATGTGTGGCTAAAGGTGATGTCATGGATTTATTTCGTATTCTGCGGTTACTTCATTCGGTTGAGGAACACCTTGTGGATTTGTCTTCGAGTTACGTCCTTTAGGAAACGGTAAGAGCGGGCAATGGAATGATACGAGTATCTTGTAAACCTAGGCCGGTTACGCATATGGGCAACATTATAATTAGAGTGTTCCTTTTTATGAATAGGCACCTGAAATAGAAGCGCGTTCGAGCGGGAGATTGTCTACGTGCAGCATACACCTGAAATAATAAAAGGTATGCACCTGAGTTGTATAGAGACACTGTCAGATCTCATTGTTGCTAGCGTCCTTTTTTGTAAATGTTTTTGTTGTTAGTTTGATTTTCCATGCCTCACTTTTTGTAGGAGTTTTCTTCCCAGAGGAGCTTAGAAGAGAGAGAAGAATTATTCATCGTGTGTATATGTGAGTGGAACTTAGATGGTTCTAAGTGGTTTTGGTTGTCTCACTATCTATGCACTTAGGGTGTTATTTATTTATTTTTGGTGGAGGTGTTTAATGAAATGCTTTGAATTATGTGACCCTGTAATTTATATAACCAGACTTATGCGCCTGTATATGTTATTTTGCAGCATTTCCCCTGACGAAGGGACCCTACTTTTGTCCCGAAATGCATTGGGCGAACTACAACACACACAAGAGAATTTAATGTTTTTCTTGCTTGTATAAAATGCCTTATATTGCTTTGCAAATGGAAGAATCATAAGTATATAAATCAACATAGAATGTTTTGTTGAAAAAAGTTTGATTTGATGTCAAGATAATTATGAATAAATAATATGTACAAAAAGTATAAAACAAAAGTTTGATCGATAGATTTCATTAGAGTTGTGCGCATCTAAGCCTGCGTTAACAGTTGTTAACCAGCCATATGTTCATGTCACCTTTAGCAATTAGACAAACGCCAGACATTCTGCATTTCAGGAAACAACTGAAGACATGGCTGTTTCAGCAGTAATTCTGGCTCCGCTCCGTGCGCGCACCTCCTTCCATTGCTCTGCTTCCGCTAGCGCCGGGACACTCTTCTGAGTAGCTGCACGCTCTATAAATACGGTTAAATAAATAAATATTCTGATCCCCCATTCTGGCCCTTCCGCCTCAGTATGCAGGCTAGCGCTCCATCGCGAGTGCAAAGAGCATAGAGGAAAGCAGACACCCCTGTTGTGCACTCTGCATCACCCAAGGGGCCGAGATCACTGACCCTGTCCAGTGATTGCCCTTCAAAATATCTTGTCAAGTATTTTATTATTTATTGTCAAGGTTAGTGATGCTATATAAATTGTTAATTCCCTTGTTGCATTCTGTTTTTCTTTTGTTAAGTATGTGTCACATTAGGAATTTGTCAAGCACATGATTTTGTTTGATATGTATGCAGCTAGGCAATTGGTTGCATAAGCCATGCCTCCTACAAAGCGTTCTCATATGTTCTACTAGGCCACACCCCTATAGAGCCCCCTCTCACCCTTTTGACCTCACCTACAGCTAGGACCACTGGAATTATTATAGGAAAGGGCCAAATTATGCCGTAAGGTTGAGTAAATTATGCAGCAAGAAAAAGCAAAGTATGTGACGTAATGCAGCACTCTTTTTAATAGTATTACTTCATTATTTTGTACTTTTTACACGTGTTAACACTGTCTGGGCATTAGGTGCAGCTCATTAGTACCAGTTTAATACCCAAATATAGCAATAAGCAACAGAAAGGTGACCAGTCAACCTTTGCAAAGGTCTTCCAGCAGCACGTGCCGCTGAGTTGTTAGTAACTTTTGACCCGTTTGAGCTAAAAAACAAAACATTTTTGTTGTTAAAATCTGCAGATTATGCAGCAGATGATACATTATGTGGCAAATGCGGCTAAACTCTCACTATGCGAAAATCGTCTCAGCCACACAATCACATAATTCCAGTGGCCCTGCCTATAGCATTGGTTGGGATTCCACCTCAATAGTAAGCACCAATCTTAGTAATGTGAACTGTATCAGAAAGTGGTATCATGTTAATACTGAATAGAATAGATAAAATCAAAACCCTCGAGTAACTGAAGGGTCCAAAAATGTGACATACATTTTGAAAAAATAGCAATGTCCGGGGCTCACATCAAGTATTTTTGCGATTACCTTCCTTTTTTGTGTGATCTATCAGGCTCAGTCAGTGCTTTACACATTTCATTCCCCCTTTCATCTGATTAATCGTCATCACTAGCTACGAACACAAGTTGGTCTCTGAAAGTCCAGGCCTTATTTGCACGTTTTTGATTATATTTTGTAATGTGCTCCAGGCCCCTTGTCAGTCAGTGAGTCACAATGAACGTGGAAAGTAAAACGACATTTACAGCTGCATTTAGAGTCCCTATTGTAATTCTGTGGAGCATGCTGCCATCTAGAGGCTGCTCCAAATTACAAACTATTCATTGTCAGTGTCATGTAAAAGAAACGCTCAGCGTTTACAAATATTCCACAAAAGGCTGTGATGCCGCAACTGAGTTTACTGTACTGCTAGTTTTAATCGTGCATAAAGTGCTATATTGTTCAGTCTATCTCAGAGCAAACACTGTGCTTTTGTTACGCTCTCACCTATAGGTAAATTTGGACAGGTCAAACTTGCTGGAATTGAACAGGTGAACAATATATTCGAGGACAGATTTACAAGCCCCATGCCCCGCCGGTGCATCAGGTTGCGTGACGCACCAGTGGCGCAGCCTGATAAGGGATATTTACAAGCACAGGTAAAGTCACCCTGCTAAATATGGCCCCTGTTCACGCAGCACTTTGCGTGTTAGGGGCGGGACATGGGTGTTGCTGTGGGTATTCCCACGTAACACACATGTCAACTGATGCATTTCCAGATTTACGAGAAATCGTAAACCTGGAAATGCGTCAGTTTGCTGCGCCACCATAGGGGTGGCGTAGCCAAGCGAAATGAGGAGAAATGTTTTAATTTCTCCTCTTTTTTTCCTCTTTCAATGCGTGCTGCATTCTACAGCACGCACGATGGAGTGGGTTGCTTTCTTTTTGAGGTGCCGGGTGAAGATTGGGGGGGGTTACTGGCCAGTTCTCTCACCTCTGCCGCAGCATAGTTGTTGGGAAGCTTGCGCTGCAAGTGGCGAATCCTGGTGCCAAATGAGTATTTTTTGTTAGGGTTCCCCCTTGAAAGTTCCATGTTACAGATTAGGCAAATCACCTTTGGCGCATTCGCCTTTTTTTGGCCACTTGGGATGGAAAAAACTCCCATACAATGTGTGGCTTTGGCCTATATGGGGTATTGTCTTCTGGCAGGAATGTCCTCCTCCCCTCCTCTTCCTCCTCCTCCTCCTCCTCCTCCTCTTCCTCTTCTTCATCTCCACCAGTGTGGTGTTGTGGTGGTCCTCTTGGTGGTGGTGGTGGCTGGGATGCTCCTGCTGCTGCTGCTACTTAAGCCATTTTTCAGTCCAAAAAAGTACAGAGAGGTCTTTCAACAGGTCTTCTTCACTCAAAGTACAAAGTGAGAATGAGGAAAAAAGGTGGGGGCTTTCAGCATTAGGAAAAAAAATGTCCTGAACCAATGAAAAGTGTTAATTTCAGGTCACATGACCAGGGCTTTCATCATTTGGAAACCAAAACTGTCCTGCAGCAATAAAAAGTGTTATTTTTAGGTCACATGACCCGACGCGCTTACGCTACGTGCCCCCGGGGGTGCGTCGCGTAAGCGCGTCGGATACTTACGTTGCGCGATCGTATGCGCTCGAGTGCTTCCGGGTGCATTTTCGCCGTGCGTATCACGCGGACGCGGCTACGCGATACGTCACGATGATGTTTTCGTTCGCGAAAAAAGCGCTAACGGGACGCTCACCGGTACGCGCCCTGGGGCGCGCCGCAAGACTGCGCTTTCCCGTGCGCTCACCGGGACGCGCACCGGGAGCGCTCCAGGGCAAAAAAAAACAAAACATGAACAATATACATACAAAAATAGTATTACATAAATATACATTATAGGACTCATTATAAAAAATATTACATTTCATAGATATAGAAATTTGCTATTAAAAAACCTATGAAATTCACAGAAAAAACCAAAGGTTTCACACCAGTTATAGTTAGGAATTAGCATTTAAAAAACCTTTGAAATTCACTGAAAAAACCATAGGTTTCACACCAGTTATAGTTAGGAATTAGCATTTAAAAAACCTATTAAATTCACTGAAAAAACCATAGGTTTCACACCAGTTATAGTTAGCTGGAAATTTTACTGACATAAAACCATTGAAATTCCCACGTTATAGTTAGTTGGACTCACTATAACTTGCGCGCCTGCAATGCACTGCTGAAGACGTCACATATTACATCACTCATGACATGGTCAGTGACATCACTCATGACACCATCCTTGTGACAGAGTGACAGACCTCCTTTCAGTGTAATGTAACCCTTGAAACACATATTCAAAAATAGAAACTAACATTTTCAAAAAAATGGAGATACCCATACCAGTTACAACAACCAATTCAGTAATACCACCATCTACATACACATCCACTCTTTCAGCAACAGTTCTATTTAGTCACTCATACATATACTCACTCATCATATGTAGTGATACACATATACATCCTGTTACACACCGACAGTCTTCCAAAAGTTACTCACACACATACTCACACATGCAAATAAACTATTGAACATCCATTTATTAGCATATACAACTATACACACACTACCACCTTACTTCTAAGGAAACTTACACATACTTACTCTCTTAAACAATCACTTATAGAAACACATACTTATTTAAACAGGAACTCTTACAATCTCTCACTCTCACATATACTCACTTATATAAATCAATACACACATATACTAGATTAAAACATATGTCGTTACTGATAAAGACACTAGTGAGACAGTCATTCACTCACTAACACACACATATACACACTCATCCACCCATACAGTCCTGCACATATGTTGTTTTCAAAACACATACAGAGTCAGTCATTGATGCATCTATGTGCTAAGTCATACCCCCAACAAACCATACAGACACTCATACTGATACTAAAAACAACATCTAATAACCCATATACACACACATGTAGCTACTCACAAACCCATGCAGCCACTTATACACAAAGTGAAACACTAATACATATATTTAAATATTTAAATATTTCTCACTAATATACGTATTCACTAAGATACACTTAATAAGCCAGTTCACCAATCAATTTTTTGAAAAAAAAACATCCATTTAGACACTTATTTAAACATGTATTCTTCCATTGACTTTTACATATACATATATAAAACATATTTATTTTTCAGAAAGACACACATTCACTGGATGGTGTCATCAGTGATGTCATGAGTGATGTCACTGATCATGTCATGAGTGATGTAATATGTGACGTCATCAGAAGTGCATTGCAGGCACGCAAGTTATAGTGAGTCCAACTAACTATAACGTGGGAATTTCAATGGTTTTATGTCAGTAAAATTTCCAGCTAACTATAACTGGTGTGAAACCTATGGTTTTTTCAGTGAATTTAATAGGTTTTTTAAATGCTAATTCCTAACTATAACTGGTGTGAAACCTATGTTTTTTTCAGTGAATATATATATATATATATATATATATTCACTGAAAAAACCATAGGTTATAGACCATATATAGTTAGGAATTAGCATTTACAAAACCTTGAAAATTCACTGAAAAAACCATAGGTTATAGACCATATATAGTTAGGGATTAGCATTTACAAAACCTTATTTTACTCGCACAAAACCATTGAAATTCCCATATATAGTTAGTTGCACTAACTATATATCGCGCACCCGCAATCCACTGCTGATGATGTCACATATTACATCATTCATGACATGGTCAGTGACATCACTGATGACATCACTGATGACATCTCAAATGACATCACTGATGACATCACTGATGACATCTCAAATGACATCACTGATGACATCTCATTTGACATTACTCATCACATCACTGATGATATCATTCATGTGATAATACGATGAACCTCTTCAGATTCTAATATAACCTTAGATACAATCAGTGTAAACAGACACTCACAGACTGTCACTCATCCATGGAGTTACTCACACACCTAGTCACTCATGCAGAAAATCAATCACACCTCCATTTCCTCAACTATACAGTTATATACACCTTACTTATTCAAACATATACTAACACATATTAATCTCTTATACAATCCCTGATACAAGTTTACAATGATCCATACAGCCACTCACACATTCACTGGCTCATATGCACAGTAATTTATATATGACAACTCACACATGTACTGTGTTTTACACATGTACTTACTTTGACATGTAGCACTGAGATATACATTCACTCACCAATACACCCATGCACACAGTCAACAACCCATACAGTTGTTTCCACATGCAGTTTTGAATCCATACATCTAGTGAATCAACTGTTGACACATCTATGCACAGAGTCACACACCTCCCAGCCACCCACACACACACACACTCTCCCATACAAATACTTGGGCAACCAATCAATAACCCATATAGTTACTCATATAGCTACTGATCAACACATGCAGCAGTTTACAGAACAACAGATATAATGATGCACAAATTAAGACAGTTTAGTCACTAACACATGCACTCAGTGAGACTCATTTAATCACTCTCTCATACAGTCAGTCATGCACCTACTAAATGCTTCATCCAGACACTTATACATACACTCATTCTTTAATATGTAAGACATATTTTAACTTTACAGAAACATACAGTCACTGGATAATGTCATCAGTGATGTCATCAGTGATGTCACTGACCATGTCATGAATGATGTAATATGTGACATCATCAGCAGTGGATTGCGGGTGCGCGATATATAGTTAGTGCAACTAACTATATATGGGAATTTCAATGGTTTTGTGCAAGTAAAATAAGGTTTTGTAAATGCTAATCCCTAACTATATATGGTCTATAACCTATGGTTTTTTCTGTGAATTTTCAAGGTTTTGTAAATGCTAATTCCTAACTATATATGGTCTATAACCTATGGTTTTTTCAGTGAATTTCAATGGTTTTCTAATAGCAAATATCAAAAGCTGTAAAATGTATTCTTCTTTTAAATGACACTTTTTCCCCAAACTGCCTTGGTATATTCCAATATATGTCAAAGACAAAAATGTAAGTGGTCCAATCAATTTTTTCCACAATTTGAGGAAGCACAGAAACATGTGAATAAATCTGTTTCTGCTTACATGAGAGACTATGGAATGGGTTTAATATACAACAATAACTTGCGTTCCAACATTCAACACATCTACAGAAGAGATGGTGTGCACTTCTCTGAGGAAGGGAATAGAATTTTCGTCCTTTATTTAAAAGTGTGCATTGGAACTTACTTGTAGGTACCTAAATTAGCCACAGAACACAATAGCTCTTTTCAGAGCTACCCTACCTCTGATCATTCAAAACGTTTATCTTTTTCTATTTTTTTTTTCTTCACCAAAGTACGCTCTCCGGTTCGCTTACCGGTGCGCGTACCGGGCGCTTCCCCCGTGAAATTTTCAAAAATTAATTTTTTTTTTTTTCATATATCAGCGTCCTGATCCCCCCTCAGAAAACCTAGAGGGTCATAAACTGTCTACCATGCCCCCTTCTACCCATTCCGTACATTGTTTGTCCTCCATCTTATGTATCAATTCTACCGATACACAAAATGGAGGGCTCCCGTAACGCTGCCGGTTCGCGTACCGGGGAGCGCACCAGGTAAGCGCTCGATAAAAAAAGGTGGGAAAGTAATTTACAGAAAAACTACTACAGACACTTTCACCAAATTTGGAATAGTCCCTACTACATACCAGTCCCTACCATTTTCCAAAATTTGATGGAATTCCATAGAGCCATTCAAGTTGTAGCCCTGTCTAAATAACCTGAGGTAAATTACATGGCAAAAACACATTAGAAAGAGTTGACATTTTCAACCAATGATAACATTACTTTCAAGTTGTATTTTTATGTGCTGACATTTGATTGGTTTGTTACATGAATATATATGAAAAATAAGAGGGAAAGACAGCCATTTTGACCGGAACTCTCTGAGGCACATTTACAGAGCATTTCCTGAGAAACCTAAGACACTTTTCCAAATGTAAGTTAATAGTTTTGAAGGAGAAATATGTTGTGCACCTAAAGTTATTTTTATAAAAACGTTTCCTGTTAGATATTTACTGTCCCTCAGTTATAGTTATAGATTGAGTAAGGCTTCTCTGTTGTAGTCATAGATTGAGTTAGACTTGATCACATGCAGTACTTTATATTTCTACTTCCTGCCTTGTAGAATACACTGCCCAAACATAAATTCACTCTTAAAAACTCAGAACTATGTTGTACACGTTAAGTTAAAAATAAAAATGTTGAAGTTTCTTACTTAAACTCTATTTATCTCTCTCTTTTTATTCTACCTTAACAGCAATTATGGATAAAGAAGCACAGGAACCCAAAGTACAACCTGAAATACAGGACAATAATGATGATTTTTTTAATGTGACAGTAGACGAACAACTGTTGGAATTTAAGAGACAATTTATGAAAAAAAAGATCATGAAATTTCAGATGAAGTACTACTTGAAATTTCCACAGATTTTTAAAATTAATATCAATAAAATTTTATTTATAAATTAAAAATTGTTTAAGACATTATTCATTTTTTTTCTAAATTTAAGATATAATAGTAGAGTAATTATAAAAAAAAGTCAGACTAATGGTAAAGAGTACAACATTTTTATATTACTATGTGCTCAGGGAATGCTCAAAGGATCTGTTTCTACTTTCCCATGAATCTAGGAGAATAATTTACTTACTTGATGTATTTTAAAAATGTGTTTTTTGACTTAAAATGGCTCAAAGGCTTTGTAAATATGCCCCATGCTGACTATGAATCTCTAGCAGTATATATCAAGAAAACTAAATGACTTCAATAAATGTTTTTAAACACATCAAGTAAGCAAATTATTCTCCCCCATTCATGGGGAATTTACTTAAAATGCCCTAACACACATGAGGGTGTATTTACAAGGCCCTTGCACCACTTTTGCATCACTTTTAACATGGGAAAAATAACTTGAAAGTGGCTTAAAGGCCTTGTAAATATGCCCCATGCTGGCTATAAAACTCTAGCAGTACATATCAAGAAACCTAAATGACTTCATGAAACGTTTTTATACACATCAAGTAAGCAAATTATTCTCCCTGAATCATGGGGCAAGTGAAATATTTGTTTAAAGAAGCAGACACCATTTTTTCCTTCTCTGGGGTAGGTCTGGAAATGCTTTTTAAAGGACACCTTTGAGCAATTGATGGCACTTTTTCCTCAAACTGCCTTGGTATATTCCAAAATATGCCAAAGACAGAAATGGAAGTGGTCCAATCAATTTTATCCACAAATTGAGAAAGCGAGGAAGCATGTAAATAAGTCTGTTTCAGCTTACATAACAAACCATGGAATGAGCTCCAACTACAACAATAACTTGCGTTACTACATGCAAGATATCTACAGAGGAGATGGTGTGCACTTCTCAGATGAGGGAAACAGAGTTTTCATAAAAAATTTAAGACAGTGTATTGATACCTACTTAGAACATACACAGAACCCAAAAGCTCTTTTCAGAGCTACCTTAACTATAATTACTCTTTTAAAATTTCGAATGTACCTTTTTTCACTAATTTTCACTTATGTTCGCTTCCCGGTTCGCTACCCGGTTCGCGTACCGGCAACTAACCACGCGAAAAAAGCAAATTTTTTTTCTTACGACATATATGAGCCTCCTCAGCTACCCTCAGAAAACCTAGGGGGTCAAGATACTTCTCCCATGCCCCCTTACACACATTTCTCACATTGTTATTCCTCCATTTTGTGATAAAATTTGTCCAAAACATAAAATGGCGAACTCCCGTTACGCTGCCGGTAAGCTACCCGGTTCGCGTACCGGGACGCGCATCTACGGCGAAAAATCGCAAAAAAAAATTTTATTTTATTTTTTGCCCCGTGGGGCACTTTAATTTCCCCCTCATCAATCTTAGGGGGTCAGAAGGGGTCTACCTTGCCCCCTTTCATTAAATTCCCCCTTCGTTTTTCTCCACCTCTTGTCTCTCAATCCTACCGAGAGACAAGATGGCGGCCGTTCCGGACTGTTTAGAATGTTGACAGACACCGGAGAGCCAATCAGCTTCTCCTCGCGAAGTTCCGTTACGCGTCAGGTACGCGAACCGGGGCGCTAACCGGGACGCTGTCACAGATATATTGTTTTTTAAAACGTTAATTTCTCAAAATCCACTGGAGCACATATATTGAGACCTAGCAAAGGCACATCGGGCTAACAGCCCCTACAATTTTGCCAAGTTTCGTGCAAATCCATTCAGCCGTTGGAGCTAAAAGTGAGGCCAACCGTCCTATGGAAAACTCAATGTTAAAAACGCGTTTTGGGACCCCTCTTTTTTCTCGGCCCCCCCTTGACGAAACCCCCCCAAATTTTCAGGGGCTGCTCAGAAACAAAATGTGCCATTTCCCTGAAAATGTCAGCCAATTCCGTCCACAAACGCCAAAGTTATTAGACATAGAATTTTCAAAAATCCCATAGGAAAAAAATCCTAACTATATATGTATATATATATATATAGATATATATATATATATATTACCTACTGGCGGTCGCTAGTAGGTATATATAGTTAGGATTTTTTTGAATAGGGATTTATGAAAATTCTATGTTGAATAACTTTGGCGTTGATGGACAGAATTGGCTGAAATTGTCAGGAAAATGGCACATTTTGTTTCTGAGCGTCCCCTGAAAGTTTGGGCGGGTTTCGTCAAGCAGGGGACGAGAAAAAAGGGTGGTCCCAAAACAAGTTTTTAACATTGAGTTTTCCATAGGGCGGTTGGACTCACTTTTAGCCCGAACGACTGAATGGATTTCCACCAAACTTGGCAAAATTGTAGGGACTGGTACCCCGATGTGCCTTTGCTATGTCTCAAGATATATGCTCCAGTGGTTTTTCCGAAAATTAACTTAAAAAAATATATATTGGGCTACATTGGGCTATATATATGTTAGAGCCCAAATGTAGCCCAATGTAGCCCAAAGATGGCCACCAGAGACAAAAAAAACTAAATGTAGCCCAAATATCAGCCAGATGTAGCCCAACTATAGCCCAATGACAGAATGTCCCAGAGTGTCCTAAAGAACAACTAGAGCGCTAACAGTCTTACTTATGACAAAAGTATGGCACACCTGAAGTCATCTTGATTGGAATAAAGTGTTAACACTTAAAACATTTAATTTGCAAAGGAACAAAATGAGAGGGCTCATTTTGCCATAGAAATTATGATTATTGCTGAAGAAAGAAAAATTAGGTCACATTTTGAGTGACTTCTCAAATCCTCTTATATTTCATTAAACCAATTCTGATATGCAGTCTCCCAAGATGGCCACCAGAGACAAAAGAGCCCAAATGTAGCCCAAATAACAGCCAGATGTAGCCCAACTATAGCCCAATGACAGAATGTCCCAGAGTGTTCTAAAGAACAACTAGAACACTAACAGTCTTACTTATGACAAAAGTATGGCACACCTGAAGTCATCTTGATTGGAATAAAGTGGTAACACTTAATACATTTAATTTGAAAAGGAACAAAATGAGGGGTTTAATTTTGCCATAGAAATTATATATATATATATATATATATATATATTACGCTTGACTCTCCCAAAATCCAAAAGAAAGAGGCAGCACTCGCGGATCAAGGTCAAACCAGGGTTTAATTAGAGGGAAAAAGAAAAGCACAGACGCGTTTCGGCGTGAGCCTTCGTCAGTGTGTCATTCGTCCACATCTAACAATCCATGTTATAAACAAACAAATCATAAGCATTGTCATAGACATAGGACTACACCCCTTAAGCCCCTGTGGGCGCCATCTTGGAATGGTGTTCTCTCCAAGGGTCTTTACAGATCTAAACATGAAGTAATCATGGTTAAAATAAAGCCGTGGATCGGCTTGTGTCCTATGACATATATGTACAATGCTACCATAGTCACAACAGTGCACAAAAACATAAGAAGTCACACAAGTCCTCGAGCACATGAAAGAAAGAAACAAAAAAGACTTAGTACCTGTCCTATAACAGCCAATGAACCAATTATTCTGTCATAATTTGTCATGATTTCTAGGTAATGCTATTTACAGGATATATAGCAGGAAAGTACTCTTTTAGCTTCAAAGAACTCGCAAGGAAAGGTGTATTTACACTATTTACAAAAGTAGAGTTGGACTAAACCATGTCTAAATGTGTGTAAAAGTTGAAAAATATATAGTAGGTTGTCTAGATGGATACTTTCAGGTCACACAACTGTGTGATTGTCCTAGTGCTGCAATATCAATCGTAGCAAGGGAGACAAACCTATAATTCAAAAATATACCCTTCATCCAATTATTCACACGTACATATACAGATAGAATCTCATACTTTTCATGTATAGTGTATGTATGTGGCAGTTGGGATTGAATGTCTATGGGTATATTAACACCTCTATGGTAGTCCGTACTCATTTCCGTCAGGGGGCAAAAAGTATATATGTATCACTATTCACATATTAGTTTGAAAATCAAATTAGCAGGGTATACAGAAATTCATAGGTCAGGTTCATGGATCTCAAAATTGGAAAACTCAGAATTGGAAAACTACCGACAGAGCAAATTAAGAGAAGTACTGCTGATCTTACAGGGTTCACGTTTACATTATCCCATGGAGCGTACCTGTTCTAGTTGGATTAACACTACAGTATATGTAGCTACCTATGGGAATGGACACTTAGCTTCTCCTATGCTGTTACTTGCCCAGATGATAAGCTAGTTCCTCCCCGCTGTTGAGCCCACCAGGTTGTTTCGTAGATAAATACACAATATATCTGGACTCCAATCTGCGGAGTCGCCTCAGCCTATCGCCTCCTCTTACATTCGGTGGGACCATGTCCAATCCGAAGAATCGGAGTTGCTTGCGATCTTTGCTATGCTCCTCTGCAAAGTGCCGGGCGACCGGATATGAGATGTCAACTTTCTCGATCGCCCATTGGTGCTCCAGGATCCTCAGCTTGAGCTCTTTGATCGTGCTGCCTATGTAGCGCAAGCCACACGGGCAGACCAAACAATAAACCACAAACTGGGAGCTGCATGTAATGAAGTGCTTGATAGGCACTTTCTTCCCGGTATCAGGTATGTCAAATGATAGCACCCGTTTGCTGCCACTGCAAGCCTTGCAATGGCCGCAAGGAAAGAAGCCTGCCATCCGCTTCAAGGAGTTTGCTTTTGGTGTTGGCTTCTTAAGGTGGCTTGAGACAAGCATATCACTGAGTGACCTAGCTCTACTGAAAGTGATTAAAGGGTAGGCGGGTAGGTCATCTGCAAGAACACTGTTGGTTTTTAAAATGTTCCAATTCTTAGTTAACATTGCTTTCAGATCCCCCGCTCCTTTAGAATAAGGAGTGATGAGTCTGAATTTACCTTCACTCTTGTTAGAGTTTCTGTTCCTTCTAACTACAGGAGTCTCAATGGCCAAGAGTTGTGATCTCTGCATCTTCCTTACTTTCTTAAGGGTCTTAGTAAGTAAGGTGGTGCCATAACCCCTCATGGAAAATCTCTCTATGCACTCCGAGGCAGCCACCTCGAAATCGGAATCCTTAGAGCAGTTCCTACGGATCCTCAATAGCTCTCCGTAGGGAATGCTGTTCTTGAGTGGGGTGGGATGGCTACTGCTGGCAAAGAGTGTAGAATTGCCAGCAGTGTCCTTTCTGTGCAGGGTGGTATGCATCTGATTGTCTTCAATGTACACTCTCAGGTCTAGGTACTCCGCTCTCACCGGACTAACCGAGCCCGAGAAGTGTAGATTGAGATCGTTGTTATTAAGGATCCTGATAAATTCCTCTGCCGAGTCCATTCCTCCATCCCAAACAATAAACAGATCGTCAATATAACGATACCAGCTTTTAACCTGCCCTGTCTCGGTCCCTGCCGTGCAGCTCCTGGGTACCTGCTCCTCCCACCAGCCAACGAAAAGGTTCGCATAGCTGGGAGCGAAGCAGGTACCCATCGCCGTCCCAGATGTTTGGATATACATCTGATCCTCAAAGAGGAAAATGTTATTTGTCAGGCAGAAGTCAGTAAATTCCAAGATCATTTCGTTGTGGCATGTATATTTCATTGGGCGTTGGCCTAGAGCATGCTTTATGGCTTCCAGACCCTGCCTGTGATCTATACGAGTATAGAGGCTGGTTATATCCAGCACCATGAGCAGGTATCCAGAGTTCCATGTCAGTTCCTGGATCTTAGTCAGGAAGTCTTTCGTGTCCCTTATGTAGGATTCAAGTTTTGTTACTAAGGGGAACAAGATGTTATCCACGAAGCGTGACATGTTCTCGGTCAAACTCCCAATTGATGATATTATCGGTCGTCCCGGAGGGTTTTCCATGTCTTTGTGAAGTTTCGGGAGATGATAAAAAGTTGGTAACATGGGGGTGTTGTTCCTGAGAAAGAGGTTTTCATCCTTCCCGAGCATATTCTGGTTGTACCATTTCTGTACTAAGGCATCATATTTCATTATGCTTGTTTGATATACTACATTCGTGCATTCCCTGTAATAGTTGTTATCTGCAAGTTGCCTCAAAGCTTCAGCTCGGTATAGTTCTCGACTCATAAGAACAACGTTGCCCCCCTTGTCAGAGGGCTTGATGACTATAGATTCTTCGTTCATCAGCCCCTTCAAGGCTTGGCGTTGATCCTCGGTGATATTGTTGGTTACGATTGACGGTTTAGATTTTCTGTAGGCGGTCAGGTCTCTTTTCATTGCCTCCGTGAAGACGTCTATTGCGTCCCAAGGTGTTTGAGGCACAAAGGTCGAAGCAGGCTTGAAAGTGCTCTCCTCTCTTTCTTGTTCGACCCCTTGGAGAACTGCCCGTTGGGCAGTGGACAGGTTTGTCTGTTCTTGTTGCAAATCCTGCTCCAATCGTAAGTCCTCTAATGCCTCGATAGCTGGTAGATCTTTAGCGCTGAGTATGTCCATTTCATTAGTTTTGGGGCCCCTCTTGGTGCCTCTCAAGTGTGGGCGCATTTTGAAATGTTTATGTAGCTTCAGCTTCCTAGTGAATCGAAATAAATCGATCCTGGTTTGTGTGTACTCGAGGTCATTTGAGGGACAAAACATAAGACCCAGACTCAAGACTTCCAATTCGGCTTCCGTCAATCGTTTGTTGGTCAGATTCACTACAGTTAGGTTGGTTTGGTCGATATTGGTTTGTGGATTCATAGTTCCTATTTTTTGGCTGTTTGGCGGCTCGTCCAGCGAGATGCTCTTGCGCTTCCTCTGCCTGTTTTTCCCGCCGCCTGCCCTCCTCGTCCTCCTCCTCTTGCTGATGTTACTGTCGCACTGGCATCTGCATCCGCATTTGCGTCCACGTCGGGCGGTTTGTTTTTTCCGCCCCTTAGCCATGTGCTCTTGATGACCTCGTATTCCTCCTGAAAAGGAGTCATCTCAGGTAGGGCTCCTTGTGCGCTTTGCCGCACGCCTTCTGAATCCGGGTCGTTCTGCCTCCGTTGTTCGTCTCCTGACTCATTCTCCGTCAGGTCCGATTCTGATGTGGCGGGTTCGGTTTCCGGCCTACTGCTTGCCGACGCTGTCAACGTTCTCTTCTGGAGGGCTTTTTGGGGGGCATCAAACTTTTTTGCGTACGTTAGAACGCGCCCAGTTGCGTAGTCATTTGCATCGCGCTCGTATTTTTCCTGTTTGCGCATTCTGATTTTTTGCTCTTACTTTGCCAGCCTGCCTCTCATCTGGTCTCTGTGCTGGGATATTATAGCTTTGACCCCCGTGTCCGTTTCTGCATCAAGCTCCTCATTGATAGCATCAATTTACTCCAATACTTTCCCCCTATCGCTCCAGGCATATTTGACTAGAATTTTCAATGTTCCTTTGCAATAGGAAGCTGTATGGTTGAACCAGTCGGTTAGCAGTTGGGGGTCAGGATGTTCATATGAGGGTACTGTGTGCACTCTCAGCCCCCTTGGTACTCTTTTTTCCTCAATGTAATTTGTGAGGCTCGTCGCCTCCCACCACTTGCGCACTTCGCGCTCATGTAATTTCTCCAACTTAGTGAAAATGTCCTTTAATTTTCGCTCCTGTGTGGATTCGACGGGGACTGTTGTTTTATCCACCGCCTGTACTGGAGCCCCCTTACGTTTAAACATGTCCTTTGCTGCATTCATGCGCTCGGAATCGGAAAATATTCTTCCGTGTTTTTTGACTGTAGATGTGTCTAATAACAAAGGGTGTTGCTCAGACTGTTGCTAAGCGACCCCGGTGCTTGTTTCCCTCGCGCCTGGCTGACCTCAATACCGCTGACGTTCTGCTGTTCAATGCTGCTACACGCTAGGCATCATGCGTGATAAGTGGAAAGAAAGCAGATAGCTCACCGGCGGGTTCGTCGATCTCAGGAGCCCCGGAGCAGTCCAGCGCTACCCAGCCACGGCGTCCTCGCCGGCTCTAGCGTTCTCTTTACGTTGTTGTCCAACAGCTGTAGCGGTGCACAGCGTCACTCCTCCTCGGAACACGCTCACTTCCCACGGAAAGCTGTGCACTCGGGAACGGGTGCTGCTAGCGGCTCGTGGGGAAACCGCTTCACATTACGCGTGACTCTCCCAAAATCCAAAAGAAAGAGGCAGCACTCGCGGATCAAGGTCAAACCAGGGTTTAATTAGAGGGAAAAAGAAAAGCACAGACGCGTTTCGGCGTGAGCCTTCGTCAGTGTGTCATTCGTCCACATCTAACAATCCATGTTATAAACAAACAAATCATAAGCATTGTCATAGACATAGGACTACACCCCTTAAGCCACTGTGGGCGCCATCTTGGAATGGTGTTCTCTCCAAGGGTCTTTACAGATCTAAACATGAAGTAATCATGGTTAAAATAAAGCCGTTTTGTGGATTCCGGAGAGCTTCCAAATCGCTAGTGGTTCTGGTTTGAGGAAATGCCACATCACGCCTCTAACAATTGAAAAATCTCACTTCTCACATGAAGAATGGACCAGCACTCACATCTCTGGAACTATCCAATTTAATTCAATTGCAGCATTCATGAGGACATAGAATGAGTTTCGGCTGCTCTGTCAGCCTTTGTCAACTGTAGGATGCCTCGTGTAGGAAGGTACATCCTGACTATGGTTGCCCCCAACTTTTTGCCCTGTGTTTTAGCTGGTTTTGGACATAGTCGACCTGGGACCCTGCCAATCAGGACCCCAGGCCTACTGCTCTCTCTTTAAAATGGATTCCATGTACCCTAGGTACATTTCCAATTGGTACTGGGCCACCCTATCAGACCCTGTAACTCAGGGCATGGGTGTACCCAGGGCTGCCAGGGGCTGCAGCATGTATTATGCCACCCCTGGCTGGCCTCCTAAATTTGACACAACTGGCTGCATGACAGCTGGGGCAAAGTCGTGTAATCACCCTTTGCTGTAGGTGTAGTATACCTATACCTAACACTAAAATGGACACACAGATTCCTATCAGTCACTCCTATGGCAGGCCTTGACAATCCTGAAGGCAGAGTGCTTGGAATCGTGTGAGATGGTGCTCTGGCATGAGCTGAGCCTGTCTGCAGCTTGCGGAATCAAGTCCTAATAGCTGTTCCATGATAACGCATACCATATACTCTTAAGTGCATTATAATCCTCGCGGTTAAATGCTAACTTTGGTATTGCTTTATCAAAACATGTCGAGTAAGGTGTCATACGAATTGGAATACTAACCCCTCGCCAATTCTGGCGACGGGGTTAGCATTCCACCCTTCTAGAGGGACACGACATGTATGTAACTGTGAACCCCGGTTAAAGTTAACTGAAGCCTCAGCTCCACAAAATGGATGCTGCCACCACAGACACGAGTCTGACCCCCTGTAGCTGGGAGTCCTTCCAGCGAGGGGAGCCTGGACAAAGGGTTTTCTGTCAGGGGCGGTGCTAGCACCGTCCCAGACATGGTTTTGTGTATCCTGGGTAGGCAGGGCTTTTCAGGAAGGTGACTGCTGAGTGGCACCCCGGTGCTCACTACGCATAGGCCGGTCTGAACCAGTTCCAGGGGCACACCAGCCCCTGGCCTGGGGAAGTCCGGCATGGCAGAGGGGTGTAACCACCCCCCTCCTAGTCCCACCCATAGGCAGGACCTAGTCACCGGGTCAGCCCCCTTTTTTAGTATAAAGATGGGAGCGGGCCCCCTGTAAAAATTAGATCATCTTTGGAATCAAGACACGACTTTCTGCGAAAGGACTTCAAGATTTCTTCATCAAGGTTCTCCCTTGTGGCTAAGGAGTAGTCACCCTGCATCCGCAGGCACCATCCTAAAGAACACTGCGGTCTGCTGCAAGTCCTTCATCACGAATCCGACGACCCAGCTCGACGAGACCCGGCTTCCCTGGCACCTCTGACCTCTACTCACCTCTACAGCAAAGCTGAGAACCGTGAGTGCGACGAGACCTCGAGGGACCGACGATCGCCAAGACTGCACGACATCTTTACTGCAAGCCCACCGTGTCCTCCACGGGTGAGTGCTTTGGGGTCCGAGAAGCCCCAACCCTGCGCAGCTCCAGCACCCAAGATCAGCCTCCCTGCATCTCCACGATCGGCGTGGGGCCCTTCTGCTGTTTGCTGTGCACTGCGTTGTTTGGCTACCAGCCGGCTGGCTTGTGGCCTTCTGAACGACGCCCGACGACATCACTGCTGCTGGTCTGGTTGCTCCAGACTGGCCCTTGCTTCCTTCTTTAAGAGAGGCACCCCGGACCCTCCTGGTCCACTCCAGACGCCATTTTAGGTCCACCGCGTGGGCTTGAATTTGCCAAGGCTTTGTTGCCCAATCCTGGGTCCAGCGACGCCGACAGCTTCTATCTTCGTGGGACAGCTCGATCCTCCTTCCTGGTCGCCGACAACGCCTCCTGGTCTGTGAGATCTCCGAGCCCAGCGTCACCCACACGCCTTGTCGAGGTGGCTACCATCCGGTACCTTCCTGGTGCCCACTGACTACTGGCTAGTAGTCTCGAACTTGGTCCCCTCTGCTTTCAGGTGTCATCTTCCATCGATCCAGGCTTGGATCCACCGAACTTTCTTCACTGGTCGCCTGCCAGCAACTTCTTTCTTCCAGGCTCCTGGTCCGTGAACGAGGATTCCCGACGTCTTTTGAGTCCTATGCAGCTGCAGCCCCTGGGCTAGGTAACTTCGGCATTTCGGTGCCCCAGCATAGCCTCACTATCCAAGGGTCAGAATCTACTTTCGTTTTCTCCCTACCAGGTCGGGTTCGCACGAGAACACTAACTTTGCAATTTCTAGCTACCATAGACTTTGTCCCGCATCTCGCGTGAGAGTGCACACACTGCACCCGAGTCCCCTGGGTCTCCTAGAAGTAATCTAACGATTCTATAGTCAAGTCCTAGCGATTCCAAAGCCTATTAGTACTGTACTTACCTGCTAGTAATTTCGCATTCCACTTTTCAAGTATATGGTTTTCCGTGCCCCTCGGGCATTTGTATATACTGTGCTAACTTAAGTATTTTTGTAAGAGTTTTGGTTTGTGCTTAGTACCCTGTCCTCATAAAGAGTACAGGGCTGTTGTGATCTTTAATAAATAACTGTTTATTTTCATAACACTTGTGTGGTGTCCTTTCACTTGGTGTTCAAGGGGTATATGTGGTATAACAGCTGGCTTAACACGCCCTCTCGAGTCTTTAGCCTTAGACTGCTCGTATCCACGCTACTAGGATAGCTGGTCTATAAGGTTGACTTACAACCAATCATCAATAAGGGTTGCTGGACTGATACATAGTGTTCACTAGAATAGTGACCACTGCATATCAGGCCACCTTCTCACACCTCGTAAAAATTCATTTAATGCATATCTCCTCCAAAGGTGTTACTGATTACAGAAACATAGAAGAGTTAATTTCGCACTCCTGTTTCTGTATATATTCACTGAACAAACCAAAGGTTACAGGGACGTTATATTTAGGCTCAGATTTTACACGCACATGTCCAGTGAAATTCAGAAGTTATAGTTACATGAGCTAACAATAACTTATGCCCTCGCAATGCACTGCTTATGACCTCACATATTACATCACTCATGACATGGTCAGTGACATCACTCATGACAACATCCACTGACTGTGAGTGTTTTCTAAAATTTTATGCATGTTAACCCCTTCGATGCTTGTGACGGAACCATTCCGTCATCAGTCACGGTTGGGCTGTGCTGATGATGGAATGGTTTCGTCACAACCACACCCATTTCAATGAGGGACAGCACAGGAGGGGAATTCCATTAGCAGCGATGGAGTTAAACATATATACTAAGTGTTAGAAATGAAGGTCTTGAGTTGGCAGAAGTTTACACCTTGCCCAAGTAGGGACCCTAATTCGAATCAGGGTAAGGGAGTCATACAGCTAAAATAATCCCTGCCCACCTCCTTCGTAGCTTGGCATGAGTCAGGCCAGACTTAGCTCAGAGGCAATGTGTTATGCAATTGTACAAACCCACAAAGTAACTCAGTTAAAACACTACAAATGAACACCACTCCAGTTTAGAACAATAACCAATATTTATATGAATAAACAAAGACCATAATGACAAAAATCCAACACATACAAGTAAAGATATGACTTTTAAAAGGTTCCAAATAGTTCAGTCAATAGAAAACCATGTATGCCTGACGTTTAACACAAAGTACCTGGGATGCGTCAAAATCAAAGACGAAAACAGTCGCAGGGGAGGTGAGGCATCCGATAAGCAAAGCAATGTGTCTGTTCTTTACTCGCAGGGGAGGTGATGTGTCGGTTCCTTACTGCCATGGGAGGTGATGAGTTAGTTCCTTACTACAGCGCAGGGGAGGTGATGCTTTGGTTCCTTACTTTGAGGGTAGGTGAAGCGTCGTGCTGGGCCATGTGAATGAAGAACTTGATGCACAGGGACGATGTGTCGAAAATCCAGACATGCTGACTCGATGCAGAGGTAGTAGAAAATGCACAGCATTGATTTCCCAGATGTGATGCAGATGATGTGTCAATTTCTTTAGCCGCGCAGTATGGCCTGCATTGGAGTCAGAGCGGGCGCAATTGACGTCGGTGATACAGTGCCCGGGACTTGGCCTGCGCCAATCTTTCAGCCACATGGAATGCACTGCATTGATTCTTAGGCCACACCATGGTGATACATTGGTTTTTCAGCAGCACAGGAGTGCTGCATCAGGAATAACATGCACTGAGAGTCGATGTGTGTTTTTTTTTAATTCTTTGCAGCAAAGCAACCTCCAAGGGCCCAGAACTTGAAATGGTACCACTTTGCACTTCAGAACTCCCCGTAGAGGAGTTCCTGGGCTTCAGATGAAGTTTCTGATGGCCCTGAGACTTCTTAATAGGAAGCAAGCACATACAAGCACTTGGAGAACTTTGACAAGCAGGATGTAGAAAGCAAAGTCTAGTCCTTTCACTGCCCAAGACAGAAGCAGCAAGCAGCAGGCCAACACATCAAAGCACAAAGGAAAGTGGTAGTCCCTCCTGACATCTTCTCCAACTCTTCTCCTTGGCAGAATGTCTTTTTAGTCCAGAAGTTTTCTGAAGTTTTGGTGTCACAGCTACAGTACTTATACCAGTTTCTGCCTTTGAAGTAGGCACACTTTGAAGGAAAGCCTTTGTAGTGCACAAGACCCTGCCTTTCCCTGACCTGGCTCCAGACACCCCGAAGGGGTGTGGAGACAGCTTTGTGTGAGGACAAGCACAGCCCTATTCAGGTGGTCAATGACAACTACTCCCACCACTCTTGTTTAGGTGATGGGCCATCAGGATATACAGGGCACACTTCAGCTCCCTTTGTGTGACTGTCTAGAATTAATGCACAAACAACTCAACTGTCACCCTCTCCCAGACGTGGATTCCAGAGGCATGCACATCAGAACATGGTAAAGCAAGAATATTCCCACCTTCTGGCATTTTCAAGCAGGCAATTTAAAAACTAACTTCACTAAAAGATGTATTTTTAAATTGTGAGTTCAGGGACCCCAAACTCCAAATCTCTATCTCTTCCCAATTGCTAGTTATAAATTAATAGGTTACAAGGCAGCTCCAAAGACAACATACGAGAGAGATAGTCCTGGCAATAATGAAAAAAGAAATTAGCAGTATTCCACTATCAGGACATGTAAAACATGTTCTATCTTTCAAATACACCACACCCTGATCAGGGGGATATCTGCGGCCTATCCTAGGGGTGCCTTACATGTAGTAAAAGGAAAGGTTTGGGACCGGAAAGTGAGTGCATTTGCCAGGTGGACATGGCAGTTTAAAACTGCCCACATTGAAACTGCGGCGGGAGGCAAAATCAGTGCTGCAGGCCCACTAGTAGCATTTGATTTACAGGCCCTGTTCACCCACAGTGCACTTTACGAGGGACTTACTAGTAAATCTAATATGCCAATCCTGGATAAACCAATCACCAATACAATTTACACAGAGAGCATATAAACATTAGCACTGATTAACAGTTGTAAAGTGTCCAGAGTCCTAAAGCCAACAAAAACAGGTCATTAAAAATAGGATGAAGAAGTCTGGGGATAGCCCTGCAAAAAGGGCCAGGGCCAACACAAAGATACTACAGAAGTTAAACTATTATACTTTGTGTACTATTAATGAGTGACACTATTTCTAATATATTTTTTTTGATACTCAAGTTTATTAGTTTTAAGACATACAGACAAATCAGCAAAAACAGGAGAACAATGATCTATTACATCTACGAAATCAATGCAACCCACAGATCCCCATCCCATGAAATGTATATCGACAAAAAGATTTAGCAAATCACTCAGTATCTTCCACAGTGCCCAGACATTTGCCCCATACCCTCCGATATTTCTCAGGGCATCCTTGTGCCATGTACAGAGCATTTGTCTTGGGTCGCGCTCCAGTCCACCCCCCTGCGCCACTTTCCCAGGTCCGGTGGATCGGGACATTTCCATGCCGCCACTCAGTCGTGCTTAGCTACAATCATAGCTGTGTTAAAAAATGTCTTGTCGTTTTGGGACCCATCCAGCCCATCCGTGATCCCTAATAGTGAGTGACGTGGGTCATGGGGAACCACCCATCTTAAGACCTCTGTAAGCTCCTCCTCAATGGCCCTCCAAATTCTCTCCAGCTGAGGACAGGACCAGACCATGTGATAAAAATCTGCCGGGTCCTGGCCACACCTTACGCAGGACGCGTCAGGGCGAAAGCCCGCTTGATGGAGGTGCAGTGGAGTGAGGTAAGTGGCATGTACATAGTATATTTGGATTAGCCTGAGTTTAGCAGAGGCGGTGATCTTCTTGGGTGCCATGAGTGCATTGCACTAGTCAACCTCGTCCAGGGGGCCCACCTACTCTACCCACTGATCCCTCAACTTATCCAGTGAGGTGGAAGTGTTATTGACTAGGGTGCGGTATATGCAGGAGATGCCCCCCCTACCCAAATCACCCAACAGAGTCTGGGGCTCAGTTGGGCTGTATTCCGGGAGCCGAGTGTCATCAGTGATGTGTGCCTGGAGGGCTTGTCGTAATTGAAAATATTTATAACATTGGGAGGTATGTAGGGAATTACGGGCGCGCATGTCTTGGAAGGAGAGCATGTGACCTTTAACCCAAATGTCCCCAAGTTGCGTGATGCCGATAAGGTCCCAGGTTTTGAATGCGCGCAGGCCACTCATTTCCCGAAGCCAAGCCCAATGCCAGAGGGGTGTGAATTGGGTCAATTTACCCGACCAGCCGGTGTGATAGAGCGATGCCCGCCAGGCCAGCAAAACAGACCGCGTCACATCTGAAAGTTGGGACAGAATAGGCCCTCCGTACATCATGGCCTGGACTTTGGACAATGCCCGCTCACTCAATTCCAGCAGAAAGGCAGGTCAGACCATCCCCCATTAAACCAATCATGGAGCACCAGTAGATGTTGCTAAAAAATATAGGGCCAGATGTATCAAGATACCGTTTTGCGAATCCTAAATAGCGATTTTTTGCGAATCGCTATTTAGAATTCGCAAAACCGTATGTATGTACAAAATCGCTATTTTTTAGCGATTCCTTATTATTCGCAATTTGCGAATTCGCAAATAAAGAATAATTTCCAATGCATTCCTATGGGCCAGGAGGCCCATAGGAATGATAGTGCAATAATTCTCACATTGCGAATTCGCAATTTGCTTATCGCAATTTGAGAATTATTTCAAGGGTGCAGGGGTGTCTCAAAGACACCCTGCTGCACCCCTGAAATCTACATGTGTGTGCATGTGGCACACATACATGCCCTATGGGCATGTATGTGTGTCACATGCCACCCTCACAAATGCCAAATAGGGCATTTTTAAAAGAAATCGCAAATTACCACCAACTACAAGTTGGTGGTAATTTGCGATTTCTAAACACAAAATCGCAATTTCAAAATGTTTCTTACATATCATTTAAGGAATCGCAAAATTTGTGATTCCTTAAATGCTATGGCAAAATAAGGAATCGAAAATTATTGCGATTCCTTAAATTGCGATTTTTTGATACTTAAGACAAAATGCAAAAAGGCCGTTTGCGAGTCGCAAAGGCCGAAATTCTGTGAATTTCGGCCTTTGCGAATCGCAAAAGCCTTGATACATCTGGCCCATAGATACAGATTTGTCTTCCCCATGCCCCATCAAAGGAGGGAATCTGGCATGTGGACAGGGCCAAGCGCTGAGACTACTTGACCCCCAAAATGTATCTTTTGACACTAAAATGAAGTATATAGGTCTCGTGGTTCCTGAAATACAACATCATCACTGAAACACATCTGCCATTTTTTAAAATTTAATCCAGAAAAATTCGACCCTGATCAGCCATGTCTACCCAAGGTAAATTACTTCTCTAATGATCCAAAAACACAAATCAAAAATGAATATCTCTGGATAACAAATGTTTTACGGAGGTGTAGGAAAGTAGGATCTGCTTACTTTAGTTATCCGCACTTTTTGCTGGTGTTTCACTGTTTCTCGTCTTGCTGATTTCTCTCTAAAATGATTGCATGTACGTTAGGTACACTCCAGATTGGTTACTGGGTTATCCTTGTGAGTCCCTAGTATATGGTACCTTAGGTACTAAGGGCATAAGTACCCCAGAGGCCTACCAGGGGATAAAGCATGTATTATGCCACCCCTGGGAGGTATATCAGGCAGCCGGGATCATAAGTATAAAAAATAAAGCTGTTGAAAGCATGGTTTCATTGTAATTGCAAACTTAATTAAGGTGTCTTTCTAATAATTGGGGCGCTAGAGGGCGCACAACAAGATGGCCGCACTCATGTGAGGCTCTGCCAGACCAAGCTAAAATCCTTTAATTATCCGACACATCCTGCCTTTGCCACACAATAATTTGGTGGCTACGTGTGCCTGATTACATGCGGCACTGATTGGGGCTGTTTCCTGACGCCTAAACCTCTTTTGAGGAGTAATCTGGAGTGTGGTTCCTTGCCGAGGACTCAGCCTCGTGGTGCTCGGGGCCGTCCGTCGGCTGCTGATACTGAGCGGGCCTGGCAAAAGTGAAGCGACCCTGCGCCGCGTGAAGTTGAGGCACAGCGGATTGTGCCGGATCGGAGCTGGAAGAAATCCTGGAGGTGTGCGGCAGCTCGGCGATCCGTGGCTGCGGCTGCTGGCTGTGACCGGGGTTGGTGCCCGACTGTGCTGGTAGCGGTGAGTGGGGTAGCGGCCTAGGAGAGGCCGGGGCTGCGGAGGCGGCGCTGGGCCGACTGGGCCGCTCCGCGCGATCTGCGGTCGGCTGGGTGGGGTGCAGACCGGGGCGGCAGACAGGAAGCGGCTGAGTAGCAGTGGCATTGAACTTGGCTGCATTAAGGAGACCTCGAGGGGCTTCGCATCTGCTCCTTGACAGAGGAAAGGAGTCAGGCGGATTGAGGAGGAGATTGCCTTGGAACCGTACTTTGCTCTTTATTGCTTACTGGTGGTAACGCACGTGTGGTGCCTAAAGATCTGCTATTGTAAGACACTGGAACTGACGCAAACTTTTGATTCCTGACACTATAAAAAGTTTCTGCACGAGGTGTCCATTGTTTGCTATTTGTCATTTGCAATTTAATTACAACTAGACCGCCGGTGCACAGGCCAAGACACAGTTGCATCAGCTATACTAGGCTGGTGGCAGCATGGGCAGGCCAGAGAGGAACCAGCCAAAACTAAACTTTGACACGAGAAAGACTGCGTTGTCCTCCTCACAACCTTCTCCGGACACGGAACCGGCCGGGGCATCGGGGGGGGACGCCGAATTTAGAGACCACGCTCCTGGCCATGCAGAGAACATTGCAATTCATCGAAGGCACAATGGAGGCGGTCAACCTCAGACTTGATCATATGGCCACGCAATTCGATAGGCAGAATGAGAGAATGAGTGAGGTGGAGCAGAGGGTTTCAGCCACCGAGGAAGGCCTCGCCACAGTAAATAATAAAGTGTTCAATATGGTATTACCAAGGTTTATCGCAAATGCGATAAAAATCGTCCGCAATGCATGAATATCGCTGAAAAGTCAGCGATATTCATGCATTACCAAGCTTATGCTCTTAGCCATGTTATCCACCTCCCATTGGATAACATGGCTAAGAACTGCTCAGGGCAGGAATTAGCTTTTGGAGATATTCACGCTTAGCGCGAATATCTCCAAAAGTTGGTAATAGGAGATAGCGATGTTAGCAACTGTTCCAGTTGCTAACATCTTGGCACGCCCACTTTGCATGTCATTAGTGATACATTTCTCTGACATGCAAAGTGGAGCCCAAGATGGTCAATATCTCCTACTAGCTGTCGCTAACTGGTGTTAGCGACAGCTAGGTAATAGGGAGATAATTTTATCTCCGCTTTCTTGGCTTTTAAAGCCCAAAAAAGCGGAGATAAACCCCCTTGATAATATGCCCCTGAATTTTTTGGGAAATTCTTTGGACACTAAAAGAGATTAGATTTACTATTCCCACTTCAATCTAAATTATTTTGGGGAACAACTTTGACACCTCTGCCGTTATATTTACTATTCCTACTGAATCTAAACTGCTTTGGGGAAGTAATTGGATAGTAAAAAAGTTACATTTGCTTTTCCCTCTCCAAACTACACAGTATTGTGGAAGGTGTTCGACATTAAAATAATTAGTATTACTATTTCCAGACGAATGCCAATTATTTTGGGGAAGGTGTTGGATAGCGAAAAAGTTAAGTTTACTATTCCAACTCTAAACTACACATTTTTGGGGAAGGGGGTGGACACTAAAGGAGTTAGATAATCTATTTCCACTCCAGTGTAACTTTTTGGGGGAATGTTCCGGACACTAAAGTGGTCAGATTTACTATTCCCACTCCAATCTAAGATGAATTATGGAAAGGGTTGGACACTAAAAGGATTACATTTACTATTTTCACTCCAAACTAACACATTTGAGGGACCGTGACCCTAACATACAGTAGTGAAGCATTACGAGGATGGGACTCAACAGTACTGGACACCATTGTTTCTAGTATCTCTTTTCCCTGCAGAAAAGTGCATCCCTCACTTAGATATGCAGGGCCGGACTGGCTACTGGGCGTTTTGGCATGCTGCCGAGCTGGGGGCTAATTTCGTTGATGGGGACCTGTGTGTGCTGAACGAAATTCGTTTTGCTTTGACTATTTCAACGCACATGCAGGTTTCCATCAACAAAATTAGCCCCCACAGCAGTAACATCAGCCCCCAGCTCGACAGCATGCCAAAACGCCCGGTAGCCAGTCTGGCCCTGCAGATATGTTTATGGTTCGGCATAGCCAAGCAAACAATAGCCAGACAGGCTTTCATGAAGTGCTCCCACAACGTAAGAGCAACATAAAAATCTCTCAACCAGATACTGTAGCCAGAAATAGCAACCAGCTTGGAACACTTACCAATGAGGAGATACCTGGAAACACCTCTGCATTTTCTTACATTTATAGAGGACAAGGCAGCAGTGTCCAAATGAAGAAATGGATGGATGCTGCTGAATAACTACCACTTAAACAATTCAACAATACCTTGGGGCAGGTTACTCACTTTTTATGAAATTGACATTCATGAAGCTCAAGTTTGGCAACCTCCCGTTGCTTGACCACATTCCACTGTGGCTTAAGAAAACTGAGAACATGAACTGTAGGTTATTTGGAGTGGCAAATAGGACCAAATCCATCTTGTCTGCATATGACAAACCCTTATGAGAAACCAGAGAGAGTTATTCCACCAAGCTTTTATTCTACAGAATACCTATCCCAGTAGACGTGCAATAATTGCATGTTTCGACTCCTTGAATGCAGTCCTCAACTGTCAAATTACAAAGTCCCTGGATAAAGCTGAGAGCTAGATCAAGACTCTTGTATGATCATCTAGGCTGGCACTATGAAGCATGCTCTTACCAGCCAGATTTAAAATTCCTATTTAATTGCATGACAAAAACTGAGGACTACTTTAGTTATTAACCTGTTTGCTGCTTCGAACGTTCTGCGCCAGTGCTGAACGTTCGAAGAAACGGGTGTGGCCGCGTCGGCCAACGGACGTGCACAGCACTGGCAAGGTAGTGCTCGCGACGACCGTTGGCCGACGGCAGCACTAAAGGGGCCAAGATGTATATTTTAACCTACACTATAGACTTGAATCATTTATGAATGATGCATTCACACATGTTTGTCTTAAGTTTCTGTAGGTTTCGAACAATGTAATGTAAGTTGTGTATGCAATGATTTTAAATAATTATGAATAAAAAATTCCATTTGAACCCTTTGAGGGAAGGTGTTGGTAACTAAAGGGGGTACATTTACTATTTCCACTCCAACATATATTAATTGGGGAAAGCTTTGTAAAATCAATGAATTAGATTTAATAATCCCAACTCCTATGTAAAATATTTAACACCTTGGCTGCTAAGGGTTTTCCCCTCCGGTGCTGACTTTTTTGAAAGCTCCTTTATTCATGACGAGCTGAGCTCGTCATGAGCATGGAAGGGGTTAAAGAAAGATGTTATAAAATAAAGGATTTACATTTAAAAACTACACATACAAAATATGTAATTATAATATAAAGATATGTCAAATAAATGTTATATTTCAGTTTAAGAATTACAAATACAAAAAAGACATTTTATAAAATTCTAGAAAGATATATCTGTGTGTGTGTGCGTGCGTAGGCAGAGAGCAGCTCCTTTGTATGGAGCACCCTACAACACCAGCTCTGAATCTGCTCTTTGCCATTTTTACAGCTAAGTCTTTATGTATGGGATTAGCACAGTGCCATCCATGCTGAGCTGAAAAATGAAAAAAGTGACACACTTCTGCAGCCAACAAGGTGGTTCTAAGCCCCACGGACACCACCTGCATTAAGGGAATCCATGTCCCACGGCTCTCCCTGTGAGAAGTTGGCCTGGCATATGCTGTCCACTAGTTATATTGACACCTTGCACCAGTCATAACAACCATTATTGATGATAGGTTTAAGACAACCTTTATTGAAAGCTAGCCTAGTGGTAGCTATGTAGAGCAGCCTTCAGGCTAAGTCTCTTGAAGGAGTGCAAAGCAGCTTAGTTTACCAGATTATATATAACCTCTTGAATGACCAAATGGAAGGGGACCCACACAAGGTATATATAAAATATATGTATTTATTACTAAACACTCTCTAATAACCTCTTTATGAGATTAGAGAATAAGATACATAACACAATTGAACTTCAGTAAATAGCACAATATACAATAGGCCCCAGGGGGGAGACCAAACCATATATTAGGAAAGTGGTATAAGATCCACGACTTGACTAGACACAGTGCCTAGAGCACCTAGAATCGCTGGGATCTCAAGGAACCACCCAATATAGTGACAAAGGGGACCCACGGAGGACACATGCAGAGTGAGAACAAAGCTGTGAGCTCCGTACAATCCTATGGGAAAGTCGCGGTTGGAAAATTAAGGACACTTTGGCGAGGATTTGGAGAAAACCCTTTCAGACTTAGAAGGTTCTAAGGCCAGCACCCATGTGAGCGTCGGAGTACTCGTGTTACCTCACCCAGGGAAGCAGGGTGCATAGGTGCTATATGGTGTTGCGAATCGTTGCTGTTTTCAATGGTGAGTTGCTGCAAAGTGCTGCTGCTGTGGAAAGGAAAAGTGTCCGGTGTGATCCAAGCCTGGATCAGAGATGTGACGAACCTGAAAACAGAGGGGACAGAGTCTGGGTCACTTCAGGGTGACCAGGGGCACAGTAGACCAATGCCCACCAATGTCGGTGTTTCAGGTGCAATGAGGTGAAGCTTGACCCCGCTGCCACGGGGACCAGGAGATGTCGACGACAACTAGAGTCCACAAGCAAGCTGTCCCATGAAACATGTCGAGTGCTGGGGGGTTGGTGTCCGGATCGGAGACCAACAAGCCTTGGCAACAGCAGCCCATGCGGTGAGAGTAAAAAGGCTTTGGGATATACCAGTAAGGTCCAAGTGACTCCCCAAGCAATGGAGAGTCGGGGCACGTGAGGAGCAACCAGGTAAGCCCATTCAGAGTTACAGTACCCTTCTCAGGGATCCACAAGTCGACGGACAAGGGATCGTGATGGGACCTCAAAAGGAATCACTAAATACCAGCCCACGGGTCACTTGTGGAGTGTAGGCCAGTAATCTTTGGTGGAATCACTGCTCGGAGTCTGGACTACAAGTAGCCCAATGCACAGCCTCAGGGATTGCCAAGCAGCATATGCAGCTGCAAATGGTCATGGTGTCCAGGGGTTAGGGTTGCACAGTCCCCACAAGGGCTTTGGATCTCAGGTTTGCTGAGAGCATTGATCAGCCTCAGGGAAGCTTGTAAACCCACCTCCTGTGTTGCAAAGTCATCAGAGTCCTTCAAGAGCTGCGTAGTTGCAAACCGGACAGTTGGGTCTTTGGTGCCTGCCTTGCAGGGGGGTAACTCCTTTAGTCCAAGGGAGATTCTTTGGTCATCCAACTAAGTGTAGATAGTTGAAGTTCTGGGATTCTGTAGCAGAGATTCATCCTAGTAAATCTAAAGTCCTGTAGTCTGGGGTCCCAACTTTATACCCAAGGAAGTGGTGGGACAAACTCTGGGGACCCACCTATGGGAGGGTCAGGATAGAGGTGTGGTTACACCCATATCCTTTGTTCAGTTTCGCACCAGAGCAGGGGCTGGTAGCCCCTGCAAATGGTTTGAGCATTGACTATGCACAGGGACAGCAAATGTGCCCCCAGTGCAGACATCAAAGCACTTTTGGAGTGCACCCACCCAGCCCCAATACACTAAAGCCTGTCTGGGAGGTGGTTACTCCTCTCTGTGACAGGAAACCTATTGTCTAGCCTCCCCTGCCGGAGTTTCATCCAGCAGCAGGAAGGCAGACTCGTGTCTGTGGTTGCAGCATCCATTTTGTGATGCCAGGGTTCTGTTAAGCTGGTACCGGGTGAACCGGTGTAGTCACATTTCTCCCTCTAGGAGAATGGAATCATACCAAGGTGTTTGACATCAAACACAACATGTTTCCTTGCAGCCATTCCAAAGTTAGCATTTACCGCAAGGTTATAATGCACTTAAGAGTATATGGTCTGGCTGCATCACAGAACAACCCCAGATAATAGATTCCGAAGCCTGCAGAGGGGCCCTGCTCATGCATGGGCACCCTCTCACACAAAACCCAGCAACCTGCCTTCAGGATTGATAAGGCCTGCCTTAGGGGTGACTGATAGGTTTATATGTGCAGTGATATAAGAAAGATATAGGGAACCTATATCTAAGTAAGGGGTGCATACACCACCTTACACAGGCTGCTGTAGCAGGCCTTCGGTGTCATTTTGAGTGGTCTCTCAGGGGTGGCATAATACATGCTGCAGCCCCTGAGAGGCCTCTGAGGTACCTATTCCCTGGGTATAAAGGATACCATATACTAGGGACTTATAAGGGTACCCCAGAATCCAATCTGTGATGTACCTAAAGTACATGCAATCCTTTTAGAGAGGAAGCAGCTAGGTTGGGGTCCTGGATAGCAGGGCCCCAGCCAGACTAAAGTCGAAAAACAATGAGACATTAGCAAAAAAGTGTGGGTAACTATAAGAAGCAGATCCTACTCTCCTACACTCCCCACCCAGAGATGCTAGTGAGCAAATGTCCATATCAGAGGGGTGTGGCTACCCTCCCAAACGTGCTTCAAAGCACTCCCTGCAATCCTGCTGCTGAGGACACTTCTGAGGCCAACAAGGGGTTCTAAGCCTCATGGACACAACCTGCACTTGGGGAATCTATGCCCCACAGCTCTACATGCCTGAAGGTGCCAGCAAGCGAAAGGCCTTAAGAGAGGGGGCAGGGCTACCCACCCGAATGTGCTACAAAGCACTTCTGGAAATTCCATGGCACAGGATGCACACAGGCCAAGGGTAGGCCTGATAAAAACCAGGATATGACAGGGCAGAGCCACCCCCTTGATTCTTGGCTTTGAGATATGGGGCCGCTTGGAGGTCATTTAAGCTTTTCACTCTAGATGTGCACTGGGGCTCCACGTCTTACTACTTCTTCCCACCCTGGAGACTTTAATAAAGCCACAGCTGGTCCCAAAGACTATACCTGCTCTCCAATGCTAGACTGTATTAGGGCAGAGGATGAATGCTGGGGAATTCCCTTGTATTCCAATTCTAGGAAAAATGTCATGATGAGCTCGGCTGCACTACAGGTAGCAGACATAGTCGTGTCCCATGGCCGCTCAACTTTGGACTCTAGAGCCAGTTCAACTCTTAAAAGGGGCGATTATGTAAGTAATATCGATTAAATATTGTTAGATGTGAGGATCTGGCATGAGATGGCCTATGAGGCGGTCATTGATCGTCAGGATAGTGACCATTCACCTCTCTCAATTGAATTGAAGGGGCCTCAGGATAGGGACACATCATTCCCCGAGATAGTAACATCTAATGTAACAGCCCTGACAAATAATAGGCGGAATGTGAGAGTGCTCTAAAAAAGATCTACAGAATTGTTAGTGCAGCGTTGCTTACACTTAAAGTCTAGAAATGTACAGTATCTCAGACTATGGTTGTGCATGAAGACTGGTTAGCAAGTTTGAAAAATCCATTTGTGAAAGAGTTAAAAACCCGTAACACCTCTCCTAAATTGCATGAATGGTTTAAACACCGTTATAGAGAGGCCAAAATTGCATTGACGAGAGCCCTAAAAACTGAATAGAGTCCCGATATTATTCATTCTAGATGAGAATACTCCAAGGTTATTAAGACTAGTAAGTCCCAATGGAGAGGTTAGCTTTTGGAGGTCCTACTGGAAGCAGCGAAGGAGACAGACACCAGACGGTTTTGATATCTGTTTACTCACGATGGACATAGGGACCATGCTCGCCCAGAATGTCACATCTCTGCACAGAAGTGGATCAAGCATTTATGCAGATCCAATACTTGAGGAGGGACATAATAGCTCTAGGGCCTCTCTTATCATCATTGAAGGCCCAGTGGAATTTACCCTGGAAGAAACCCTCAATCTGATCTATGCTCAGAGAGTAGGGAAAGCTCCTTGCCTCAATAAGATCCCCTCTGATCTGTTCCGCTCTGAATCACTGATTTGGGGTCACTACATACATTGTCTGTCCATCCCCATACCTGCAGGTGCCCCAATATCCAGCTCATGGAAAGAGGCAGAAATTATTCCAATTTTAAGAAAGGGAGCTTGACAAGTTCCAGGTAATTATCGGCCTATAAACCTTATTGATAATATCAAGAAGACTTATAGTGAGCAACTCCTGACAAAACTCGGGGAGTGGATATGGCCTAAAAATGTGCTATTGCACCTTCAAGCGGGTTTCATAACTAAAACAAGCATGATCAATCAGGTCCCATGGTTTTTTGACTATAAAAAGGAAAACAGATTTTTTTTAAAGTTCTTTTTATTGACATTTTACATTTTAACAAGTTACAGCAGCATGTCATATGATAGTAGGTATTTCCATAATCTAGCTTTCGACATACAATCCTCTGGGTCGATCATATCTAATGGTTATTAGCAGATTACATCACAGCTATTCTCAGATAGTATCCCCGTGTTTAACGAACAGAGGGGAAAGTATAAACAAACAGGGTGATCTTGCACAATATGAGGACCCAATCGGCCCGGATCGCCGGTTTACAATTATAGTGTGTAGCAAGTCATAACTATCTGGGGGGGGGGCATGTGGAAGAGGGACCCGGTAGCCTTCTCCTGAGGGCCTTTGTCTAGTACTATAATGAATGTTCTCTGCAGTCATGACTATTCTTTCTGTCCTACTTGTGGGGTGGAGATGACCCAGCCTCCTCGGTACTTTACAGCTGGGCGGTACATTAAAGTCAGCGTTCTAGGGATGTCCCCCAGGTATCGTCTCATTTCATTGGTACCCAATTGTTCCAAGCCCTGATTCCATAAGCGAGTCATCACTCCCTTCCGGGTCACCCCTGGCAATCTTGCTCTGGGTGTTCCCATGTCTCCAACACTTCTGTCCATAAGTCCTCCATAGGGTGAGTTTATATACCTCTGGCCTCTTTTCTAACCAGTGCCCATTTCTCAGCCCTCCCCCACTGGGTGACATCTGTCCTCCAAGTCTGAACTCTAGGTCCCACCACTGATTTCCACATCAGGCTATTCTTCTTTAGGCTAACACTAAGGCCAAGTCTATAAACCCTGACCCAACTTACGTACAGTTCGGTCTCGAGAATAGCCCCAGCACATATGCCTGTAGAGAGCAAGAGGGATACAAAAGAAGTGAACATCCCAATATACCCTTGAGGGTTCGGGCAAAAAGTATGAAAGGGTAAAGGTACCTTCAAGGGATTTTGTTTGTGTTGGTTATAATGTTTAGTTATCAATGCTGATTTAAGACCCAAACGAATGTTAGTCTATTGTGCAAATGTGCAACGGTGGTTGATGATTCAATTTACAGTAGTCACAACAAGTGATCCAAACATAGAGAGCAAAAGAAAACGGGTGTATATAAGGAGTTTGTATTTAATACGTTTTAAGAATCAAGAAAGGGTACAGAAAATATATATCAACCATGTTACAAGAAGTATATGTTGTCAAAATAAATAAAACACTTCATTGAACAATTGTGTGCGCTTTTCTTCTTTGGTGCAATCCGTACAATAGATTTGACAAAGAAAAAGCGTAGGTCGACGTTTCGTTCTCCATAATTTGATCGATGAGACCATCTTCAGGACAAAAACGATATATCTGGAGACCCCTTGAGATGAGCGTGAAGCGCAAATTGTGTACTGAAAGCGGTTGTCTTTGCAGATATTCCTCACAATGTGGGATTCTTGGTTAGTATGGACCGATCCGTCACAAGAGTTCTGGTTGTAGTAAAAAATGAGCACCTTGAAATCAAGGTTAAAGACTCCCGGAGTTAGTCTGCAACAGCTCCTCGCATGAATCCTGGCTGTACATGTAAATCAGGCACCTCCGGCTTGTGAACGCAAAGTTGTCACGAGTGTCAGAGAAGATTGATGATCTTTGTGTCTTATGTAATAGAGAGTATGTGGTCGTGTCATCCACCAGCTCGAAGCATCGCAGGTGTGGGAGCAGTCATAGGGTTTGAACCTGTGACCATGAGGTCGAACACAGGCAACTGCAGTGGACGCTTTAGTCCACTGAGCCACCAGCCACCAAGATGGAGACCCTGCCGTTGTCCACAGTGTAGGAGCCCTCAGAGTGTGCCTTCTGTAAGATAACATCCCTGTCTCGGACGTGAAGCAGCCTGGCACCACCGGTCTGGGAGGTAATACAGACTACATAGCGATAGGCATATTGATCAGCTATGTTACACACATGGCACGTTTTAGTAAATTTACCATTCCTTTCCCTCGCATGGACTATCATTGGCCATATAAATATATAAACCGCAAAGAGATGGTCCCTTTCAAAATGGGACAAAAAAAGCTTTTTTCATTAAAGATTCCAATATATATATATATATAAATATTCCCATACATCGTGTGCCTCTACACGATATCAAGAGTCTGGACATACATTTAGATACTATTTTGACCGAACACAAGCAGTTGCTGCATACCACCTTAAGAGGTGGAACCGCTCATACCTGCATCCTATCCCCGCATAGGGTATATAAGCGAATAATTTTCGCTGTTTCAGATCCTATCCTATCTACGAGAAGCAGCTGTCACATCTTTGTGGTTTATGCACGCAGCCTTAGAAAATGGTAAGAAAGTTAATGCGAGCCCGCTTTCCCCTTCTTTTAAAAAAATGTATAGAAACCAGACGTATAGGTCAACGTAATAACTAAACATTTGTTTCGTCTCTGTACCCTCAGATACCTGACAATACCCGCGTTTTTAACATCATTAACAACCAATAATTTGTCCAAGCAGCTACACATGCAATATTAGGTAAAAGAGGAAACCATTGTGTTCTTATTACCGTTATGCTTTTATAATCTAGCCTAGTTTCATGTAGCTGACAATAGTAGGCACTTTAATAAAAAAATTATATTTGTCCACAGCATTTGAATGCGTCTGAAAGTTTAATCAAGCCATAAAATATCTTCCCCTTGGCTTAAGATATTCGAAGTGTGTTACGCTGTTTATCCCCGACATGGAACTTCAATAGATTTCAGGTACATGAAAGAAAAGGGTTATGTAGGTTATTGCGGCTAGTCCCATATTACCAAAAGAATCACAAATTAAAACAATGTATACTTTTGACTCTATGAAGCCATTGAGCATTCATCTTTTTTAACCGACGAGCGACAACACTCGCTGATACGCTTCTTCGGCAGAGAGAGTAACAGCACAGCCGTATTCAGGTACACTTCCTCAAACAGCGAGTCTAATTAACATAAAACGATAACGCATTAGAATTGAGACGATAGCTCAAAAAATGTATATGCTGGATTAAAATTAGACATCTTTTTTCCGCATTGTGAAATACGAGCAATTGACCAAATATGTATACATTAGGGAATTCGTGGTACAAATATAGGAGACAAACTTAAACAAATGTATCTTTGAACCGAATTTCCAATACTGACAAACAAAAGCTGATAATCATGTTCCCTAATTAATATCACAATTACATATTTGGCTTTTTTGGCTTATTTCTCCTTGTAAATATATATAGAAAAAGAAGCCTCATGCAGAGATCAGGATTGGACCTATTCTATATTTTCCTTTTTTTCATTACTCAAATGAAGACAACATATGGTAAGCATTAACCTTCTACCAGATGATACAGGTAACTGTTACAACATCGAACAAAATGAGCTAATCATCATCTTTTATGACCCTTAATACAGTATAGAATAATAAGCTACAACATATTAAATAGGTTAAAAAGGAACTGTTGATCAATTAAATAGGAGCATGCTAATTTGTCGTTTTGAGCAACACCAGTTTTTCCCCCAGAATGTATGTACTAGTCTCATTCTCTTCCTTTTCTGACCTCTGTCAATCTTTTCCTTTACCATTACGTCAACTCTCTCCATGACAAGATGGAAAAATGTGTACTTTATTGTATCATATTTGGGTTATCATTCTCCAGAAAAAACATATACAATGGTTTGTTGCAAAAGCGGTACATCATGTCACACTATCGAATTCCTGGCTTTAATGTTCAAGTAAAATGCTCTGAATAATGTATTGAATAATGTGCAGTGTTTAGCATAAACAAAACAATTCCTATAAATATTATCTATCTATTTTTAGCTACAAGATGGTAGCGTCCTGAGGAAGACACTTCCAACGTGTCGAAACGCGTAGACGGAACCTATCTCCCCTTCATATTATTAGGAATTTTTTACTTACAAAAACGATGTATATCCAGTGAATATTGATTGTAAAGATTTTTAATGTATTTTTAGTTGTTTCCATGCCAATGAATATCTTCATGACATTTTAATCAAATTTAATAAATTTAATCTTTGAACGCTAATTCAGTGCTTTATTGTTTATTATATATTTTTCTTGTTGTCACTTGAACTTTGCCAGTATTTGTATATTGCCTGAGTTGTTATTTTTTTCAAGTCATTTTATCGACCTCAGATGGATGAAAGGCTGAGTGGATCAGCCGGGATTTGAACCTGTGACCATGAGGTCGAACACAGGCCACTGCAGTGGACGCTTTAGTCCACTGAGCCACCAGCCACCAAGATGGAGACCCTGCCATTGTCCACAGTGTAGGAGCCCTCAGAGTGTGCCTTCTGTAAGATAACATCCCTGTCTCGGACGTGAAGCAGCCTGGCACCACCGGTCTGGGAGGTCTGCCCTGGACCAGTGGTCACACCGGCACCTGATGGCACCTGATGGGCCCGCTCCAATGCAAAGAAGGGGGTAAGCACACCCGAGGTGACCTCTGTGCACAACCAGCTCTCCAAATAGTTCACCATATCACTTTTCTCATTGCCTTCAGGAAGGCCCAAAATTTGGATGTTGTTATGCCTGTTGAGGCCTTCCGCATGCAGTTCAAGGAGCAGCACCCTATGTCTCAGGGCAGATAGCTGACTCATAAGTGTAGTCCATTTAGGCCGCAGTTCTGCAACGGAGGTCTCCATCCCTTTTAATCGGTCTGCCAGTTTGTGGTGGTAACAGGCCAATACCTACTGTCATCGTGCCTATGTCTTGTTGAAGGGTGGTGGTTTTAGTATCCACTATGGCAGTTGCAGCTGTACGGGATCCACTGTTAATGTGGTGTCATTATTCTCCGCTGCATCTCCACGGGCGTGATCAGAGGTTTTGGGGCGACTCCCGCCTACTTAGGCCTTGCCTTCCCCATCTGCTGTGAATGAGGGATCACAGTTAGGGCCAGTCCCTTAGAGCGTCACCTGCAGTTCTGCCAATAAGACGCCCATAGGTCCCACTCCTGCACCAAAGAAAAAGTTAGCGTTCCGTTGTGCTTCTTAAGCACAACATTATCTCAGGTGGACAATGGAGCAGTCCCATAGGCCATGAGTTCGAGGCCGGGCCCGATGTGTACATCGACCTCAAGAGCACCATCAACACCATGTCCCCCCTCACCCCCCTGAGCCAAGGGCAGGGCACCGTGATCAAGTCCCAGGGCAATGCAGCCTGTTTCAGGGGGTACAGTGGCGGCTTATCACTCAGTAGGACCCCTTATCCCTTACCGTAAGCAGCCTCAAGATCACACTCCCCTGGGGTAGGCAACAGGGATCTCCTCCTTCACCTCAGCAGGACTGATCCAGGCCCCCCACGCGCTGCGTGGCAGGAGCCGCCTACACCCCTCCCCTCCCCCCCCCCAGTCCCAGGGGCCCCTCAGAGCCTCCACTTCTCTGAAGTGAAGTATTGGGTGGAGCAGCCATCTCAACACCCCAGGCTGCACCCTCTTGTGCTGGTTGCACTGGCTGTCCCTATGCCTTCATTCCCTCCAGGAAGTCCAGCTACTCTTCGTGTTGCAGGTAGAACCATTGTGCCCGCCCCCCTGGGTCTCACTAGCGATGCTCACAGTTCCTTGGGGCAGCTCTGACTCACCGCTTCCCTGCAGGCCACAAACGCTGTGTCCGCAGTCCAGGCAAAGAGGGGCCGCCTCACAGCCCTGCTATTATTCCACCGTGCTAGGCAGCCCCCGGTATCACCCGCTGCTGTTATTGTCGCTCCGCGGCTACCCCTCCCATTGGGGAGAAGGTGTCAGCAGAGGCCGGTGCAGTGGTTGGGAAACTCCGTGGTCACCGCCACACCTTGGCTTAGGCCGTGGCCTTGAAATTACTAGAAAATACCAAATATATGGTATGTAGCCCCTGGAAAAAAGTTAGGGGGAATGTTTACTAGAAGATGTCACATTAGATAGGGTTTGACTACCTAGGGGTGAGACTTAACAACTCCCATGAATGGTGTTCCCAGATTAAAAAAAGGTCACTGACCTTAAAACATAGAGCTGGATCTGTCATTAGGTTTGCTAACAGGACCTCTCTCAGGACCCAATCTCACCTCACCTGGAGATATATAAGGCCCATGCATGTGGAACAGCCTTACATAATAATAATAATAATAATAATTTCTTTATTTAGATATATAAAAACATATCTTTACAAGATTCTTCCAGCACATTAAATACAATTTTGCAGATTAAAAGGGATTAAGAAAAAACAAAATAAAATGTGGCCTTCTTATCAGTGCTTGCTGCAACGTGTCAATTTAAAAATTAGCACTCCCGGACAATGCAGATGAGGTTAAAGTACATATTATTCTGCACAGATATCCAATTTTTCTAAAAGTCTATAAACTTGCTGAACGAATTTGGCCAATTTTATATTCAAAACAGTGTTCTCTAAGGACAGAGCAGCAATAATGGCGTGCCTACACGTCCGAACTCCCAGCCTGTTCCATTCTGGCCTAAGTAGGCGTCTGCGTTGGAGAATAAAGAAAGGGCATGTACAAAGCACTTGCAAAAAAGTTTTGTTTGCTGCCCCACACCCTCTGCACGTTGGATCGACTCTTTTTTGACGCCATACAGGGAGATTTTGAAGGAAGCGCCAGTCTCCCAGTCTAAGAGCGATCAAGCATCGCTTTAGATAATAAGAAAATGTTATCAAAAGGTAATTGGCCGGGGATAATCGTTTATAAGAGTTGGCTACTGCCCAGGCATGGCTACGTTTCGCAAGAAGAGCTTTGTCCATGATCAGGGATTTCAGTCTTATAGCTTTTTTAATTGTGTTTTTGAAAGCAGTCTGGCTTGGATTAAGGGCCCAGAGATCCACAGCAGACATTTGTTGGATGTAGTCATTTAGGAGGCGGCCGAATGATCCCCCCGGGTTGCTCACACTGATTTCGTTCCAGACCAGGAGTTCCAGGGTACCAGCTTCTGCCTGTCTTAGTTTGTGGATCAGGTTAAGATATGAGCCAACGTTGGAGGTTTCATAGTTAATTAAGCCCAGCTCTAGTCTGACCTGTGCTGGCGAGGAGGAACTCGGCAGGTGAAGCAATTTCTTGTAGAGTTTGGTTGTTAGTTTATTTAAGGTATTGTTCATTTTACCCTTAAAGATCTCTATGCCATACGAAAGTGTGGGCCCGATCTTTGCTCTGAGCACTTCCAGTAAGGGCAAGACGGTGGGGCCTGATAGTCTCCTCGATAGCTTGGCCAAGGATACCATTAACGCTGTAGCCTTGGCTGCAATCACAGTGCTTTGTTTGGTGAAACTGCCTCTGGAGTCCAAATGGACCCCTAAGTATTTGTAAGATTGGTCGATTGAGATGCTTTCTTTGTCTATTGTCCAGCCTCCACCGCTGTAGCGTTTTTTGCCAAACGGAACAACCATAGTTTTTTTCATGTTAATTTCTAGCTGCTTGTTGACCGTGTATTGCATTAAGGTGTCAAGGAGTCTTTGTAGCCCCACTCTGGTGAGACTGAACAGTGCCAGGTCTTCGGCATATAAGAGATTGCATAATGCCGTGCCTCCTACTTTTGGTGGATGGCTAATTACTTTCTCTAGAGAGCTTGATAGGTCAGCAATGAATAGATTGAAGAGAAGGGGGGCCAGCACGCATCCCTGTTTGACACCACGAAAGGTCCAGATTTTCCGGGAGAGATGCGTGCCGGACCCTAACTCCACTCGAACCCATGTGTTGGAATACAGCAGGATGATTGGATTCAGGATATTGTCTGGGATTCCCCACTGCCTCAGTTTTTGCCACAGAGCAGCCCTAGGCACCCTGTCAAATGCTGCTTTGAAGTCGACAAAGCAGCAAAAAATTGACCTGGAATTTGAAAGGGCTTTGTCAATGATGGTGGAGATTGTCAGTAAGTTTGTCATTGTACCTGATTTGGCAACGAACCCTGTCTGATTCAAGGGAATCAGATTGTTGTCCTTTGCCCATTGTCTAAGATCCTCCAAAATGAGGCCTGCAAAGTGCTTTGCCTCTATATCCAGCAAGGCAATTAATCTGTAGTTGTTCGGGTTGCCTCGTGCTCCAGCTTTATAAATGGGATGGATAATAGCACCTCTCCAAGAATCCGGAATGGTTTGATAGCTCAGGGTGTAATTAAAGAGATTTGATAGCACCTTGGACCAGAAAGGGACGTCGGACTTGAATAGCCTTTGTGGCAGGCCATTCGGGCCCGGTGCCCCGTCTTGTCTCCCTTTCGTCAGTGCTTTGACTACTCTTTCTTCAGACAATTCCTCGGATGAGGTAAGCCCCTGCATTGGATCGGGTGGAAGGTTCGATGTTACGCCCGTGCCAGTGTCAGAAACCCATGTTAATCCAGGGCGGTCAGGGTGATCTTGCGCCTGGAAATGCTCTGTTAAGTACGAGATCCAGTCTGCTTCCTGAATGTTCGCTGATCCGAAGGATGTTATGTTTGGATCGGTGCTATTGACAAGTGACCAAAATTTCTTTGAGTTCTGTTGCTTGCTTTCCCATACCAGTTTGACCCAGAATTGAGATTCCTGGGCCTTTTTCTCTTGGGTAACTGCCCTCCTAAATGCCTTTTGGGCATGACGGTATGTAACGAGGAAGCTGCTATTCTCTGGAAATTTTAAAAGCAACCTCAGTGCGTTGTTTCTCGTTCTTTTTAATGTTTTTATAATGACGAGGGCAGTTGCTCCTACTGGTGGGGTGCGATTTGGGCCCTGCCTTGTCACTGGATAAGTTCTGATCAGATGTGCGCATAACTGCGACCGTATTGCTGTTGGGGAAGACGCTTGGTCTGGAACACACATGATAAAATCCTTGCTTGTTTTTAAGATGCACTGACAGTTAGACTCACTCCATTTCAGGAGTTTTAAGTTATCGGAATGTATTCCTTTGTATGTAAATGGTGCCTTTTTATGGAGAACTAAATTTGTGGCGAAGGAGATGACCAATGGCCTGTGGTCGCTTTCGGACCTTGGCAGGACGAAGAAGCTAGCCAGATTGAACAGGAATTCCGAATTGCAGATGGTAAAGTCCAGGTAGGACTTTGTTCTTCCATTCGACCAGGTCCAGTTTGGGGTGGAGTCACTTGCTGATCTTCCATTCACCACCAGGTACCCTGCGTTGTAGAGTCTCATTGCGGTGACCTCGCCTAATATATTGGAAACTTGCACAGGGGGTTTAGATTGAAGGACAGCCTCAATAATGCTGGTCATGTTGGGTCCTTCTGAGTCTGCTATGTTCCCCTGAAAAAGGTTCGGGTTAAAGTCCCCTGTGATAATGCGGTCCGAGTTAGGATATTCTATGGCTATATCATTCATTATTTCGCAGAGTCTGGCCAGGTGGTCTTTTTTTGTGCGGGTGTTAGGATTAATGTACACATTTATAAGTAAGAGCAATCGCTGTCTGCTCCGTAGATTAATTTTGACCCCCAGTAGCCAGTCTTCTGTCAGGTAAAGTTGACTGAGTTCGCCTTTTAGGTTATTGGATATGTATGTGGACAGCCCGCCATTAGGGTAGCCGAAGCGGCTGTCCCTCAGTGCCTGTTTCCGATATTCAATGAATCCTTCAATAGGGCGGCCCTCAAGTTCCCAAGTTTCCTGTAGGGTAATTGCCACATGTTCCCCCAGGAAAGACATAGTGTCTTCATTTAAGGTTTTTTGATGTAGGCCGCTGATATTCCATGAGCACAGGGAAAACAGTAGCTCCCCCTTGCTGCTGTCCACACTGTGCTGTTGTGCCCCTGACGGAAGGAGTGATTTTGATGGATTGTATGTTTCTACTGGTGATCCTGTCTCAGATGGTCAGTTTCTGATTATTGTGGCCAATACTGCTGGCAGCCATCCCCAAACATGGTCTGGTTCTTTGTTTCTCGCCGCTGTTTCGGGGCATTTAAGTTCTGTATCCGACCCTGCAGCATTTTTTAGAACAGAGAACGGCCTCCCATGCTCTGTGTTTTTGGTGAAGGCCGGCTTGCTGGGTGTGGTTGCTCCTGATAGCAGCGTGATTGGATACCCTGGCGTTGAATAAGGGTACACTCTAATCCCCCAGTTCCGCAGTGTAGCCTTATGTTCGAGAAAGGCTCCTACCCAGCCTACCTGTACGAAAGTTACTACAGTGACCTCAGAGGGTTGGTTTCCTAGTGGGGGAAGGAATTCAATGGATTCAATGTTATTCGTATCCAGACCCACTAGCCCCGGTATGCCTTCCACTAATTTCAGCAGATTTGATCTGTTGAGAATATCGTGCCGCCCCTTAGATTTGTACTCGGGGGCTAGTAAAATCCGATGACACGATTGGTTGTTGCTTCGCGGCTCTGGTGCAATTGTGGGTCTGAGGATCGGTTTTTCGGTTGTTGCATCTGATCTATTTTTATGTAACTTCTGAGGTGGTCGGAGGGGAGCCCGTTTTGATCGTGGAGTGTGACTGATCCGGGTAGCTATGTCATTGCAGATGGTTTTAGTAAAACTCAGTTTTGATGTTGTGCTTTCATTCCAGAAAAGGGGGAGATCCATTAAAGGCCAAGATTTTCCTGCTGCTGTCTCTTACCCAGTGTTACTTGACCTAACTGGACTCACCCTTGTGCTTGTTGCAGGATCGCTACCCTCTGCTGTTGTTGCCGGGGCAATTGTTGATGTTCTTGGACCCTGAGGGCTCCTCGCCAGTTCTTGAGTGGGTAAGTCCGTAATTGGTCCATTCGAGGTTATTGTTGGGTTTGTCCTTGGTTCCACTGTGCTGGGTTCTATTGAGGATTTTTTTTTTTCGGCTATCGAAAAAATGGGGAAGAGATTCTGATGGGCCAAGTTGGAGTTAGCCCTGAGTTTATTTCTCGCTTTGCGTTGACATTTACGCTCTATTTTGCTGGGAGGAATAGGCCCGGGAGAGGCCGGGACTGATGGAGCGGGCGAAAAAGCAAGGCTGTTGTTTCGCCCGTCCTCAGATTTGGCATGCTGGATTATTGGCCCAGTTGGTGATGGGAGAGTGCAGTTTTCAACCGTCGGAGTCGGTTTTATTGGAGCGCTATGAGGGTGACCGTTCATCGATGGAAGGCGGTTAATTGATCCTGTAAGGTCTGCTTCTTCTTCCTTTATTTTTGCATTTTTATTTCCAAAGTCCTCTGGTGGTTTGTCCTGTTCTTGATGTTTGGCGGGTTGCAGTTTGGCTGACACGTATCCCCCCCTCAGCTGCTTTACTTCCCTGATGACAGTGGAAAGACAATCTGGGAGCAGGGAGAGGAAGTCAATAATTGGAGAGCAGCAGCATGTTGGTTGAACAAAGTTCGCGGATGCTTGCGCCCTTAGAATTAACGAGTTCAGTTTGTCTAATTTGCCGTTGATCCCTGACGTAAAAAGTGCCAGGGTGTTTAGTAAATATACTTGCACCTCTAGTTTTACTCAATGGTAGTTAAGTGCGGTCACGGTTTGTTGGAGGGTCTGCAATAGTTGAGGCCAAACACTAGTCGTAGTGTCCTCTTCTATATTAGGTTTATCATCCGGAGTGAGGCTCGGGCTTGGGGAATTTGAGGTGGTCTTAAAGAAAAGGGACAGATCCGACATGGGTTGGTCATTTGCTGCCATCTGCGCTGATTGACTTTGACATAGAGTCCTTGTTTGGCCAGGAGGCGAAAATAACTTGTGTGAAGGACTTGAGTCTGTTGATGCTGTTAATATTTTTGTTATTGGTGAGGTTAGCGAATTTAAAAGTGGGTAACTACCATTGGATTGCGCTGGCCCAGCTTGCCCGTGGATTTGCACCGTCGTTGTTTGCTGTGGAGGGCCCGTGGGTGGCTTAGACGGGATCAGGGACACCGGTCCGGCGGTGGCAGGAAATTGTGGAAGTTGTAGCAGCAAAGGGGAAGCCTCTATTGGACACATAATATCTTCCAGCTGTGATTGCGGTAGAAGGGCAACCCCATTATCATCTGCCAGAGGAGTGAAGGGCTTGCCTGGTTGAAAAGGAACAGTTTGGGTATTTTCCCTGTTGTGGTTAGTACAAGTAGACCCAAAAATATAGACCTCTGACTCTTTTGCTGGCATCGTGTTGAATACCCAATTTTGCGGTGGTGCTTTAAGGTCGAACCCTGAATGGTCTGAGGTTGTAAAAGTGGTTGCCTCCGAAGTTTGCGGGTGTTGCTCTAATAATTGTATTAATTCTGCAGTTTTTGATGGAGTCTTTCTAAAATAGTCCCGTAGGGTTAGGCTCATGGGTTTTTGAGGTTTTGGTGTGTGCTTGACGTGGCCCAGAACCCCAGCTGTGTCTGGTTGCTTGGGCTTCCTTCGCTTGGGTGCAGTGTACTTTCTTTCTTTTCCAGATCTCATTGCTCCGGAATGGTCTTGGCTTGGGCTCTTTTGACTGAACGCAGCTCGGCTCGGCTGCTGCTTTAGTGCAGGCTGTGCTGATTCCCACTGTAAATCTGTGGGGTCTCTTTGCAGTTTCTTTCTGCCACTGTTGCTGGTGATGTGGTGCTATCTCCGCCTTGTGCTCTTCCTTTTGCCTCCTTGTCCCCCTGTAATCCCTGGATGGTGAGGTACTGGGTCTAGGTGTGAACCAGCACAGACCAACACAACAGTGTGTAAGTGGGGGGGCAGTACTGGGCCGAAAGCTTGATCCTCCTCCTCCTCCACCTATTTCTGTTTCTTTATGGAGGGGGCTTCCGTGGGCTTCCGTGGGCTTATGGATGGCAGTTGGCTGTACATGGCCCCTCACTCCCCACACCCCCCTCTTCCCCAGTACCCTGTTCCTGGTGCCGCTCCTGTGGTTAGGGTATGGGGGGACGTGTGGGTCTCAGGCCGGCGCTGGGGTTAAAGCTATCAGTCCCCCTGCATTCGTGCACAGGTCCCGGGGGCTCGCAGCCGACCGCCGCAGTCACACTGGCCTGGGAGCAGGGAACGTGGTACTGCGGAGCAGCTAAACAGAAGCAGCCCCAATCACCCTGTTCCCCCCGCTCACCGTCAGTGAATCAGCAACAGCGGATGGCTGATGGCGAATGGTGGAAGACGGGCGGGCGGCGGCGTGCACAATTGGCTCGGCGTGCTCAGTGGGCTCGGTAGATCCAGTGGCTCCGGGGAGGTGTTGAGAGGGTGTCGATGCGCCGATGTGCTAGATAGGACTGAGCGAATACTGCCTGCATCCTTCTATAATACCAGACTGTGCCGGAAAAATGGGAATTATGATTTTACAACCCAACTGTAATTGATTATTACAGTTGAGCAACATCATTTCCTTTATACCTTTAACTAGTTATGATGCAACTACATTATAATAAGAAAATTAAAGACAGGTTTTTATTCAGAGAGTGCAGGTTTCCATGTATTATATAACGGATAAAATAACCCTCTGTCATAAATCATAAGGCTATTGTAAGTCACAGAGGAGCTCCATAACAATATAGAGGAATGAGGCCGAAGACGGAGTTATTTGTAAAGTTATGGAACTCCAAGGTGACTTTCAATATCCTTATTATGTACAACAGAGGGTACTTTATCCCATATAATACATGGTCACACCTTCACCTATCCCACAAAACACTTAAAACCTTGGTGCTTAGTTCTTTCATATGAAAAAGCAACCTTGTTTGCAAACATGAAGGATAAAAGTAAAACCTCTATTGTAAAATTACAGACATCAAAACCTGTTCGATATTTGTTGCAAACAGATATTAGAAACCATTCAATAAAAGTCAGTTAAACAAATATATTCTCTCTGCTTGTCATTGCAAGCTATTAAAACAGCTGCTTCACCCGTAACCTGAGCTGCCTTTCACCTCAGTTGCTGGCAGCACGTATTTTGACGCCAGAACTTAACTGCAATAACTTATATTAGTTGAGTTCTGAATTTTTTCTTTATAATTAGCCAGTGGGTGCACCACATGTCATCTTTTATATAGAATTTAGAGACTGTCGTTTATACAGGGATATTATAATCATTTTAAATTAGACCATGTCTAGAATACATTGAGAAATATTGTCTGAAAATCTATGGTGTCATTTAAGATAGAGATAGAATAAATGCCAGTTTGCTGACTATATTCCTACCTCAGAAGTTCACACCTTATTTCAGGGTAGCATGTCTCTTCTGTTTGGGCCATTCTTTATAGCATGACAGTATAAAGTTGTGATTCAGTTCCTTTCCTCTAAATAAATAATTACACGAGGGTCCCCCTACAATTGGCTTCAGAGGAGTATACATCTCTCACCTCCAGCTATTGTCTGTTTGGCGTCTCATTCTGCAGCCTAAGTAATGCTTCAATTGCAGTGCATGAGGGAATATTGTATATTACAGGACTACAGTAAAGTGTGGCACAGTGAATAGCAGTACTTTTTTTTAAATGTATTTGTCAAGCACAAGTGTGAGTCTGAAATGAACACGGCCTCCTAATTGCTGTTCTTCGCTACGAGAGGAAACCCTAGATCCATAGGAACCTGGGTATAATACAATTAATATGCAACACTGGTTCTCAAAAGGCATACAAAACATTAGTGCAATGTGAACCCAGTGTGATGCCCTTGACAAAACAAAATAATATACATCCAGGTACAGTTACCGAATGGCTAACTTGCTGGTAACCCACAACCCCCTAAAGTTTTCAAATCAGTTCAATAGGTAATTCCTTTACTGTATTGTTTGTTACTCATCTGTGCCAACGACGTTTCGACCCTTACTAGGTACAAGGGTCTCATCCGGATAATAATGATAGGGGGACATCTGTAAAGATGAATGGAGGCCAATTAAATAAAGTGGTGGTCTATACGGAAACAGAATTCTATGTATATATATATGGTATTTTATCCGAGGTATTCTAATTAATAGGAATGAATGCTACCACGTGAGACAACAAAAACACCTCAATGGATAATTGAGGTTATAATGCAACGTACTTACTCAGGAGGGTCAACCCTCCAGAGGTAAAAGTATACAAATTGGTTACAAGGGCCCTTTAAAATTGTTTTTATAGGATACATACCTTGATCATAACACAGCACGTACGGAAAAAGACTCACCCCTGGAAGTAAATTCAGTAATAATTAAATTCAGCTACACTGGGCAGTGGAGGACAGTACGTTTCTAATGCAAATGCCTCGAGGGAAGAATAAATATGACATACCCTTGTGGGACTGTACTCAAAAGTAAGCTGTGATCAGCAAAACCACACACGGTGAAAATCCAGACCCACAATCAAGCCAGGCCCACAATCAAGCCTCGTGCAGGGAGACGATGCTCTGATTGTCGGTCTCAAAGTCTTGTGAGACTGCTCCACCACTGAAATGTAAATCGTTTTAAATATTCAGATGGATTCTCTTCAATGCTGCTGTGTATTTCTTTTATATATATATGTCAAGGAAGCTTCGTGTATACTCCTGCTTTCATTAATACACCGCAGAAACAAAAGCAATGCTTTAAGGAAATCTCCTTTGCCATCTGACCGTCAAGTGCTTCGAGGTCTAAGAAACCTTCCTTATACCCCTGCTTTTGTTCCTATGTGCAATGAAGATCAGATGGCGGGAGAAGCTTCATTCAAAGTTCTGATTTCATTTAGAAAGAGCAGAAGGCCTATCTGACTAATCCAGTTGATGGCAGGCTAACATACAAAGCACAGTGGCCCTAGTCATGACCCAGTCTCAGAGACTGAGCTCCTGGAAACTTATCTTACTGATGCTATACAGGGCTCTATCTGGATACATCTTGCCAAACAGTATCCTCCATACTGGTCCACCTTACTTAGTCACCTCCTCTCTTGAGCATGGCAATCTTCTCAGACTGTTTAAAAACGAGCCAAATCTCTCCTATTAAAAACCTCTTTGGATCCCAATGACATGAACAATTTCTAACTTGTGTCCCTCCTCTTCTTAGGTAAGGCAATAGAAAGTTGCATAGTTACACAGCTCTCATTCTTGTATCAACCTCCTGGACATATTCCAGTCTGTATTCTGACATGGTTAAAGCACAGAGCTGCTCTCTTGCAAAGTGTTGATGACTTGCATTCCTGCCTACTTGTTCTCCTCAGTGGTTAATTTGTAAAATAATAAATACCAGGGCCTCATCAGGAGGACACGGCAGCTTGCACCATCCATTGCCCTTGCCAGCCCTGCCACTTACAGTACCAATACAACTACTAACCACCCCACTCCCACAAGTGCGACAATTCATTCCATTCAGGGCCCTCATTTCTATAAGGATGGCATAGGTGGCACACATTAGTGATTGTTAATGTATATTAAATTAATAAAGAGCTGTTGTGCTCATACTCAAATATGGCAGACTGTCACAAGCGCCAGTGCTAAGAATTAAGTGCTGGTGCCAAGCACTGGAAAACACTGGCTCAAATTAAGCACTCACCTCAAACTCTTGCCCGCCTTTGATACAGTTAACCATCATGCCGTGATCGACACCTTGAGAGACTGAATAAGAATTGAAGGGGTAATCCTTGAGTGGTTCACCTCATATTTGCTGAGCTGCTCACAAGTAGAAATGATCGGGAGCTCTTTATCCAATAAAGTCGGTCTACAACAAGAAGTTCCACAAGGCTCCATTCCTTTTTCGGACCCTGTTTAACCTTTATCTGGATCCACTAGGTGAGAGTCCCAGCAGCTCTAGGTAGGTTTACCACCTGTATACGGGTGACACCCATATCAATCGAAAGATCTCTTTGTCCGATGACGCCCTATTTCTTGCCAACACCCTGACAAGAATTCAAAATTGGATGGCATCCTACCATCTCAAACTCAAACATGCTAAAACTGATGTTATTTTAATCTCTCCAAGGAAATCCAAACTCCCCATCCATGGGTGGAAGAAATCTTTCTTTGCCTTGGATTGCAAACCAGACAGCATAGAAAAGGTCAAGTATCTGGGCTTCATCGTGGACAGCTGGTCATTTCTGCTGTGGCCAAGAATGCCTTGTTTCAAATATAATCTCTTGGGGCAATAGGCATGTAATACCAGACCCAGGCTCAAACACTGTTGCCTAAGCTCTTGTGATCCCCAGACTTCACAATGGGTATTTTCTTTTCTCCGGTCTACCAATGTCTCCCTTAGCTCCTGTTTGGGCCTGACATCCTTGGAGTGGTTTTCACCTAACTTTTTGCCTTCCATCCTCCTGTTCCTGGTAAAGTGGCACCACCTGTACCCAGGAGCTGTACATTAAAATCACTAGTGAGCCTGCAGCACTGATTGTGCCACCTACATAAGTAGCTCTGTAAACAAGTCCCTCAGGCCTGCCATTGAAGCCTGTCTGTGTGCAGTTTTATAAACGCTATGTTACTTTTGCGGTTTATATCGTTTTTCCTCCCCACATATGCGTTATGGCATTATCATTGGGTGTTCCATATTTGTGCTATATGCCAGCCTAAAGCCTGAGGCAATCTCTGGTGTAACGTGGTAGTGTCCAGAGATAAAATCTCTGGACACTACCACGCTACACCAGATCCTGAGGGATATCAGAGCACTTTACAAAAGAAGGGATGAAATACATAAATGCAGTATTTACCACAAGTAAGAATATACTACAGGAATATTCGCATATATCCCAGACAAATAAATGCATAGTTTACAAACAAATTTCTAGAAGGATTAGGAGGATACAAAAGGGAGAGGTGATGGACGGAGCATCTGAATCAATCAAACACTCACACCCAGTCAAAAGATCTGGGTTTAATCCATCACCGTTCTTTAGCCCACTCTGCCACCCCAGTTCAGACATGGCTATATGCAAATCAGTCTGACCCTGTGCCTCATGGGAACAGTCCAGCCCGAACTGCCAAGCCATGTCTTCCCTGGACCGGAAATAAGCTTCCGAGGACCGGTTTCTGACATTCCAGCCGTCTTCAGCCTGGCTTGCTTGAATCCAGTGGCAAAGTGAGCAAGGGAATCACGTCTGAGCATACCCTGCCACACTTATGGCAGCCAAAAGCGGTACAAAAGGGGGTGATGATGGACGGAGCATCTGAATCAATCAAACACTCACACCCAGTCAAAAGATCTGGGTTTAATCCATCACCGTTCTTTAGCCCACTCTGCCACCCCAGTTCAGACATGGCTATATGCAAATCAGTCTGACCCTGTGCCTCATGGGAACAGTCCAGCCCGAACTGCCAAGCCATGTCTTCCCTGGACCGGAAACAAGCTTCCGAGGACCGGTTTCTGGCATTCCAGCCGTCTTCAGCCTGGCTTGTTTGAATCCAGTGGCAAAGTGAGCAAGGGACTCACGTCTGAGCATACCCTGCCACACTTATGACGGCCAAAAGCGGTGCAAAAGGGGGTGGTGATGGACGGAGCATCTGAATCAATCAAACACTCACACCCAGTCAAAAGATCTGGGTTTAATCCATCACCGTTCTTTAGCCCACTCTGCCACCCCACTTCAGACATGGCTATATGCAAATCAGTCTGACCCTGTGCCTCATGGGAACAGTCCAGCCCGAACTGCCAAGCCATGTCTTCCCTGGACCGGAAACAAGCTTTCGAGGACCGGTTTCTGGCATTCCAGCCATCTTCAGCCCGGCTTGCTTGAATCCAGTGGCAAAGTGAGCAAGGGACTCATGTCTGAGATCTATTGACTGGGTGTGATTGTTGTTTGATTGATTCAGAAGCTCCGTCTATCACCACCCTCTTTTGTACCTATTTTTGGCCGCCATAAGTGTGGCAGGGTATGCTCAGACGTGAGTCCCTTGCTCACTTTGCCACTGGATTCAAGCAAGCCGGGCTGAAGACGGCTGGAATGCCAGAAAATCACCACCCTCTTTTGTACCGCAGGAGGTTTAGGAGGCATGAGTCATTTTGATCAAACATTTTTAAGATGTCATCTATCACGTGCGTGAGAACCGATTCGGTATTGTGCCCTTTCCGGAAGCTGGATTGATGCTGTTCTAGGAGTTGGAAATTCTCTATGGAAGCACAGAGTTACGATTGTACGCATTTTTCAAGTAGTTTGGCTAATGTGGGGATGTTGGTGATAGGGCGGAAATTATGGTGCAGAGCAGGAATATCGAGGGACATAAATATCGCCTCAAAAATATCTTGGGGAAGAAATATCGACAACAAAAATATTGTTGTAATAAATATTGTTTACAAAAATATAGTTGACAAAAATATTGATTTAATAATAATGTTATGTATTTTAGTGGTTATATTGAGAATTGTTTGTCATTTTATTATATGTTTTAGAATTTTACTACTAATTTATTTTAAGTTTAATTGTGCATTTTTATTTCTGTAGCGGCAGGACACAAGTCCTAAAAAAAATAAGTGGGGGACGCTGACGTCTCGACAGGATGTGATGTCAGGAAAGGTGGCTTGCACCATCAAACTCATTGCCTCCCCTCACTCACCCCTTAGATGCGATTGCATCAGAGAATCCAGCGCGTGAGCAGTGTTCTGAATGAGCTCCAATCTCCCCTCAGGGAGGCCAAAGAGTGAATGTGTGGCTCCAGTTGCTCCAGTAATCGAGCTACTGGTAAAATAAGTGGGGGGACGCCATCCACCTGCGTGGTACCCCGACTCGAACCCTGCGTAGCGGGTTGTGGGTTTATAGGGGAATAGGGTGGGAAGTAAATTAATTATATAGATTTAAATAATAATGTAAAGTAGTTAATTTTGAATTTTTTAATTTGAATTTTCTGTTTTTAGTTCCGTAGCGGATTGTGGGTTTATAGGGGAATAGGGTGGGAAGTAATTCAGTTGTATAACATTTATTGAATAATTGATGTGTTAATTGATTAATTAATAATAGTTTAATAGTTAGTTGTTAATTCATTTCAATTAGTCAATTAAGAATTAATTATGTTAATTATTTAATTCATTTTAGGTGTGTGTTGTGGTGTTTATATGTGTAAATGGTGTGAAAGATGGTACGTAATTAATCTTTTATTGATTAATTAATAAATAATAATAAAAACATTTTCATCAATTAATTAGTAATTATTAAATGTAATTGTGTAATGAATTTTAAGCATGTGTTGTGGATATTATAGCGTTAAATAATGTGTAAATAATTATGTTTTATTATCTTTATTAATAATAATATATTTAAATGTATATATTAATTATGTTAATATTGGAAATTAAATTTAATAAAAATGTTGATGGTTTTCTTTTTTATTGATTTTACCCCTCTGCTACCCAGCGTTTTCGCTACTGTTGCACTCACTGGAGTGGGAATAGTATTTTTTACCCCTACGCTATCCAACGCTTTCCCTACTGTTGGACTCACTGGAGTGGGAATAGTAATTTTTACCCCTTCGCTATCCAGCGCTTACCCTACTGTTGCACTCACTGGAGTGGGAATATTAATTTTTACCCCTCTGCTATCCAACGCTTTCCCTACTGTGGCACTCATTGGAGTTGGAATAGTAATTTTTACCCCCTCGATATCCAACGTTTTAACTACTAATGTTTTTATTTTCTTATTAAATGTATGTATGAGTGCATTCTTGATTTCTTTGAAGATGGCCGGAGGCAGCGGGTCACTAAAGTGGTTAGATGGATTGATGTTCTGAAGAATCTTGTTGATGTTTTTTTCATTGAAAGGGGTAAAGGTGTACAATGTCGTATTATTCTTGGTATTCAGGCTGATAGGTTTGCTCTTTTCCGAGAGGTTAAGGGGTATGGTACTAAAGGGTTAAGCACAGGTTAATTTGGGGTTTGCTTGTGACTTCCCATTGACAGAAATTGTGGTTGCTACTTGAGTGGGGCTTCACACCCGTCAGTCAGTAACCCAATTTCCTGCAGCTCTCCTTGCAGAGAGTTATACATGCAGTGGCTCGATTTCTCTCAGGAAATTTACTCACATCAATTCCATTCTACAGATTCTTCAATGGCTTTACCATTAATGCCAGACCACAGTTAAAAACTGCTAACATCACGCTCACATAGCTCTCTACATCATGACCACTCTTTCTCCTGCCGGACTGGAGAACTAAAAATCTCCAGAGTTCAACGTTGCTCTTGAACCTCAGTAGCCCTTCTCCTGGAGCCTCCAAATTCAAGCAAGAATGCTATAGGAGTCTTTTTCTGGAAGCGCAACAACGATTTAGCCAGGGCACAAGTCCTAAATAAAGAAGTGGAGGGACGCTCAGAGACAGGATGTGACGTCACGACAGGAAGTGACGCCACGAAAGGTAAAAAACAGAAATACAGTAATAATCACGTTTCAGTGGGCCCGGCCCCGGTGCGACTGCACCAGTAGCAGCTCGCCCCTGGGTATATAGGGGGGCGGTGAATGAAGTCACGGGAAGAGAGGAGTGAGGGGACGAGAAATGGGGAAAGGATGCGCGCCTCGTAGTTAAGAAAGTGTGAAGGCTGAAAGGGAGTGGGGTCGTGAGCAGGTCATGAACAGAGCGTGCGGGGGGGAGCATCTGTGAGAGGGGAGAGCAGGGCACAGACTTCAGGAGAGGGAGCATGAGATGGGTAGCGAGTGAGTGGGCAGGGGAGGGTGATGGGAGGGGTGGAGAGAGGAGGAAGAAGGATGCGAGGAGTACGTCAAGGTTCGGAGATCGGCGGTGCGCCGGTCCGGTAAGTAACACCATCATTGTCCAGTCCAGCTTTTGGTCAGGGGGGACGGCGTCCACCCTGTAAGATACGTTAAAATAAGTGGGGGGACGCCGTCCACCCGCGTGGTACCCCGACTCGAGCCCTGGATTTAGCACTCCCTCCCGACAGCCCTTTTCGCGACCCATAACCTACCACCTTTAAGAAGGATCTCAAAATCCTTCTTCTTGAAAAACATTTTGTTTAAACTTAAGCTCACCCCTACACTTTAGAATCTACCTCATTGATTTGATGCTCTCTCGTTGTTTTGCTTATAGGTTTGCTCTTGACGAGAGTTTGAACGTTTTCTCTAGTACCTTGTTGATTTTATGCCTTTCCTTGTTTTGCTTCTGTGTATGCTCTTGACCATTGTTTAAGTTCTTCTCTTGTGAAGCGTTTTAATGCCCATGGGCTCATGTTAGCGCTACATAAAATCACACGAAAAAATAAATAATAAACCAATAAAGATGCACCGTAACCCCACTCCGGCCGTATTTCTAAGCAGAGCTTTGCTCAAGAGTAGACTCCGCATATGAAGGTTGCCTGAAAGACCTTGACGAGGAGCTTGCTTTCCCTTTCCATGATTCCCTGACACCTCTACTCACCCTGAGGCTTCACCTATCACCTGCCAATGCCGTTCCTAATCCAGAATACAGCTGAGCAGATGTGAATGCCCCTCATCCCTGCGGTAGTCACTGCCCAGATATCGGTCCCATCTTCAACTACTAGCTTGCAGGGTTAAAAAAACAGACACCAGCTCCTAAGCCAATCGGACTGGTTTTAATGTGCTGAAGCATGCAAACACAAGCATGCGAAAACGCTGCTTGGTTGGGGTGGAAAATAAAAGCCGGGCATATTGGTTTTCCAATGCTAGTTAATGTTGTGGATAATCTGTGCATTGAATATATGTGACTTTCCCATAATACCGCTTGCATACATTTATTTTCAGTCCATGTGCCATCTCTTAAGGCTATATTTCTATGTTATGGAGTCGAGAAATCTATATCTTGCTTTTTTCAGGAAACTCGGAATGCTTCTCGTTTGCCGCTGTAGGGGCTGAGCACGACAAACCATGCACTGCCGTCCCCTCACCCACATGTGCTCGATTCACTAAAGTAAGGTTGCGCTTCATCCAGAGACCCAGCTGACACCTGCGTGAAAAGCAGCCCCTGAATCTAAAGTTTCCAGATGAATGTCTCCCCTGACCTCTCACTGCCATGTGCACTGACAGGAAACCCACGTCACCACAGCGTCTTTCTTTGAACTACAGAGAAAAAACACATGCTGTGACAAATTGCTGTTAGCGCCACAGCCGGTTGAAACCGGAAGTCAAGCCTTATGTGAACACAGGGACACAAGCAGCCATGATAAGTTGAAACACATGTAGCAAAAAAAATACGATTTTTTTTTATTTACAATTGAAGCAGCAACACTAAAATATCCGTGAATTAATTGTCTTAGAGAGTGTAAGGGGCAAATATATCAAACTTTCACGCAGCCCAGCAAGCCACCTTGCTGCGTGAAAGGAAAATGACAGGAATGACCTGTATTTTACATTGTGCGGCACATTCCTGCCATTTCCCTGCGCGGGCACACAAACTACTGCCTAGCGCCGACACAGGCAATCCTGCGCTGTGGGGCAAGGGTGCCTGCCTTGCAGACAGGATTCTTTTTGTGCAGTAAGGGACACCCTCTTCCATAAAAACAATCCTCTGAGGCATTTTCCTCTTTCTGTGTGTGCTGCATTCTGCTATTCTGCAGCACACATAGAAAGAGGAAACAAGCATTTGCAATGCAATCGGTCTCGCCTTTGGGACCTTATAAGTATTTAGCTGTGCAGCACATTAGACTGGGTGCAGAAAAATTTACTGTTCTTTAACATGATACCTATGGTTCTGACATGTTTCGTAAATTGGGTCCAACATTGACAAAACTAAGCTTTGGACATATAGCAGGTGTTCCACTGCAGAACCTCGGTTCTAAAAATCTGTTTCAGTTTCACTTTTTTAGCAAATTTCACCATCAAAAATCATTAAAAAAATCTACATAACAGTAAAAGACCAAGAATTAAAAATAAAGCACATAAAATCATATGAATACAATCGAATTTACATTAAAATATTTTGAAATTACATGCAGCTAAAAAGGGAGAAAATTAAAACCAAGTGTAATCGATAAAATAGCTGCCAGATAGATTGGATTACTTGTTTTTATGTCTTGGTGTAATTTGGTCCTTCTAGGCCAAATTACACCAAGACATAAAAAAAATAATTACGCAAGTTTCTGGCGTACCATCAATAGCCTTGGAGGGCGCGCCCCGAAAGTTGCGTCGTCAAATATACTGGAGTCTGAGTGGGTTGCTTTTTTGCACCTTCATTTCAATGACCATAAAGGCAGTATCGAACATAGAATAGTTCAGAAGGACGAAATTGAAAACCAGATCAAAAAGGGTCGGAAGGACGGAGCCCCAGGTCCAGGAGGCATCCCTCAGGCTCTGTTCAAGGAGGATTCAGCCTTTTGGGCTTCTAAGCTATCTCCACTTTTCAACTCTATCCTACAAAATAACATCATTCTGCCCTCTTGGCAGGGATCGATTCTTGCACCAATTTTCAAAGGTGGGGACAAAAAATCTCCTGGGAATTACCGCCTAATCGCCCTTATAGACAACGAAGCAAAGTATTTTGCCGGGATATTGCTCAACTCACTTCGGGCTTGGGCTGACGATAATTCCGTAATTCCTCCGAATCAAACTGGTTTTATAAGTGACACTAGCACCTCTGTCAATCTTATAACTCTCTCCTGCTTGATAGATCAGGCGGAGATTAGTTCTAGCTCGTTCTACATCGGATTCATAGACTACAAAGCCACATTTGACAACGTTAACAGGGCCAAGCTCTGGCAGAAGCTTTCTAGACTGAACATCCCAAATGGCCTTTTAAGAGCCATACAGCTCCTGCATCAGGACACATGGGTCAGGATCAAGATCGGGGACTGCTCCAGACTGTCACGCCCAATCCTAACGACAAAAGGTCTCAAACAAGTATGTGTCCTGGCACCCACACTTTTAAACTTATTTTTATCAGACTTTCCTGAAGCCTTAAACAAGGTAAACTCTCATGCTCCCAAATTAGCTGGGTTCCTGCTGACAAATCTTGTTTACGCCGACGATGTGGTTCTTCTAAGTAAAACAACGATTGGCCTGCAAAGACTCATGGACGCTTCCTCCGAATACTAAGATAAGAACGAGCTCCTGATAAATACCAAGAAAACAAAAATCTTGGTGGTACGTCCAGGAAGGCCAAAGAAACTGGCAAGGGTGCTAAATCATCAAAGTATTGTAGAATCCAACTGCCACAAGTAGGAGTTTTCTTCAACAACAACGAAAGATACAAAACCCACTTAGAAGAACAAAAAAAAAAGGGTGCTGCGCTAGCTTTTGCAATTAGTTCTATTCACACGAAGTTACTCGGCCCAACATTCGCTCCAACACTGCAGGCAGCACAGGCAAAAGTCATTCCTACACTAACTTACGGGAGTGAGGTCCTAAAAGAATTGGATAGTGGCCAATTTGAAAAATGATTCCAAAAATCTATAGAACAGTGTTCAAGTTACCTACACAAACGTCACCAGCCCAAATCAGGCTGGAACTGGGCATTTGTAACCAATCATTGGCCAGATCAATGAGTTTCTTGATGTGCTGTCACAAATTGAGGTTGTCGAAGGAAGGCAGCCTAGCACAACACCTATGGTCTTGCCTTAACACGACACTATGGCGTGCAGGGCATGAATACTGGGCAAGTGGTCTAAAAACTCTAGGCTTGAACGAAGTTTGGAACCTTCAAGTCAGCCATAATGAATTTAAAAGGCTAGCAAAAATAAGCGGAAAAAAACTCTCCTCACTGGAAGACAAGGCAGGTCTAGCAAAAAGAAGCCACGGCTGGATGACCCTGCTATCATATGTCCAGCTGAGACCTCAGAGGTACCTAACCCTGCCGTTTACCGCACGTACCAAATTAAGTTTTTTTAAATTGAGATTGGGAGTTATCAACTTGTCGTGTCATCTCTCTAAATGGAAAAGAGACCATGGCCAGGAACACTGTCGACTATGTGGAAACCATAAGGAAGACATAATACATATCCTATGCCTTTGTCCAAACCTGTTGAAGGAAAGACGGTCCCTCTTACAGAAAGGCTGGAACTTCAAAGAGGTCAGATCATGCAGTGCCTCAGTATTGGCCTGCTTTGACCCACGGAACACCAATTTAAACTGTGCCTTAGTAAGGTTCATGGATCGAGCTGTAAAAAAACTAGGGGAGGGGACATAAGAATAGGATCCTTCATCAGTACAACAATTTGGCAAGCCCCCCTTGCAGTCACTTAGAAAAGGACAATCTGCCATGATACCAACTGACTAAAGGGGCTGGGCTCCCTGGCTGGACTACTCTAGGGAAAAAAAGTGTGTGGGGGGGTCATTTGCTGTAAGGACTTGGGCTTCCACTTTCTTTTAACACGTACATTTTAATCTTTTGTAACTTGCAAAGGTTTTTTAAATCATACAATAGTGTTTCTAAGAGTGGCTAAGCTGCGCTCCTCCCATGGTTCCCTATTAAAGGTACCTAGGACGAGAAAGGCTCGCATGGGAGGCAGATCCTTTCGCTACTTGGTGGCGAAGGGCTGGAATGCTTTACCCTTGGACCTTCGTCTAGAAGTGTCTGAAGCCGACTTCAGGAAGAGGCTGAAAACACACCTTTACGCACGATAAATCTAGCTGAGTATGAGTTTCTATCTGCCTTAGCGCAGGGACACGCTAGTTAGCGTAACCGCGCGCTCTATAAAACTCCTTTATTATTATTATTATTATTACAGCATCCCTCAGAACCTGGGCAATTAGTGTAAACAATGGTTCTGTCGGGTGTGCAACCTGATTGATTAAAAGTGCAAATGAATTATTCCAAATGTAATTAGAGGTTACTTCAATCAATATTTCATTTGAAAGGGTGATTAAGATGCAAATCCAAACCAAAAACGGAAAGGGTATTTAAAGATTTAATCTTTGAATTATTTTTCATTCATGAACACCCTACGATAATGCATAAAGAGTAAATCAGCAATCAAATATAAATTATACTGAACGGCGCATCAAAACAATGAGTGCAATGTGACATATTGTGCACAAGTGACAAAACTTTGGTGACTTATATACAAGTGAGTGATGGCGGGGTAGGGGGAGGGGGGAGAGAAGGGATTTTGCAGGCCAGTTTATGTATTCGACTTTGAATTAGTCCAGTATGCCACTTCAGTTGGCTCTTGTAAACTGTATTTTCTCAACTGGTCCAATGGTTTAATATTGTCGACGTTTCGACCCTATGGACGCCCTATTTATGGGTCTGCTGCGGGTCTTTTTCAGGATAAAGGACTGAATAGGGGAGTGATGTGGCGCCTGTTGTTTAAATAGGTAAGCCATCAGGAGTGGATTTGCATGAAGACATAGTAATAAAGGCGGCGGACAAGGAGGGTGCGATAGTAGTGCAAAATACCCAGGACTACATCAGAGAGATTGAATAGCAGCTACAAGTACAGGACAGTTACTGCATGGTTACCAAAGATCCTACCCTGGAGATTAAAGCGCTGATAGAAGTAATAACTCAGTCTGGAGTTGATGGGGGTTTCCTGAGTCAGCAGGAATGTGACTTTCTTAACCAGCAGGAGCCGAGGATCCCCACAAAATATGCCCTGCCTAAAGTGCATAAAAAACTGGAGAATCCGCCTGGCAGACCAATAGTCTCAGGCCGTGGTTCCATTTTTTACAGCCATGCGTGCCAATAACTAAATCCTACGTGCAAGATAGTATGCACATTATTCAATTACTTGAGGGCCAATCATTTGATGGCAGTAAACAGATACTGGTGACACTTGATGTGTCATCCTTATACACCTCCATTCCTCAGGACACCGCAATTGAAATCATCAGAACTACACTCGACAGAAGATGCAGACCGCACTGGATTCCAACTGAATTCCTGATTGAGCTTTTGGAAATAGTGATGAAGAAGAACTATTTCATTTTCAGAATGAAATTCTATTACCAGTGGAAAGGAGTCGCCATGGGCACTACACATGCCCTGAGCCTGGTGAATATATTTATGGACAGATACGAGGAGGAATTCCTGTATGACCTTGCCAACCCCTATCTCGAGAAGATCGATGTATGGAAAAGATACATCCATGATGTTCTAATGATATGGTTAGGGGATGAAATTGAACTGAATGAGTTTCAAACATGGCTAAACAATAGGAGTGGTGACATTCAGTTCACAATGGCCCAAAGTAGGGAATCCATTGACTTCTTGGAACTTACATTCAAAACCGAGAATGGATTACTTTATAGTGATGGAGAGGAACACATTACTTATGTATGGTTCCCACCACCCAAGAAATTTGAAGGACAACTTGCCCCAAGGGCAGTACTTGAGATTGAGAAGGAATTCTTCCCAGAGAATGGACTTTTTCTGCGAAGCGGAAGAACTTACCACAAGACTGAGGAACCGTGGCTACCCATCAGAGTTACTGAAACGTGCTTGGTACCAACCTCTAGACCAGCGTCTGGAGATCAAAGAGAAATCCAATGAGACGAGCCCCATTGTGTGTGTAACTACATTCAACACACGTAGCAATGACATCAAAAAGATCATACAAAAGTATTGGAACCCAGTGTCAGTCGAACTTCAGATGAAACAACAGCCTTAGTTTGCTTTCAAAAGGGCAAGGAACATAAAGGATACAGTGGTCAAAGCTTTTCTAGAACCCTCCAGACAGCCAGACTTGAGAAGCATGCTTAACCTTCCACCGGTGACAGGGCACCATAAATGTGGCACCTGCAAGGCCTGTGACTATTGCCAAGAGGGTTCTAGCTTTACCCATAACACCAGAACATACAAGCTGACACAGTTTACTAATTGCAACAGCTCTCATGTTATTTACGCCATCACTTGCCCGTGTGCATTGATATACATTGGACAGACAATGCAAAAGGTAAAAACAAGGATCCTACAACATATGAGCAGAATTAGGTGCAACACGATGGGGGCACCTCTAGTTGAACACTTCAACACACACAGGCACAAACCTGAGGAGATCAAGTGGAGGGTTGTGGAGAAAATATTCCCTAGTGCAGGAGGGGGTCCATCTCCAGGTCACTGAATTACAAAGAGTGCAGGTGGATACATTCTCTGAACGCAGTACAGAAAGGACGCAATGAAAGGGAGGAGACGGCTAAGCAAATGGGGCAACTGTAAACTATAACACTGCCCTAATTATAATCACGCAACATAATTTAGCATGTCAGTCCAGCTACCTTGACCTTTCATAAGCTTGTTCCCATGCATAACACTTAATGGGTCCTATGGAAAACCAGTACAAATATACCCGTATTCCAACGCTTCGAGGTTTATAGGGCCAGATACATGGTGTACAAGGGTACACCATTGTCATAGAGCTGCAAACGGAGGGTGAGAAATGTCAGATCCCGCCCTGAACCTTATTACAATTCAATCAGTATGGGCTGCCAAATATAACTCGGCTTTATTCGTTTTGTATGCTTTATGGGATTAACGCTCTTACAACTTGTATAACATTGCTCCACGTAGTACATCTGTTGCACCTCAAGTTACTCTTTGTAGGATTACTGCCTTGGTTGAAATGTTTGCATGTTGGACCACACAATTATGGTAACATGCCAGATGTCATTGTGAAATTCTCGAAAGTATATTTGACAATCATGTATAAACATCAACTCAATATGATGAATTTTCACTGTAAACCGTAAGGAAGAACAATCTGGTTAAATTGTATGACTGTATTTCTATTGATCCAACATGATAAGTTTTTCGTTATGAGATACCATGGAAAACAACCAATGTAGATAGTGGAAATGTATATTTAGTACGAATTTTCACCTCTGAATGTGATGAATCAAATGTCACTTTTCCTCATGAACCGGATAAAAATATCTCCTATGTACACAACTAGCCCTCAAACGCGAGCATACTGCACTGAGTACCCAATAATTGTCGATCCCATAATCGTGGCAATACGCTATGGCACTGTTACTAACTCACTGAAACGTACCCGAAATTAATATACAATGTCTATTATGTAGATAGCATGCTGATTAGTTCATTTTTAAATCATAATGAAGATCAACCTGGCTTCGGGTGCAAGCTTAATACTCTTCGAACTTTACATTAACCGAGGCATTGTGGCATTTCCTAGCAACGAGGAATGCTGAGCTTCTTGACGTCATGAGCACGACCGTCGGTACGTGCGCTAGCACTCAGTTGCTTAGCAACGAGGCAACGCAGCCGCGTAGCCACATCCACAAGGAATGAAAACTAGTGTTGACTGGCGCGGTCACACAAGGATTCCTGATTCATTCCTTCGTTGGCTGAGCAGACCGACCGACTGATACTTGGATCCAAGCGCCAGGTGAGATTAGCCGCATTCTCTTTCGCGGATCCACCGGAATACAAGGCGGCCCATAATGCCCCATGTCGCTACAATTCAGGGCATTTTTAGATACGTAATGCTGATTGGCTACTTGAGCCATATGTTACAGTAAAATTGCCCCACTGACCGTCCTCCTCCTATCTCGTTTTCCAGATCGCGAGCGAATTGCGGCTGGCTTTTTTACAACGATGATAACAGAGGGACCCACGAGTTCCTAATCGGGCTAATAGAGAACACTGAATACACAAATTCTCTCATTCGGGTGAGTGAACTCCCGTTGTCTTGCAACTGGATTTGGTTAATTTGTATTATATCCGGCTACAGGAGCACAATGATTAGTATTTTTCCTGAAATAGAATGGAATTCATTACCTTGCGCACCTATTTTATTTTACTTAACAGACTCTACCAAAGAGATTCTACCAAAGGAGCCCGATATAACAATTGTTCCAGATTACCTTTCCTAGGTCCAATTAACAAAGGGCCGTTAGGTGAGTGTCCAATCAACCCCTGTCGTTCGCTGGGGCTTTTAACGTGTTTTAAACTGTTCAATAACGTTATGCAAATCCACTCCTGATGGCTTACCTATTTAACCTTTTAATCAAATGTGGGGGGAGATGGAATGCTGATCCATTCAGTTTCCAAATTACATATGCTAATCAAAATGAGAATGGATCACTTGTCCTGCACAACCTTAGGTATGCAGGCGAAAAAGGAGGAGGGGGTGTCCCGATATAAAAGACCCTCATGCACGTGATAGGTATGTTGGTATCTAAAGCGGTATATCTTGATTCTCCGCTCTTGGTTCACGTGTGTGCATAATCATTAGGTCGATCAAGTTATGCAGCCTTACCCAAGGTTGATGCAGTAGTGAGCCAGTGATAAGGAGTATAAAAAAAATAAAAGGCCCGAAAATCCAGAAGGAAAATTTTATTGGTCTGGTTTTAGGGTCTGGTAACTCTTGGATTAGTGCATCTTTAAACTTGGTTATGAGTAGCAGGTGCACTCAGAGTATAGAGGTCATAGATAGTGGGGAGGGGAGTTAAAAAGTGGTCGACATCTTTCTGCCTCAATTGCCTCAGTTAGGACTTACGGGCATTCATCAGGATCGTTAAGTGAATAACGTGAACATAATATAAATAAAGTGCTCTCGAAAAGTGAAAAGAAATAGGGATGTTGACCTGTTTCTCTGTTATGAAGGTTTCAGTGTACCTGCGAAGAATAAACACAATTGTTTTGCAACACACAGAAGGGAGGGGGTACACGGGGACACACACCAAGCAGTAATCTGCTTAACACATCTATCCATTGATAGAGTTCTAAACAACTAAAAAATGGCAATACTTCATTGACCGGTTAGCAATCATGGCAGCGTCAACTCTCTCTTCGACACTCCATACTCATGCAGAGGACTATGGCATGCTTGCAGTTGGTGATGCATGCAAGTATTTACAACATATTCATAGGTGCACGGTGAATCTAAGCGTCATTCTGTCTCTCTTAATAGGTGGTTGTGCAACTGGAGTCAACTCGATATGTATATTATCATGAACATTCACGAAAGCACCTTCCATTTAGTAACGTGTGAAAATTCAGTAACGTGAAAAAACAGTAACAGTAACGTGAAAAAATTCCAGGCGACCGGGTCAGATGTGTCGCTACGTGTGTGGTTTTACAAGTGTGACCCTGACAGACCGTAGTCTGTTGTTGAACGCCATTGCGAAGTTGTTACCTAGCGCATATGGCTAACGCGCTCCAATCGGATGGTAGAGCCTCAGGGGGACTGGGGAAAAAGGGACACTCTGATTAACATTATTTTTTATAATATACTTGCGGTTAGTAGTGATCTTGTTCCTCCTCCTTTGCTACCTATTGCGTCCGTGCCTGGCGTCCACTGTGTGCGCTGCTCAAGCCGATCCGGAAACAGTCCATTCTGTTTCCGGTTTGACATTAAAGGCGGGGGTAATCTTGTGTGGCGATCCTATTGGTCTACGGACACGTTGTCATGGTAATCTTGGCGTACCTTCGTTTTAGGGAGTTAGGACGCAGTGTTAACATTAACAATAATACAGTTTGATTTGGCGAGGTAGCTGGGGTCACAATTACAACGCAAGTCAATTAGTTGACATTGTTATGATGTTCACGATTCATGCACAATGATTAGTATTTTTCCTGAAATAGAATGGAATTCATTACCTTGCGCACCTATTTTATTTTACTTAACAGACTCTACCAAAGAGATTCCACCAAAGGAGCCCGATATAACAATTGGCAATTGTTCCAGATTACCTTTCCTAGGTCCAATTAACAAAGGGCTGTTAGGTGAGTGTCCAATCAACCCCTGTCGTTCGCTGGGGCTTTTAACGTGTTTTAAACTGTTCAATAACGTTATGCAAATCCACTCCTGATGGCTTACCTATTTAACCAACAGGCGCCACATCACACCCCTATCCAGTCCTTTGTCCTGAAGAAGACCCACAGCAGACCAATAAATAGGGCGTCCATAGGGTCGAAACGTCGACGATATTAAACCATTGGACCAGTTGAGAAAATCCAGTTTACAAGAGCCAACTGAAGTGGCATACTGGACTAATTCAAAATCGAATACATAAACTGACCGGCAAAATCCCTTCTCTCCCCCCTCTCCCTACCCCGCCGTCACTCATTTGTATATAAGTCACCACTGTTTTGTCACTTGTGCATAATATGTCACATTGCACTCATTGTATTTGATGCGCCGTTCAGTATAATTTAAATTTGATTGCTGATTTACTCTTTATGCATTATCGTAGGGTGTTCATGAGTGAAAAATAATTCAAAGATTAAATCTTTAAATACCCTTTACGTTTTTGGTTTGGATTTGCATCTTAATCACCCTTTCAAATGAAATATTGATTTAAGTAACCTGTAATTACATTTGAAATAATTCATTTACACTTTGAATCAATCAGGTTGCATACCCAATAATCCTCCACATAGCCATCAGGAACTGTGAGACCCCAAAAACCACAATTTGCCTGGTTTCAGACTTTATATTTATCAAAATGCGTCTAAATTCTCTTACCAAAGGTTTCAACATAGTGGTGCAACCCATTTATTTCTATACTATGGTGTGAGGGGCAAAAAAATAGAACATGCTCAATTGGTTCAATCCATGTGGTACAGAATGGACAATGACTGTATCTTGGGTTGGCCGATAGTCCCCAGCTGGCTGTAAACGTAGCAAGCAAAAGAGTCCCATATCTAAATTGTAGGTAGAGCTTCCTGGCGTTACTGAGCTCTATTTTATCCAGGAACTGCTCTGTCTCAAAACCTTCTTTTAGCATAAGAAAACCCTGCGTCAGAGGGCCCAAATTGGGCCAACTTTGCAATGAGCTCATTTTATGCAACCAATAGGCCCTCTTTATTTGATCTTTAGGGATCGCACTTGCCTCTTCTGGGGCGGGCCACAGGCGCTCAAGCCCAATATTCCCAAGGGTTGACCTCACATGCCTAACCCACAGGAGGTCTCCCACTCTTGGCAGGAGCAAGACCTCTGTCTGTTCCTGTTGGTAACGACTCAGTTCCGGGGTTGCCCAAATCCGTCTCCAGAACAGGAGAGGCCATAGCCTAACTATATCTGACACCTTTTTAAGCCTCCGATCAGGGGGAGCAATGGTGTGCTTTTTGGCAAATTATTTAATTGCCGCATAAATCAACTTTCTGCTGCAACCAAAGAGGATGCCTCCCTGTGCTCCCAAAAGTGCAATGCCATACAAAGTGGATCATAGCGATCCTAGCGATAGTTGTAAACTGCAAGGACCGGCAAGATGGGACGATATTGGGAGGCTTTAGATGTCTTCAATAATCCCCCAGTGGTTTGATCTAGTTTTAATCCACACCTTGCAATATGGGTCTGCCAATTAAAATGCTCAGCCAGAATAACACCCAAATATTCAAGAGTATGAACTCTCTCCAAGGGGTTCCCTCTCAGTGTGGGGATTCGGCGGGTGGAGTGGCAGGGGTTAAGGACACTGTACTTTGTTCTTGCACGGTTAATATTGTTAGCGTGGGAATTACTGGTGTAATTACCATTAATTTGATTGCTTCACTTCCAACAGAGGTCTCCAACTCTCCGCCAATTCTGTCTTTCGGTCAAGGGATCTTTGCCACTGTATTTGAATAGACTAAAAGTCAATTCACAAGTCATCTTCAAATAAATCATCAACTTACGTTTATTAAACGTGCTGTCAATGATTAGAGTTATGGTAAGATTTTAAAAGCTTTATTTCGAATTAAGACTGCTCCTCAGAGGAATATAAATTTGAGAAGTGGGCAACCCATTCCGTCATCGTGATATGATTTTCAACTGGGATAAACCCTTCACAAGAACCAGTGGAGAAAATAGTCCCAACAATATGTGGGTCTCGTCTTTTGGCTGCTGCAAGAAGGACGTCCCATTTCTCAATTCCATACTCTCTCTTAGCTGCCCGTATGCCATTTTTATATGCCACTCTAGCTGATTGGATCAAGAATCTATTGTTCAACTTAATAGCACCCGTTAGTGCTATCAAATTACTAGAACTAGATAGGGCCACACCATGATCTATAGGCATTTTTTACTATTGACATTAACTCCCATATTGCATCAGTAACCATTTTGTAGACCTAAGCAACCAATACCCTGTAGTGTGATAATGCGCTCCATTTTACTCTTCGTCTATTAGGGGCCAGAGTTAACCTTCTATCAAATAGCTCATTATTGTTTGGCTGAACTACAGAAATAAGGCTCTTCATTTCCAAGGCAAGCCCATTGTGGTCACTATCCTGGAGGGGTTGGACCACCATGTCTATTAGTTTATACCCTAATCTGACGTTAAGTAAAATATAATCAAGAAGGCTTGTACTCTGGGGTCTATTAAACATGTGTTTGCCTTCTTTGTCTGACCTTGACCTGCCATTACAGGACCTAAGTCCCTGATTCAGCATATGGGAGTTGAGTAGAAAGGCCAAAGGGGACCATCTTTTTATAGGTGAGATGTTTATTTTTTTTTAAACTGCATTTACCGTTTTCATACGTTATAACGATACAAACATGAGCGCTCACTGTCGTTGTATTAATTAGACAATGCAAGGACGTTGATCATTTAAGAGGCCAAAAAAAAATATATGTCAAGAGACAAAAATGGAAGGAAGAGAGACGATGAATGTTTGTAGAATGCAGTCCTGGTGGTGGTAAACAGAAAAAATATCGACTTCAAAATATTGAATGGACAAAATATCGAATGGACAGAATATAGTCATCAAAAATATCGTTTTTAAGGTAAGTAATGTAATATCGAATTTTTAAAATATAGAAAGTCAAAATATCGAAGTATATAATCTAGGTTAATAAAATTATCGCATTTTTAATAATATCGATTTTTTATAGTGTTTTTTATGTTATTATATGTGTGAAAAGTGTGTATTTATGTTATAATTTATTTTAATTAATGAATTTTATGTTATTTAATTTTTGCGTAATTTAATTGTGTAGCAGTTTGTGGGTTTATAGGGGAATAGGGTGGGAAGTAATTTAATTACAATTAATTAAATATGTAAATGTATTTATTGGTATTTATTTTGAATTAGTTGTTAATTAATTTTTATTTCGTAATTAATCACACTTTAATTGCCAATTAATTTTATTTAATTGATTAATTGATAATTATGTTACTTTTACTAATTTATCTTCTGTAGTGGGTTGTGGGTTTATAGGGGAATAGGGTGGGAAGTAATTTAATTATACTTAATTAAATAATTGAATTTATTTATTTGTATTTATTTTGAATTAATTGTTAATTAGTTTTTACATGCTAATTAATTAATTGTTAATTTGTAATACATTTTTATTAATAGCTAACTAATTGCAATAATTAATTTTAATTTGTATTTTTCATTGATTGATTATTATATTATATTAAACTGGTAATTACTTTTAATTAATTTTTTATAGATAATATATATATATATATATTTTCAAATAATATATGAAGTATTTACTTTCCCTACTGTTGCACTCACTGGAGTGGGAATAGTAATTTTTACCCCAACGCTATCCAACGCTTTCCCTACTGTTGCACTCTCTGGAGTGGGAATAGTAATTTTTACCCCTACGCTATCCAACGCTTTCCCTACTGTTGCACTCTCTGGAGTGGGAATAGTAATTTTTACCCCTACGCTATCCAACGCTTTCCCTACTGTTGCACTCACTGGAGTGGGAATAGTAATTTTTACCCCTACGCTACCCAACGCTTTCCCTACTGTTGCACTCACTGGAGTGGGAATAGTCATTTTTACCCCTACGCTATCCAACGCTTTCCCTACTGTTGCACTCTCTGGAGTGGGAATAGTAATTTTTACCCCTATGCTATCCAACGCTTTCCCTACTGTTGCACTCTCTGGAGTGTGAATAGTAATTTTTACCCCTACGCTATCCAACGCTTTCCCAACTGTTGCACTCACTGGAGTGGGAATAGTAATTTTTACCACTACGCTATCCAACGCTTTCCCTACTGTTGCACTCACTGGAGTGGGAACAGTAATTTTTACCCCTATGCTATCCAACGCTTTCCCTACTGTTGCACTCTCTGGAGTGGGAATAGTAATTGTTACGCTATCCTACGGTAATAATATTGTATATTTTTTAATAATATTATGTTAATACATATATATGTTTTAACAAATAAAATTATTATATTTTTTTATAACTTAAATTAATTATTTTATAATTTTAAGGTTATTTAAGTATTATTAAGTATATTTTAGTTATTTATTTTTAATATTTTTTTAATTTTACATTATTTTTAAGAAATTCGATATTTTTACAAAGTATATATTTTTAAACTATATTTTGGAGTCGATATTTTTGTACTTACCTGTTTGTAGATAGGATTTCGATATTTTGTCTGTCGATATTTTGGCATCGATATTTTTAGTAGTCTATATTTTGTCCCTCGATATTATGTCAGTGATCCCCTGGTGGTATGCCCACGTCCACAAGAGAGGGCCATCCGCTCCCAGCAGCCCAGCACTTAGCCCTCCCACAAATAAGGCAATGACAAACATCTGCCCATAAGCACGAAAAACAACTTCGATAGGTAGCAGAAACACATTTTTAAACAATGAATGTGGTAGATCAGACGTTCATCCCACTCCAGTCAGGACTATGCCCTGTTCGAGCTGAGAGCCAGTAGCTCCGTATAAACCCTAAATGGCCCCCATATGTCTTTGGGACATGAGGAGCGAGGCAATGTGGTGGAATAAATTTCACTGTTGGTGTTGCAAAACACTAGGCTGTTCAGCCAACTTTGTAGTGTGGGAACTGTTCTGTGGCCCCAGTGCAGTGCAATTTCCCTTTTGGCTAGTAGGAAACTAGTGGCGGCAAACCTCAGAATACCCTTAGGGAAGTTTGTCACATAGCCTAGTAGTGCAATCTCAGGAGTAGGAGTGAGGGTCAGTTCAATCATGTCTCCGAGTCCCTTATGTACGGCTTCCCAGTATGACTGTATCTTGGGACAGGTCCATGTGAGATGTGCGAATTGCATTTACGATAGTTTTGCGATCTGGATGGGTCAAGCCTGTGGGATCTTGCCGGAGTGATGTACATTGTACGCAGACTTTTAAAATGAAGCAGTTTATGCCTGCTATTTAAAGAGATGTCTTTCGTTACTGTACAACACTTGACCCATTGGTCGTCTGTGATGGGGCGCCCTAAGTCGTCTTCCCAGTGTTTACGGATCTTGTTCTCTGTGACTGCAATGATATCAGAGCTTGCCTTACATAGCGTAGATACGAGATGTATCCCTCTCTGACTCTCGATGATCATGGAGAGAGGGGCGAACAAATCTGGTTCAATGGGGTAACATAGCAGAGAGGCCTGCAACGCCGATCGGATTCGCCCCATAATGAAGCGGTCCATGAAGGTGGCGATGCATAAACATTCATCATCTGATACCGAGAAGATATGTCCTCAGGGAACAGGTCTCCCATTTTAGTAATGTCGAATTTAGTCAAGGTGCGCTGCACCAGTCTCTTCCCCGTGATTGGCAGCCAGAGGGCTTTGGGGATGGGCAAGGCAGATGAGTATAGGGGCATATTATCAAGGGGGTTTATCTCCGCTTTTTTGGCTTTAAAAGCCAAGAAAACGGAGATAAAATTATCTCCCTATTACCTAGCTGTCGCTAACACCAGTTAGCGACAGCTAGTAGGAGATAGCGACCATCTTGGGCCCCGCTTTGCATGTCAGTGATATTTATCACTAATGACATGCAAAGTGGGCGTGCCAAGATGTTAGCAACTGGAAACAGTTGCTAACATCGCTATCTCCTATTGCCAACTTATGGAGATATTCGCGCTAAGCGCGAATATCTCCAAAAGCTAACACCTGCCCCTGAGCAGTTCTTAGCCATGTTATCCAATGGTAGGTGGATAACATGGCTAAGAGCATTAGCTCAGTAATGCATGAATATCGCTGACTTTTCAGCGATATTCATGAATTTCGGACGATTTTTATCGCTTAGGATATAAACCTTGATAATAGCAAGGTTCCTAAGCGATGAAAATCGCCGCAGCTCGGCGATAAAAATATTGCCGCTAAGCCAACATAGCGATAATGATCGCTAGTTGTTGGTAATATGCCCCAAAGTGTAGTAGCGCCTGTGATCTGCTACAATTTCTCCTAAGCCCAGCTGGTGGTAGAGCATGATATATAGATATATATAGCCTGTATGCTGTGTTAAGTTAGCATGAGCTTTTTAGGAGTTTAAATGCCATTTTACCTTTCTGCTGATTTTGCACATGACACATAGTTGTTGCTTTAGCTTTGAGCTTAGTAGAATGTTTTCGATTCATATGCGAATAATATGTTGTTACACTGATATCAGCCTTGCTTGGCGAGCTGTGTCTGTACAGTGAGTGCTGAAACCTTAAAGGATATCTCAACACAGTAGTTGCTGTGAGCACTGATCTTCGCATGTTCCTAGACATAACATACATGCAGCTGCAGCCAAGTTCTGGCTTGAGGCGTGTTTTATATTGCTTTGCATAAGAGCACACAAACACACTTGATGGTGCTTCTCATGCAGAGAGCTGTTTGCTGATGATGTGATCCCTTACCACTAGGATCTTGAGGTATGGGGCCGCTCTGCTAAAACCCACAAGAGATCTTCTTAGATATAATATAATATACTAGCTAGGGAGGGTGAGAATTAGGTTTTGTTAAACCATATTCAGTTTAGCATAATAATATGCTTTCACCGTTTGTGTTCTAAGGACTAGTGACAAGAGTGTTCATGTGTTCCACGTTACCTGAGGTCTACTAAGTCCATGTTCTGGTTTATCTAAGCAGTGGGAGTTTATGATGACCAATGAGACACTGATTGCTCGTCTGGTAGGGGATTTTTGGGTACTAAGGTGAGTTTTGGCACACCCTAATTCACTGAGGTTCCAAACCTCTATGCACAGTTCTGTCTGAGCACGGAATCCCTGCGACAAGCATTTGTATGTCATTGGGGTCTCTGGGTACGCCCTTGGGCAACACAGCAGACAGCTTTCCAGGCAGTACGAAGTCTGCTTCTGGGCGGAGATATGGGATCCTAACGTTTGGGTGGTACCAAGCGAAGGCGAAGCTGCATTGGGCCACTAAGTAGTATAGCTGAAAGTTGGGCACTCCAAATCCCCTCTTTCATAAGGAAGGGTCAGCACTGCCTGCCTACCAAGACTAATCTGATAAGATGTGAGCACAGTGTTGAAAAGAAGCTGTTCAAGAGGGGTATGGGGATATTATTTCAGAGATATAAAAATTTGGGGAGCACAATCATCTTGATTAGTGTTAATATACCAGGGATGGACAGCGAAAGTCGCAGCCACCGCTCCACCTGAGCCTCAAGGGCGTTGATTGCTTTTCCATAATTCAGGTGGAGGATATTAGCTGTGTCTAAATGGATGTAAATGCCTAAATACTTAATGGAGTCAGTGCACCACTCCAGGGGGAATTCACACTCCCACTGCAGTGTGCTTGAGGTTAGAGGAAATATGACTGACTTGCGCCAGTTGATGCCTCGGCCAGAATCTGATTATTTTCCTTATAAGGGGTTCCAAATTGAAGTGTGGCTCCCTGATGTAAAGAATGGTATCGTCCGCATAAAGTGAAACCAATAGGGTGCCAGAGTTGAATTGGAGGCCCCTCTGTAAGTGCTTCTCCTGGAAATGCCAGATCTGGGGTTCCACAGCAAGAACAAACAATAACGGAGACAGGGGGCAGCCATGTCGCGTGCCACGGGATAGAGAGAAGGGGCGGGAGAGTGTACCGTTCAGGGGAAGTCTCGCTGTGGGGCGGTTGTGCAATAGTTTAGTATTGGCAATAAATCTCATAGGCATCCCCATGCAGCTCATGACCAACACAAAGAAGGGCCACTCTAGGGAGTCGAAAGCCTTTTCAGTGTCCAACAAAATAGCGGCTGCTGGGACCTCAGGGTTTATTCTATGGAGTATCGAAAACAGCGTCCTAAGATTTAAGGAAGTGGATCGATGGGGGACAAAGCCAGATTGGGCTGGGCACATATTGAATTCCATCAGGAGGGACAAGCGCATTGCGAGAATCTTGGCCAGAATTTTACAGTCTAAGTTTAATAAGGACAGGGGTCGATAAGACCCACATAGCGATGGGTCCTTGCCAGGTTTGGGAAGGAGAATAATGAGAGCCTCGCGAAGAGTAGTGGGCAAGATTTGCCTCTGAAGAGCCTCTGTGTAAACCTCAATCAGTTGAGATGCCAGTAGGCCCTTATACGCCTTATATAAGTCCCCTGTAAATCCATCCAGACCAGGGGCAGAGGAGCCTCGAAGGGCCTCGATGGCACTGATTACCTCGTCCTCTGAGATTGGCTCGGCCAAGAAGTCCTACATATGTTTCTCTTGATAGACTAGTGCAATCTCTGATAGGTATGTTTCCTGTGCAGTGGGATCAGGTCCTACTCTAGAGGTGTACAGAGAGGCATAATAGTCGAGGAATTCATTGTGTATCTCCGAGGTGTCTGTGAGTGTCTAGTCAGTGTAGGGCCTCAATTCAGTGAGGTAGGCTTTGCTGTATGGGGGGGGCAAAGCATCTGCCCTAGTACCTGGCCCGGCCACTTACCTTTGCCATAGCGGCGTGCAGTGTCATATTTACCTAAAAAATGTATCTCGCGATCTGCCGACTCCCTGTATTCGGTGTGGAGGGCTAATCAGAGGGCAGCTTCCTCAGGGTTGGAGTTGTTTATTGCAGCGCTATCAATGTCCCTCAGATCTCGACGTTGCAGTGGAGGAGTGTGGCTCACTGATTAGAGCGGCAGACCCTGATGCAGAGGTCTGGCCCGGGACCAGGGTTCAATTCCCGACACAGCAGGGTCCTGAGCCCTAAAATGTCCATGGACTCGATAATTCTCGCCTCGGTGCCTACTCTAATCATGGGGTCCCACGCTGCAACTCTGGGCAATAGCTTGCTTAATCTCCACTACGGCGGCCCACCCGCTGCGGGATGCCTGGCTTTCACCTTGGGGATGCCCAGTAGGGGTTATCTCACAGGGAAAAAGCCAGGACGGGTTCCCAAGGCAAGCGCCTTGATGCCTTCGGGTGATACGTGCGCTATATAAGTCGCAATACATTTACATTTATAGAGCCTTTAACACCCCGGCATGTTTGGCAATACAGACGCCCCTAATATATGCTTCAAACCCTTCCCATAGAACTACACAGGAGTCAACCAAGCTGGTATCGATGGCAAAATACTCTTCAATAGCTTCGTACACTTCAGAGTGAAAGAGGTCGTCATTGAGGGCTCGACTAGGAAACCTCCATTGTCTCTCATATCCATCAGGTCTGAGCACCCTAAGGAGGAGCTTAACTGCAGAGTGATCGGAAAATGTTCTCAAAAGGGTATCGATTGATTGGTACCAGCAGAATATACCCCGGTGAAATGAGCCAGTAATCTATCCAAGTGTTATGTTGGCCGGCATAATATGTGTAGGCAGTGGTGGAGGGGTTGCGCCTTTGCCATATGTCAAAGAATGTTAGTCGTTCTCATAGATCAAGGAGCGCTCGGTGAGCTTGCGGTTTAATGCCAGGGGATTTAGTGGTGCGGTCTAGGGTGGGGTTCAGGAGCAAGTTGAAGTCACCTCCCACCAGCAACAGGACCGAGTCTAATTGTACAAGCTAGGCGTGTAAGGAATGAAAAAATTCTGCCGAGACAGTGTTTGGGTCATAATCACACACAAGGTGACCCATTAGTGACCCAGTGACAATTGTGTACCTACTCTCGCTGTCTCCGATGGTGGAGTGAAGACTGAAGGGCACCCTTTTGTCAATGAGTATTGCTGTGCCACAGGCATAATTGCTGAAGATCCAAAAATGTCTGTGTGGGCCCCAGCTGGAGGCAAAACATGCAGAGTCAGATTTGGGAAGGTGCGTTTCCTGCAACAATGCAATGTTGATGTTGTGCTGTAGCAAATAGTAAACAACATGTTGTTTCATCGGTTGTCATTAAGACAGTCCAAGACAGTAGGGACAAACCGGAGGGACCACTAACATTACCTAACTGAGCCATCTAATAGTCTTGACATACATGATCAACATAAACATCGTTGATAAGTGTTAAATTGGACAGCGAGCATAGCAGTAAAAAACTCAAAACACTTGTAGGAGAAAAATTGCCCCCCTCCACCCAACCTCGCCGCAGAAAAAACGAGGCATGACCCACATCAAACAACACAACATGATATAGCAAGAAACTTTAAGCTGGAATGAGAAATCCCTGTATTGGCATATCCATATCTCTAGAAACAGATCAACGGTGTACACGATGACTGGTGGCAACGCTACGCCAGTCGACCAGCCAACTGAAACATTTTGTAATGGTAAGTGTTATTATCCCAATTTTAGATGAGTTAACAAGGAACAATGTACAGTGTGGTGAAATCAACCGGTGCCTGCACTCAAAAAAAGTTACATGCTTGCGTTGGAGCCGCTACATGGAGTTGAGGACCTGTCCACATCAGTGATTGCCCAGTTGTTGTTTTTTTTATGTGATTGGCGGATTTCCTGCGCCTCAGTAGGGTTGTTGAAAATGCGGGCCCGGCCATTCACATCTACTCGCAATCTAGCAGGGTAAAGCATGCCATACTTCAGATTTAAATTCCTTAGAGTGGCCAAAACCCCATTGTATTTCCAACGGGCCTCTTGCACCATGACTAATTTAGAGCCCTGCCATGTGGTATCATCACGTTCTCTGTCGAGGCGCAGCGCAGTGTCACAATCTCTGTAGTACATGATATGTGCAATGATAAGTCTCGGAGGGCAGCCAGGATAGGCCGGGGGCCCGGAGTGCGGTGAGCGCTCTCCACCACAAACCCCAGGGTAAATGACTCCCACCCGAACATGTCAGCGAGCAGGTGAGCAAGGTTTCAACAAAAAGGTCAAGGTTGGCGGTGGCAATAGTCTCCGGCACCCCTAAAATGCGAACATTGCTTCACCTGCTGCGTGCTTCAGGTCTTCAATTTTGATCGCCACGTCCTTGAGGATGCGCTCCATGCGATCTAGTCGTTTGAGGGACTGCGCAGTGCCATCCTCAATGTCCGATATGTGCACCTCTGCCACATCCAGGCGCCTATCGTGAACTTGAATTTTAGCCCCCAGGCTCTCAAGACGTTTGTCCAAGGTATTGAATCGCCCATGCAGTGCCCTAAAACCCGCCCTCATCTCCTGCAGTGATGAAGAGGATTGAGCAGAGGGGTCGTCAATGTGGTCTGAGTCCTGGCCGCCATCCGCCATGTTGGAGCTGCCCTCTGGATCCTTCTCAGCAAGCTTTTCAAAAGGGAGGGTCCTCTGCTTAGGATCTTTGCGGCCAAAGCCGCTGTGTAATTACTCAGGAGAGGCGGCAGGAAAATGATCCCCAAGCTATGGGCAGGTATAAACACACTAGGACCTGCAACCAACTGCTTAGAAGGGGGAATGGAGGCAGGGCCCCAGGCACAGATAGAGAGGTGAGCCGATGGGCAAAGCAGTATTAGAACAGGTACTCATGGGCACCCTGGGATCAAGCATGCTGGCTGACACTCTCTGTGGTGTAAAACGTGGCCAATATTTAAGTTCAGCGTTGTGGAGCCCCAGAATCGGCAGGCAGAGGGCCGGGAGCAGGCAACTTGTTCTGTACGGGTAGTGGCGTGCAAGCCAAGGCTCCTCTCCATAATCCTCCGAGTGCCGGGAAACCGGTGTAGGGGATACCACGCCTCGATCTGTAGAGATCGCTGTGGGCACCACACTATGAGCGATCTAATGACGCTGAGCTGGATTAAATCACTTCTGCATTTATGGGGGATATTTCCACTGGGCTGGATCGGCCGGCAGAGCTTCAACGCTGCGGAGCCATTTTGGTCACCGGCTTGGCCATGCCCCCTAGGCAAGATGGTTAGTGCAGGTATAAGCAACAATTGATCTTCCTCAGTTAATTGGAGCTCAATTTTAGCATCAAGGGGCTCAACCTGTCAGTTGAAATTGCCCCACACAATCTTAACGGCCTGTACTGAGAGTTGGCCCAGATGGGTGGATAACATTTGGATCACTCCAGATTCAGAATTGCTTGCCGAGGGCCTACAATAAACATTGTAAATATAACATGCATCCATACCTGGAGAGCCCAGATTAATAGACAACAAATCTGGAGAATTCTGCTTGATTTCATTGATGGTACACATTAAAGTTGTTTTAGCCCAAATTGTTATGTCCCCCCTCTGGCCTGCGTCTTCCTAATGAGATAGCCTCCTTACTGAATTAAATAAACCCTGTGCTGTGCATAAGGCTAGTCGACGAAGTTTCTTGAAATAAACATATGTCGTATGCATCGACAAAGTCACACCACTCGGGGCAAGACAGCTTGGACGGTAGCCCAGCTACGTTCCAGGATGCCAATCTGATGGTTAAGGTAGAATGAGCCCTATCCACACACGTGCTCCACCATCAACGGTGTTAAGTAGATCAAGCAATCACAAAAAGATTCTGGACAGAGTGCTGAAACTTGTCAACCACTCACCCTCAGTCAAGAGATCTGGGCTGAATCCATAGTTCTTTTGCTCACTATGTTACTTCAGTTTGGACTCAGCCATATGCAAATCAGTCTTGACCTTACTCCTCATGGGAACAGTCCTTCCCGAATTGCCAGTCCAGGTCCTCCCTGGACTTGAAACAAGCATCCTGGGACCAGTATCAGGATATTTATTTATTTATTTATTTATTTTCGCAATTTTTATAGCGCAACAAATACCCTGGGGTGTCTCGGCGCTTGTGGAGCTACTGGAAATCAGTCATTAACTTACTGGTTAAACAACCAAGTTTTTAAGAGCCTACGAAAGCTCATCAGGTTCGGGGCAGTTTTAATAGCCAGTGGCAAGAGATTACAGAGTTTTGGAGTGGCCACCAAAAAGCGCCTGTCTCCCCAGGTGGCAGTTCTTGTATGCGGTACAGGCAGGAGACAGATGTTAGCTGATCTTAGTTGCCTTTTAGGGGTGTACAGCTGAAAAGCTTCTGTGAGAAACCTAGGTCCGACGCCATGTACTGCCTTATAGGCAATGCAGAGGGCCTTAAACTTGATACGGCTCTTGACTCTCAGCCAGTAAAGATGACGAATGGCAGGAGTGGTGGGTTTGCGACGAGGAATGTTAAGAAGAATCCTTGCAGCCGCATTCTGAATAGACTGCAACTTCGTTAGGACACGCTTCTGTGTGTTTAAAAAGAGAGCGTTCCCATAGTCTATTTTAGAGAAAACTAAAGTAGAGACCAGGGTCTTCCCAACTGAGGTAGGGAGGTAAGGCAGTAGTTTCTTAATTTTTTTCAAAATGAAGAATGCTGAAGAAACAACCTTGTTTGTGTGGAGGTCAAAGGACAGTTTGCTGTCAAAGATCACTCCCAGGTTTCTGGCCTTTTCTACTGGGACAGGTGGTGGGCCCAGCTTTTCAGGCCACCAGATAGGAGACCATTCGGGAGAGAGCCTGCCGAAGGTCATGATCTCGGTCTTGTCCGAGTTAAGCCTCAGACAGTTCGAGGCCATCCAGGTACTGACCTCGAGCATGGCTATCTGGAAGTTGGCTGCCACAGTGGGGCCATCTCTGTGGATTGCCAGAACCAGCTGGGTATCATCTGCGTAAGATGTAAGTCGTACCCAATGGGCCTTTATTACCCTTGCTAAGTCCGCTACGTAGATGTTAAATAGCATAGGACTTAGCGAGGAGCCCTGTGGGACTCCACAAGGGAGTGCAGAGATAGGGGAGTAAAACTCTCCCAGCCTCACTGTTTGGGTACGGTTTTCCAGGAAAGATGAAATGAGGTCCCTGGCCAAGCCATTTATCCCCAGGGCTGTGACACGGTCGACCAGAATAGCATGGTCGACCGTGTCAAAGGCTGCAGACAAATCCAAAAGGATTAGGACAGCCGCCCCTCCCTGGTCCATGATAGCCCTGATCTCATCTGAGGCCTTTATCAATGCGGTCTCTGTTCCATGCCCTTTCCTGAATCCAAACTGCGTTTCGTCGAGGAGTTGGTGAACCTCGACGAACTCTGAGAGTTGTTTGTTCATCAGAGATTCGCATATTTTGTCAGGAAAGGGCAGACACGCAATGGGTCTGTAACTGGCCACAGCTGTAGGGTCCAGGGAAGGTTTTTTCAGGAGGGGTTTAATCACCGCCTTCTTCCAAGGACTCGGGTAGTGACCTGTCTGGAATGCAGTATTGCAGATTTCCATGAGTGGGCGTGAGATCACTTCTGTGAGTTTTGCCATCACGGAAGGAGGACAGGGGTCCAAAGGGGAGCCAGACTTAGTAGTGGAAATGAGTCTGATAATATTGTATTGTGTGGTGGGCGTGAAACAGGGAAAGCGATCATGGTTATGATTAGAGATTGCTTCTTCCTCAGTACAGACTCTGTGTTTAGTCCTGGTTTCCCCTTCAAAAGAGGAATATATATCTGCCACCTTTGTGGTAAAAAATGTGGAGAGATCATTGCAGAAGGTCTGTGAGGGTTCGACCCCCAGTCCCGTGGGAGGAGTGGACAGGGTCGTGACGACAGAGAACAGCTCTCTTGCAGAATTAGTGGCATTCTCTATTTGTGCCGAAAAAATGACAGTTTTTCGGGCAATAATCGCCTTTTTATATATCGTGAGGGCATCTTTATAAGTTTGTTTGGCTATGGGGCAGTAGGCTTTCCTCCAATGCCTTTCTAAATTCCTGCAGTGTTGCGGCTGGAGTCTAAGATCTTCCGTATACCAAGCGGCCGACGGAGATGCTCTATTGGGTCTCGTGAGTTTCTCCGGGGCCACTTGATCCGCGGCACTCCGAATCCAGTCCTGGAATTCAGAGGCTGATAGTGGAGGGATGTCACCTCCCTGAGGGCAGGAAGAGGTCAAGGAATCTAGCATCTGAGGAATATCCGCATTCTTCCAAGCTCGAGTCCCGATCTTGGTTCGTGGTCTGGGGGGAGGAAGATTTGTGGTCCGGATATGTAACTCAAATATAATAGCCCTATGGTCTGACCACGTGATAGGGGTGATGTCCAGTACAGAGATATCAGGATTATTTGTGAAAGGCCATCTAGGGTATGTCCCGCCTGATGTGTGATGCCCTTAACCAATTGATGCAATCCCAAGTTTGAGAGATCAGCAATTAGTTGAATGGTATCAGGGTTGTCCTTCTCTTCCAAATAAAAGTTAAAATTTCCCAGTACCATATATTTATCAGAACTTATAATATAATCATTAAAGTCTGAAAAAGTGGAGAGAAAGGGGTTTCGGGGAGCAGGAGGTCGATATAGTAAGATTCCTTTCAGGGCTTGTTTAGAGTTAATGCCGATAGCAAAGGTAGCTGCTTCGCAGTTGGCGGAATTTATGGGATCCAAGGTGGTACGGTATTTATCCTTATAAATAATAGCGAGTCCACCACCTCTTCCTATGGGTCTGTCGTGTCTAGCTACACTATATCCATCAGGGGTTGCAGCGCAGAAATCCGGCCCTGACCCGGCATCTGCCCAGGTTTCGGTGGCAAATAGTAAATCCAGGTCATGGGCGAGAATAAACTCGTTAATCTGGAGACTATGAGATGGAAGAGATCGTGTATTAATAAGCGCAGCTCGACAGCTATGAGAGAGAGTGTTCTCCGAAACATGTGACGGGGTGTAGTTAGGGTCTACATGGACTGATGGATGAGATTGTGGAAATTGGTAGCTACACCCCGGACACGGGGGGGGACAAGCGCCCATCGCAGCGGTAAAAAGAACAGGGATGCAGTCTTGATGTACATTACCATGGTTCAGCTCTTTTAAATGCTGAGGAGAATAACGCAGTCGGGGACCAGGGGTTGTGGCCCTGGGCCGTGTCCGGCCGCGGACGGGCGCAGACGGGCTTGGCTTTGGCGCAGCTTCGGCGCGCGCCCGCTGCGCCAGCCCGCTGCGCCGTCTGGACATGGTACTAGATTTATAGAGCGTGAGGAGGGTGGGAGGCCGGCGCGACTAAAGCGCAGCCCCAGCCCACCCCCAAGATGGCGCCCGCCCGCGCCTTCCGCGAAAACAAAGCGGCTAGGCGAGGCAAAGAGAGGAGGATTAAAGCGTGAGGAAGGTGTTAGTGTGCCTGATCTCAATTCCCTTATTTAAACAGTCTAGTTAAAAGCCCCCAAGAAAAATCACCACATAAATTTCAAAAATGCTTAAAATCGATATTCACGAACTCATTAATGCAGCAAATTGAAAACTGAACACAGTTGGCTCGCAGCCCTAGTACTCCCGACTAGGGAGAGCTCTGAAGGCAGCGAGCGGCGGAAAAGCTCCCAGCTAAGTAGTCTGGGAGGGCGGGAGGCCGGCGCGACTAGAGCGCAGCCCCAGCCCACCCCCAAGATGGCGCCCGCCGCCACCTTCCGCGAAAACAAAGCGGCTAGGCGAGGCAAAGAGAGGAGGATTAAAGCGTGAGGAAGGTGTTAGTGTGCCTGATCTCAATTCCCTTATTTAAACAGTCTAGTTAAAAGCCCCCAAGAAAAATCACCACATAAATTTTAAAAATGCTTAAAATCGATATTCACGAACTCATTAATGCAGCAAATTGAAAACTGAACACAGTTGGCTCGCAGCCCTAGTACTCACCCCTCATCAACCAGGCTACCTTAAATCCAGTGGCACAGCGAGCATGGGACCCTTGGCCACTTCGAGCAAACGTAGAAAAAGATGAAGGACATAGTGATGAAACTTTTCAACCACTCATCCTCAGTCAAGAGATTTAGGTTAAATTAATTTTTCTTTTGCTCACTATGCCACCCAGTTTGGACCCAGCCATATGCAAATTAGTATTGACCCTGCTCCTCATGGGAACTGTCCAGCCCGAACTGCTAGGCCAGGTCCTCCCTGGATTGAAATCAAGCATGCTGGGACAGGTATTGGTATCACCCCATATCAGCCAGGCTACCTTGAATCCAGTGGCACAGTGAGCAAGGGACCTAAGTCTGGGCAAATCCATGCCCACTTAAAGTGAACATATGAAACACAACAAGGTGACAGGTGGGGTGCTGAAACTTTTCAACCACTCACCCCCAGTCAAGAGATCTGGGTTGAATCCATCATTCTTTTGCACACTAAGCCACCCCAGTTTGGACCCAGCCATATGCAAATCACTTTTGACCCTGATCCTAATGGGAACAGTCCAGCCCGAACTGTCAGGACAGGTCCTTCCTGGACAGGAAAAAAGCATCCTGGGACCGGTTAAGTAGATCAAGCCCATCCCAATCCATACACACATTCGACTTATCAATGTCATGAAAAGGAACAATTCCTGCCCTGGGGCACACTTTGGCTATCATCATAGGATGGCACATACTCGGCCGTGTCCGGGCTTGTAAAAATAGCCCAGAAGCAATAAGGCAATATTACGGGTTTCCAGCTGGTTGTTCATTTGCCCAAAGAGCAATTGCTGTACCAAATAAGGCGATCAGATCTAAAGATGATAATGGTCCTGTCCTCTTGCCTATCCTTAGGTCCCCCACCAAGCCAGCCCACCCTCCTTGTCAACAGGATGTTTCTTGCCATAGCCAACGGAAAATGTCTATGGTGGCCCAATCAGTTCAGTGTCTTGCTGAACAAATCAGCCCAGGACTCTCTTTGATCCAGTCTAAATGGGGGTACATCAAAACAGAATTTCACGTAAGGACACTAAGCTGGGGGTAGATTATTGACTGGCTGCATTGTCACTTTTGAGGGGCCACTCCAGCCATTGCCATCCAAATCCTGGGCTTTGTTGGTAATGTCTGCCTTTGGTTGTGAATAACTACTGGCTTGCAGGTGCAACAGTCCCTCTTTTGCTTTTATTTCATAGTATTAGAGACCAGCTTTGGTGAATGGAGCTCTAGGAATTGGGGACTCAGATGGAGCTCTAGGAATTGGGGGCACCACTGGGCCAGGTTGGTACCTTACAGGGTTTCTTTGGTGTGCTACTTTATCCTCCATCTCGCCTGTACTTGTAACTGAAGACCTGCTAATGCCCTGGGTGGAGGATTCTCATGTACGTTTCATGTTAGTCAGCGTGGACTCAATGCATCAAGCCAAAGCAATATAGGAGATAATTCTGCCCGCAATACGGTGATTACTTTATCCAAACAACCCTCAATCATGCTTCTTGCTCCTAAGGTTCCAGTCAAGTAAGCCAACGGTGATAAATTGGTTGAGGCTGCTGTTTCCACTGGCCATGGCTTGATAAGTCGCTTGGAGTCCTTAGCCGCTGCAGGTTGGAGCAGGCTATCAGGTGGACAAGATGTTGTAAGAAGGGAGGATAGTCCTGGGTCACTTGTGGCTAAAAGCGATGAGGTACAGCTTAAGTGTGCTTATGGGAGGAGCAGTCAAAGAACACGGAGCCGTGAAATGCCTATGGAGTCTATCACTGTGGAGGAACCAAGAAAGAACCTAAGTTCTGCAGGGTCGATTTTACTGCTTATCACACACTGCTCACTGAATCATTAAATATATTGAGGAGGATTTGGCTGGTGGCGTAGCAGTGTCGTGTCTGTACCTCCTGCCAGTTTTATCTTCAACATTTTAGCTGTAGTGTCACGAGTGGGGCTTCAATTAGATTGTAAGAGCAGGCAAGCAAGTTAACGTGATCCAAAAATAATATCAAACAGGGGTGGCCCAGCCCAGCCTCCTCTGGGCTCAGACTGGCATGGAAGGGCTGCCTTTGGCCTGGTCTTTGCCAGGGCACAGCCCGTAAGTGGTCCATGTGGTGGGAGGGAGTGCATCACTTTATAGCACCTGATGGCAAGCGCTTCTCTCCTTGCAACTGGCGTCTCCAAGCACAGGTAGATCTGGGTTGGAAGCCCATTGAAGCTGTAGGTCCCAAAGATAGCATTCTCAAAATCTCAAGTTTTAAATTCTCACTATTTGTTCTTATACCTTGAAAGACCACGTCAGTCAAGAGGAGGTTAGCAATGATGACCTTGAACTTGGAATTGCTCATCAGAAATGCTAGGATCATAATCATGTGTAATCATTTTTCCTTGTTTAAATTTGCTGTTTTCATTAGTAGAAATGCTCACATACTGTCACATTGTTAAACACATTATTGGACACAATTTTGCTTCTGATGACCTTGGGATAGACACGATATTGATGTGTTAAGTATTGTCAACAAAGTAGAAACAATTTACAAAAAAGAGAATGCTATTCCAATTAATTTATTTTCCAGCAGCTAGTTTTCTACAAGGACAAAATTCCAATAGAGTAAATTTAGTTTTTATTCTTTGACCCTTATTTTGTTGAACAATTGAAATAGTTGCATACAACTTTAGTAATCTTAGAAGTTATGAGGTGAGCTGTGGTCCTAGATATGAGAGTCTTTATATATTTTTTGACTTCCCCTCTTCCTGTTCAATTAATACTCTGACACTTTGGATTAACAAAGAATGGCCTCACAGATTCACTTATAAGAAGAAGGACTTTAGCATAACTTATTTTGAATTACTATTCTGTTGTCACGCCTCTGCATAGTGTTGTGTGTAATTCACAACGTTAACTGTATTGCCCTTCTATTTCCATACATTTCACAAATATTCTTTTTTAGTGCCATTTACTCATAGGTCAAAACCATTTCCAAAGTAGAAATAATTGAGTGGATGTGGTTACCTTCAGTACATTCACATAAGGTTAAACAACAATTTCTATTACAGAACACCAATGCTTTTATTTCACTTTTTAAAATTGGGGCTTCTGTTTGTTTCCTTAACATATGTTTAATGGGCCATCTTTTAATGGTCAACTGTATGCGATTATTGTCTGATTACCCTAAGCAGTGTATACTAAGTAATCGATTTATTCTTTCTGCATTATCTTAGGTTGTTTGATACAAAGTAACGCACTTTTGGAACATTTTTAATCAACTGTCACCAGCAAAAAATTCTTCTTTTGTTTCAATATTTCAACATTCATCAATAATTTGCACATATCCCTAATGAAACGTATTGTAAAAATAAGGCATATAAATCAATGTATCCAAAATCCCCTGAAACCACACACAGTTTTGCTGGCCTCAAGTGTCCCACAACTGTCTGCTCATTTCGGTTTTTTGTACTGCCCCTCCACAAGGCTAGTGTGAGGCCATCTTGTGCAAACATTCCAGCATGTGCATGGCTCTAGCTGTCTTTACTCCATAAACAACAAAGATTCGTGCATAACATAATCTGACAAAGTACTAGGACTTCTCGAATCAATGACTGGCTTTGCTGAAACAATGTTCTGGTCTGTTTCATGCTACTAAATTGCATCCATAAAAAGCAGCATACATTAATTTAAATGAAGCACAAACAAACATACATTTTTGAAGCATACCATAACATAAACCAGTAACATAAGCATGTTTTACCTTGTAAGTGCTTCATTTCATTGGGACATCATACCCATATGACCTGTATCAAGCAGTAGGAAACATCCTTTCCATGTGCTTAAACACACATCAGAGAACACTTTTAGAAAAGGAGTTGACTCCGTGCCAAAGGTACAGGCAGAAGCGGTGAGTATGCACATGTTGAATCAGAAAACACACTCCTTAGCTTAAAGGTTCCAAATTAAAGCTAAGACTAAACTCATATGCTACAAGCCTTTTAACTTTCAATTGGGTATTCAATGCTCGATAATTATTCAATACCAAACAGGTTAATAGATAAGGAAATAACAATTGGCAATAAAACTAGCGCCTGACTTACAAAAGTAAAATTAACTCCAAGGGTATTTACATAAATCAGCATTTTATCTGTGGAGAATCAACTTCTACTACACCCATATTATATAATAGAGTTACTTCCTCATTGTATATTGTGGAGCAAAGCTCCTATTGGCAGGAATACTTTTCAAAACTACAATCTTGAGAATACGATTCAAAATGCTTGGGAATAACCACAAAATTCTGACATCGCCACTTTAAATGGAAGAACCACCTCTATCTGCCCTCCATACTTATTCAAGCAAAAAAGACACCCAATAGACAGATATTTTAACATGAATAATTCGATTTTTAGAATTGTTTACTTATTACTATGGCTTCCCGGGTGAAAATGAAATGAGTCGAAAACACACCAGCTGGGGTTGTAAAACATCTTCATGGAGCAAACATTTTTTCATCCTGTTTGACGTGAAATGTGATGGCTGACATTTTAATAAGGCTAATGATGACATATGTAATGATATTCTGGGTTATGTAAAGTAATAGTGTATTAACAGATTTTAATAATATGCCAGTATAAAAAGTTTATAGGGTTCATTCAGAAAAGCTCATTCCATTAAAAAAACAACTTGAGCAATCTTGGAAACAAGGGCAACGCATATATAACAATGAAAACTGTTGAAAAATATTGAAATTGAAAGAAAAGTGTCCTAATTGTCATTGGCATGTGCACACACGCAGCAATCAGGAATTCCGAAACAGAATTATTTGACAGAACGTGTACTTTTGAAGATCCTACAGAGCTAAGAAAATGAATCCACGTCCATAAAGGAACGGAGCAAAACTTGATTGTTTTCTTACCTGTTCTTTCTTTTGTCCCACAGGTCTCTACTACGTATCTTGTTTGACGATGACATCTATATCCGCATTGTCCATTTGTTATGTTGAGTTGCTTCACTCCGTTGCGTTGTCTTTTCCAATGTTCGGTAAGTTCCCTTCCACTGTGTTGCTTGTGTTTACGTTTTTAGATTACAGTTTTCTGATTTTCTGATGTCATTAAATCTGTTCTTCCTCAGTGTCCCTCTCTGGGGTGGCCTCTGCCCCTTTCGCCCCCCCCCCCAACTCCCCAACTCACATTAATGGTCTTATTGTTTGTGAATACTATGACTAAAGCCTTTTGGCTTTTTTTAATCATTTTTTCTGTTACATCTCAAAGGAGACTGTGTTCTCCTTTTGCTTTTCCTCTCCGTCCCCTTCACCCTTCACCCCTCTTTTTTCTTTTTCTTTTTTCCTTTCTTCTATTTCCTAAACTTTTCTGCAGCTTTTCTCTGTCACTATGTTTTTACTTTGTGTTTTTTCTTTATGCTATCCCTGGAATGTTTACTTGGTTACATCAGTCTAGCTGTTTTTCTCTCATTCCTATCTCTCAGATCTTATTTTTCATTATATTCTGGTCTACATCTGTTCCGCTCTTTTTTAGATTTACTTCTATTTAGGACTTGCATTGCTTATTCCTACTTTGCCTTTTGCATTCCATCTATTATACCTCTTTCAAGTTTTATATAGTTATGTGCTTTATTTGGATTACGTTTTCCCAATGAATGGTCTACATATTATCTCTTTCAATGTCAAGGATATCTGTAATCCAATTGAAAAACAGCTTTTACTATCTCACCTTGCTAAATTGAAATGCCATGTAGCGTTATTGCAGGAAACACACCTTAAAGAACGGGACTTGTCTTCCTTAAGTAAATTATGGGTTGGAGATGACTTTTGTTCCCCAGCAGTTAATAACAAAAATTGTGCAGTAATATTGTTTCACAAATCATTACCTGTTTGTTTGCAAAATGAGGTCAAGGACACTAACGGCAGATGGCTTTTATTGAATGCTAAAGTTAACAATACTCAATTCTCTTTCTGTAATGTATATGGTCCCAATGGTATTGATTTAACATTCTGGTATGATTTCTCCACTCCTTTCTACTCATGCCTCAGAAAATTTGATTGTGGGAGGTGACTGCAATCAACTTATGGATCCTTTTTTAGATCGAAAATCCCAAACTAAATGTATCCCCAATAGAATGCAAAAGACTTTCCACAAGGCAAGTACATCTAGAGGGTTGTTGGATGCATGGAGAAATTCCCACCCCGATGTCCTTGAATTTTCCTTTTCTCCCCTGTTCATAGGTCTCACTCCCGAATGGATTACATATTTCTCACCCAATCATCTCTTCAATGTATGACGAATGCTGAGATTGGATCCATTCTCATGTCTGATCATACCCCTGTCATATTAGATATGGAATACCCCCCCCACACACACCTACCTTACTCATATGGCGTTTTAATAATGGTCTCCTGTTGGACACTCAATTTGTTGAACAATTTACACAGTTTATGCAGGAGTTTTTCAATAATAATTTCTCCTCTGTTCCACAATTCCACCTTACTTGGGATGCCTATAAAGCCTCTGCTAGAGGATTTATAATAGCGTTTGTCTCCCGGAAAAAAAGAAGGTACTTACGGCTGCAACATTAATTCTAAAACAAATCAAGGCCCTAGTGCACGAATATTTTACTACAAATTGCTCTGATACCTTTTCTAATCTCATTGAAGCTAAAATGCAATACAATGAACAATCCTGGGACAATGCCTATAATAACTTGTTAAAATTTATTGCAAAAATGTATGGTGGTCGGAATAAAGCTGGCAAATCCCTAGTCAATTATTTTAAAATTAAAAAACAAAAATCCAAAATCGTTGCTAACACAGATAGCAAAGGAATTAGACACATTACAGATACTAAAATCTCGGCGCGAGATTGCTTCGCTCCGAGGCTGCTTCTGAGATACCTGGACACAGCGCTGCTGTTGCTAGGCGCCTGAAAACTTGTTGCTCGATCCAGCTTGGCCGCGATCTTAGGTTGGGTAAGGCTGCCGGTCGAGTTGTTCCTCCCTCCCGCCCTCCCAGGCTACTTAAGAGGGTGCTTTTCATTTCACAGTAGCTGCTCACTTCTCCCCTGAGGCGGAAGCCGGGGGTTCTTTGCTTCCTTTTCTAATTGCGATTACTACTCGTTATTGACCAAATAATAACGCGTTTTTAAGCACTGTAAATTTTTTAGCCAGCATTGTTTTAAAATACTTTTTCCACCTCGGCGCGAGATTGCTTCGCTCCGAGGCTGCTTCTGAGATACCTGGACACAGCGCTGCTGTTGCTAGGCGCCTGAAAACTTGTTGCTCGATCCAGCTTGGCCGCCATCTTAGGTTGGGTAAGGCTGCCGGTCGAGTTGTTCCTCCCTCCCGCCCGCCCAGGCTACTTAAGAGGGTGCTTTTCATTTCACAGTAGCTGCTCACTTCTCCCCTGAGGCGGAAGCCGGGGGTTCTTTGCTTCCTTTTCTAATTGCGATTACTACTCGTTATTGACCAAATAATAACGCGTTTTTAAGCACTGTAAATATTTTAGCCAGCATTGTTTTAAAATACTTTTTCCACCTCGGCGCGAGATTGCTTCGCTCCGAGGCTGCTTCTGAGATACCTGGACACAGCGCTGCTGTTGCTAGGTGCCTGAAAACTTGTTGCTCGATCCAGCTTGGCTGCCATCTTAGGTTGGGTAAGGCTGCCGGTCGAGTTGTTCTTCCCTCCCACCCTCCTCCACTCCCCCGGATTATGGTTAAAGACAATGGGCCATCCCGTCCGCGCAGCGGGCGCGCTGATGGCGCGCCGAAGGCAAGCCCGTCTGCGCCCGTCCGCGACCGAACGGGGCACGGGGCAGGACTCTATGCCCCTACAGAAATACCTAGGGAGATAATTCGAGAAGCGGTTCACCAGAAAATTCACTATTCAAATTTAACTTTATTTGAACTTGGTAAGACCTCTAATATATCCTGTCTGCATACCATAGACCCTAGCATGATGATACCTGCGCATTGTAAAATATGTCATACATCACTACCTACAGCAAAGAACAACGCTGCCCCGATGACCAAATTAAAAATGATGTTGCTTAATTGCAGATCAATGATAAAACATAAAACTGAAATACACGATCTTTTACAGGAAGGTGGTTTTGATGTAATGTTTCTCACTGAAACATGGTTGGAGGAATCCTCCGCCCCGATATTGTGGAAATAGTGCCCTCGAACTATAGTCTTCTAAGAATCGATAGGCTAAAACAACGTGGCGGAGGACTTGCACTCATATGCAAAAAAGAGTTAGAATGCACCCTCACTAATAAGGCCATCATAAATAGTGAATGTGGTACATTCTCTATAAAATTGAACTCATCTATGACCATTACTGGTCTTCTTATATACCGCCCGCCTGGCACTTCAACCCCTTTTTGCAATCAACTCATAGAAGCATCCACCCAGTTAGCTATAAGATATAATAATCTTATGATTTTAGGTGACCTAAATTTGCATTTTGAAGACAAGAATGCAAAAGAGGCGCAAATGCTCAAGACAGCACTGCAATCACTGGAGATAAAATTGTTATCCACTAACTCTACTCACCAACAAGGTCACCTCCTTGACCCAATTTTCGCTACTTGGGAAGGAATTGAAGTTCGCCCCCCTATCCCAATAATCTGGTCCGACCACTATATGGTTACTTTTGACATACGTACTAACATTACTAATAATGTGCCCAATAAATTATTATCTCTTAAGCGCCGTAATTGGAAAAACTACACCCCGGAACGATTTATTAGCGCATTAGAGGAACACTCCCCCCCCCCCGCAGACCAGTCCCTACATGACACTTGGAATAATTATGAATTATGGCTTGAGAAGGCATTAGACAAAATCGCCCCGTGGACCTCTAAACCCCCTGTGAGAAGAACCAAATCAGAGCCATGGTACTCCGAGAAACTAAAAATCGCTAAAACTCAATGCAAAGCGATAGAACGCAAATGGAGAAAAAGCTATACGCCCGACCTTAAGGAAAAGTATAGATATGAATTAAAAAAATACCAGAAAATGGTAAGAGAGGAAAAAAGCGCCTTTTTTAAAACTAGAATTGAGGAGGCAGACAATCCTACGAAGGAACTGTTCCGTATCTACAAAGAATTGACATACACCACACGTTTAGATACGCAAGACACATATTCCAACGATATATGTGAACAAATAGCAGATTTCTTCGTCGAAAAAGTCGAGAAAATTCACGCCACCTTCCCCAAACCCAATAAATCAGGAAAGGAGGCAATGACTAAAGCCTCAACTACTCAAAACTCCACGCTTACCAAATTCACTACACCTGACAAAAAAGACCTTATCAATATCATCAATGGTATTCATTCAGGCTCTCCCAGTGATGTGTGTCCATTGGTAAAAAGCAAGGACATCATGGAACACTTTCTTATAGATCATATAAGAAACATGATAACCCTTTTATTTCAAGAATGTAATGTACCTGAAGCCTGGAAAACAGCGCAAGTTATACCCCTAAAAAAGAAACCCAATATCCCTATCACTCAGTTCCAAAACCTCAGGCCCATTTCTCTCCTGCCGCAATGTGCCAAGATAATAGAAAAAATAGTTAATAAACAGCTCATGGCCTTTTTAGAAAAGGAAACTATACTCCACCCCTCTCAATCGGGTTTTAGACCTGGCTATTCCACAGAATCAGCTGTGCTGTATTCTACGGAATGTATCCGTAAGATGGTGGACGAGGGAGAGACAGCAGCGCTGGTTATGTTAGACCTAAGCGCAGCATTTGATACTGTGCTTCACTCCACGCTGCTGTCTCGACTCTCGGATATAGGAGTGAAAGATCATGCACTACGGTGGCTCGAATCTTTTCTCACCAAAAGATCGTTTCAACTGCACTGCCCACCCTTTAAATCATCTTCTCGTAGCGTGAGCCATGGGGTTCCACAGGGCTCCAGTTTGAGCCCTACCTTATTCAACATCTACATGGAGCCCCTGGCTCACGTTGCAGAGAACTTTGGGGTGGGCATTGTAAGCTATGCCGATGACACCCAGTTGATGTTCAAACTTACCCCAGACACCGAGGAATACGCCACCAATTTCTCCAGCTGCATGGCGGCTGTTGCCACCTGGATGGACAACAATTGCCTCCGCTTAAATGGAGACAAGACAGAGGTGCTGGTGGTGGGGAACAAAACTTCGATATGGTCTCAGGCATGGTGGCCTACGGCCCTGGGTGAACTCCCCTGTCCTGTAGAAAAAGTCAAAAACTTTGGGATTATGATTGATTCGGACCTCTCGGGTAAATCCCAAGTTAGCAAAATAACAGGCAAGTGCTTTGGCACGCTAAAAACCCTGCGGAAAATCATTGATCTTATTCCTATTGGAGCCAGAAAAATCATTGTTCACGCTCTAATAACGCCTCACTTAGATTACGGTAACGTTCTCCTCTTAGGCCTGAACCAGAATCTTTTACACCAGCTGCAATGTATTCAGAATACTGCCGCTCGCATGGTATTGGGTCTTCCAAAAAGAACCTCTGCCAAGGCGGCCCTTTCCAAACTGCACTGGCTCCCTGTTAGGGAAAGAATCAGATTTAAAAGCCTCTGCTACGCCCATCGAATTGCCCACAATAAAGGACCTACCTACCTTAGAAGTCTCCTAACCATCCATCGACCAATCAGAGACTTAAGATCATCTGGTATGACACAATTCAAACTTCCCCGCATTTCCAGAGCAAAAATGGGGGTAGATCCTTTCGCTACTTAGCAGTGAAGCACTGGAATGCCCTTCCAGTGCATCTGCGAATGGAACCCTCGGAAACTCTATTTAGAGCTAAATTAAAAACTCACCTCTTCCCGCAATAATTCCTTTTGATCTTTTCTCCGGTTCCTGTCCCATGAGAGTTGTCTGTCAGCAGTTAGCGCGGGGACACACAGTTTTGTGCAGCCATGCGCTTTATAAATGTCCTATTATTATTATTATTATAAAATTCTTGATTGTTTCACCGAATAATATACCTCTCTCTAGACCCGAGTCAACCCCTTCTGCTGATCAAATTGATTCTTTCTTTCGAAATATCCCCAAACCCTCTGACAATCACAAGGATTTCACATCCCTGGATAGTCCAATATCAGAGCAAGAAATCACAAATGCTATTACCTAACTTCCCAAAGACAAAACACCCGGTCCGAATTGTTTTACTGTATGTTTTTTTTCTTCATTTCAAACAATTCTTGGTCCCTCAGTTGGTATCAGTTATAAATAATTTTTTAGCTTCCAGTGTTTCACAGGGTTCTTTCACTCAAGTGATGCTGTGTCTGATCCCTAAAAAAGACAGACACCCCTCTTATTATAAAAACTAAAGGCCCATATCCCTAATTAATATGGACTGTAAGATCTTTTCCAAATTATTAGCCCTTCGTATCAATCTGGTAATCCCGGACCTAATCAATATATATCAATCAGGATTTGTTAAAGGACGGTCATTACAAATAACTCAAGGACTCTCCTTAACAGTATTTATTTAGCCTCCAAGGTAAATTCACCAATGACAGGTATTGCGTTGGACGCTGGAAAAGCTTTTGACAAGGTAAACTGGGAATTCATTTTTGGAGCATTAAAATGGCATGGCTTAAGCCATCCCATTCTTAGATACATCCAGCTACTATATACTGCACCTTCCACTTCCATTTGGGTAAACGGCCGTCAATCCAAATATTTTCCACTTCACAGAGGAACTAGACAAGAGTGCTCTTTATCCCTTCTTTTATTCTTGCCCTAGAACCATTTTTTGAAAAACTTTGTTGCTCTCCACGTTATACGGGTTTTTAATTTAAACATACAGAAATTAAGTTTACTGCTTATGCAGATGACATTTTATTATATCTCCCCAACCCTGCTACTTCTTTCCCGACGTTTTTGTCTTTGCTGAAAGAGTATTCTCTAGTCTCTGGTTATTAACTTAAACTTGATGAGGTTTTGCCATTGAATAAACATTGCTTTTCTCATATGTTTCAAGATACAGGTTTTAAATGGAACCCTAAGGGTATTAAATCCTTAGGTATCCTCTACACTAATAGTATCAGAGGAACTATTAAAATTAACCTTGCAGACTTACTTAAAAAACTTTCGGCACTGATCAATAGTTGGTCTTCACTATTTTTGTCTTGGTGGGGAGGACTTGGTACGATTAGAATGATGATGCTTCTGATCATCAATTTCTGCCTCTTTATGTTTACAGTCGCTCTCCCACTCTCTTTTTTTAATATCATTAACCTTTCCCTGACCAAATTTCTATGGAATAACCATAAAACTAGGATTTCACTTATCCGACTTCAAAGAATAAGGTGGAATTAATTTTCCTAATATTAGACATTATCACTCTGCATTCACCCTGAAACAAGTTTGGACCTTTTATCTGATTCCTCACTTATTCCTTTAATGGCCTGGAGTTTGTTGGAACAATCCCAATATGCACCATTCTCTTTTGCTGTGGCCACTCAATTTTCCTAACTCCTCAGAAGTTTTTCATTGCTCATTCTCACGCATTTAACTGCTCTTGTTACTTGTCTACTTAAAGTTCATCTCTCTCACTTGGATAACTTCATACTTACGCCTGTTTGGTACAGCAAACACTTAAAGATTAATAATAGAGCTTTATTTTGTAAAGAATGGATTGATAAAGGAATTATTACATTTGAACACATGATGATCAATGGATCTCTCATGGACTTCCAGGAGATAAAAGATAAATATGACATATCTCTCTTACATGCTCCTCATTACTTTCATCTAAGATCATCCATCACTCATCTCCATTCCCACAACTCTTCCTCAACCTCACATAAACAGACATCCACTCTCTCGCTAGATTTCTCTACTCGATTTAAAGCATCCCATATATATAAGATATTATCCCACCACTCTGATCCTAGACCAAATCCAGAATTGAACTTTTATGGGAAAAAGATTTGGCACAAGAATTCTAGTTTCAGACCTGGGGATCCATTTGGCAAAAATTCACATCTCCTCTTGATCAGCAAGCACAACGCAGACTCTATACTATTTCTATAACAGGCTTTTCCTCACCCCTACGGATCTTCATAAATTCAAACTACTGGATGACACAAATGATGCTGTCTTCATGGTAATAGTGACTTACTCCATATGTTCTTTCTCTGCCCTTTGGTTAAGAGTTTTTGGTTACTCACCTGGAAGAAAATTAATGAGATTTTATCCACCAATATTTCTTTTGACACTGTACACTTTTTTGGGGTGACCCTCTCCAATATGGAACATCCAGAGAAGCGTGGGTAAATTTATTGATTTGTTTATAGATATTACTTTTCAGATTATTACCACCAACTGGAAGGACACTTCTAAAATCTCATACCAAGCTTGGTGGAACCTGTTATGTCATCATTACAGACTTGATCGTGCACATGCCCCCTACTGATTAAAAAAGACTTAGGGGCTTATTATGATGGTGGGTAGACATCGGTCCGTCCGCCATCATCACGGTGATGGGACGGACCACCAGACTTGCGGCAGTTCCACCGGCCCAATTAGGATGCACCCACCATACTGGTGGGCGCATCCTCGCCTTTTACCATTGCGGATGGTGCTGCTGGCTGCAGCACTGTACGCAATGGTAAAGGGCATGCACAGCATTTCCCTGCACCAAGTGGCAGGCACCATGTGGGGCCTGCCACTTGGTACAGGAAGCTGCAGAGGGGTGCCTCGGGTACGCCCCAGTGCACCCCTGCAACGGGCCTCAAACCATATCCCCACCAGCCTTTCTATCGCCATGTAAAGGCCCATCAATCACCCACATCCTGATATGGCGGGCGTGGCAGAAAATCGGCGGACGGACTTTGCGTCCGCTGCGATACCCACTGCCATCAAAATATGGCGGGGTATTTCTCATCATAATAGCTTAACAATCGCCACCGCTGACCTGGCGGTGGCAATCGTTACACCATCGTAATGAGCCCCTTACTTTTGTCACCTCTCACCACATTTCTTTCAAGGCTGCCCGTTTGAATTACTTTGTATGTATACTGTTATGAACGTTCTTAATAGTATCATGTTAAATTTTTTCTCATTGTCATTTTTACATTACTATTCAGCTGCCGCTTATCATTCCCCTTATCTCTCTCTTCTCACCCTCTCTTCTTTCTTTACTTTTCTTTTCCCCCCTCACCACCTTTTAAAATACTAAATTGCATATGTCTAAGTATAGGTTTAAAAGGTTCTATCTGGTGTTAATCATAAACTTCTTAATATAGTCCCAACTTGTTATTTCAATAATGGTAATATTACTATTTGACCTTTGTTTGTATAATGTAGACTGTTGTTTTACTTTGTATTTCATCTCAATAAAGCATTCTAAACTTAAAAAAAAGAAACAGAATCATTTTGTCATGACTGCTCCAGCAATTCGAGAGCCCAGACCAGTTCCTGTTCCTAAGCAACAAAGAAACCTCTACCGGATTTAATTTACAAGAAAGTGATAATTTTCAATGTTGCACGTCTTCCGGCAGATTTGTATGTTCTATTTATTATTTTGTTTGTTTGTTTGCTTTCACTTTGCTATAATAGAAAGCCACTTCCTGTGGCTGATCAAAAACACCTAAAATTAATCGAAACTCACTTTGGAGATCCGCACCTATGATGAAAATACAGTCATATTTAAAACATGCATCAACACGTTTTTCCATATCTACAAAAAGAACTATTGAAGCCATATTTCAATGTCGTATTTCGTGCCACCCTACATGAAGCTCGTTCAAGATGTAGGGCATAATACAGCGGGGGGTCTAATGGCAGGAGACAACTGATATCTGGAGGCCCGTCTTACTGAAGGAGACACGTTGAGCAGAATGCCATGGCAGAGCCCTGCACTGTGTCTGCTTTATTTGAGGATACTCTTGCACATGCTTACCTGAGCCTGGAGTCTTTGAAGGTATGGAGAACTGACGGATAGCCCCAGTCTATCTTGTTGCCTTTGCATCGTAACTCAAGGTTTTGCCCTACAGCCAGACTCATCATGGCTGCCGGCTTCTGGAAGCGGCCTTTGTCCATCACTTGGGTCATGATCGACTGGATCTTGGAGGCTGGGTCGGTGGGTTCCCTCTCTTTCAGTTTTGTGATTTTTGGTTTGAGTCGTTTGATTGCAGGCTTGATTTTATTCTCTGCTGGCTCCTTTGGACGTTTGTTCTTGGGGGGATGTTGGCCCATTACTAAAAAAAAACAAAGGAAACACCTGTAACAGTGGCAATCAATGAAAGGTGGAATGTCTTGGTGCTTAGGGTTAGAGACAACAGGTTTAATGCATGAACAACTGTATAGTTAGAAGTCTTTCAGTGCACCTATGAGTGCAATAACATGAATTTTGATACTGCAAATGGATAACAGTTAGTGTAAACAATGAAGCCCAGTAATACAACGTGGTGTGCTGCATATTTAATGGTAATCTACGTTTATTCTGAATCTTTTTTTCCGCGGACTTTGAGTCATCATACCATTACTCCGTGAGGTTTTTGACCTTGCATACCATAACTCCGCATTTTTTCACAAAGCGTGCGCATTTACCACGCATGCCTTTACAACGAATTACGTTGTAAAGGCATGTATGGTAAATGCACTCGCGTTGTGAAAAAAAACCAGAATTCATGAGGAACCAGGAGGAGAGTGGAACCACGACGAGAGAGAGGTAAGGGGGTTTGGATTAATTTTTTAGGGGTGGGGGGTCGTGCTGGGGTATTGATTTTGTAGTGTAGTGTAGTGTAGTGTTGTGGTGGTTGTGTAGTGTACGGTCGTGCTGGGGGTGGTGTTATAGGGTTTAGGGTAGTGTTGTAGTGTTTGTGTAGTGTAGGGTCATGCAGGGGTAGTATTTTAGGGCTTAGGGTAGTGTTGGAGTGTTTTTGCAGTGTATGGTCATGCTGGGGGTAGTGTTTTAGGGTAGCATTGTAGTGTTTGTGTAGTGTAGGGTCATGCTGGGGGTTGTGTTTTAGGGTTTAGGGTAGTGTTGTAGTGTTTGTGTAGTGTAGGATCATGCTGGGGTAGTGTTTTAGGGTTTAGGGTAGTGTTGTAGTGTTTGTGTAGTGTAGGGTCATGCTGGGGGTAGTGTTTTAGGGTTTAGGGTAGTGTTGTAGTGTCTGTGTAGTGTAGGGTATTGATTTGGTGTTTGTGTAGTGTAGGGTCGTGCAGGGATAGTGTATTAAGGTAGTGTTGTAGTGTTTGTGTAGGGAAGAAAAGTGTTTATGGTAGTGTTGGGGGGTCGTGCTGGGTAGTGTCGATGTAGGAAAAGGACTGTGTGTTGAGGGTGGGTTGTGTAGGGGTACTACATTAGGGTGTAGGGTATGGTAGGGTAGGGTAGGGTAGGGTACTCTCACTTACCTTTAAAACTTTTACAATGAGTATACCTTTAACATGCATGCCTTTACGTTGTAGTGGCATGAGTGATTATATTTTCGGTGTAATAATTGCGGAGTGATGGTATGCGGAGTAATTGTTTGCGGGAAAACGTCACATATTCATATTTATTATTATTATTATTATAATTGCATTTATTGAGCGCACAGCTACCCGGAGGCCCGGCGCTAAAAGCAAACAAAAGGTAAGCAAAGCTGAGAAGGATAGGGCACGCATTTAAGAATTAAAAAGCCAGGTCCTAATTCCTCTGCGGAATTTCAGATAGCAAATTTCAGATCGCAGGGATTGAGGCAGGGAGTTCCATAAAGAAGGTGCGAGTAGCGCAAACGAGCGACCGCCCATTTTGGCTCTGTTAAAACGCGGGATTTGAAACTTGTTTTGCGTGGAGGATCTCAGAGTACGGGTAGGGACATAGTGCTGTACCAAAGAGGACACGTATTTCGGGGCTTTGCCAGTTTTGATATGGTGCATTATGCAGAGAGCTTTAAATTTCACTCGGCTCTCAATGCGCAGCCAATGCAGCTTGCGCAGATGGGCGGCGGCCGAGGACCTGGCAGGCAAGTTACAGATAAGGCAAACTGCCATGTTCTGAACCACCTGCAATTTCTTAGTGACCTCCTTGCAGGCACCCAGAAGCAGAATGTTCCCGTAGTCCATCCGTGAGGTAACAAGGGCCTGGACTACGGTCCTCAGGGTGTCAGCTGGAAGCATCCATGTGATTTTTCTCAGCCACCTTACGATGGTAATGAAGGTGGCTGAGACTTTTACCACATGTTGCTTCATTGACAGCTGGTTGTCAAGAAGGACCCCGAGGTTCGAGCTGTGGCTGAAGGGGTGGGAATAGGGCCCATCTGCTGATGCCAATGTTGCGGGCCCCAGAGCGATGGATTTGGACCAAATAGAAGCAACTCCGTTTTGTAACCGTTTAGTTTTAATTTATGTCTATGCATCCAGTTGTAAATTTGTTCCAGACCAGACTGCAGGGAAGACAAGGGGAGATGTTTATTTGTAGATAGAGAGTAGACGATTTGCGTATTGTCTGCGTAAGAATAGATCGTGAGACCTGCTTGCTCAGCCAGGAAAGCTAGAGGTCTCACATAAAGATTAAAGAAAAGGGGACTGAGGATAGAACCCTGGGGAATACCGTGAGAGGAGGCATAGATGGAGGAGACAGAAGTAGAAGAAAAAACTTGGAAAGTGCGGTTAGAAAGAAAACTAGCAATCCAGGCCAGGGCAGAGCCGTCAATGCCCACAGACTTCAAGGTGGACAAAAGCATGAAATGGGAGACGGTGTCAAATGCGGCACTCAAATCTAACAGAATGAGTGCCACTGTCTCCCCGTTGTCCACCTGTCTTCTGATGGTCTCGGACACTCCAAGAAGCGTGGTCTCAGTGGAGAAGCCGGCCCTGAACCCGGATTGTGAGCAGTGAAGAAAATTAAAGGATTTAATATAATTTATAATACTTGAGTAATAAGTTGTCACCGTTAAACTTATCAAAAGACGTTTCGATGTTTACGATGTATAAAATAGTGTCTCTGCATTGCGACATGCCAACCAGTTGTATGTGAAACTCGAAAAAAAACAGACATGTTGAACTGAGAACGGACGACCCCTTCCTATTAACCCCTTTTCCATGCATTTTGTTTTTACCATGAATGATATTCGCCAGACTGACGAAACCAACATGCTGTTCGTTAGGTTGTTTTCCCGGTCTTCCGTTTAGCATCCTGCTTTCGTTTGACCACTACTCCTCCCCGAACTTTCATTTTTTACGTGCAAATATCATTTAAGATGAAACGTTGTTTTTGAGGGGTCACTGCCTCCTAGTGTCCTGGGCATATCTCCCTCTTTTCCTCCACCCTCCCTCTCGCACCTCCTCCTCTCTTTGTTTAATATCTTGTTTCTTTATTTGTAGATGCCAAAAAAGCCCATTGTTCTCTAAATAGTTTTGCTTAATGTCCATTCCTTCTCCAGCACCATGGTCCTTTATTTACATACCTTATTTTCTTGAGCTCTCCAAGCCTAACCCTGCAGTTCCTTTTCTTCCAGGTTTGACTGGATAGAAAAAAAAATTGTGACCTAATTTCCTTTTCCCATCAAACCACTTTCTGTGTTTTAAATAGTATACAATTAATCATTTACGTTTTTCAGCTTGTATATTTTATACTGGAAATTCCCTGTACCCAGGATTTGAGTTAGCACTTGTTTTGCGGGCATGAGAATAATCTCCACTGGAATTTTCTATAATAAAATTCTGGATATACCTCTTCGTAGTTCTCTAAGTAGGTATTTATTGTCTCTAATGCCCCACTATCCTAAGCAAACACATTACTTTGTAAATACTAATAAGAAAAAAGAAAAAAGGGGGGGGTTCGCTATGTATTCAACTCGGCGCGACCAATATAGTAAGCCCTAGATAGAACTATACCAAAATCCACACTTACACAATTCATACCAGAAAAAAAGTTGTGGCGGAGAGGAAGGCACCTCTTGTTATTATATATTTTTAACTGGTACCAGGATGTCTTCTTTGGTTCAGTATAATCATTAGATTTTCTTGGAAGTTGAGTTCCCATAGACTGAAATGTCGGTAAAATAGAGATGCACCAGTTTGGTGTTTTTTCAGGCTAGTGTTTTGTAGCTCGGAGTCTCGTGAATTTGAAGGCGAGCCACATCAATGTTTTTTTTATTTTTTTTATTTAATGCGATTCTATATAGCGCAAACATTACCCGAAGGTGACAGAGCGCCTTACAAAAGAACCAGTTACGTTACATAAGGACTTTGGATTACATAAGTTATATAAGAGATACAAACAGAAAAAATTGCAAATGTACAAGGTGTAAAGTCACTCAAGGAAGAGATATCAACAGGAAAAAATTGCACATGTACAAGTTGTAAAGTCACTTAAGGAAGAGATACAAACTGATAAACTCTAAAATCACATAGGAAGGGTAGTAAGTACAAAGGTCTACTACATATACTAATGGTTAGAGTTCTATATATACAAATAGTAAATTCATACAGAATAACATTTTAACAGCGTTTAGGCTTGCACAATTATATAATACATATATACATAGATATACATTTAAGGCAGTCCAGCAAAAAGAGAAAAGCAATTAAGGGTCATCAGGAGGAATGGGGAGAGAAGAAGGAACGGAAAAAAAGGTCAAATAAAATGGCGGGTCTGGGTCTTGGGTATAGACGGAGACCATCTCCAAAAATGTCGGGATGCACAAAAGTCATCAAAGCCAGAATCCAGAAGAGGAACCCACAGAGTAGGATTCCATTGAGTAGAGTCAGAGGGGGGACACAGCCATAAAAACCAAAGGCGAACGGAAGGCTGTAAGATGCGTGCACAGGCTCTGGACCACGGGGGCATCGGTCTGCAAGAAGAAAGTCCGGGGATGTGAGCATGGGAATTAGGGAATAGTCTTGGCGAAAAGGGAGGTAGCAGCGAGGTCCGGGGCAGGGGGGGGGGCACGCCTCCCAGGTTCAGAATGGTACGGAAAACTCAGGAGTGTCGCACCGCAGCGCCGAGTAGATTCCTCCTTCTATGTGTGCAGTACACATAGAAAGAGGAAAAACAAGAACAAATCAGGATATTTCTCCTCGTTACGTCTCCCTAACGCCACCCCTGGGGTGGAGTTAGAATCTGACGCATTCCCAGGTTTGCGATTCCTTATAAATCTGGAATGCTTCAGATGCACTGTTCTGCATCGAAGGGGCACATATTTACAAGGCCATAAAAAGCCATGTAAAGGGGCTTTACGTGGCCTTGTAAAAATGCTGTGGTAAAATGCGCCACCGAAGCATCAAATAAGTGATGCTGTGATGGTGTGAAAGTGCCGCTAGGGCCTTGTACTTGAGGCCCTTAGGGCCTCATTTACAATAGAGCGGTGCAGCGCAGTTCCGCAAGCCATTTAGCAGTGACATGCTGCATCATTCAAAAAGTGCAGGAATGTGCCATATTAACAAAAATACGGTGCATTCCTGTACTGACTCTTGCATCAACGTTAAAAAAGCAGCTTAGCGTCAATGCAAGTATCCTTGTGCCATGTTGCAAGGGTGCCTGCGTTGTGGGGATGATTAATTTTGTGCAAGAAGGGACACCTTTCCACACAAAATCAATCAATGAAGGTGATTTTCTCCTTCTATGTACGCTGCAGAATGCAGCACACTTAAAAATAAAGAAAAAATGAGGAGAAATACGGATATTTCTCCTTGTTCCGCATCCCTAATGCCACCCCTGGGGTGGAGTTAGAATGGTATGCATTACCAGGTTTACAATTCCTCGTAAATCTGGGAATGCTTCAGATTCCATGGGTGTTGCATGGGAACACACAGCAACATCCATGAACGCCCCTTTCACACAGTGTTCTGCTTGAAAGGTGCACACATTAAGAAGGCCATAAAAAGACATGTAAAATGGCTTTGCATGGCGTTGTAAATATGCTGCACCACATTTCGCCACCGAAGCTTCAAAAAAGTGTTGTTCCAGCTGTGCAAAAGTGCTGCTAGGACCTCATAAATGAGGCCCATAGACTGCTAGGAGAAGTCATTGCTTACTCCCTACACCTTCTTCATATTTCTCATTTTATGAGTGATATAAACAAATATTTATATCCTAAAATGGGCATATCCCTGTCCATTTCAGGATGCTTGACTCACATCATCTCCTCTGATTCTGCTTTGTGAATTCTTTTTAAACAGATCTAGAAATGCAGGAAGTGACTTCGGTGAAGTTGTCTGCAGAAAATCATGTAAAATGTTGCTTTTGTACTTATTACAGACTTGTTCCATTCAGATCTCTTTGAGCAACATGCTTTTTTACTGCTTTTGAAGGTTTCATAGGAAGAAGCTGTATAGTCTTTAGAAGGAATGGAATTCTAGTCCTTAGATGTGGAGTAAAGGATTGCTTTAATATTTGTGATTTTTTAAAAGCTGGAATTTCAAGAAGGACGGTGTCCAAGCTCTGAAGATGGCGCTGATCCTCTGAGATAGTCAGTCTTTTGGCAAGCTAGTTTGGGCATCCATTGTCCTGTGGACTGTGCATGCTAGTTTATAGACACGTTTTCCTCAAATGGGAACCATTTTAATATAATCAGAATTGAATAGCAGAGATCCAGATTTTTATGTTGCACCAGTCAGCAGCCTTTCAGCTCCATGCAGTCCTGCTTAAAGAGACGATTGATGTGGTTTAGATATGCCTATGAGTATGGAGTTGCCATATTTCTGTCCCAAAAACACGATGGATGAAATCACTTGATTGCAGTCATTGTCTGGCATAAAAGATGTAGTCCCTCACAAGTGCCTGCGCTGGCACTTTCCACCTTTGGCTAATGGGTTGTAGCGTACTGTCACTTTTTCCCTACAAGAAGCAAGGAGACGCACAGCCCATAATGAAGCGTTGGCACTTCAGCACAGTAAAGGATTTGAGCCAGGGCTGAACTGGGAGGAGAGGCTTGTGGGAGAAGAGGAGAGACGGGGTTGATTTAAGATAATGTAACACTGTCCAGGATTGGATGCCACCCAGAACCTATGCTACGTAATCAGTGTTTAGAGGAATAAATGTTCAAGTAGAGATGGGTGTCATCATCGTAATAATTATAATTTTGTGTTGGAATTCTTGAGAGTGGAAATGAGAAGTTCAGTGAGAAGCTCCATCTAAGAACACAAAAAAGACTGGAATAGAATATTTAGGATATCTTGTGGAGCCTTATTGGGTTGGAGAGAAAGTTTGCCCATAGCTTTCAAAATAAGACGAGAATGAGTAGGGGACAATGCCATTCAGCCCCATACTCTCCTTGATGATGTTCATGACAAAGGAGTGACCACCAAGATGTTCATGTGAATTGGAGCGATTTATAATGTCTAAAGCTACAGGCAGGTCATGGAGCAGTAACAGGCAAGGGCCTCCTGTGTCTAAAAAAGAAACTACACTTTCAATTATTTTAGTATCGTGGTCTTTGTGTTGCATCCTGACCTGAAGGTTGATTGAAGCTCACCTAGGAGGCCATTTTCAGCTTTGAAAAGCTTAAGTAAAGATTCCATGTATCTCTTAGGCGAGTTCGACATGATTCAGATAATTCAGAAATGCTTCTTGTTTTTTCAATACACAGGAGACCTGCATCGATTTTTAGACAGTCAATGCCTTGCATTGAGAATGGTTAATCAGACTTGTCTAGTAGTGTTTAATGGCAGAGCTTTTCTCTTTGAAAAGTGCAGAAAGAATGGAATCTACGAATTGAGAGTAAGCAATGGTGTTGACTTTTCTTAAGGAAGTCCATGTTACGTTACATTCCTGTACATTGTCATATTGCTCATGGTAAGTACAGTGAAAAGTTCTATCCTTTTCCTCAATAAAAGGATGAAGGAAAATCTCAGGCTGTTAATAAAGCGTACAGCCATAGGCCATCGATAAGGTAATCCATCTGAGACGAAACACATGGATCACAGTTTGAACATTGTCTGTACATATTCACTCTTTGGTCTGATTCTGTAATTTTGCACAAACCTCACTAGCAGTTTAATTGAAACCTCCCTTTTTAGCATCCTGCCTGCACCCCTCTACTGTTTCTTATAGCTATGCTGAACTCTCTTCTCAATTTTTGTTGAAAATGCAGGAGTTTGAGGGGTAGATTCCACCTTCTTCCTCAGCTGTAATTGAAAGCTCTATGAGTGACAACTCATGTTATCATACAAGCCAAGATGGTGATAGGCCTGTTCTCACACATTTTAAACTGTTTGTTTGATGTAAGAACTTAAAATCGATATAAATATTCCTATAATCCCTTGGTGGCTGATTTTAATTTGTTCAGGGTTTATGAATATCTTGGTGGCCAAACTATCAACTACTCTCTATCCTTGTTCACAAAGCACCTGCCTGTAGTTGTGTTCATGTTGTCTAGCTCCTAGCTTGGGGCATAGCGCTGGCCAAGATGGCCAGGGGCCACGCAGCGCTAGGCCTCAACTAACTACCAGTGCCAAAAAGAATGGTCACGACAGGGAATGGGCAGGAGGGGTTCTGAGAAGGGATAGCAGGTTGGCGAACTGGAACTGACAGGAGCTGACAAGGGTTCTGAGGGGAAATGTTAGAGGCCGGATATTTTAAGGGGAAAAGGAGTGATGACAGAACCCAAAGGCAGATGCCGCCAGGTATAGACTCCGACCTCTAAGGCAGTTTGACAGAGGCAGCAAGAGGCAGTTGTACTTAACTCTTTTGGCTCACAGCTTAAATAGTGTTCCTCCAAGAGGTGTCTGTTGGTTGGAGCTGGTGAAGGAGGGAAATGTGAACCCAGCACAGGCCGAAGGAAGCGGTACTAGACCTCATTGAATGCTCTGAGCTCTAAAGCAGGTGAGTCGGAACCTGATGGGCCACTCAGAGACAATACTGATGGCTGCAGAGGATAGCGAGCCGAAGGAAGAACAAGAGGCAAAAGTATTCAGCACCGACTAGGAAGGGACATGTGAAATAGTTTGCAACACCAAAATCCCGCCTCCTATTCTTATAGGCTAACAGTATCAAGGGTCAGCCTGTCAGAGGAGACGGGATCCTGGAATGATGAACTCAATCTACTTATCAGATCCAGGTGAGCCGATTATTAGACCAAAAGCCTGGGGAAACTGCTGCTCTAGGCAGTGCCTGACTGACCTCACCTCTGCCTCACAGACGCACACTGCTCATGTGAGTTTTGGGCTATATTGAAGTCATCCAGCTCACATGCGCAGCATGTGTTTGCACACTGCTCTGCTGCACTTCTACTTACGGACTGGGCAGTATAAGTGGCTCAGACCAGTGTTTCCAATCTCCTTCTTCTCCTTCCTGCAGGACTAGTGGGGCTTCACCCCCAACACCCTTATACAGGAAACACCCCTGCATAGAGAGCTACAATGTCTAGCCAAACATTATCTTGCTTTGCTCTCAGAATTTGGACCTATGTACCAGAGAGAAGCCACATCATCTGGAGCATACTAACAAAGAACTCAAAATATATTTTTCTCCTCCCACTTCAAATTCAATGTTATGCAAATAAAACACATTGACCAACACACACAGTTACACCTTTCAGACTGAACCTTCGATTACTGTAATGTAAATTAGTGGTGTTGATGTTCTCTTTAAAGTGCTTTGCTTCCTTGTAGTTAGGTCCACTACACCTGCTGTATTTTTGAAACCAAAACCCCTGAGAGGGGTCCCTTCCCAAGGGCCTCGAATTCATGGTCCAGAAAGTGTTCTGCTCCTGGGCTTCACTGGACTGGATCATGGCTATGAAGCCCATGGGAGAGGGGATCATGGCACAGCAATGGTGCGACGGGCCCTTCTGCAAGCAGGGTAAATTACCCCCCCCCCACGTCCCCTGGATTGACAGTAAAACCCAGCCATAATTTGGGTACATTGGGTCCGTAACACCCTTTGGCTCTGGTGCCACTACACCTGCTGCAGCAGTACTGATAGTTACGCCTCTTAGAGCTTCGCCTGCTCCTTGTAGTCATGGTTCTGAGCTGTGAGGCCCGGGAAGGGGGCCTCTTCCCTGTGCTTGCTGTGTTGGATCATGGCTGTGAGGCCCACGAGAGGGACTTCCTTCTACTGGACATCACAGCGCTGGATCATAGCGCCGCGAGGCCCACCCATGGGAAGGGCATTGAGCCTCGACTCCACATCCATGGTCCAGCGCTGTCATGTCTAAGGGAAGCCCCCCCCCCCTCTCTTCCGGTCCTCAAAGCTCCGCATCTCACCGATCCACCCGTGCCCTGCTGCATTGAGGTGCGAGATTACTCACAATATTAATTAGTGCGACGTACGAAGCTGACGCAGGACCCAGGTGTGATGAGCTCGCGCAGGCCATGGGCAGCTACGCACACAAGCATGTCTAGCGCTGGCCCTGAGGCCACATGCACAGAAGCATGGAACGGCTGCCAACCACTGCCCTGAATCTGGCTGCTTCGCCTTATCTTATACAGATGCTCATGTTGCCTGCGAGGACCTTGTTGTGTTCTTCTGTGGGGGAGTGATTGCCCTAGGGGTAGCAGTCTGGGGCCTACACTCCGGGGCATCTAAGTCTAACTAGGCCTGACACGTGGCCCTAGAAATAACTGAGACGGACTCTGGGAATAACTTGGTGGCTCTCTGTGCGCGCGTCTGACTGCGTACGTGCGTGCGAGGCCTCTCTTTATTATGGGGAGTCACATGACTTAACGCTGCACGCTCCTGGCGTCAGGGGCGTGCCACATCCAGGAACATAACAGACCTGTGCAAATGATTGCACATTTTGTTTGTCATTGCGGTTCACGGCCTTGGCGCGCTCGAGGAGCATTCATTTTGTGTGCACACTTAAACTGTGTGTCCTGCCACTTCCGGCCTTTGGGTTCAATGCTGCATACATTATGTCCTGAGGTTAAAACAGATTCCTGGATTGTAACACAAATGCTAAACAACAAGCTTAAACTGTAGCTAATAATGTCACTTTCCTTTCGCCTTTCCTAAATTTAGATCACATTTTCCTAGCCTTGTGGAAAATATACTCGTTGCCAGCCAGGGACAGAAACCTCGTAATTCTCGTTAGTCACTGACACCAAGGCAGCTGCTAATTTGGCGTCCATGCATGCCATGCACTCTATGCAGTAATGATTTACTGCTCTTACCACATCACTGCGCGGCAATGGACGTATGCCTATGTTTGTTTCAAGCTCTTTATCCATGAGCAGCGGTCGATGAAAAAAAGCATTTGACATTCACACAACCATCAAACATGGCCATTTGGTTTTTTGTGAACTCATTTCCTGTGTGTGTTTTGGAGGGTTTTAAATATATGTTTTTCTTCTTTATCGCCTTTGTTTCGTCATTTAACACACTGACCAATGTTCTCCCTAATTGAGTGTGAAATTGAATTAACTAGTGGGTAACGTATAGCAGTACGAGATGTATAGTTCCTGTCACTTCTGTAAGGGTTTATAAAACCTTTATATTTCCAAATTCCAGATTAAAAATTAAATTGTAATTTCTATCGACATTTGCATAGGAAGTATCCGGTATACTTTGGGCCCCAAAGTGCCAGAATAAGTTGTATTATTATTATTATTATGCGAATTTGTAAGGCGCATGGCTTACCCCAAAGGGGTTTCCGAGTACTGGTATCACAGAAAGGACTGAAATAGAAGGGATAGCAGAGCCACGTCTTTAGGAGTTTCTTAAACTTATCAAGAGATTTACATAATCGAAGCGAGACAGGCAAAGAATTCCACAGTTTAGGGCCCAGATAGGAGAAGGAGCGACCACCTTGTCTTGCCTTAAAAAACCTAGGGCCAATCGTAAGGTTCAGATTACTAAAGTGGAGAGAACGACTGGGACAATCCATAGGGCAACACATGTGACCTAAGGTAAAGTGGAGAGAACGACTGGGACAATAGGGCAACACATGTGACCTAAGGTAAAGTGGACCAGAATTAGACACAGCTTTAAACACATAGCATGGTGCCTTGAATCGCACTTGTTTGCTGATCGGGAGCCAATGAAGGTCCCAAAAAAAGATTCGAGACTGAAGAGTGCATAGGGAGGTAATATAGTAACCAAGCTGCTGCATTCTGAACGACCTGTGGGAATTTAAGTGCAGCCTTCGAAGCATCCAGGTAGAGAATGTTACTGTAAACCAGCCTAGAGATGACCAGTGCATGTACCATCATTGTTTGGGTGGAAAGGGTAAGGAGCTAAATAATGTTCCTTAGTCACCTCAGGACACCAAAACAGGGAGAGGCTACCTTGGTGATTTGCTTGTCATCTGGCCAACAATAAGGGCCCCAAACACATAGTTGATTACCAACCAGTAGGATTTAAGACGTATTCCCATTTAACTTTAGGTAGTTACTGTTCGTCCAAGTCACCTCCTTAGTAAGGCAGGATTTAAGAGCAGCTGAATCACTGTCTTCATTGGCAAATAGAGATACCATGATCTGGGTGTAATCCACATAAAAAACAATGTAGGGCCACAACCTTACACCATGTCTGACAAAGGCCACACATAGATGTAACACACGGTGGGGCTCTGAGCAGAGCCCTGCGGCACCTCATTAAATAGTGGGTATGAGTTAGAGGTATGTGATTTAGCACGGACCCGGAAGAAGCAGTCATGTAAAAAGGAACATAGCCAGGCCACGGCCAGGCCTTTGATGCCCAAATCCTCCTGCCTTTGAAGAAGCACCTGGTAAATGACAGTATCGAAAGCCGCACCAAGGTCTAACAGAATCAGAGCCAACGTATCCCCCCTATCGAGTTGGAGTCTAAGCTGTTCGTTGACACCAACCAGGGTGGATTCTGTGCTATTTCAAACCCTGAAACCCGATTGCAAAGGGTAAAGAAGGCAATTGTTTTTCAATAAGGCTGAATATTACTGGTTAAATTAACTGACATGCTTAAATAATATGTTTTCTTCCTTTTCGCCTTTTTTTGTCATTTTACAAGCTTCCTGTCACCAATGTAGCAGATTTGGAGAGCTGGTGAATGAAAATAATTGTAATTAACGTGCTGGTGCACCTGCAACTGGTCTCTGGGTCATTTTTGTGGAAGTTCTAGGCTCTATAATACTAAGGGATATCACACAAAGCTCCACAATGCACATATTATGAGTGGGTTGACTACTGTCATAGACAGAAACAACTAGGCATGTTACAAGTCTGTAATTACCAAGTATTGTGATAGCCACCACTGTGAGAATGACAGAAGTACTCACTTCTCCTTTTTCAGGGAGGGTACATTCTGATGCAGGGGATTTATTCAACTCCTCACTAGTATTCTATAGGTTGTAGGTGCTTGGCTGCTGCAAATGCATTCTATGCCTAGCAGCGTGCAATTAATCCATGTGTTACTTCACTATTCTGTGACTTATATGCTGGGTGCTTTCTTTTTTTGTTTTATGAGCAGAAGCACATGCATGCCCATGACACTGGGTGCACAAAGTCAAATGTGCCACCATATTATGATTCTCCACATCCGTATGAAAGCAGTGACATCTCCACTTAGGGCGTTATTTTTAGTTTGCTGGATGTGCACACCACCACAAATGTGATAGATATCCTGTCTGTCTCATTACAAGTGCATGACACTCTGATGCAGTTATAATTAGGCAGATGGGATGTACATCACGTTTGTGATGAGCTACCCATCTGCCAAACTATAACTCATGCCAATAATCTCTTAAGCAGTTAGATGCCTTATTGGTACTCCTCTCTAACCATGGTTGTAAATGGCAATCACTGCAATGCTACTCATGGTTATTCTTCAAGCCAGGTAAACCAAGCGGCTTGTTAAGTCTTGTCCCTGGGTGACTGCGGCATGATACTGGCTTAAATTCCACAAGCCCTTTTTATATTTATTTATTAAGGTATCTCTATAGTACGGGCTGCATCACATGGGCAGCCAGTTGCTTTTGTATGAATAATTTCTTTACACTTGACAATTTAATTTTAAGTTATCCAACAGTCCTTGTGGGCCATGAATGAATGATATGAATGTTAATTTTACTCATTCCTACATTGAGTGCTGACTATAGTAGAGGTTGTTCACTTCTGGCAGCATATCTTGCACACTTAGCCTTGTTTTTCATACTGTGGTTTGCGTTGTCTTGGTGCTCTTTTGCTGTTTTTGTTTCTTTGTCATGTGGCAATGGGTTATTTTCCTTTTCCTTCTGTTTTCACCACCGCTCCTCCCGCTCGCCTTTCTGACATGTTTTTGTTTCCCTGCTCCTTCCCTCCTGGATCCTGCCGCTAGCAGAGCCCCTCCCACCTCATAGGACATACTTATGGAGGCAACAATGCAGCGCGCCATTAGCACACCAAATGCGAGCCCGTATGTGCCCTTTTGTTTATGGACCGCACCCAATGCCAGCTTTTCAACCCCATGCAGCTACACCACCACAGTACTCTGAGCCCTGGATCCCATACACATCAACAACTACTGCTGCTGTACATCTCCTCGCACAACCAGAGGACAGTTCTCCTGCCAGCACTGCCGCTTCACCTGCAGCACTGAAGCAACCAACAACCCGGCAGACACCGCAAACACGACTGTGCTGACCACTCGGACCGAGACCACCATAGCGCTACTCCAGTTCATTCTACTCAATGCATGATCACTCGGAAAACACGCAATGGAGATCTGGGACAGTATCTCATCCCTCACCTCAGAAATATTTTTCCTCACACAGACCTGGTTGAACTCTGCCTCCATGCCAGATATTGCCATTGCCATCCACAAAAGCTAGAAATAACACACAGGGACCAAACCAACAAACACATAGGTGGAATTGCTATCAACTACAAGGACACCATCTGCTGAATGACCTGCTCAGACACCTCAACCCTGATATTGGAGCATTTAAACTTCCAACTCCACACAGATTGACAAAGCACCATCAGAGGCACCCTCGTCTACAGACCACCAGGGCCACACCCCAGCTTTTGCAATGCCATCCCTGACCTCATCTCCCCGATGGCCATTGAATCCTAGCACTATTTTTTCCTAGGTGATATAACTTTCCCCTCAATGATCCCAGTGACACCAACACAATCAACCTACTGAAAAGCATGAGCAACATCAGCCTCAATCAATTTGCCACCGTCCCTACCCACAGCACAGGACACAGGCTCAACCCCATTTTCAAGTCTAGCAACAGAGTCGAGGACAGCCACGTCACACAGCTCATCTGGAACGACCACTACAGCATCCACTTCTTCATCTGAGGACCGATCAACACTGGCACCGTGCCCCCCAGTTCCATGCTCAGGAACTGGAAAAAATATCAGAAGACATATGGAACTACACTCTAAACTCTTCCCAAGATGGCGGATGCGCGAGCCTCTGTGTGAGCAGTCGGTGATGCGGCTTACCTCCGATCGGACCCTTTCTCCCTAACAGCGAGTGGCAGCTGTTCGACTTGTGGTTTCGTGTTGTGGACTTCTCCATTTCTTCATTCTGGCATGATTGGGGACTGGATTCGCCTTTGCAGGCAGTTTCCGCGTCCACTTAGACAGTTTCGCTGCTGCGGGTGCCGCCGCTGCCGATCTGCCGTTCAGCGTTCCACAGGTGTGTTGAGCGAGGTAGCGTGCACGACGGCGCTTGTTTCTCCCGGCTTGGAGAAGAGGAAGACGGCGGCGGTTTGTTTAAACGCCAAACAATTCTTCGGAGAAGACATTAACTCTTGTGAAGGCAAAGTTGTTAGTTCGCAGTGGGAACAAGCGTGAGGTGTATGAAGATGCCTCCAAAAAACAACAATTCGAACCTTCAAAATAAAATGGGCAGACCACAAACTCGAGCGGTGGCCGCAGCAAGTGAAGCTGATATAAGGAGCCCAGAGGGTAGAATTTCAGAGCAGGAGACTGCTATACTCTCTGTGAATAATGGATCTGCAAATACCACAACAATTACACCTGAGATACATTTTGCAAAAAGTGGACCATCAGAGGGGGCTGTCCCGAAAATCCCGGGAATGTTTAAAAAGAAGAATTTACCTAAGGGTAAGCAACAAACGGCAGTAATTTCAAATAAAGGTTTGAAAGAAGCAGCAAATAAGAACTCTATAAGCTTAGCTATAGAAGCTCTCCCTATGTCTGATGAATGCGAGATAACTTTGGATGAGGCACAGCCCAATTTAGTGCCTGCGGCCAGTAACGTGCAAGGCGAAACTGTGGGGTTGACAATTCTGCAAGGAAATACAGGGAATTCAGGGGATACAGTAAATGCAGATACGATAGGAACTCTATCAGAATGGGTTGAAGATACAGACTCTGTTGACTCCGCAGGCAAATTTTATTCAATGTCAGACCTCTCAAACGCTTTAGAAGTGGGGAGCCAGGAGGGTGAAGATGAATGGAGAGACGATAGGAGCCTGGCCAGCACTACAGTCACACCAGACTCTTTACAGGATGAGGAGGAGGATGAGGAAGGGGACGCAACACCAGCAAGGAAAGAGGAATGGCCCCCTGAGGAAGGCACAGTTCGTAAAATCATGTATTCCCAAGTACCTCCAATGTTACCTGGTACAATAGGTACTGAGGGATCACCAGCTGGGAATCAGTCTGAGGGTGCCATTAAGAGCATGAACAAGATAAATACAGGGTCTAATATCACCCTTGAAACTATCTATCAGGTCATGCTGCAACACCGTGAGGATACTAAATCTGAGAACCTAAGAACTTAAGGAGCAGTGCAGAGACTCCAAAACACGGTCCGAAGAGTTGCTAAGACCTGTAGTGAACTTGCATCCAGAGTAGTGGAGGCTGAAGAAAGAATTTAATCGATGGAAGATGCAATGATCCAACAGAAGACGCAGATTACCAGCTTATTGTCCTTGCGCGATGACATTGACTGGAAACTTGTTGACTTAGAGAACAGGTCAAGACGGAACAACTTACGGGTCCTGGGTATACCAGAGGGAAGCGAGGGGAAAAACATCCGCCAGTTTATTATAGATCTCTTTACTGAAGCCTTCCCCGAGTTAATCCAATGGCAATGGGACATAGAAGTCCAAAGGGCACTACGATTTCATTTCCATATCAAAGTGTCTAGAGGGGCTCCAAATATAAAACCGAGGGCGATCCTGATATGCCTGAACAACTTTCTCGCAAGAGATGCACTCTATGACCTAGCCAGACCTGACCGAAAACGGAAAGGGAAAGGTACAGAATTCTTTGTAAGGCCTGACTATTGTCAAGTGACAGTACAGCAGAGGTGGCATCTGCGGCAGCTCATACCCCTCTTCCAGAAAAAAGGAGCACAGGCGTTTTTGCCTAATCCTGCCAAGCTTAAGATTGTACATAAGGAGAAAACTAAATTTTTTGTATCAGAGAACAGGGCTAAGGAATTCTTGGCTGCATTATAATAATTTTTCAACTGAATGGAATTAATTGAGCTAAGTGATAATGATGCAGATATTTGTTGTTTATTTTTAAGAAAGAAGTGAAGTTTTTGTTATCTGTGTCTTCCTTCTTACCTGACCAAATCCCTCGATCAACTCTTTATTGTCTAGTGCTTCTCTCTTTGATACGATATGGGAGAGGGGGGATTGGTAATGGGCATAAGGGGTAGAATGCTAGAGAATGATAGTAAGGAACTGTATTGTCCTTAGATATGTATCTGAAGGAAAGCTAGTAACATGAGTATTACGAGCACTGTTCTCTAATCTAGGTTTAGGCTCATTTAAGTAACTTGCTGTCGGGGGATTGGATATGATTAGAGGTATGCACACCTTACTTCTCTTTCCATCACATAGGGGAACCCAGTTGTCCCTTTGCCTTTTGTGGGAGGGTCCTTGGGGAGGAGTGGGTGGGTGTGGGGGGGTGGGTGTGGGTGCAGGGGGGCAGGCATGTACAAGTACAGAGCAGAATTTTTGCTGGTATTGCGATATTTCAAGTTATGTATCAAGTTATTGGTGATTAAATATGGAGGCACGGTGGATACTCTCATTGTGATAGTCAGTAGAAATGCATTACCTTATAGATTCATTCAGACACGATATATGATTTCTGATGATGGCTAGGCTTAGGATCTGCTCATGGAATGTTTGTGGGCTTAATGACAGAAAAAAGAGAGGAATCGCTGCACAAATTATACAGACGTGACTTCCTTTGTTTACAAGAAACTCGCCTGGCATGGGATAACAGACATTTGCTCTCAGATTTGGGGATGGCGATTGTAGGAGTCTCTAGACAAGGTTCAACAACTAGAGGAGTGGCAATTTTAAAAAAGAGGGGAAGTGGTATCTGTAAACGAGTAAAAACTGATGCTTGGGGGAGGTGGGTGATTACCGATTTCTGGTTAGGGGATAAATCCTGGACAATTTGTGCCATATATGGCTCAAATGTCGACGAACCAGAATTGTTAAATTTTCTCAGCTTAGAACTCGCAGAATGGCCCGCTCTACTTATACTGTGCGGGGATTTTAACATTCTTCTTGAGGCACAATTTGATATTATTCATGATGAAGGATATCCTGGTAAAAAAGTTAAAGTTTATAAGGCCTTAAGAGGTCTAGTGAATGAATTTGGTCTGGGTGATGTAGGATTTGTAAAAAATATGGGTGCTCTGGGATATACTTTCTTTTCAGCCCCTCACCAGAAGTTTGTATGCTTAGACTACTTTTTTGTAACATCTAGAATAATTACCGATCTTGATTATGTTATCTTCCCTAAAATAATCTCGGATCATAACCCCATCTTGATAGAATTCCCCACAGAAGGACTAGCAAGGTCCTCACGCAATCAGTGGACATTTGAACGTAAATTATTAGCAGACACTTCCTATATAGAGCATATGGGGAAATGGATAAACGATTTTATGGGATTTAATCGTTGTTCTGCCTCTCCACAAATGGTTTGGGATGCATTGAAATCAGGGATACGGGGCGAAACACTCATATTCCACAAAATAAACAAAAACAATCTTGAGTTAATATGGCTTTGCAATTTAAAAAGCTACAAGACTGCGAATCTAAGCTCATAACAGCAACAAGGTTTTCATTAGATACTGAAGATATAAAATCTGAATTAGCAATCCAAAAATCAAGAGTGTATGAGAATTTTGCTCAGAAACTAGCTGAACAAAGAGCTGTTAACCAGGCTAAAATTTATTAAGTAGGAGAAAATACTGGACGAATCTTAGCTAAGAAAATTCACCAAAACGAGGCTAATAATTTAATAAAAAGCATTCAGGATCACTCTGGCCAAAGTGTGGAAAAACTAGATGAGATTCTTGAAGTGTTTAGACAATACTATTCAGATCTATATACGGAGGAGAATCTCATGTACACAGTAGAAAGCTTTTTGGACCATAACAAAGCTGGATCTATGACTATATTAACAACAGAGCAGTCTTCAATCCTAGAAAGAGATATTACGTGGGAGGAAACGGAAGCGGCTATTCTCTCTCTGGCATCAGGTAAGGCCACAGGGCCTGATGGAATTCCCTTGGAATTTTATAGGATGTTCCGACATATACTTAAAGAAGATATAATCTTGACTTTTATAGAGGCACAGAATGGCAGACCACCAGAGTCATGAAGATATTCAATTATTATGGCCTTCTTGAAAAAAGATAAACCATCTATCTTACCGTCCTCCTATAGGCCGATTTCTTTAATAAATGCCGATAGCAAGATCTACTCGAAGATTCTGGCTACCAGAATCTCCAAGATAATATCTCCTATAGTCTCAAACTTCCAACATGGTTTTATCCCTAATAGGGATACCACAGACCATATTCGATGTCTTATTGCTGTTATGGACTGGGCTCAGGCGACAAAGACACCCATAGGAATTACCCTGTTGGATGCCGAAAAGGCATTCAACAGGGTAACATGGTCTTATTTGTGGGATGTGGTGAGCCAGAAGGGCTTTGGACCTAGAATGTTGCAGGCTTTGAAAGCTTTATATATTATGCTAACTGCCTCCATTAAAATAGCAGGAAATGAATCTGTTCCTCTTCCGATATCTAGAGGAACCCGACAAGGGTGCCCATGTTCCCCGCTTTTATTTGCCCTTTATATTGATGTTTTTTTAAATAAACTGAATTCCGCTAAAGATATAGAATCTGTTAAAATTTCTAGGATGAATTATAGAGCATTAGCATATGGAGACGACATCGTAGTAATCACAACAAACATTCAAAAAACAACTCCAGCTATAGAAAATTTGGCATGTCAATTCGGCTCCTTTTCTGGTTATAAATTGAACATTTCTAAAACCCAAATATTATATCTAGCAGAAGATCCGTTGCCTCCTACGCATTTCAAAACTGTGTCAGAGGCTACCTATTTAGGCATCAAAATTGGCACCCCATTGTCTGATATCCCGCGTACAAATTTTGAGGCAGTCTTAAAAAAAATTAATTCAATGCTGGAAAGAATAGATCATCTTCATTTTTCATTAACCGGTCGGGCCAACATCTTAAAAATGGTGGTCCTTCCAAAGGTTTTATACATGTTTCATGCTGTACCCTTAGAATTCCCTCCTAGCTGTTTTAAAGAGATAGAGAGAATGTCAACCAGTTCCTTATGGAGTTATAAACGACATAGACGAGCATATAAAAGAATGATTCTACATAAAGAAAGAGGAGGGTGGGGTATTCCTCACTTCTTGTATTATTATTTGGCTGCTGTTCTACAGTATATAGGTCCATTGGTGATTGGCGATAAAGCTAGATTAGCTCTGTGTCATTCCCCATCCATCTATGAATTTGCTATGGAAAGGAGTACAGAGGAGCTCTAACAAAAATAATTGAGCCAAGCTATTTTAAAAAGACGAGATTCAAGGTTCTGAGAACTACTCACAAGGCATGGATACTAATCAAGCGTCAAAGCGGGATATCGAATATAACACTATATACTCCTCTTGATGCTTCGCACATCCTGCCATCAATTTGGCAAGATAATGTGATGTTTAGATGGCGGTTGAAGGGCATTTGCTGGCTTGGTGATATCATTTTTAATGGGTCTCTTTTATCCTTTATGGCTCTACAGGATACATGTAACCTATCTGGCTCTGATTATTTTAAGTACCTGCAAATTCACAGCTATATTACTAAGCTAAAATCACCTCTAGATAGAATACCTATTATGGACAGCCTACAGAAGAAAACGCCAATCGGCGTGTATTATAAATTGCTGTTAGAAACCTGCCCCAACGATTTGGAGTCAATTCAAGGAAAATGGGCTGTAAAATTAGAATTGGAATTAGTCCATCTAGAGGAATCAATCAAATTAGCCAATGAAGTCTTAACTACAGGGCGCTCCAGAGCACAACATTACATGGCAATTTTTGATCTCTATTACACTCCCAGTCAGATATCGAAATGGCAGACTTCGTGTAGCAGATGTGGGGAGGTTGCTGCAGATGCAACACATATGTTTTTCTTATGTTCAAAACTGAAGGGACTGCTTTCTTCCATTGAAAAATTCTTGACTACAGTTCTGCATTCGGTAGTATCTATCACGGGGGAATTAGTTTTTTTGGGAGTAACATCCGAAGTAATACCTCTAGAAAGAAAACAATTCTTATTTATATGCATGGCGGTTACCAGGTCTTGCATCACGCGAGAATGGATTAGCACTGCCCCCCCCTGCCTTTGAGACTTGGCGAGCGGGTTTACTAGCTAAATTTAATCTTGAGGACTAAGGGGCGGAGGAAAAAGAGTATGGGGCTGGAAATATGGACACCTCTGTTGGATTGGTGTAAAGAGTAAAAATATTTAGATATTTAGTTATGATTCCAGATAATATCAATGTATGAATTCTATAGGCTGTTTTATCCGCCAATGCCTGAATGTTTTATTATTTCTTTTTCTTTTCTCATTGTATAATGTAACATAGTGTACTGCTTTGTCTCTTGTACTTGCTTGTTTAAAAACATAAAAGATTCAATAAAATTTTTTTTAAAAAAGGAACTACACTCTAAACTCTTACTTACCAGACACAACATCAAACCAAGAACAGCCTGTGAAGAATTTCTCCTAGTGGATCCCAGAATATGCGCTGACATAACCGCCCCACCAAACAAGCCAAATACATAGGACCTTCCAAAAGAGCCAACTGGTTCACTATGAAGCTGAAATCCACCCAAAGCAACTGCTGGTAACTAGAAAAGAAGTGGTGCAAAAGAAAAAAGACAGGAGATAATACCACGTTCAATGCAGCACTCAACCAGTATCACTGCTTCATGAAAGAAACAAAGAAGAACGTACAAGCAGACAGCATAGAAGCCTGTGTAAACGGCAGCAAGGAGTTCTTTGCCATAATGAAGGAGTGCTCCAACCCAGCAGCCACAGAGAACAACATCACCCTCTCCCAAGAATTATGTGATAACTTGCTGGACTTCTTCCGCCACCCACAGCATCCGCCTGCTCACATCCACAAACACAAAACCCAAACACCTGTTCACCCACTGGGACCCTCTCACAAACCAAACCACAATCTCCATCATGAACTTCGCCCACTCGGGAGCACCCACCGACCCCTGTCCCCACTTTTTCAACCTCATGAGCAGGACGACTGCCAACGAGCTCAAGAAAGTCCTGAACACCTCCATCACCTCGCATTCCTTCCCTGAGGACTGGAAAATCTCTGAAGTACGGCCTCTCCTGAAGAAAGCATATGCCGACCCAGCTTAACCAAAGATCTACCGGCCCATCTCCCAGCCCCCCTTTCTCAAGAAGGCAATCAACCGGCAACTCACAAAACACGACAACCTCCTGGACCCCTCAATCCGGATTCACAGCCAACCACAGCATAAAGACAGCCCTGATTGCAGCCTACGATGACTTCAGGGCCCTCATGACCATGGTAAAAAGGCAGCACTCATCCTCCTGGACCTGTCATCCGCCTTTGACACTATCTCCCATCACATATTGATCAACAGACTCCACCACATCGGAATCTAGGGAGACACCCTCAAATGGATTGCCTCATACCTCACCGCAAGACTCCCACTGTTCACCTCAGATCCCAAGAAGATTATCTGTGGTGTCTGCCAAGCCCCACCCTCTTAAACGCGTACATGACTTCCCTGGCCAACACCGTCAGATCGCACAGACTCAACATCATCTCCTACGCTGAGAACACCCAGCTCATCGTCTCACTGTCAGAAGACCCCTCCACCACCAGAGACAACTTTCAGAGAAGTATGATGAACGTTCCTGACTGGATGAAGGACAACTGTCTCAAGCTCAACACGGACAAGACAGTGGTCCTCATCTTTGGAACCAACACCTCATCATGGAATGATGCATGGTGGCCAGCTGAACTCTGCCTGTACCCCGCCCTGACAGTTGACGCCTGCAACCTCAACATCATCTTAGACAGCAAGCTATCTATGAATAAACAGGTATATGCAGTCTCATCCACCTTCTTCCACACCATACACATTCTCCGCAAGATCTTCAAGTGACTCCCAGTCAACACCAGAAGGACTGCCACGCAGGCTCTTTTCACTAGCAGGCTGGACTATGGGAGCACACTCTACATAAGAATCACTGCGCAACTTTGTTAAGTAATCACGAATACCAAGGGATTCCTTGAGTAGGTATTTATTCTGATAAAGAGCACCACCTGCAAACACGTCTTCTTTCTATTGCTTTTTCCATGCAACTGTCACGATGACCGCTCCATCACTCCAAACTGGAATTCGGAGTGCGCACCATGCGAGCGAGAACAATTACACATGTAAATATAAACACAAGGGCCTCCTGAAGAGACTACAGACAATCCGAAACTCAGCAGCAAGACTCATCCTCGACCTCCCCAGGTGGACCACATCACACCCCACCTCAAGATGTTACACTGGCTCCCGATCTAGAAGAGATGCCAATTCAAGATGTTGACCCACACATACAAAACCTGGCACAATGAAGGACCAGAATGGAAAACAGCATTTACAATACAGCATAAACCACGTATGCCATTACAACAAATACATTACCACTCACGTCTTTACCACGCATATGTCTTTACCACACATACTTTTACATAAAAAATATAAGTATTTGGCAGCTAAGTCCAAAGCTGTTATATATACATATACGCCCATGCAGCCACTCTCACTGTCTCTCACTCATGCATACAGGTACTCACACACCAACTTATTCACTAATACAGCCACTCACACACCCATATATCTGCTCAGACACTCCCTCCCATGCTGATACAGACAGTCACAGTGCCACTGAGATTACATATATTAGAAAAAGTATTACTCATTAGTAGTACAAAAAGAATAGTAATTTAACTTATGCCGTAGATTAGCATATATCTTTAACTCTCAGAACATTTTATGGAACACACTCACTGGATGATGTGATCAGTGATGTCATTTGAGATGTTTTCAATGATGTAATCAGTGATGTCACTGACCATGTTATGAGTGATGTGATATGTGAGGTCATAAGCAGTGCATTTCTGGTGTGTAAGTTATAGTTAGCTCAGGTAAGAATGAATCCTGAATTTCACTGGTTTTGTGTAAGTGAAATCTGAGCCTAGCTAGAACATCCCTGTAATCTTTGTTTTATTCAGTGAAATTCAACGTTTTTTTACATTCTATTTTCTAACTATAATTTCCTTGTAACCTTTCATTTCTTCAGTGAACTTCAACAGTTTTTTAAATTATATTTCCTAACTGTTACCCATAACCTTTGAGAGTGGGTGTGTGAGTGGCAATATATGTAGGTGAGGGGCTGTGCGAGTGGCTGTATGGGTCTCTAAGTGTGTGTGTGTGAATGGGTTTGTGGGTGTGTGAGTGGCTGTATGGGTCTGTGAGTGGGTTTGTGAGTGACTGTATTGGTGTGCACATGGCTGTGTAAGTATATGTAAAAGTGCCTGTGTGGATCTGTGAGTGGGTGCATGAGTGTCTGAGTGGGACTGATACTAGATGTGTGAATTTCTGAGTGGGTGCATGAGTGTCTTTAAAGGTCTGTGAGAGGATGGATGATTCTCTGAGTGGGTGTGTGAGTGTCTGTTTGGATCCGTCAGTGGATACAGGGTAAAAAAAGTTTGGGGACACAGGAGCATATCCTTTTGCAAGCTCCAGCTGTGAAGATCCTCCTATTCAGCTTTCCCGCAGTCCGCTACCCTCTGCTGCCTTCAGTTTTGTGCCTCTTCTGCTCATCTCAACTCATTTTTCTGCCTCTACTCTGCTCGCTCCTGCCCTCTATTTTGCCTCTATGTGTTCATTCTGCCCATTATTTTGCTTTTTTCTGCTCGCTCCTGACCTTTATTTTGCCTCTTGCTGCCCATTTCTGACCCCTATTTTGCCTCTTGCTGCTCGTTTCTGATCTCTATTTTGCCTCTTTCTGCTCAATTTTCTCTCTTTCTGTTCACTCCTGACCTTTACTTGGCCTCTTTCTTCTTGTTGCTAACCTGTATTTTGCCTCTTTTTGCTTGTTTATCACCTTTATTTTCCTCTTTCTGCTCATTGCTGAAATTTATTTTGCCTCTTTCTGCACCTTTCTCACCATTATTTTGCCTCTTTCTGCTTTTTGCTGACCTTTATTTTGCATCTTCTGCTCGTTTCTCAGCTTTATTTTGCTTCTTTCTGCTAATTTCTGACCTCTATTCTTCTCCTTTCTGCTCCCTACTGACCTTTATTCTGCCTTTTTCTGCTAATTTCTCACCTTTACTGCCCCTTTCTGCTCATTGATGACCTTAATTTTGGTTCTTTCTGCTAGTTTTTCACCTTTATTTTGTTTCTTGCTTCTGCTTTCTGACTTCCATTTTGCCTTTTTCTGCTTGTTTCTCACCTTTATTTTGCCTCTTTCCACTAGATTCTCATCTTTATTTTGCCCTTTTCTGCTCATTTCTGACCTTTTTATGCCTCTTTCTGCTCATGGCTGACCTTTATTTTGCCTCTTTCTGCTCATTTCTAACCTTTTCTTGCCTCTTTCTGTTCATTGCTGACCTTTATTTTACCTCTTGATGCTCCTACCTAACCTTTATTTTGTGTCTTTCTGCTCATTGCTGACCTTTATGCTGCCTCTTTCTGCTTGTTTCTGACCCTAATTCTGCCTCTTTCTGCTCGTTTCTCAACTTTATTATGGGTCTTTCTGCTCACTCCTGACTATTATTCTGACTCTTTCTGCTAATTTCTGACATTTATTTATCCCTTTTCTGCTCATTGCTGATCTTTGTTTTGCCTCTTGCTGCTCGTTTCTGACTTTATTCAGCCTCTTTCTGACCTTTATTTTGCCTCTTTCTCCTCTTTTTGCTTGGCGCACGGGTGGGGCCTCAAGGCCCCCTCCCACATGTTTTTTATTAGCTGGCCTGTGGGGGTGGTGGTACCTTGGGTACGGGGGTCTGCATGGCCCCTGCTATTTTTTGCTGTAAAGCCCCTGGAAGGTGATGGTCCCCAGGGCTATAGAGGTGGATCTGCATGGCCCTCCTCCACTATTTTAACAAAAGCCGTGGGGAGGTGGTGGATCCCAGGGCTCGAAGAGACTTAGGAGGGAGGCCCGTGAACTCCCCCCTTCTTTTTACTAATGCCCCTGGGACTTGTGCGGCCCCTCCTCAATATGTAAATTAAGCCAGGGGAGGTTGTGGTCCCCAGGGCTCGAAGAGCCTTAGGGGGGAGGCCCGGAAACCCCCTCCTTCTTTTAACTAATGCCCCAAGGACCGGGCCTACCTGGGAGCTCATTTTAGAACAAGAGCATGAGCCCGAACTTGTTTTATTTTTTTAATTTAATTTTCATTTTAGCCAAATATGTGGCCCTGTCAGGGTCCCCAAGACCAGATCTAGGGGGTCACAGTATTCCCACCCTGCCCCTTCTTCTTTTTTGAAAAGCTTTTTTCTGGGACTCAACTGAAGCTGAGTCCAAAGGTGGCTGCCAACACTTCCTGGTTGAAGTGTTGGTAGCCAATCAGATCTCAGCGCGAGATCGGGAGGGTTTGCGGCGCCTTCACGTCCCAATATGTACAGAGTTGATTTTTCCTTAATATCTCCAGAACTACTGAATGGATTTACACCAATTTACCAAAAGATCGCTTTCTGGACCAACAGCTACATTTCTGACATATTTGGTGTAATTCTGTTCAGAGGTTCAGGCTGCAGTCGTGTCTAAAATTCCTATGGGAATTAACATGAGAAACACACTTTTTTGACCCCCCATTTTTCTCGGCCCCCTCTTGACGGATTGCCACAAAACTTACCATGCACAACAGGAATTACAGGGGCTTTGTTCGGGAAAGTTTTGTGAAGATTCATCAACTTGTGCCAAAGATATAGGCAAGTCAAAAACTGCCTTTCCTATGGAAACTAGGTTTGCATATATGTAAAGGAATAATACTTACCTGCTAAATACTTACATTTTCGTTGTAAAGTCATGTGTTGTACAGGCATATGCGTGGTAACGGCACGGTCATGGTAATGACCGCGTTGTAAAGGCATGTGTTGTAATTGCATGTGCTGTTCCACCATACAACCGAAAAGAATAAATCAACAAATGTATGGCCTTCCACCTACCGACCAGACACTACAATCTGCCTCCCTCTTCCTCGCAGACTCCCTCCAGATCTACCAGCAGAGGATGTTCTTTCTCACACCTGGTGGTCAAAGCTTACAACAAACTTCCTCTGCACCTCAGGACCCCCTCATCACTCCACCAATTCAGGAAAGAACTCAAGACCTAGCTGTTTGAATGAACAGAACACCAGGCAGCATCTAGCAACTCCAGTGCCTTGAGACCCTCGTGGGTGATTTGCTGCACTTTATAAGCTCAGTTAAACCTGTTACTTTTTGTCCCATCACTTGCTTAATTCACTGAGTATAGTGTGTTCATTTTAATTATTCAAAGTTGTTAAAGGCACAGCTGGTGTCTTAATTTGTATGGTGTGTTATGGATTTTCTCTATCCTGTTGAGGTTACCCGGTGACCTTTTCAATTTAGTGTGTTGTCGGGACTTGCTGGTAAGTCTCTTAAATGTTTGTGAAGTGTCTCTCATTATAACCCTGCACCTGTTGTCACATGTACGTTCACAGCAGCGAACTGTTCCCTCCCGTCTGTCTTGACAGTATTGTGCACATCATTAGCTTGCTGCACTGATCCAGTCTAATAGGAAGCTGTTAATCCTTTAAGTGCTCCCGTCAGCCAACGGCCGTCGTGAGCACTACCTCCGTAATGCTGCGCACGTCCGTTGGCCGACGCGGCCCCCCACTCATTTAAACCGCCACACCATGGCGGAATTTGCGCCACGGTTAAGCGGTTAAGTGTTTGCCTATTTTGGTTGTTGTAAGCGTTTGGACTTCGACAAGCTTTTTATGCAATAAACATGCACCCGATCAACAGTTTGTCTAATGCAGATGTATATCAGAACAGTGAAAGTATCCGTGTTTCTTGAAGTAGCCTAGAGGGTACTGCCTTCAGATTGTTTTCTCTTCACTCTTCTATTCAACAAAACATCTTCGAGTATTATAAGGTATACCTGTAGCAGTGCTTAGCAGTTAATTAGAAGTTGGAATGGTAACTCAGGGTGTAATAATGCAATTCACCATTAGAAATATTTAGGGATCTAGAATTATTGGGTCTGATAATTCTGGGCCCAGAGACACCAAGCCTTTCAGCAAATCTACTAGGCTGCGGCAAACAGCAATGCACTTCAACGACCGCTGCGTGCTGCAGTCAGGGCGAGCAGTTATTGTTCCGCCCGAAAAAGGACAAGCGTGCCCATAATCCCTATCCCCCAATTCACACTCTCACTTCAGCACTTATGCTGACATAAGTGTTTACTTCGGCAAAATAATGAAAAGCTGCTCAGAAAAGCACCAGTAAATCCAAATGTGAGCAGTTATTCCCCGTTTTAGGAAAAACCTCATAATGACCGGACTCTGCATGGGACGTACTGTTTGGTAAACTTAATCCAGCCAATTGATATCTCCACTGAAAACTTCAGCTAGCTTCTATTAGGCCCATAATGTACTCTCAAATGCTATTCACAAGTATATAGGCGGAGCCTTCCACCCGAGCCTGCCTAATATCTCATGTGGGGTTCTCCACCATAGGGTGGAGAGTGCCTCAATGAGTGTGATGCACTCTGGGCACACCGGTATTCGTTTTTGATGCACAAGCGGAAGGGCAAGGGGAACTGGCAGGAAAACTGGCAATATATACTATAATATGGGAGGAGCAAAGGAAAATAAAAAAGGGCTCAGCGAGACGCATGTAAATACAACAAAACACACCTACAAATGGGTAAAACTGTTGCTCTCCACCAATTTTACCCCACATCTACTCGAATAGTACTGCATCACAAACAGGATCAAACCTGCTTAAAACAGGCCTCGTAGAAGTCACACATTGCCACTCACAGGTACTATAAGGCTATCACAAAGAAACAAAATGGATGCAGGAAATTACACTAACATCATATAGATAAAATAGGTTGAAATATGTTTTAAAAATGTAAAATCTTTTAGTAATTTCAATAAAAAATCTTTAAAAATGAAAATGCGTGAACATAATATTAAACATAGATAGAAATAATAGAGAACACTTAGAGGAACTTTAGTTACATTCAACATAGCTCATAATGCAAGAGGGTGGGGGATTCCACAGTCACAGTCCCATCACACCAGTGGTTCATTTGTGAAAAAAATGCTGGGGCTCTCGTTAGGAGGCAGCTTGCACCAGCCCATTGCTCCTAGTAGCGCTGCCTATAACAAAACTAACCACTAATCATAGATCCCTACAAATAGAGAAAGTATGTGGCATAACGGCCATAGTGGTCAATTTTAGCTCTGGGGAACCAGGTTCGAGTCTCAACGGAGGCTCAACATCCTGTGTTTCTGGGCAAATCTCCCTGTGCCTACAAAAAATTAATGTGTCCCTAACCAGTGCCGAGCAATGGAAACCACTGGCTCAAATTAAGCACTGCACCACACCCAACTCCAGGAAAAATTTCACCAAACCATCAAACATTCACACACTTCTTGGTCACATATGAAAGCAATCCACAGGCCAAAGCAATTTTATTTACCATTATGGTAAATATCTTTGTCTCTAAAGTTGAGAATGTAGTATTTGGGGACGACAGAGAGTATATATGGCCAGAAGATCAAAAAATTTGGTATATCCAATAGAAGCAGTCATTTCCAAATACAGCTTCTCTTCAGATATGACGCTTGACATGGTTGCAGACTGGGAGTAGAGCTCACCTCATCTTTTGCCTGCTCTGGTCAAAATGCTGACTGCACTTCACTTCCTGGCCACTGGCTATTTTCAGAAGGTTTCTAGGGACACAGTGAGCCTCTCACACAGTGGTGCTGGAACAAATTTCAGAATGAGGGTGCTGCCATCAATGTTACATCACTGAAGTCATAAGTATTGTGAAAAACCCAAGCATCACATAAAGAACAAATGTAGCAAGTGTATTCAATGAGAGAGTGGAAATTATGTAGTAAGTAGTTGGTGCATTTTTTAGCTCACTGTCACAAATATATTGCTAAACCAAGATGTGGTAGTGCACCATCAATTGCAGCAGTACACTTTCCATTGAAATGTTATGCAGATTAGTAGAGCACACTATCGCCCAGGAGAGTATCCTGGCGCTGAGCAGGTGTGAGTCTAGCCAAACCTTTGACCTAGTGGGACTACCCAAAAAGCCAGCATCACCCTCTTTCGGAACTCAAGAAGTGAGGAGAGGTCTCCTATGTGTAGCAGCATGTTGTTCCATGCTTTAGGAGCAATGTGGGAGAAGGCTCGATTGGCCACTAGATTTGCACAGATGTACAGTTTTACCGAACAAAGAATACGGTTTACAAATGATAAATGTGTGGAAAAAGAGTTTCAGCAAATATTTATCAATTCCACATCATCAAATAAAATGTCTTGATTTGTTTTGATCCCATTAAAATCTTTGTTTCCATCATACTTCAGACTTTAAATAAATGTGCTTTATTTTCACTTTCCGAACGGCTGACATATTCAGAAATGGTTGCAGTTAATTTACATTATTAATTAGGTTGTGCAATTCCATGCACAACATGGCAGGCACCCCACGGTACTTGCTATGTTGTGCATGGAACTGCTGGGGGGTACCATAGGTCCCCCCCATGTGCACCCCTCACCCCCAGAATCCCTAGGGGCCCGCTATGGGCCCCCGATGTTAAGAACCGCTTGCAAACGCCGCCACGGAAAGGCACATCCCAGCCTGCATAGTAATATTGATGGCGGTGTCTACCAGACACCGCCACCATATAAACTGCCTTTCCGCCCGGTAGGCAATCGGGCGGATTGCCTACCGGCGGAAAATCGGCGGACGGTCTTTCCATCCGCCGGGGTCCCCCCCACCATGGTAATGTGGTGGGGGGGAAATTAGAGATGGGAGGTGGTTTTTGGCAGGCGGATCGCCACCGCCACACAGGTGGTGGCGATCCGCCGTTATCATAATGGGCCCCTTTGTGTGGTAGAAAACAAATTCCCTGTACCCCAGCAAGTTTGTCATATAGTTCACTTTACCAAATCCTCTCATATTTATGCATCATTGTTAAAAGAATAAGCAGCAACTTGTCAGAAGACACAGCCTGACTTTTTACCTCTTTCTATTACACACACAGCAATTGTGACAAGATAAAAACAATGTAAGTCATATTTATTGCTCATTCACCTTCAAAACATCAACAACACTAACATGGTTATTTTTGGTGGTGCAGCATCCCATACTTCAAGCGCCTATTTTCTCACAGGCAAGTCAGTCCTGGTGCCTCCACCAAGTAATGCACCATGTATTGAGATGCATCAGTGCTGTGTACAGCAGTTTATCGCCATGCCACTGTCATTGTCTACTTCACTTGGGTATTAGGAGCTATTGATGGCTCCTACTTGGCACTTCACCCACCCTATCACAGGAAACACTTCATTTTTGCAACAGACACCACTGCCATTAATTCAACGTGCAAATTGCCTTCAATGCAAGGGTGTGCTGCACGATGCATTTGCTGCCTTTCCCAGTTGCACCCACAACAGCTACTTTTTTGGACAGTTAGCTCGTGAGTGCTGGTTAACTGCTGGGGATTTTAGTAACATGTGGCTACTAGGTAAGTTTATCTAACTAATAGTTGGATTGGGGAAAAGCATCACAGAGTCATCATCATCATCAGAAGTCTTTATTTCGATTGAGTTTTTACAATCATAAAAAGTACATAGTAAGAAATTACATCAAACTTCTAAAAAAGATTATCACAGAGTCACTCACAGCTTTACCCCAACACAATATACACCCATGAGACTAACATTGATTGCATGCATACACGGAATATCTGCAGCATTATCAAGGAAACTGCATTATAACTAGGGGGTGTGCAAAATTAATGTAATTGTGGGCAAATTCGGAGAAATTATGTGAAATTACGAGTAACTACACAAAGTGCAAATCTCTCGATTAGTGCTACATAACAAGGTGAAATGCATTCGCAGGTATATTTTTAAATGCATTTTATGCTACAAAAAGTGCAAAAAACAAAAGCACTGTAAATTGATTCTGTCTTCCAGGATTCAGGATCTAATCTTGTTCTTTTGCCCTTCAAACACAAAAAATTGACTTATCTCCAAACCCCATTGCCCAATTTCTATTTTTGATTTCATTTTCAAGATTTTATATTAACACCTTTCGATTTCAAAACTAACTTGGATGTCTTGTTATTTTTTTCTGAGTGTGTGGGCATATTTGTAGAATGATGTTAGTGTGTAGATCTAGGGGTAAATAGTAAATGGCCCAGATGCTGTAAAACAATCCATTGCATTATTCACACATACCCATTTTCATGGCAAGACACCCATGAGATGACACACAAGTGAATGCTCGGTGCAGCTGGTGTTTATTCAAAAGGGTCGACAGATGATGATTTTCATAAACATAGTCAGTGTGGAATGGGTGAATATATACATTTCTGGGTGTGTTGTGTGATGATAGGTCAATGAATGGTGGGTGAATGATTAATGGGTGAGATGATTTCTGTCCATGCCTATGGGGGAGGGAATGTCATGATGTTCCCTGGCTAAACAATAGTGGGCCCAAATTGGGTTATTGATCTGGATGTAGAGTGGGAGCAAGCAGCTTTGTGGGGGTCCAGATACGTTATTTGTTGGGCTTGTGGTTGGGGGTTTGACCTTTCACGTTGATCTCGTTTCCTTGACCTGCAGCTTCATATGGATCCCTTGGTGAGAGTTCCTGCACAAGCTGGGTAGTCATGCCTTGCATACACCTCCAAGAGATGTTCTCATATCACATTTACCAAGTCCTGGAAAAATGTGCTTGGGTTTTCTATGTCACCGGTCTTAAATCCAGCAATCTTGAAACATGTCCCAAGGGAGGGGTGACATCAATCCACTTTTAATGTCATCGCACTTCATCAATACCCCCTCTTGCAGAGGACTACTGTTTAAAAACCTGATCCTTCCAGAGGGCAGAATATGTATGTATGTATCTATGTATGTATGTATGTATGTATGCATATATGTCGGGAACATTTATTTCACCATTATAAACTAATTTAAACAAACTAGCATGAAATATTTGAACACTGTTGCTTTCGAAATTAAATTGACAAAAGGAGGAAGGATAATTAACAAGGAAACAAACAATTTGAGAATGGAGGAAAGACAGGCCAAATGGAGGCTGCAGCAGAACGTACCTTCCAAGAGGGTGCAAGAGGATTGAATGGAACAGACAATGATAATAAAACACGGATACAACTGGTGAGCGATCTAGAACGCGCATGACGTGTGGAGGCCAAACAATGGTGGGAAATGACATGACTCACTAAATATCTGGAGTGCAAAAGAATACAGAGGGGCTGAGGATCATGCTGCTACCGACATATGAAGACACGGATGAGGACTTGATTAATGAGTGCTGGGGAGATACAGAAGAATGGTCAGTAAGACTATTGAATACCCTCATTGAACATGCAAGAAGGAAAATGAAATTGCAATCAGAAAAGATTGAAATAATTAACAAGGAACTTGAAAAGTTTAAGGAGGAAGCCAACACAAAAGACCAGATGAGCAACATGGGAAATCCTTACAGAAATATGATGAGGAAATCATGGAACACAAAGCTGGAAAATTCACAAGGGATAGACCAGATTACCAATACAGAAGAGTCTATACATTTGCCAAAAAGTTTGATAGCCTGAGAGCAAAGGAAATATTCATCCCCTTTACAAGGGCACCACAGAGTGAGAGTGACATGAGCTCGGATGTCGATCCAACCAGATGAAACCCCAAAAGAAAAACTGGATTTTTACAGGAACTTCGGCTACTAATAATGACCACAAGGCAAGTTGGAAGAGGCAGAACAATGCAAGGTCAACCAAAAGAAAACAAAGAACCAGAAGGGGCAAAAGTAAGGGGTCAAGGAAGGAATCGGAACCGCAAATAGACTCACAAACATCCATTGACAACAGAAAACCCCTAGTAGTCAATATCTCATCAGTGGCATTGAATACCAATCAGAGACGACTACTCAATTTGGGTTACCATTTTGCCCCATATCACGCCCCGATTTTGTGGATACGAGAACTTAAGTAGATAAATATGTACAAAAATTAAAACTACTTACATTTCACCAAATAAAATCTAAAACATCAAAAGAACGAAGAGAAACCTGTAGGTTTTTTTCATTTCAGATTGCTGATATTCCAGAATTACTAAGCATCCAGGATTTGGACAACTCAAATCAGATAGCTGACACAGAATCAGGAGAACAAATTGTTGAAGTACCAACCAACATCTTACAGAAAATGGACTTCACAACAGGCGAACACGTTGGGAGTGGACTTTAACCAGGGAGCAAATTCTGTCTGCAACTTCCACCTGGGAATCGATTAGACCTCTTTCAGGAGTTGGTAGTAGACGTGTTAACTAACATCCAGAGAAACTGGCGGACAGATCCTCGAAGAAGCAATTTCTCATAACAAGACAGAAATGATATTAATGAGCTAAAAGATAAGCATCGCTGACACAATATCGACGAGCAGAATAACGAGCTATAGGAATATCGAGTCTAGAATATCGATGGACAGAATATCGACAGGCTATCTCTACAATGTTAAGTACAAAAATATCGAAACAAAAATATCGTTGTTTTAAATTTCGTTGTGAAAAAATATCGTTTTTTAAAAGTCGTAAAAATAATATTAAAAAGTAAATAATAAATATAATGAATAAAAACATAGTTAAATTTATCCAAAAAAATAAAAACTGATACATGATAAATATAATATATACAAAACATTAACATACATATATATTTTTTAATATATATTAACATTATTATTAATAGAAAACTTTTTTGTAATTATAAAATGTTAGAAACATAAGAAAAGTTATAAATACATATGTACATCTATCTATCTATTTATCTATCTATCCATCTATCTATCTATCTATGTATCTATATACATAAACCTGTGATATAAATGTAAAAATAAAATATATATACAATAAAATAATATATTACAATTATTTATTGAAAAAAATATTTTACAGTACATTAACTATAAAAGTATGAAAATGTTGGATATCGGGCGGGTAAAAATTATCATTCCTACTTGAAAAAGTGTAACAGTAGGGAAAGTGTTGGAAAGCGGGGGGTCAAATTTACTATTCCCAATCCAGCGAGTGCAATAGTAGGTAAAGTATTGGATAGCGGGAGGGTAAAAATTACTATTCCCACTTCAACAAGTGTAACAGTAGGGAAAGTGTTAGATAGTGGGTGGGTAAAAATTACTATTCCCACTCCAGGGAGTGCAACAGTAGGGAAAGTGTTGGATAGCGGGTGGGAATATTTTACTATTCCCACTCCACTAAGTGTAACAGTAGGGAAAGTGTTGGATAGAGGAGGAGAATAATTTATCATTCCCACTCCTGCAAAATAATTAACATTAATGAACAAATAATGATTTTTCAAAAATAATTTACCTCCCACTATATTCCCCTATAAAGGTCACCACCAATATTGTAAAATATTACACAATTAACATAATTAATGAATTTAGTGATAACATTTAACAAAACAATGAAAGATAAGTTAGTTCACACAGTTAACACTATAAAATAACTTAAAATAAATATTGTAGATAAAAAAATATCAAAAAACGTATTACAATTAAATTACTTCCCACCCTACTCCCCCACCAACACACAAGAAACTACTTAAAAAATTACACAATTCACCTATTTACCAATTATTTATTAATCAGTAATATCCTAACTTCATCCTTGCGGGAGATTGTAATCACCCCTTTGATCCTTTCCTGGACAGGAAGTCCGATGCCAATTATATTCCTACGAAATCGCACAAATTGTTCACCCAAGCTATTTCGCAACATAAGCTTGTGGACTCCTGGCGTTTATGTAATCCAACTTTACGAGAATTCACTTTTTACTCCCCTCATCATCGATCCCAATCACGGCTTGATTACATTTTTGTTTCCCACGCACTTACTCAAACTCTTCATGCTGCAGAAATTGGCCCGATTTTACTTTCTGACCATGCCCCTGTACTGGTCAGTCTCGAAATTTTACCCAAAACTGATGGTCCTAAACGGTGGCGTTTCAACAATGCCCTTCTTTTGGATCCCAACTTTTCTGCTTCTTTTTCTGCCTTTTTTGATGAGTTTTTCCTCTTTAATGATATCCCACCTATTTCGAAACATACCCTGTGGGATACCTTTAAAGCAGCTGCTCGTGATTTTATTATTACTTTTGTTGCTAAAAAACGTAAATCTGCACGCCAATTTACCAAAACCCTTCTTCATGACATTAAAAGATTGGAACACGCCTACTTCACTTCCCATTCCTCAGATAGTCTGACATCTCTGGATGCTGCCAAACTTAAATTTAATGAACAGTCGACTGAAGATGCTTCTCTGTACTTGCTTAAATCTAGTGCCAAGTTTTATGGTGGTAGGAACAAGGCCGGGAAGATTCTTGCAAATTACTTAAAACTCAAACAAAATAAAGTCACTATTGAATCAATCTATGATGATACTGCCCAGTTACACCATAAAGATGCTGACATTCTTGCTACCTTCTCACATTTTTATGAGTCCCTCTACACTTCAGATACACCCACTACTCCTCAGTCTCTTACTCACTTTTTCTCTACCATTCAGACCCCCCCTTCCTTCCCTCTTGACTTGTCCTCCTTAGAATCCGATGCCTCGCAGCCAGAATTGGTTGCTGCTCTTCATCGTTTGAAATTGAACAAAGCCCCCGGCCCTGACGGTTTCACTGTTGAGTTTTATCTCCACTTTTCGAAGCTTCTTATTCCAAAACTCCACTCCCTTATATCCTCTTTTACTGAATTAGGCACTTCTTCTGGTACTTTTTCGGACGCCCATATTTGTCTAATTCCCAAACCTGGAAAAGATGTCCAATATTGTAAAAATTACAGACCTATTTCACTAGTCAATATAGATTACAAAATCTTCGCTAAAATGTTGGCAATGAGATTAGATCATCTGCTCCCTGACCTGCTTGGAGATGAACAATCAGGCTTTGTTAAAGGCCGTTACATTACAGATAACACGAGGCTCCTATTTAACATCTTAACAAAATCTTCTCATCTCCAATCTCCCCTTGCAGCCATAGCTTTAGATGCTGAAAAGGCATTCGACAGAGTCGAATGGTCGTACCTTTTTCACACCCTTAATTGGTTTGGATTTGGTCCTAAATTTATCTCCCTAGTCTCCTTGTTATACTCTCATCCCCGAGCTGCAGTTTTCGCTAATGGCCAAATTTCTCCTTATTTTGACCTCGGTAGAGGTGTCCGTCAAGGTTGTCCCCTCTCACCCTTCCTTTTCAACCTGGCCCTCGAACCTTTTTTATCCAAACTCCGTCAAAACCCTAACATTACTGGTTTTAGTACTACAGAGCTTTCCGTCAAACTAGCTGCTTACGCGAACGACATTTTATTATTTATCTCGAATCCTACTGTTTCCATACCTGCCTTTTTAGCGGAAGTACAACATTTTTCCTCAGTCTCTGGTTATAAACTTAATAACGATAAATGCGAAATTTTACCTTTAACAAAGTTTACTTTTAAGACTGATTTTACTGCCTCAAACTTCACCTGGAGTCCTTCCAATATTAAATACCTAGGTTTACATATTACCCCCTCAATTCGTGACACTGTCTCCCTTTGTTTAACCAAGTGCATCCAGAAAATTTCTGATCTCACAGCTAGGTGGCATCCCCTTTATTTATCCTGGTGGGGCCGCCTTGATACAATCAAGATGATGATCTCCCCTATTATTCTTTACACCTTATCCAATATTCCTGTCCCCATTCCGGCTAAATTCCTCACAAAAATAAATTCAGTTTTATCTTCTTTTCTTTGGCATAAAAGCAAACCTAGAATGTCTTTAGCTAGACTCAGTCGTCCTCCCTCCGAGGGTGGGGTCAACTTTCCAAATTTCTCCGCTTATCATAAGGCCTTTTTGCTTCGTCAGTCTTCCTTCTGGTTACAAGACCCTGATTCTCCCTGCCCTTTATGGACAAAGGTAGAGCGCCTCTTTCTTTCACCTTTTTCTTTTGCTGAATGCATCTCCTTTTCTCTCAAGCCTGCCTCACTTCTTACCCCTATTCATAAGTTCGCCCTCAAACTCCTCCTTTCCTCTCACCCTCCGGCCCCTACTTGCATTGCTGACTTTCTCTCCTCTACTATATGGCATAATAAATACCTTCTGATCCGGGGCAAACCCATTCTATGGAAGTCTTGGAGATCCAAAGGACTGCTTTGGGTTTCCCAATTGTTTTCACGTTCCACCTTCTTACCCTTTTCCACTCTTCGTCTCTCCTTTCACTTACCCCTCACTTGTCTTCCCCAATATCTTCTCCTCAAGGCGTCAGTCATGGACGTGTATGTTACACTTCCTGCCACTCCTCCTCCTACACCTACTCCAGACCCTATAGCTCACCTTCATTCCACTCTACTCACCCTTCCAAAAGCTTCTGTTCTTTACAAACAGCTTCATGTACACGCTATTCCCAGACTTAAGAGCGAAGTTGAGGAGCAGTGGGAGACTGATCTTTCCCTTTCTTGGCCGACTCCTCTTTGGGATAGGATCTGGTTAAAGATTCGTAAATCCTCCAGGGCTGCTTCCTTAACGCAATCTCTATTCTTCATTTATAACCGTCTATTACACACTCCTTACACCCTTCACCAACGTTTCCCTAACACACCCGACACTTGTTGGTCATGTACTTCCCCACATGCTACCTTGTTTCACATGTTGTTCCTTTGCAAGGATGTTCATACCTTTTGGTTACAAGTTTGGGCACAAATTAATGTCATTTTTTCTACTACTATTCCATTTTCACATGCTCATGTTTTCCTGGGTAGCCTGTCTTCTTGTTGGGACTGTCATGACCTTAATGTTCGAATTGTTGATTTATTATTAGCGGTTGCCTTTCAACAGATCACTATCAATTGGAAGTCTGCATCCAGTATCACTTTTAAAGCTTGGTGGTATAATGTACTTCACAACCACAGACTCGATACTGCTTTTGTTTTTCCTCCACAGCTGGCAACGAAACGTGCTGACTTATGGCTTCCTATTACATTGTATTTAGATAAATGTGCACTTCGTTCTTTCCGCCCTCGACCTGCGCAGCAGGAAGTACCTAAACCTCCTTGATACCCTTCACATTACTTTCTATTTAATCATTCTATTTTACTGCATAGCCATATTTGCATTCTATTACATTACCTATTTATTGTGCCCTTTATTTTTTATGCTTTCTCCAAAATCATTCACCTTTATATTTTGTATGTTGTATTGATTTTGTTGCATTGCATTGCTCTCCTTTTTATTGTTCCATCATTGTAAGTTTTTATTTCCCTCCCCCCCATTCCCTTCTTATTATTTCTTCACCATTGCTCCCTTATTAGTTCTGTCCCTGATTTGTATTATTACCATGCTTTTCTTTAATAAACTTGATTTTGAACTGAAAAAAAATAAGTAATATCCAATTAATAACTAATTATTAACATCTTCTAACAGTTAACAATATTAATTATTAATTACATAAGTATGAATTAATTAAATTATTTATTAATTATCATTAAATTATTTCCCACCCTACTCCCCTATAAAACCACAACCTGCCCCTCAAAAAATTACACAATTAACATATTCACCAATTAATTATTAATTACCTATTAATAATTAATTATTAACACATTAATTAGCACAATTGACAATATTAAATGGTAAATAAAAAAATAAATATTATACAATTATGAATTAATTAATTACAATGAAATTACTTTCCACCCTAATCCCCTATAAAACCACAACCCGCCACTCAAAAAATTACACAATTAACATATTTACCAATCAATTATTGATTATTAATAACCAACTATTAATCAATTAATAACAAATTAATTAGCCCAATTGACCATATAAATTATTAAATACTAATTGCTACAATTATTAATTATTTATAATTAAATTACTTCGCACCCTATTTCCTTATAAACCCACAACCCACTACGGAAATAAAATGCAATAATTTTTTTTTTTTTAATTAATAACTTCTACAAAATTAATATTAAATACTTTATAATTAAATTACTTCCCACCCTATTCCCCTTAAACCCACAACCCACTGCGGAATTAAAGTACGCAAAAATTAACTAACATAAATTAATTACTTGTAAATAATTCAAACATACATTACAAAAATAACCTATACTTTTAACACATATACTAACATACAAAACACTATATAAATGTATATTATTAACAACAATATTTTGACTGACGATATTACTAACGTCGATATTTATTAAAACGATATTTCTTACTTGCATGTCGATATTCTGGTCGACTATATACTTGATGGTCTCTATCTGTCATATTGATATTTAAAAATTGATGTAATGGTATATTGATATTTAAAACTCAATATTTTGTCTGCATGCCAAAAGATAACACCTTGCTCATTATAAAACCCTCCGACAAGGGAGGTAACATAGTCCTAAAGGACCAAGGCACATATGTAGCAGAAGTACGAAGGCAACTGAACAATACTCAACATTATACTCACCTAAAAACAAACCCTCTGAATCAAATGGAAAAAGAGTACCATCAGAAAATACAAGGGTGGTTTGAATTGGGCTTGTTTGATTGGGAAGAACGACAGTACCTCCATACAGAAAATATAAGAATAGCCACCTTTTATCTGTTGCCAAAAATTCATAAGTGCAAACATAACCCACCTGGAAGGCCGCTAGTGAGCTCAATTGGATCTCTATTGGAAAATAGCTCCAGAGTCCTAGACTTGTTCCTACAAGAATATGTGACCAGCCTGCCCTCTTACTTAAAAGATAGCACTGATTTCCTGAAGAAACTAGAAAATATTCCATGGAGAACTGAATATATTATGGTCACAATGGATGTTGTGTCTTTGTACACTTCAATTGAACATGATAAGGGAATACTGGCTTGTACGAATTTCATGAGGGACAGGCCAGTGGAATGACTGGAACATACACATATGTTGATGTACATGCTACAGTACTGCCTAACACATAACATCTTCACGTTTGATAGAAAGTTTTACCGTCAGGAACAAGGGACCGCAATGGGCACGTCTTTTGCCCCACCTATGCGAATCTTTTCATGTGGTGGTGGGAGAATCAAGTGGCCTGGGCAGAGGAGAATAATGCACAGATGGAAAAATTGGCTTTAGGAGAGAACAATCACCTCATATACATATTTTACTTAACTAGGTAAAAAAATAATGTTTACACCATTCTCTCGTTCAAAAAAAATATTATATACACATTATTAAAAAAATAATAAGATGCCAAAAATAGGACTCTCCAAAACCAGGACTTCTCCATCAAATGCTGCCCTTCCAGGGGATGCAATAATAACCCCCAAGCACATTGCACTTTTATGCACTTTGCACTTTTTTTTTATTTCCATTAAACATTATGCTGCTGCCATGCATTAGCACTTTAATATATACACAAAAAATATTTTAATTACCATTGTGTGACTATTTATAATCTTGAAGAAATAAGTAAAGGGGCAGATGAGAAGGGTTCTCCCTATATAGATATAGATATATTACTGAGGAGACCTGTGTAACATTCAAAAGAAGGGGGGGGAAGGAGGCATGCTCATGAAGCTAACATAAAAAGTTTTAAAAGGGAAAGGAAAGAAGTAAAAAGGGAAATAAACAAATAAAGGGAGAACGAATGGATAGGCTCAACAACAAACAGAAAACAAAAAGAACTATATAAAAAAATATAAAAATATAAAATATAAAAACAGAGGACCATATTGGTGCAGAAAGGAAAAGTAAAAGTTATATGAAAAAAATCGATTAATATTTTAGGAATCAATAAGTGTACTATGGGTCTATCAGCTATCATGATTGTTTTTTATGACATTATGTATCATGAGATGAATACAAGTAAATTTAACAAGAAGGCAGAGAAAATATGCCAGTGAAAATGAATCACTTGTATCGCTCTAGTGGTGGGTTGAGGGTCAATCCCACTAAAGAAGGACAAAAGCATTTAAAAATACACAATGCCATGCCCAAAGTGACCCAGTGGAAGGCAACTCGGCCAAACGCATCGGTCCTTACAAAAAGTCAAATGAGGACTTTGTGAGAGAATATGCCTTGAATATGTATAACGAACAATAAAACAATTTGACTCACCAAGAAAGCTGTGTTGTTACTTGAAACCATGCGCCGCTGTAACTGACATTCGTGGGGAGGACGCCAGAAGGTAAACATGTATATATATATATATATATATGTGTGTGTGTGTATATGTGTGCGTGCGTTCGCGTGTGTGTATATATACGCATACTTATTTCACACAGTGGCAGCACCACTGAGTAGTTAACCTTGAGTAAGAGTTACCATAGCAAGAGCATTTTCAGCTTTGCTTCTATTTTGGCGCCATTTAATGAATCTTCACAAAACTTTCCCAAAAAAGTTCATTCACCTCAGCTCCTTCCTGGAGAGTTTTGGGGTGATCTGTCAAGTTGGAGCCCAAAAACAGTGGGGTCCCAAGACACTTTTTCCCCATGCATTGCCCCTAAGTAAAATTATACAAGGATACATTGAAAACGGCTGAACAGAATGACATTAAAGTTAACCGAAAGCTGGATCTTTACGCAAAAAGAATCTTTTTTGTTATTATTTTAAAAATCTGTTCAGTAATTTTTGAGAATCTAAGGTTAAAAATGTATCAACATATTTACAGTTGGTGGTTGTGATTTCTTTTTTGTCACCGGCAGCTTGCGGTCCTGCATTAGCGAGTGATCTAATTGGTTGCCAGCAACATGTAAGAAAAGCTGCATCAGTCATTGCAAGACACGGGGCTCAGTCCTGTGCCCTTAAAATGTAGAAATTGTAAGGTAGTAGGGTTAAAAAAAAAAAGTGTGACTGCCCTTGTGTACTCGTGGGGTACCCCTGCAGGAGTCCCGCAAGGGTCCTATGAGACACAGACAAAATGGATTGAGGCCTGAAGCTGAATTGCTGAAGGCTGTGCACAAGACGAGTTGGACACTTGATGAGAGTTGGGGAAGCCCACCCCCTCGATGAAGGCTGTGCACACAGAGGAGTTATGCACTGTGCCCAACCCTGCCCCTCACTGCACACAGCTAAAGGAGTGGTGAGGGGTTGGGTGCAAATGTATCATAACACAATATTACTTTTAATTAAAAACATAGAAATTCACTGAAAAAAACAAAGGTTAAAGATGAGTTGCAGGTGAGGTAGAAGGTAGAAAGAATTTAACTTACTGAAAAAGCACCACCATTTAAAAAACAAAAAAGGGCACTTCACATATTACATCATCAACAACATCTGAAATCTGTGGCAGTGCACGTTATACGTATGTCAGTTCCATGTAACTAGCAAACCTTCCTGTTTTAAAAAAAAAGAATAGTGCTTATTCAATGAATTTCCAAGTTTTCTTTTACATAAGCTCTGTCTCCTGTCAGATTATATTCCATTTAACTTGCAGTATGTTGTATCATAAGCAAATTGCAGTAGCTGACTCTTGCCAGATCCTTGTTTTTTTAAATGTTTTGATGTCTAGTGGTTGAGCAACTAGATGTTGAATACATTTTGCAGCAATCATTGCTGTGGTCTCAAGACACAAGCAAATTATATCATCATCTCTTGCACTCCTGAAAACGTTTCATTGCTGCTGAGAGTGCAAAATTGGAATACAAATAAATATTTGTTTAATTTACATAGATGAGTCAAAAACAGAGTAAATGCATTGAGTTTTTCATAATAAAGTTTTAAAGTTGACATAAAAAAACCTCAAATCCATTTTCCTATGTTATGCTATGCACATTTTAAATGTGCTTCCTCATTTCTCCCTGTCTGAGAGTTAAAATATCCCTCAATATTTAATAGTGAGTTTAAGTTAGCATATGCAGGTTGCAATACTGATATTTTGAACCATAGCTTGATTGCCCTGAACAAGTGGATTTAAAAAGATTGCACTGTGCAGTATATTCATGTTTTCGTTTATGTAGCCTTTTTCCTTTCTTCATCAATAGAAGAAATGTGCCCTCTTCTGAGGTGATGTTTATTTTTCACTGGAACAATTTATAAGCTATCAGAAGAACCCAGGGGCTGCCAGAGGAACACACATATAATGTTTCGATGTACAAGGTGTATTACTTTGCTATCAGAAATGTGCCTTATTCATATTTTCAAGCAGCAATTGTTAAGTAATGTAATGGCATTTCCACATGTATGGAAGTCCGAATTGACTACTAATGTGTGAGCTTGTTGTATGTAGCGAAACCTTTGACTAATGATTTGCTGTTACTAACATAACATTAGGAGTACAACCCATGGTGCCACTTCACACCATGCTCAGTGCCTGATCTCTGCTACTGAAATACTAAACAAATGGTGGTTTTGGGATGTGAGCCAGGTCTTTCCCTTACTGACCATGAAGGCAGACTCCATGTCAGTCATTTTCTTGAACCAATACTTAGAGATTTTTTTCATTATTCTCTTCTGCCTTGAAACTAAGTAGCCTTTATGACTATTTGTTCTTTGATTTATTATTTACCTTGAGCTAGACCTTATTTGTTATTGGTTATTAGCTAAAATGGGGCTCAGCTTCCAGTGCCTATACTGAGTCACATTTGTTTGCATTTTAAGTATTGAATATTGAATTGAGTAACCATTTGCCGTCTTGCCTTCTGTAGTGATTTCTGAATTTTAAATAAACATTCATGGTTTGTATTTGAACCTTATCCTATGTGGATTTTCATATGAATTTCCTTATATCGTTCTCTGGGTTCGCTGTAATCTTATGTCTAAGGCTCTCATCCTTTAGGACATACACATACCTATGATCCATCTAATTGCCCCTTTTAAAGGTAAAAAAGTCTTCACGTTTTTTGGTAGCAGAGGATGTTTACAGGCAAATGACATTGTTTTACAGGTGTGGGAAAATATGGTGTAAATTGTAATGCAATTCCTAATTGCACATTGCATTTCTTAAATGGTTAGAGTTAGGATTCCTTAGCCTCAGGTCCTGGAATTGTGTGGATTGACCAGTCCTGATGAAGTTGTTGGAAGTTCCATGAAGTGAATCTAAATAGGGCTTGTCTTGCCTGCAGTTTGTGGTTTGTTATGTCGCTTGTGAATATTTGATTTACAGAGAGGTCACATTGCATTGTTGTGACCAGTTAGCCTTATCGGGGTCTTCCTCCTAACTTTTTGATTTCACTGTTCTTTTTTTGCTGAATTTATTTTTGGTGCATTAGGGCTCAGTGCACTTTTCCACTGCTAACCCGTGCTACACTGTTTGTGCTCACTTCCAAAACGTGGTACATTTGGATAACACCTAATTGGCATATTTAATTTCTTAAAAGTTTCTAGTACAGTGATATACCAGGGCCTGTAAATTAAATGCTACTGGTGGGCTTGCAGCACTTGTTGTGCCACCCACTTGGGTAGCCCCTTGAATCATGGTCCAGGCTTGTCATTGGAGCTTGAATGCAGTTTTAAATGGCTAATTTGACTAGGCATAACATCCCTTTTGCCAAACCTTAAACTCCCCTTTTATTGCATACAGGTCACCCCTAAGGGAGGCCTTGGGTAGCCAATAGGGCAGAGTTCATTGTAATTAAGAGGTTGGGCATGCACTTTTGAGTTTATATGTCCTGGTAGTGAAAAGCTCCTAAATGTGTTTTCCAATACTGTGAGGCCTACCTCTCCCATAGGATAATCACATTTAATAAGTGCTAACATTTGATTGGGAACAGGCGAACACTTCATTATTGTTACCTGAGAAATTGTAATAATTGTAATTTAAAATCCTCTTCAATGTTAAAATCATATTTTAAGTTACAATTTTTGAAAATACCACTCTTGGAAAGTTGACATTTTCCCACCCTGTTTTGTGCCTGCGGCCTGTTCCTAGGTCACATGACTGGTTGTAGTTGATAGTTGGACTTTGTTTATTCCTCCCATATAGCCACATAATAGACTGTTTAGGTGTGCTGGACGGACCATCACAGGCATGTTTGTGGGAGGAGCTGGGCACAGCCCCACTTGCAACTAATTAGGCTGTGCCATGTCTTCACAGAAAGGACTTTCTACCAATGCATTGTTCATGCAGTTAGTTTCGAGCCAGGGCAGGGGAGAAAGAAATTTCATGCACGACAAAGGGACATATCTAGAGACTTATCCTACTTTGAAAAATGCACCAGGTATACAAAATAGGACCATGAGATCCACTCTTCAGTTCACTTTATGAACCTGTGGAAGGTCTCTCAGAGGACTGCCTGCTGCTGTGGCCTGCTGTGTACGGCAGAAGACTGATTTGCTGCACCTGGAAGGACTGCTTTTCTGCCTGAAGTCTGCCTTGAACCCTCAGAGGCCTGCCCTGCCGCTAGAGCCCTGTTCCACTCCATGAATCCAGGACTACCAGATTGACTCCAAGGGGTAGTTAGCTGGCCTCCTGATCTGAGCCTCATGCAAAGAAAAGACTCCAACCATCTTGAACTCACACCTGGATCCAGCTTGAGTTAGTCTTAACCCCCAAGTGGTGCCACTCCAGTCCCGGACTCTTTGTGGTAGTGAAGGTGCCAAGATAGCTAAAATCAAAAACTTGGGACTTAAAAACGTTTTGGCTAAAACTGCTCTGAGAACCCAAAGGAGACCAGGACCAACCTGCTAGTCTATCCTCCCAAGGTGTATCGCTGATCGGCCTGACTTTGTGGCAGCTCCTATTATGTTCTTAACTGCAGCAGCATATCCTGTTAAGCGGTGCTTTGCCAAAGGGGTATTCAGGCTCGTGGAACTCTCGTCAGCTACAGCCTCCAGTTTTGTCTCATTGGAGATTTTTGACTTTCAAAAAAGAGACTCACTCTAAATGTGGAAATCTTCACCACAACTTTAGCCAGAAGCTCCCAGATGATGACACTTTCTCCTCGGACACCAGCTGCAGCCTTTCCCCGCTGAACTTTACCTTCTCAGACAACTTTTTGCTGAAATTGATTTTGAGTCCTAGGGTAAGTAGTGACCGGGCCTAATCCACTTTTTGTATCCGACATACACTCATTTGTGGTTGGACATATTTTCCGAATATGACCCAGTCTTGTGTGACTAGATATCTGTGGTTGTGGCTTTGATCATTTAGGGCCAGATTGTAGGTAGGCAAATTCAGTAATTTCGTCCGTTACCGACCGGTATTTGGAAAATGAGATGTAGGTGGGCATTTTACTGAATCGGTAATTTACCGAATCGGTATTTTAAGGAATCGGTAAATTACCGATTCCTTAAAATAAAGAATCGGTAAATTACCAATTTTGCTATGTAGGGAGCATTCAAATGAGTGTTTTTCCCCTTTTAGGATTCATTATTTACCACCAACTACAAGTTGGTGATAAATAATGAAAACCTTGGAAAAAGCATTTTTTTGCTTTTCCAACAGTGCCATGTTGCAGACATACATGCCATGTGCACCCTTACACAATTGAGGGGTGCAACAGGGTGTCAAATTGACACCCTGCCACCCTTCAATGTTTCCCCCTTTTACCGAATCGGTAAATACCGATTCGGTAATTGGCATTCATTCCTATGGGCCTTCAGGCCCATAGGAATGAATGGCAATTACCGAATCGGTATTTACCGATTCGGTAATTACCGAAACTTACCGATTCGGTAATTTTTTCGGTAAAAATACCTACATCCCATTTGCCTGTTCTTAAATACCGAATCGGTATGATTAAGTATTTAAGAATCGGTAATCTGGGATTACCTAAATCGGGCCTTAGGACTCCTAACTTTACTACTACTAAACTGAGAAAAATCCTAATTTTAAGACTTTCGGTATTCACAGAAGGCATTTAGGAGTCCTAAAGTTAGGACTACTAACTTCTGTGAATACCGAAATGAGTAAGTGCATTCTGTGAATACCGAAATGAGTAGGTGCATTCTGTGAATACCAAAATAGTACTAAGTTTAGGATTGAGTCTTAAATTCATTCTGTGAATTGGGCCCTCTGTCACTAATTTTTACCTTGCATTTTTTTAAATCATAACTCTGGTTCTATTTATTAGATTTTTGTCATTTTGGTGTCAAATAGTTTATAATTTATTAAAATGTACTCTATTTTTCTAAATTGGTGTAGGGTTTTTCATATGATGTGTTTTCACTTTATTCCTGTTTATATGCTGCACAAGTACTTTACACATTGCCTCTAAATCAAGCCTAACTGTAGCTCTGAGGGAATCTTGCTTTGTTGCTACTACAGTTGCTACTTATTCTGTACCTGTTTTGTGTTCGAACTGCTGCTACTGCATGACAGATGCTCATTGGATTGAACACTCGCTGTTGCTGGCGCTGCTGCAGGCGCTTCGCCGCGCTTTTAACTCTCCTCATTTTGTATTTTGTTTAAATTTTACTTTCTGCACTTATTCCCTGATTTTAGCAGGGTCTTGGCCCCCTCCTCTTACCGCACATAATCGGCTCCCTCACCGCCGTTTTGGCGGGCCTGGATCCCGGGGGTGGCTCATTGTGGGCGCCATTTTGGGTAGGGATGGAAAGATAGCTTCGGGCGCCATCTTGGAGCGTCCTCACGCTCGCGCTTGAATTGGCGAGCCTATTTAAGGCGAACTTAGTCTCAGGGCAGGCCTTGACAGATGCTCATTGGATTGAACACTCGCTGTTGCTGGCGCTGCTGCAGGCGCTTCGCCGCGCTTTTAACTCTCCTCATTTTGTATTTTGTTTAAATTTTACTTTCTGCACTTATTCCCTGATTTTAGCAGGGTCTTGGCCCCCTCCTCTTACCGCACATAATCGGCTCCCTCACCGCCGTTTTGGAGGGCCTGGATCCCGGGGGTGGCTCATTGTGGGCGCCATTTTGGGTAGGGATGGAAAGATAGCTTCGGGCGCCATCTTGGAGCGTCCTCACGCTCGCGCTTGAATTGGCGAGCCTATTTAAAGCTCCCCTCTCCCGCGCAGCGGGACGCGCAGGGGAGGACGCCGTCGCTTAGCCGGAGTCGTGCCAGAGTCCTGCCCGTCTGCGCTCGTCCGCGTCGAGGCAGCACGAGGCGGGGCAGGCTCTGTATCTCATCACAGCGTTGCTTAGCCGCTCTTGGCAGGTATGTTGTCCTACACACGGTCAGAGTTGCTGGCCATAGGGCAAATGTCCAAAGGATGTGCGTGTAAGCCTGTGGACCCTTTAATTGGCCCATATAGCTGCGCCTGTAAAGGCTGGTCTCTTAAGAGCCCTACTAAAATACGCTCCTTGGAAAATGCCGCCCCAGTCACACGATTTCGTGTTGCATCGCAAGATCTTCGTATTTGGTGCCTTAATGTTAGATCACTTGTAAAGCATCATTTATCTATTTACGACCTGATAGAGAAAGAGGATCCCGATGTTTTCTTATTGACAGAAACCTGGCTTCAGGACTCTGACTCTGCCATATTGAATCTTGCATTCCCCCAGAATTATACCATCTTCACTTCTAATAGGACCACAAGAGGTGGTGGTATTGCTATGGCAGTCAAATCCTGCTTTCCGGCGGAATGGAAGCCGTCAGGACTACCCGCATGTGAAAGCGCTATTTTCAAAGTCGCCTTTTCCCATCAATTTACTTTCAGTGGGTTACTTGTATACCGTCCCCCCGGCAATGACTCGGTCTTTAGGTCCGCGCTGGCCGATATGGTCAGTCCTATTGCACTCGGCTGTGCCAATTTTAATATTTTGGGTGACCTCAACATCCATTTTGATAATGGGTCTTCCACTACCGTGAGCTCTTTGTTGGCGGATCTGGAAGCTCTCCAACTGACTCAGCTCGTTACCCTTCCAACCCACTCGGGAGGCCATATTCTTGACCCCTTCTTTTCCACACTAGAGGGGTTAAGGCTGTCAGAACCGAGGTTGATGGGGTGGACTGATCACTTGTTAGTAGAAGCTCTATGTCCGGTCTATGATAAGCCTTTTATACCTACAGACAGGCCTATCCTTAAAAGGCCTTGGCATAAGCTTACGTTGGAAGAGTTCTACAGTATACTAGAGCAAAAACCTTTGAGCACCTTTACTAATGTGGAACAAGGATATCAACAGTTCTGCGCTTGGATCACCGATGCCCTAGATTCTCTTATACCTCTACGGTGGTCGAAAGGCCGGACAAAAACACCCAGTCCCTGGTATAATGAGTCTCTCGCAGAATTGAAAAAATCCTGCCGAAATACAGAGAGGGAATGGAGACGTTCCTATGACCCCGCTCTGAAAACTCGGTATTTTACTGAGTTGAAGCTCTATCATAGAGCTATCTGTAGAGCAAGAGCTGCATTTTACGCTCATGAATTTGCGACCAGCCCCAATCCTTCAAAACTGATTTTCAAGGTATTGAAGGACCTTATGAAAAACAGATCCTCATCAGAGGTGATTTGCACAGATTCGCACTGTGATAAATTGGCCTCCTTTTTTGTGGAGAAAGTGGAAAAAATCTATCATGGGTTCGACACACTCCACCAGGATCGACAGGCTACTATCCCTGGCACGACAGATCATGAGCCTCTGGCCATTTTACCTGAACTGTCTACTGAGACCTTTGATAGGTTCAGCCTTAAGGTCAAGTCAGGTTCTCCTGCGGACCCGTTAAAGCCAGCCTTCATTAACACACTTTCCCCGCTGTGCCGTGACCCCATATTGAATCTTATCAATATGTCACTGTCTTGTGGAACGGTACCTGCGGCATGGAAACAGGCAGTGGTCACTCCGATATTAAAAAAAGCCAACTCTGACCCCCGATTGCCAGAAAATTATCGACCTATCTCCCTGCTGCCTTGGATCGCCAAAGTAACAGAAGCCCATGTCAACTCTGTTCTGTCCGAGCATCTGGTTCGCAACCAGATTTTGGATCCCAGTCAGAACGGCTTCCGGTCAGGACACAGTACCGAGACGGCATTACTTTACATCACGGAACATCTTCGCCAGGTACTTGACTCAGGTCATACTGCAGCGCTTATATTATTAGATCTAAGCGCTGCCTTCGATACTGTGTCCCACCCTATACTTATCCAACGCTTACAGGAGGCGGGAGTGACAGTTTCGGTCTTTTCTGGCAGACCGCTCCTTTAAAGTGGCTATACCACCTGGCCAATCCGCCACCTATCCCCTGGAGCTCGGGGTACCACAGGGATCTTCGTTGAGCCCGACAATGTTCAACCTCTATGTGAAACCGTTGGCTGGTGTCGTCAAACAGTGGGGTCTTACGATGGCCTCATACGCGGATGACACACAGCTAGCGGTGACACTTAGTGAAGACCCTGAGGCGGAGGCCCCCAGATTCCGTGCGGGTCTCTTGGCAGTAGCTGGCTGGCTTCGCACCAACTGCCTTCAGTTGAATGCCACCAAAACGGAGGTGTTGGTTCTAGGGAAGCACGCGGAGTTATGGGGCAACCAGTGGTGGCCATCAGAGCTTGGTGTCACTCCTATTCCAGCTGCTGGAGTGAGAAATCTAGGAGTCTGGGTTGACTCTGCGCTGACCTTTAGAGACCACACCAAGAAGGTGGCTGCCACGTGCTATGGAATCTTGCGTGGTACTAGGCCGGTCCTAAAGTACTTTGATCCCCCCACCAGACAGCTTGTAGTCCAGGCCTCAATACTTTCTCGACTGGACTACGGCAGCTCATTGCTGCTAGGGGTGAATCAAGCGGAGGCCTCTAGGCTCCAAAGAGTACAAAATGCCGCGGCACGAGCCATTGTGGGCCTCCCCAGACATTGTTCAGTGTCTGGTACCATCTCGGCCTTGCACTGGCTCCCGGTCAGACAGCGAATTAAGTTCAAGGCGCTGTGTCTGGCCTTTAAAATTTTGAAATCTTCTTCGCCGCCGGCACTTGCCCCTCTTCTTACGCCCTATACGCCTTCGAGATCCTTGAGATCGGAGGGGCTTCATTTGGCCGTCTGTCCACGCTTCAAGCTGTGCAGAATGGGTGGCCGCTCCTTTAGGGTGCTAGCGGCAGGTTTGTGGAATTCGCTCCCAGTACACATTCGAGCTCTTGAAGATCTGCTCGCCTTCAGGCAGGCGATTAAAACCTTCCTGTTTCCGGTGTCTAGTTAATTTCTTTTCTCTTTTATTGTGTGTTATGTTACAGCATCTGTCAAAGCGCCAGGACGCCCCTTTGCTGGGGCAGCTGTGCGCTATAAAAATACAAATAACATAACATAACATAACATCTGCTACCTGTCCTGTACCTGCTCGTTGTGCCTATTTTGTGTTTGATCTGCTTCTACTGCTACCTGTCCTCTACTTGCTCTTTGCACCTATTTTGTGTTTTGTGGTTGAAATGCTGCTAATGCTACCTGCTTTGTACGTGTTCTTTGCACCTATTATGTGTCTGTGAGAAATCGTGCACTGCTGCTACCCACTGTGTGCCTCTTTGTAATACATATTTTGTGTCTGTGAGGAAAGCTTGCACTGCTGATGCTGCCACCTGCTCAGTACCTGTTAGTTGTCCATATTTTGTGTCTTCGAGGGAAACTTCAGTTGCTGCTATTGCGGCCGTTATCTACCATGTACCGGTTCTTAGTGGTAATCAACTCTTATCCCGCATTTTTTATCCTGCATACCATAAGCCCGCATACTATAATCCCGCAATTGCTTTCAGCCCGCATACCATTATACCGCATTTTTTTATAACGCATGTGCTTTTATCACGCATGCCTTTACAACGAATTACGTTGTAAAGGCATGTATGGTAAATGTATTTGCGTTGTAAACCACGACGATGAGAGAGGTAAGTGGGTTTGGGTTAATTTTTTAGGGTGGGGGTCGTGCTGGGGTAGTGATTGTGTAGTGTAGTGTTGTGTTAGTGTAGTGTTGAGTTGTGGTGGTTGTTTAGTGTAGGGTCGTGCTGGGGAAAGTGTAATAGGGGTTGGGGGTAGTGTTTTAGGGGGTAGGGTAGTGTTGTAGTGTTTGCGTAATGTAGGGTCATGCTGGGGGTAGTGTTTTAGGGTTTAGGGTAGTGTTGTAGTGTTTGCGTAGTGTAGGGTCATGCTGGGGGTAGTGTTTTAGGGTTTAGGGTAGTGTTGCAGTGTTTGCGTAGTGTAGGGTCATGCTGGGGGTAGTGTTTTAGGGTTTTGGGTAGTGTTGTAGTGTTTGCGTAGTGCATGGTCATGCTGGGGTAGTGTTTTAGGGTTTAGGGTAGTGTTGTAGTGTTTGCGTAGTGTAGGGTCATGCTGGGGGTAGTGTTTTAAGGTTTAGGGTTGTGTTGTAGTGTTTGCGTAATGTAGGGTCATGCTGGGGGTAGTGTTTTAGGGTTTAAGGTAGTGTTGTAGTGTTTGCGTAGCGTAGGGTCATGCTGGGGGTAGTGTTTTAGGGTTTAGGGTTGTGTTGTAGTGTTTGCGTAGTGTAGGGTCATGCTGGGGGTAGTGTTTTAGGGTTTAAGGTAGCGTTGTAGTGTTTGCATAGTGTAGGGTCATGCTGGAGGTAGTGTTTTAGGGTTTAGGGTAGTGTTGTAGTGTTTGCATAGTGTAGGGTCATGCTGGGGGTAGTGTTTTAGGGTTTAGGGTAGTGTTGTAGTGTTTGCGTAATGTAGGGTCATGCTGGGGGTAGTGTTTTAGGGTTTAGGGTAGTGTTGTAGTGTTTGAGTAGTGTAGGGTCATGCTGGAGGTAGTGTTTTAGGGTTTAGGGTAGTGTTGTAGTGTTTGCGTAATGTAGGGTCATGCTGGGGGTAGTGTTTTAGGGTTTAGGGTAGTGTTGTAGTGTTTGCGTAGTGTAGGGTCATGCTGGGGGTAGTGTTTTAGGGTTTAGGGTAGTGTTGCAGTGTTTGCGTAGTGTAGGGTCATGCTGGGGGTCGTGTTTTAGGGTTTAGGGTAGTGTTGTAGTGTTTGCGTAATGTAGGGTCATGCTGGGGGTAGTGTTTTAGGGTTTTGGGTAGTGTTGTAGTGTTTGCGTAGTGTAGGGTCATGCTGGGGTAGTGTTTTAGGGTTTAGGGTAGTGTTGTAGTGTTTGCGTAGTGTAGGGTCATGCTGGGGGTAGTGTTTTAGGGTTTAGGGTTGTGTTGTAGTGTTTGCGTAATGTAGAGTCATGCTGGGTGTAGTGTTTTAGGGTTTAGGGTAGTGTTGTAGTGTTTGCGTAGCGTAGGGTCATGCTGGGGGTAGTGTTTTAGGGTTTAGGGTAGTGTTGTAGTGTTTGCGTAGTGTAGGGTCATGCTGGGGGTAGTGTTTTAGGGTTTAAGGTAGCGTTGTAGTGTTTGCATAGTGTAGGGTCATGCTGGGGGTAGTGTTTTAGGGTTTAGGGTAGTGTTGTAGTGTTTGCATAGTGTAGGGTCATGCTGGGGGTAGTGTATTAAGGTACTGTTGTAGTGTTTGTGTAGGGAAGTAAAGTGCTTAATGGTAGTGTTGGGGGGTCGTGCTGGGTAGTGTAAATGTAGTAAAAGGACTGTAGTGTAGGGTAGTGTAGGGTAGTGTTTGGTAGTGTATGGTAGGGTAGTGTACTTTCACTTCCCTTTAAAACTTTTACAATGAGTATACCTTTAACATGCATGCTTTTACGTTGTAAAGGCATGCGTGCTAAAGGCATATTCGTTCTAAAAGTTTTAGTTCTTTTAGTTTGCGGTCTTATAGTATATGCAAGATGAAAAATGCGGGATGATGGTATGCGGGATGATTGTATGCGGAATTTCGACATATATTCGTTCATAGTACCTATTTGTGTCTGTGAGGGAACCTTGCACCACTGCTGCTCCCTAGCTTGTAATGTACCTGCTTCTTGTACCTGGTACTGATACTGCTGCCTGCCATGGAGCTGTTCTTTGTACCTATTTTGTTTCTGACAGAACCTTGCACTGTTGGTACTGCCTGCCCTGTACCTTGGTTCCCCCTGTAAGTGAACCTTAAACTGGTGCTACTGCTACCTGTCCTGCACCTATTCTTTGTACCTATGTTGTGCCTGATTGAACCTGGCGCTACTGCTGATACCTGCCCTGCGGCTGTTCTTTGTTAGAGACATTTCCACTGCTCATGCTCTATGCTGCAACCAAGTTGTCTGTAAGTGAAGTCAGGTTAAACATGTTTTCACTTATCAAAGGCCCAAAACATTTTCTTTACCAATGATTGTTATTTAAAACTCATTCAATATCTTCAAATTATATATAGCTGGAAAGACATTTTGAATCCCAATTTCAAATGTACATCCTATTCTAGTCTAAATTAATTTTTATAAATCTAATCACTGTGACGTACATGAGTGAATTGTATATATTTATACACTTGATGGTGTTGGCAAAATGTCAAAAAGTACATATGTTAATTACGAAAAACTTTTATTTGCAGGCCTAGTCCTATGTTCACTGATTGTGTTCAAGGGAACAATGTGCAGGCTGAGAGTGAGTAAAAGATGTGCAATTTGATATTTTTATTTGTGATCCACAAGGAGAAATCCCATCCTTGATGCCCTCTACATCTGTAGGGTTTGGGTGACCGTTCCAAAACTATGTGCCACGTTTACAGAAAAAGTTGGACATTTGTACCAAGATGTACGAATTTGCATGCGTGAAGATTTGCACGTTTGAGGAAATCACAAAAATTTCAACAGGCATATTGGGAGGTGGATTACAATTTCCCGTACCCAGGAGTGTTTATCGTGAAAAACCTTTGTAAATTAATATTTTCAACTATGCAAAGTGCTTTCTGCATTTGTTTAGGGAAATGTCAAAACAAGCGTGCAAGAAAACATTTTGTTACCCTTTCCCCTAGACACCCACTACAATTGGAAATGTTTCTTTCCTATTCCTAGTCTGGAAACGAACTAGATCATAGAAAAAAGCTTGTGAATATCACACCTCCTGGGTTGTGGATTTTTTATCTTTCAAAAATAGTTTCACCTTCAATTGCCAACTTCCAGCGCCTGTCACATGATTTATTCTTGCACAATTATACACCTTCATACGGTGATATTATACAGGGGCAAACTGAATTACAGGCACTCTTTCACCTTTTGTGAATAGCCTGTACTTGAAACCAAGGCATTTGCGTTTAGCGTGGGAAATGCCACTGATAAAGTCCGCAGATTCCGATTCTGTGATTCAAGATCTGGTAATTGTGGACAGAGATGACACTTTTATAGGCGGTTGGTGCACTTTTTATTTGACTAGCACTTTGAATTGAAAGATTCATGGTTATGGAGCTTTAATCTGTGTAATTTTCCGATGTTCTATGATCCGGGACATTTGGAAGCAGATGCTTCACGGTTTAAGAGTTAGCACATGTACCACCACATGGAGCACTGCCGGAATCTAAGGCTGATGGTTTTAGGTTAAAATCAGCTCAACGGAAATATTTGCTCATAATGACGCAGACATGCCCTGTAACTGCAAAAACTAAAAAAAACAATGAAATGTACCAATGCTTGCTGCAGCCCTCTCCTTATGCGAAGCACGACTAGACAGAGAGGCCACAGTGGACAGGAAAGAGCTCCTATACAAACAAGCATTTGCAATGCAGTTGGTCTCACATTAGGAAAGTTTAGCTATTGGTATTGTAAATGTCAAATTTTGTAATTATTTTTTGTTTTTGAAAATAGCGAAATTAATAGCTTTGTCATTTACAATGCCAATAGTTATAACTTTTGCAAATGTGACACCTATAGCATTTGTAATGCAATATGTGTTGTATTAACGTGACTTACATGTATTGATATTACAAATAACAATGGCTTTTAATTTTTTTTCAATAATTAATACTTAAATAAAAGTTATTGTAATTTAATTTATAATGGCAATAGCTTAAAATTTTGTAAATAACTTTAAGGGAAGATTATGTTCAGTGTATTTTATTGTGACGAAAATCCAAGAAAAGAAGTGAAATATTAACATCTTTTTGTTACATTTGTAATAAAGCTTGAAACGTTGAGAGAACATATTTGAACCAGGTGTCGCTGAACGGTTGCACAGATTGATGCTGTGGTGGCGCTGAGTGCTGTTGTGATGGCGAACAAGTGATGCTGTGGCGTTCAGTGATGCTGTGGTAGCGCATAGTGATGTTCTGGTGCCCCTGAGTGATGCTGTGGTGGTGCGGAGTGATGCTGTATGCTATGCTATGTTTTGATTTGCTATCCTATGTTTTGTTTTGTTATGCTATGCTATGCTTTGCTATCCTATGCTTTGATTTGTTATGCTATGCTGTGTTTTGTTATGCTATGCTATGTTTTGGTATGCTATGCTTTGTTATGCTATGCAACGTTTTGTTATGCTTTTCTATGTTTTGTTGTGTTGTATTATGCTATGCTTTGTTTTGCTACGCTATATTTTGTTATGCTATGCTATGCTATATTTTGTTGTGTTTGTTTTGCTATGCTATTATATGTTTTGTTTTGCTATGCTATGTTTTGTTGTGTTTTGTTAAGCTATGCTATGTTTTGTTGTGTTTTGCTATGTTTTGTTATGTTATGTGTTGTGTTTTGTTATGCTATGTTTTGTTATGTTATGCTATGTTTTGTTATGCTATGCTATGTTTTGCAATCCTATGCTTTGTTTTGTTATGCTATGGTATGTTTAGTTTTGCTGTCCTATGCTTTGTTTTGTTATTCTATGCTATGTTTTGTTATGCTATGGTATGCTTTGTTTTGTTATGCTATGGTATGCTTTGTTTTGTTATGCTATGCTAAGTGAAAGGATGTGTGAGGGTGAGAGGGTGAGGGTGTGTTAGGGTGAGGGTGTGTGAGGGGGAGGGTGTGTGAGGGGGTGTGAGGGTGAGGGTGTGTGAGGTTGAGGGTGTGTGAGAGTGAGGGGGTGTGTGAGGGTGAGGGGGTGTGGGGGTGTGAGGGGGTGTGGGGGTGTAAGGGTGTGAGGGGGAGGGGGTGTGAGGGTGATGGGGTTTGTGAGGGCAAGGGATTGAGGGTGTGAGGGTGAGGGAGGGTGAGGGTGACGGGGGTGAGGGTGTGTGAAGGTGAGGGTGTGTGAGGGTGAGGGTGTGTGTGAGGGTGTGTGAGGGTGAGGGTGTGTGAGGGTGAGGGGGTGTGAGGGTAAGTGAGGGTGTGTGAGGGTGAGAGGGTGAGGGGGTGTGAGGGTTAGTGAGGGTGAGGGGGTGTGTGGGTGAGGGTGCGTGAGGGTGAGGGTGTGTGAGGGTGCGTGAGGGTGCGTGAGGGTAAGTGAGGGTGTGTGAGGGTGAGAGGGTGAGGGTGTGTGAGGGTGAGGGGGTGTTGGGGGGTGTGAGGGTGAGGGTGTGTGAGGGTGAGGGTGTGTGAGGGTGAGGGGGTGTGAGGGTGTGAGGGTGAAGGTGTGTGAGGGTGAAGGGGAGTGAGGGTGAGGGTGTGTGATGGTGAGGGTGTGTGAGGGTGAGGGGGTGTTTGAGGGTGAGGGGTGTGAGTGTGAGGGGATGTGAGGGGGAGTGAGGGGGTGTGAGAGTGAAGGTGTGTGAGAGTAAGGGGGTGTGTGACAGTTGCGGGGGTGTGGGGGTGTGAGAGTGAGGTGGTAAGGGGGTGTGAGGGTGTGTGAGGGGGAAGGTGTGGGGTGGTGAGGGTGTTGGGTTGTGAGGGTGAGGGCGTGTGAGGGTGAGGGAGGATGAGGGTGATGGTGGTGAGGGTGTGTGAGGGTGAGGGTGTGTGAGGGTAAGGGTGTGTGAGGGTGAGAGGATGTTAGGGTGAGGGTGTGTGAGGGTGAGGGTATGTGAGGTTGAGGGTGTGAGGGTGATGGGGTGTGAGGGTGAGGGGTATGAGGATGAGGGGGTGTGAGGGTGTGAGGGTGAGAGGGTGTGTGAGGGTGAGAGGGTGTGTGAGGGTGAGAGGGTGAGTGAGGGTGTGTGAGGGTGAGGGTATAGGGGTGTGAGGGTGAGGGTGTGGGGGTGAGAGGGTGAGGGGGTGTGAGGGTGAGGGGATGGGAGGGTGAGAGGGTGTGTGAGGGTGAGAGGGTGTGTGAGGGTGAGAGGGTGTGTGAGGGTGTGTGAGGGGGAGGGTGAGGGTGTGGGGGTGTGAGGGTGAGGGTGAGGGGGTGTGAGGGTGTGTGAGGGTGAGAGGGTGTGTGAGGGTGAAAGGATGTGTGAGGGTGAGAGGGTGAGTAAGGGTGAGGGCGTGTGAGGGTGAAAGGATGTGTGAGGGTGAGAGGGTGTGTGAGGGGGAGGGTGTGTGAGGATGAGGGTGTGTGAGGGTGAGGGTGAGGGTGAGGGTGTGTGAGAGTGAGGGTGTGTGTGGGTGAGGGTGTGAGGGTGAGGGGTGTGGGGGTGTGAGAGGGTGTGGGGGTGGGAAGGGGTGAGGGGTTGTGAGGGTGATGAGGTGTGTGAGGGTGTGTGAGGGTGAGGGTGTGTGAGGATGAGGGGGTGTGAGGGTGAGTGAGGGTGTGTGAGGGTGAGGGTGAGAGGGTGTGTGAGGGTGAAAGGGTGTGTGAGGGTGAGAGGGTGGGTGAAGGTGGCTGAGAGGGTGAGTGAGGGTGAGGAGGTGTGTGAGGGTGATGGGGTGTGAGGGTGAAGGGGTGTGAGGGTGAGGGCATGTGAGGGTGAGGGTGTGTGGGGGTGTGAGGGTGAGTGAGGGTGAGAGGGTTGTGAGGGTGAGGGGGGAGGGTGAGGGTGTTAGGGTAATTGAGGGTGTGTGAGGGTGGGTGAGGGAGTGAGGGTGAGTGAGGGTGTGTGAGGGTGAGAGAGTGTGAGGGTGTGTGAGAGTGAGGGTCCAAAGTAAATGGTGGCAGAGCAGACATCATAAGACAGAGAGAAGAGACTGAGTGGTGACTGAGTTGGTCAGTTTCAGAATCAGGAGGGGCAGAGTCAGCACAGTCTGCGAGGGATCAATGTGTCTAAAGGCAAAGCATAGCGGATGTAGCATTGCAGCTAGCAATTTGAGTGTTTTCAAGCGGAGTGTCCCTAGAGAGATGGCAACACAGCAACGGCATTTGAGGAGCAAGGCTACTGTAAACAAGCAAGGTAGGCTTTCACTTTCGTCCAGAAAATAAACCGAGAAAGGTGCAGAGAACACCGAACAAAACACGCCTTCCCCGTGAAATGGATACAAAAAAATCAAGCCGCGCTCAACCACGACAGTGTATAGGCAGCATGCAAGGACGACGGAATACTATTAAAAATAAGCATCTCTTGAGAGGCTGTGGGCAGGTTCAGCCCACGGGCATTCGCTTCCCTGAAGAAATTGTTCAGCACTTCATCATTTCGGGGTAGGAAAAAAGGTGGAAGTGACAGCAACCATGGGGTACAGTGTAACTTGTATTGCATTCCGTGATGTGATTTATACAGAGCGCACGTGCACTATCTTTGCCCTCTCTTGGTTTAAAACGTATAATTAAGTTCATCAACAAACAAGGAGGGTGGGGGGCTCAACGGAGGGGAGGCTGCCTGCGTAAATCACAGAATCTGCCGGGGTCCCCCTGCCCTCTCCGTGACCCGTGTGCCTCTGTGCTTAGTGCCTGCTTCGCAGCTGACAGAGAAGAATATTCTTATCTACTTGTTAAATAAACAAGCAGATAATAATACTCTTCACGACAAGCCCCAAATCAGGCCACGGTGTCCGGAAGGGCAGTGCGAAAAGCGGACAGGGTGGCACCCAAAACCCCTCTTTTCCAATGGGAAGCCAGCGTTTACCATGAACGCTGACGCTACCCAATGGAAAGGAGGGACGGGGCTTAGATTCCCTTAGCTGTTTACAAGATCTCTTGCAGGGCGAGCCTCCGCCCTCTTAAAAGCTGACATGTTTCATTGCCCCTGGAAAAACTCACAGGAATTTCATCAGGACGTGGGTTCTGTCACTCCACCCTGCACCAATTGACTTTAGTATTAGTGTTCCGGGATGAAGCCCATTTTGGGCATACCTGTACCAATGTGAGAGTCTGTGCGGCGTCTTTACCTCACCGGTACTCACGTGAACTACCACCGTCAGTCGTGTTCTGGCCGGAGTGTCGCGTTACAGGAATGCCCACAATGGGCTTCATCCCTGCTTTTAAGAGGGCGGACACACAGCACTGAATAAATGTCCAACAGCCTGTGTGATCTAGCCCGGTTTTAATATAGTGGGGTTGATCCTGCGGTACATTGGATGTTCCACTGATGTACTGGTAGTATATTACACCCTAGCACCTGTGTTCACTTTTTGTTTCCTTTTTCACCTTTATCATTTATGCTCAGGTTGGTGGTTGCTGATGATGAGAACCTGAGGTAGTAGACGAGTACCAGCCTACTTACCCCCATGGTGTTACTTCCGTGAGGCACCACCAGCCTTTTCACACATTTTTCTACTCATTTCCTTCTCACTTATTAGAAATATTCTTTCTCACATCAGGGGAGGGAGAGTGTGGGGGACATACTAGTTGGAGGCAATGCAATATTTTAAATTGAAGACTGAATTTTATAAGTGGTGATCCAGATCCGTTAAATATAGATGGTCCATTCTTAACCGCTGTCCCTGTAGATATCACTGAATCTAGGCGATGATCTGAGGTGGTGACTCGCCGTGGGAACAGGTCCATTGTTGTATATGACAGGAAAGAGCTGCCTATATACTATTACTTCAAATTGTGTTAGGATATATAATGCATTGGAGCTTGAAATTCTGCATAACTCCTGTTTATATTCCATATTAGAGGCGGCTTGTGACACCTAGTTGCCTGTTTAAAGGACTGACGTAATTGCTCACTTGAATAACTTAGCATAACTGACCTCTGATGTTAAAATACCAGCTCCAAGAGCAAGAAGACAAAGTGAAGGGCAGGACATAATTAAAGCTACAATTAAAAAACAATCGAAACGGAAAGACAACGTTTCCTTCTTCTGCAGGGTAGATAAGCAAAAGGAGATATGCATTGCAATTTTTATCTGTTGCACACATTAGGTAATTATAGAAAATATAGAATCTCTCTGTGGGTTTCTATACATTCCCAGCTAAATAAAGCATAAAAAATGTTGACGTATTAAACTGATTCTAATATCTTTTTGTAACAAATATATAACTGCTTCTTTGGAGTGTTTCATTTTGCAGTAGAGATTCTACTTGTGTTATTCATGTTTGCAAACATGCTATCTCTTTCATATGGAAGAGCCAGGTACCCAGGATTTAAGTGGTTTGTGGGAAAGATGATGGTGTGGGCAGTTTTAAAACAATCAAATTATCATATCCTACATGATAAGGAAATTGCAAGTCACTTTAGAGTTCCATGACTTTATAAAGAAACCTGGCCTGTTGGCTTTCTTCCTCTATTATGTCATGGAACTCCTCACTGACTTGCTATATTTGTATAATGTACAGATGAACACATTAGTGTACTCTACTGTACAATTATTGTAAGAGTCTGAATATTAAGTTTACCTTTTAGTTAACAAGGGTCGTCATTGAAACATATTCAACTCGGTTACTTACTGTATCTGATCTGTAACTTCAATGTCAAGCTCTATTTTTCATTCGAATGTACCCGAAATAAATGATTCATCGGTTTAAAAACACTCCTCAATAAATAAATAATTTGCAATAAGGGATGCTATGTCGGGTTTTGGAAACAATATCAATTGTAGATAAATTAACAGGAAATGTTTAGTAGCTGACAAACGTGAACTAAAGTGTAGTTGCATGTTACTCTTTACAATAGGTACTAGATTATGGTCGGAACTCTGAGTTGTTGAATGAGAAAGAGAGTTCATGCGATGTTATGCATTACAATTTCCACTATTACTAACAGATTTTTTATCCGATAGTAACCCCTCCCAGGCCTGCGAGTTTGTTCTCCCTTACTATTTCATGGCTCCCATTTGTCACACCCCTTTTTCCTCACACATCTCGAAGGACACAAGGTTATAGTGTAAAAAGGCTGCAGTTTTATTGCATAGTACATAAAGCATGGATCAACATTTCATAACGTTCATGGTTGGACATTCGCGACCCATGTTTTGTCATTATTTGCATTTCTTGGTGATAAAGATCCACTCATTCTGTTTCTTTCTAGCCGACAGCACACGTTATGAGCAGTGGTCAGTTCCACAGGTATTCCAGTGTTTCTGGATTCTAAGCTTCTCTTGCTACTGACCTCGTGGGCGGCAGTTAGGCCTGGCCCGGGTTGCCAGTGCCATTCTGCCTGGCCAGTATTTTTGCTGACCCCTTGCCTGCTCCTCCATGCCCTTGCCGTGAAGCATCCCAAGGGCACTGTTTGAGCACTTACTCTTTTTGTGGGTACCTTTCTATGCTGCCTCAGCCCTTCCCCCCATGCCTTATGTCTGCGACTACCGTAATCTGGTGTGGGTGGGTGGGAATCGACGATGAGATCAGTGCACTCCCAAGCAAGTATAATTTGGAAGGAAGCCCTGTCCCCCCTTTTATCCTCTATCCCTAGCTGCCCCACCAGTTCCCATTGGGCGGCCTCCAAATTTTAAAAGACGCGCCCAATCCTAGCGTGGCATTTTTTTGCGGGCTTTTCCCCCCGCGATCCAGTTCCAGCTCCGTCGGTGTGAGGGGTTGCTTGTGGGCCTCCATTGTTCAGCTGCACTGCCAGGTCCACGCTACAAATGTTCCTACCATTTAATGTCTATTACAGATATTTTTTTTGTTCCCTACTTTTTCCTTGTTCGGTCTTGCTTACCCAGGTGCAGTGCACCAGGCCTATCAAATAATCCCTTCCTGGACATGTTCTGGAAGGGTGATGATGCCTGTATAAAGCATGTCCTGATGCAAAATGGAAGTCCAAGACCCATGAAACATCCAATAGAAGCTCTTGTGTATATAAGTACTGGAATAGACAGTGGCCTCTACTAGCGAATCATCAGGTTATAAACCACGGCAGAAACTAAAGACTTGACGACATCCACGACAATCTTGCACTGACCCAACTCATTACCTTTTCAGTATGCTCAGACAGATAAACGCGTGATGGAGCATGATAAAAAGGAACCTCTAGCTCAAACCTTAGACCCCTTACATTACTATAGTTCAATCATGGCGCCATATATACCTTAAACCTTCAGCTGTATGAATCAGGAAGCTATCTACTTTTAAAACAAGGGACAAGAAAAAAATATAAAATACATGTTCTGCAGAAATCTGAAGGCCATTAATATTTGAAAGTAGGGAAGTGCTTGATGATGACTGTCATATGGTCACCACTAGGCTCGTATGTGACAGCTAAGGGCACTATTGTAGCACCACAAACACATTTTGCTTCACAAAAAACCATGATGCCCAGCAAACATTGTGCAATGACTAAGGGTTTACATTTGGCTTTTGTACTGTGAATGATCATACAGGCACAGGTATATGCAAAGAGCATGAACACATTCACACCAATAAACACACCTAAATACTCACATTTTCACAAATTACAATAGGCTACACACATGCACACAAACAGCCCTATAAGAATCAATGCAAAGCAACCAAGAAGCATACAGTACCTTATACAAAAGTGGGAAGGAAATGATATGAATTATATTGGGGAAGGTTGATAAGTAGCAGGGGGGGCACAGGCTGTGTCAGGGGAGCATCGAGTGATGCATCCTAGCAGAACACCGAGTGATGTTTCTCCGGAGAGTATGGAGCAATACTTGGTGGTCTTGCACCAACATAATTCTACTAAAGGTAAATTTTTCTCTAACCTCCATACTTTACTGAGGTACTAGACATGTGACTCAATCCAGTAAGCAACATGGTTCTCATGAACCGGTGTAGGTACGCTGATCTTAAATGGCATACCTATGCAGCCTGTGACGTAATTACTGTTTTAAAGCTCAGACTTTGTGCTGTATGCTGTGTGATGGTAGCACTTGTGTGTCTTTGTAGTGATGAGATGTGCTGGGTTGCTATCTGCTCTCCAATAATCTTTACTCATAATACTGACGTTGAACTGTCTCCCAAGTCGTCATTGCAATGGTGTTCAACCCTTTTTTTTTTTTTTTAGTTCAAGAAATTTTAATTAAATTTTAAGAACCATAATACATATATAAAATATAATAGAAAGTGATACACTCAATTAAAACAATTCATAGGTACATTACTGCATACATATCAGGTTAGAACAAGCTCCGCAGGTAATACATTGATGAAATATGTAAAACCCATAAGGGAAATAATAATGCACCAGAGTACCCCTAAGAAGGTATCACTACTATGAATGGAAGGAATATAGAAAGGAAGAGAGCAAAAAGGAGGAAAAAGAGAAGAGTGAGAAAAAGAAAAAGAACAAGGGGGAAAGGAAAGAAGGGAGCAAGAGGAAGGGGAGGAAAAAGGATCAACTGCAGTGCTACAAAAACACAACACACAAAAAACACAAAAAACACAAACAGCAATCAATCAGAGGGCACAAAAGGATACTGGTCAACCAAACCCTTCGAAGTTAAATCCATATATGTGTCTAAGGCTTTCCAAACATTACCCGAAATAGTAGGGGTAAGATGGGCCGCCTCAACTGAAATGTGTGCACTACGTAAAAAAAAAACCCGTGCCCACCATGTATGATAGGATATGGAAGCAAAAGACTTCCATTCCATAAGAATTACCTTGACAGCAACTGTCAATAAAAGATCCATCAATTGCAAATCTAAGGTATCTAATGGCAAAGGTACTCTGGAAGCTAATGTGCCCAGCAGAACCATGGGAAAGGAAAGCTGAAACTTAATATTAAAAATCAATGTAAGATGTTTATGTATGAGATCCCAAAAGGGTTATAGAAGAGAACAGTTGAAAAACATATGCGGATAATCACCAGTAGCCACACAACAACTCCAACAGAGATCAAATGTAGTGAATGTAAATGCACAGGAGTCCAATGGAGAAGGTTAATAGAGAAAAATTTAGACTGAGTTAAAGAAGGAGCGATCTTATCACGGAGAGAAAATTTCCCAATCAACTGCCACGTCTCCGGTGAAATATGCCCAGTAAAATCCTTATCAAAGTGGTGCAACCATGTCTGTTGGGTAACAGTATGTAAAGCAGGTGAATTAGAAGACAGCAATTTATAAATTTGTGAAGCCACATGACCAGATCGAAGCCACAATGAAAATAACATATTAGTGGGAGAATTGGGCTCCAAGCGTAATTTAGAAAGAGCTACTTTAATTTTCAGAAAGGTATAAAAGTCTAAATTAGATAGCGAAAACTGTTGGGCTTAGGAGGAAAAGGGCAACGGATCATTATTGGAGTCATATAAATGACGAACTAACGTCACTCCTTTAGAAGTCCAGTAAGGGATCAGCGTGGGATCAATAACAAATTTTATTCTAGGATTATGCCACAACGAAGCCCATCTCGATTTATGAATCGGGGTAGCAACTTTCTTATCCACGGCCCGAACTGCTGCCATAGTATCAATGATAATTGAACGGGAGAAAGGAATGGATAAGGTCGAAGAAGTTAAGAAAGAAGAAGTTGGTAAAGGAAATGAAAGGTGTTGCTCAATAGGTAACCAGGAAGGCGTGAGAACAGGAGTCGAGGAAAACCACAAAGCACCTTGGGAAGCTAAAAAAGCCACCTGGTATTTTTCCCAATCAGGAAAATTACAACCACCCATCTCGTAAGGTTTTCTCAATGACTTATACGCAATTCTAGCCCTCTTATCACTCCAAAGAAACTTAGACGTAATGGAGTCAATGTAGCGGAAAAAGGAAGAGGACAATTTCACTGGAAGCATAGAAGAAACAAAGTTAATAATAGGAGTAATCATCATTTTGAGAGTTTGAATACAACCCCACCAAGAAATATATTTCGGAGACCAAGTATCTAAAAGCTGACAAACTTTGAGTAGAGTTTGCGCCTCATTATAAGCCACCGTATCATATAGGGTACCACAGAACCAAATCCCTAAATACTTGAGACGTTTAGATTGCCACTTAAAACCAGCGGTACCCATATGCGCTGGGAAACAATAAGCATTCAGGGGGAACATCTCATTTTTGTCCTTGTTAAGAGTATAACCAGAGACCTTAGAAAAAAGAGCAATAATATCCATAAGCGCGAGAATAGCGGAAACAATGTCATCCGAGAAAATAAGGACATCATCCGCATAAGCTGCTGTCTTTATGCAATGTGGACCAAAAGTAAACCCTTTAATATCTGGATGGAGATTAAGTAATGTAAGAAGGGGATCAATAGCTAATAAAAATAAAAGCGGGGATAATGGACATCCTTGACGGGTACCTTGACGAAGACTGAAAAACTCGGAAGTAGCCCCATTACCCCTAATATTCGCTTTCGGTTGAGCATATAAGGACATGACCATGTTAACAAAAGAGTCACCAAGATTATGTGCATGAAGAACAGCCTGGAGAAAAGGTCACAATACCTTATCAAAAGCCTTCTCAGCATCTAAGGCTAAAGCAGCAGCAGGAAGCGTAGACTGCTTAGCTGTACCCAAAATATGGCAGAAGGTACGGATGTTATCCCTAGCCAGTCTACCCTTCACAAACCCCGTCTGAGATGAGTGGACTAAAGAAGGAATATAAGATTCTAAGCATTTAGCAAGAATCTTCGCAAAGATTTTGGCTTCCATATTAAGGAGGGAAATCGGGCGAAAATGTTTAGGATCAGAGATATCTTTTCCTTCCTTTGGCAGTACTACAATAGTAGCATCCGCCGCAGTACCTGAAACCGCATTATCCTGAACAAACACGTCAAAAACAGACGAGGAACCATAGAAGGAAGAAAAGTTTTATAAAACAAGATGGGAAAGCCATCCGGTCCAGGGGCCTTACCAGACCGAGGGGATTTAATTGCATGAATAATATTCCTCAGAAGTAATCGGGCCACCCAATTGCCCACCATCCGCCATAGATACCGACTGAAGAGGGATAGTTTTAAATAAAAAATGGCAATCCTCTAACGACACCTGGTTAGTGGGAGTGTAGAGAGAACTATAAAAATCTCGAAACACCTCAAGAATCTTCTTAGTCTGGAACCTTTTAGTCCCAGATCTGTCAGTAATAGAGGAGATATGAGAGGATTTAAAGTTAGACTCTTGAAATTTCAAAGTGGCGGCCAGAATCTTACCAGCACGATTCTTCAAAAGTAATCGTTTTGACTTCTGGGCCTGAACCCCAATATGAGCCCTCTTAGTAACGATAGTGTTATAGGAATATTTCAGAGTTTTGATGGATTGCAACAAGTGTTTATCATTCCTACGTCGAAAGAGAAGCTCCTGTCGTTTGATACCATCCTCTAATTCTGCAAGTTCCCTCTTGATGTCAGCATTTTTTTTCGCCATAACTTTAATAATATGACCCCTGAGTGTACACTTATAAGCGTCCCATAGAACCACCGGAGAGCTATCTGAGCCTTCATTATCCGAAAAATAATGTTCAATCTCACCATGTATACTCTGAACCTGATCATCGTCATGGAGAATTTCCGTATTAAGTCTCCAGGAGGAAGGCTTCCTCTTAGGGGCCAGATTAAGGAGAGAGAAAGAAACAGCTGCGTGGTCTGAGATAAGAATAGGATGAATATACGGAGAACCTGAGTGTTGCACTAAAGACGAATGAACTAAGAGATAATCAATACGAGAAAAGCTGGAATGAGGAGAGGAAAAAAAGGAGAAATCACTACCCGTAGGATTATGAAGACGCGAAATATCTTGAAGATTCGCAGAAGAACACATATTTAACAACTGCTTCTGTGCTCTAGGAGGATGGAAAGAGAAAGCCGAGTTCCTATCCAGGACCGGATCTAATGGTAAATTAAAATCACCACCAACGATCAAGTTGCCGTTATGCGGTGTAAGAGCTAGTTGTTTAATGATCTTTTGCCAAAAAGAAGGATCATCAGCATTTGGAGCATAAATGTTTAGAACATAAAGATCAGCAGTACCATCAGTCAATCTAGATAACAACCAACATCCCTCAGAATCATGCTCAGCAGAAATCACTGATAGCCCAGATTTCTTAGAGATAAGTGTTATGACCCCATTCTTTTTACCAAGTGCATCCGAACACACAACATCAAGAACCAACTCTTTCCTTAATAACAAAGCTTCTTTATAGGAAACCTTTGTCTCTTGTAAGACCACCAAATCCGAAGATAAGGATTTACAGTAGTCAAGAACTTTAGCCCTCTTAACCGGATGGTTTAACCCCATAACATTAAGGGAGACTACATTCAAACCAGACATAGGCTAATACAAAAAGAAAATCCGAGCAACAAATATGATAGAGGAGGTAAGACACCGAACCAAACACCCACCAAAGTCCAACAGCCACCAACACAAATGAAAAGCACTACCCGAGGATCCAAGAGCAGAAAGAAGAAGAAAGGCAAGAAAGAGAAAAGGAAAAGAAAACGAGAGAGAGAGAGGCAGAAAAAAAGGATAGAAAAAGAAAAAGAAAAAGACCCACCAGGGGAGGTCTATAGAGGACCAGAATCATACCAGGGGGGACATGGAAGGGGCAAACAGGGGGTCCGTCAGGAAACAGACAATAGTTGAAATAACAGCATCATAGTAGACAGAAAAGTAAGTGATAGGCACACCAGGCAATAAAAGAGGCAGAAGAATGCGGGGTGTAGAGTTGGAAAGAATGGAAAGAGGCCGAAAAGGCCTCTGAGCTAAATAGAAACGGGAATACAAAGATTCAATATACTTTAAGATAAAAAACCATATGACTATCTGTGAAACACGCAATAATAATGAATATAAAAGCAATCTAAAGGTGAACCAGACAGCTAGATATAAAGAGTAGAACTTAAACCTTATATATGGGACATATGTACTAAACATGCAACAAAGCTAGTGTTTAAGAAATACCATAGTAAAAGGCGACATGAATAGCAATGAGCCATAAACCAACAATCAAATTCATCAAAGAAAAAGAAAGACAAAAGCTATAAAAAATGAGTAGAAACGATCATTGAACTAATCGAGCGTATGAACTAGTCAGAATTAATTCTCAATAAATACTATAATAACAAGCAACAGTAGTAAACAGAAACGAAAAGTAATAATAAATATAAATATAAATTCATCAAAAAAGCAAACAAGAAAAATACAGTGCAATAATTGAATAAGGTATGCAATGCGCCTATAAAATTAGAGAAACATACTTTATAGATAAAAATAATTCTGAACAAATGTTGTACTGGTAAAAAACACCAGAAACAAGAACAAGAAGAAATAGTAAAACAGAATATCTCATCCAAAGAACATAAAGCATGCAAGCATGTGAATCAAGTATAAATGAAACGTATACCCGAACCACAAGGCAAATATATAAAATTACACGTATGAGCCGTAGAGACATCCAGAAAGGAACAGAAAAAAACATATGAGCTACAAGGAGAGAAAGACTGTCAACACATAAGTACATCCAACCTGTAAGCTGAGGAAGACCAGCAGACGAGCAATGATCACAATACAAAAAACATCATGAACACTACAAAGTACAAAACAGCGACCTAAAAAAACAACAGCAAAGGAAGGAAAAGTATGGATACCAAAACAGAGCCTAAAACCAAAGTATGAGAGACAAAAGTAAAAGACAGGGTACAAACAAAACAACGTGAAAAGAGAAAGATCTAGTATATATAACTAGAGGCATTTTCCTAAGCGAAACAGGAAAAAGGTACCGAGGCAAGAAAAGAAGCACAACCAACAACAGGAACAGAGGGATCAGGAAACAGGGCAAGAATCCATGTAAGAGTCAGACCAACTGTCTAGGAAGGACTCACAAGGGGTAACAACATGAACGAATACGACAATACAAAAGAAAAGAAGAAAGAACAAAACAGGAAGGAAAAAACATCATGCAAGATCTAATAACATGAAGAATCCAAAAATTATATCAAGAAACCAGTACATAAGCAAAAGCTAAAGAAGTAAAATGCCATGAAAATAAAGCGAGAACTAGACATCAGGTTCCAGAGGGAGCAAAAGAAGGAGAAGAATCCATCTGGGAATCAGACTGGTTGTCAAGAAAGGAGGAAAGCTCGGAAGGTTCATCAAAAACTCGAGAGCGACCCTTATAGGTAATGCAAAATTTTGAGGGACCAGCAAAGGAGAAGGGAATGTGCATGTCCAAAAGACGTTTCCGCAGTTGTAGAAAACCTTTCCGTTGAATGACAGTATCTCTGGCAAAGTCTTGCGAAATAGAAATTCGATGACCTTCCCAAGACACCGCCTTAATCTTCCTCATGTGAGCTAAAATTTGCTCTGAATGCTGATGACGCAGCGGTTTAAAAATTATCGCTCTGGGATATGTAGCAGACTTGGGCTTAAAAGTAGGAACTCGATGAGCCCTTTCGATTTCAAAGTCCTTCTGAAACGACAGTCGTAAGGTAGTAGGAAGCCATTGGTATAGAAAATCTATCATCGAGGGAGCCGCTTTTTCCGTATCTTCAGGAAGGCCAAAAATTTGCAGATTACTCCGACGATTGCGATCTTCTTGATCCGTGAGGTCTCTCCGCAAAGCCACCATGGAAAGCTCCATTTGTTGAAGAGACTTAGCATGCTGTTGCGCGGAGTCCTCCACCCCACTAATACATGACTCCGCATTCGTAACACAAATAGATAGGGCTTTGAAATCATTCCTAATAGCAGCCACCTCAACCTGTAATAAATCAGTATTAGTCTTGGTAGATTGAGATATATCATGTACTGCATTTAAACGTGATAGAATAGTATCCAATGTGGTCGTAGACTCCTTCTGAGACGACTCCGGGATAGGAGACATCTGTTTGGCCCTTTTTAACGCACCCTTAGCGTCTTTAGCATTGGTGGAAGGACCCATATTGTCAGCCATAAGGAAGAGCCCAAAAGGTCTGAACAGGCACACCAGGAGACAATACAGGTATATTCAGAGCAACACAGGATCACAAAGTGGTACAGAAGAAAATAGAAGCTCACTAGGCCCCAATAGAATCAATAGGCAATATGTGTTAGGCAACCAATGTCTCTCAGGGTAGAAGTATATCACTAAATGGTGGGGAATGACCAATGAAGAAGAAAAAGAACCATTCCAAAATCAGCAGGAGCGGTGAAAAAAGAGCCTGCTCAGACCTCAAAGCACCCCATAATAATAAAAGGAGTCCCTCATCCATGCTGAATCCAGAGACCCCACTTAGAGGTGAAAGATGAGAGGAGCTGCATCATTCAAAGCAAAAAGCCTCATAAAGATGAAAGGGAATAGCCATAAGCAACAATGAGCCCACATGAATAATAAATTGATAAATGTCACCTTCCTGTAGTGTCCGGCATCAAGCCAAGCCAGCTGACACAAATGCGTTGAAGAAAAAACGCGAGCGACGCCAGTAATACAAAATGGCGGTCGCTCGCTAAAAAACCGGGAGCCGGACTCCTAACTACAACCAAAACAGTTTCCAGACGTCTCCAGCAAGTAAACTCCACAAACAACGCTCACGGCATCATCCTGCATCGATGTGCCGATTACGGAGACAAGACGCTGTCCGTAGGAATCCCAGAATCGTCCCGACAGCCGGCTTCACCCCGGAGCTCAAGCACAAGCCGCCATCACAGTGCGGCGCGCAAGACACGCCCCCAATGGTGTTCAACTTTAGCTGATTCTGTGAATTTTCCTTAGTTCTTCTACCAATGATGCGAAAACACTAAAGTAGAAATACGTTTTCTATCCTTTCCCTGAATGTGACAGTTAACCTGGCTACGAACTTTATAGAAAATAATAAGAATAAGTAGATTGCTTATTATTCGGGATCCTCATGAATGCCGGGGACCCATACGGGATGGGCACATTAGCAGAAACATGTTGACGCTATAAAAAAAAAAAACAAGGATCTACATTATGCAAGACCCTTGTGTATCCAGGTTTTAATGATGCGACTAGGAAGTACGAATAGTACTAATTAATTAGCATCTCTGAACACATTTTTAACATTGCATGGTGCAGTCCACCTGACCTTTAGGAAGATGTTCAAACAAAAAAGGTAATACAACCTCTTAACGAGCACCAGGTGCGCCCATGGCATTAACCAAGTGTATGGTTTGTGGCGAGGAGCGGGACAATGATGAAGCATTCCACCTACTTAGGTGAAGGCCTTCATCCTTTTTTACAAAAAAAACTCTAGCCATACCCACTTTTAACATGGGTGTCATGGTGACATCATGTTTGAGAGGGAAAAGCGTTAACAACACAACTTTTACCACACAGTACCTTTACCAAGCAACTTTTACAACACAAGTCGTTACAATGACTTGCGCTGGGGGGCGCTGTAGGATAGGGAATAGTTTAATTTACTATCCAAAACCTTCCCTACTATCCACGGGGACTGGATTTAGAATAGTAAATTAAACTATTCACTATCCAGCGCCCTGTAACGCAAGTCGTTGTAACGACTTGTGTTATAAAACCTGTGTGGTAAAGACATGTGTTATATAAGGATGCGTAGTAACGACATACATCCCTGATTGAGGATATCCAGTTCTATCCATTTATCAACTAAATAATTAATTTTGTTCTGTAAAGTCAAAGTTGGATCAAGATTGAATCTGATATAGCAGAGACTATCTTAGCTGTGTATATGCCTCTTCAGTGAATTTCTTTATAGAAATTACAACATGTTGCCCCTTATCAGAGGACTTGATCACTAAGGGGCAGATTTATGTTGCCTGACGCATCTCTGCAAATCAGCAGAGATGCGCCAGGAACGATGCGGCACGCAAGTTTATCCTTGCGTCACCCATGATGCGCCGCATTTACGATGGGGCGCACCATGGCCCAGGAATAAACAGATGCGTGTCGTATCTAGGGCGTGAAGTTGGCTCAGTGCTGAAGTTGTGTTGCGTGCGGCACGCAACTCCAGCACTTTTCCAACTTGCCCTATCTGTAACGTGGTGCATCAATCCTAACGCCTGCTTCAAGCAGGCGCAGGGTTTTGACGCATCAGCGTTGGTAAAGTGACTCACTTTTCCGGGGCGTTCCTGCGGCAGAACGCCCCTTCTGTGTGGTAACGCCCACATGAAACCTGACGCAGGTTTCATGTGGCGCAGGGCCTTACACAGTGACGCATCTTCATAGATGCATCACGATGTAAGTATGTCGCAATGTGGCTCAGGGTTTACACTGTCGCTGCATCACAGAAGTGACGCAACAGCAGCGTAAAAGTGGCGCAAGTTCAACATAAATCTCCCCCTAAGTAACTAGATTAGTTGCTTCTTTGGAGCTCTAACAAACTTGATTAATTTTTATATCATAAGCCCAGCCTCGTCATGTTGCCCCAAAACACTATCAACACGGAGGAAGATATCATTCCTTTTAATATCAGGTTTAATTTGGACATATAGAGTAGTGAGGTGTGGTCCTGCAGCTCCTTTGAGACCTACTTTTTATCATTTCAATAATTATAATTAGTCAAGTCCCTTCTCACTGTCACATTGCTCCTAGATCCTTTTCCTGCTGAAACAAAATAATCTATGCTCCAATTACATCTGTATATGGCATTAACCAGCATATTTTTATCAATAATGTCAGCTCTTTATTTTGGGGATGATATTTAGCATACTCTTATTGGTCATGCCCTCCATGATTTGCCTGCAACAATATGGATCTTGCTTTAGAAAAGTCCAGCCATCACCACAGCAGCACCTCAAATCTTACAATTCTCGCTGGGATTCCCTTTGGGCCATTTAATAATGAGTTATATATGGTCCATGTAGGAACTATTGATTTCAATTTATCCATAACATTAGATGTATGGGAATGTCCATGCTCCACCTATGTAACACCTATCTGAGACAATACAATGCAAGGCAGTTCTATGCACTGTGTTGTGTTACTTTGTATTTACTAAATCAGAAAAAGCCATACAAAGTGGCTTAGTAAATGCCAGAAATGGTTTTGCTTCGGGTTGCACCAAAAGAGTGACGCAACTCCAACAAAAAATCATAGTAAATTTGGGTCTTTGTCTTTAAGAGCTATTTCCGAAAAGCAAATCGCAGGAAGTGTGGAAGGTAATGTTGGGCAATGAAAACAAGACAAATCTCTTTATGAAAACTGACAGTTGTTGGATACAGGATGGTCCCCTCTGTATGGGGGGATTACTTCACTTTTCTGGCATCGCTGTAATTCACAAAAATTTAAGCTGAAACAAGTCCAAGTTACAGCTGTGGAAGGGGCTTTGAAAAAGCTACTTTAAAGAGATTGCTTTTGCAGGCTATTTATTTTGGAGTTTTGTATAGAATGGACAAGACTCAAGGGCGACATAGCTTTTCATAAAATCAGTTTCATAAATCTCAGTCAGACTTCGTGGTAAATAGCGGCCAAAAATTGCGAATTCGCTATTTAAAATTGGTTAATGAATTGCATTTAAGGAATCTCTAATAGAGATTCCTTAAATGCAATTCCTCGCAAATGTGAGAATTCTTTATTAGCGAATTTTGCATTTGGGATGATGAATCCCAAATGCAAAAATTGCACTCGCAAAGGGCCAGATTCTCAGAATCTGGCCCTTTGCGAGCGCAATTAAGCTTCATGAATCTGGCTGTATGTATTTGGTGTTTTTGAAAGGGGACTGTGATTAGTTGACTTTTAATTTGATAAAATATTTGGACCAATTTGAGGCATAAATATAAATATTGTATTTAAACATGCATTTGGGGAGAGGATGTAACCTTACGGTTAGAGCGGTCGACCTTGAAGCTAGGGAACCGGGTTTGAGTCTCGTCAATGACGCTCAACATCCTGTGATTCTGGGCAAATCACTCAATCTCCCCGTGCCTAACAAAAATGAATGTGTCCTTCTGTAACGAACCTGGTGCTCATGAAAAACGCTCTGAGACCCAATTCGGGTCTAGTTCGGGCTATATAAATCTCTATAAAAAAATGTGTTATTCTTTTAGGGCAAATAATGTCATCTTGTGCTATTTTAAAACCATCCCTACTTCCCTATAACTTTCAACCAAGCACTCGCTGTTTTTGAGGTTTCTGTGTCAACAATTATTCAGGGGAGAAAGAGGATTTTAAGTGGAATCACTCCACTCCCAAAATTGTATGCTAGAATCATCAGTGAGGAGAAGGCACCCATTCTGACTGATATCAGTTGTCTCCCTACCCCACAGCTTTCCAAACATTTCATGTTGGTGACACACTTTTTGGAGATGCATCATTTTGTGACACAGTAAGGTAGTGTAGCAAGCCCGAACCACCCAAGGAAGGCTCGGGAGGGGGGGGGGGGGGGGGATTCTACCCCCAGAAGAAAATTTTGAAATAAAAGTGGCCAAATGGTCTCCCTCTGTCTGTCTCCCTCCCTCTTTCTCCATCCCTCTGTCGCAATCCTTCCTCTGTCTCCCTCCCTTTGTGTCCCTCCCTCTGTCTCCCTCTCTCTGTCTGTCGCCCTCTGTCTGTTGCCCTCTATCTGTTGCCCTCTGTCTCCGTGTCTCCATCTCTCTGTCTCCGTGTCTCTGTCACTCTGTCTCCCTCCCTCTGTCTCCCTTCCTCTGTCTCCCTCTCTCTCTCTCTCTCTCTCTCTCTCTCTCTCTCCCTCTGTCTCCCTCCCGCTGTCTACCTCTCCTTCCCTCTGTCTCCCCCTCCTTCCCTCTGTCTCCCCCTGACTCCCTCCCTCTGTCTCACTCTCCCTCCCTCCCTCTCTCTGTCTCTATCTCTGTCTCCCTCCATCTCGCTTTCTCTCTCTCTCTGTCTCCCTCCCTCTCTCTCTCTGTCACCCTCCCTCTCTCTCCTCTCTCCCTCTCTCTCTTTCTCCCTCTGTCTAACTCACTCTATCTGTCTCCCTCTCTCCCTCTGTCTCCCTCTGTCTGTCTCCCTCTGTCTTGCTCTCTCTCTGTCTCTCTCTCTCTGTCGCCCTCTCGTTGTCTCCCTCTCTCTCTGTCTCCCTCTCTCTCTGTCTCCCTCTCTCTCTGTCTCCCTCCCTCTGTCTCCCTCCCTCTGTCTATCTCGTACTCCCTCCCTCCCTCTGTCTTCATCTCTGTCTCCCATGGTTTCCCTCTCTCTCTGTCTCCCTCTTGTCTGTCTCCCTCTTGCCTGTCTCCCTCTTGCCTATCTCCCACCCTCTGTCTCCTTCCAGCTGTCTCCCTCCCTTTGTCTCCCTCCATCTGTCTCCCTCCATCTGTCTCCCTCCATCTGTCTCCCTCTATCTGTCTCCCTCCCTCTGTCTGTCACCCTCCCTCTGTCTCCGTCCCTCTGTCTCTGTCCCTCTGTCTCTCTCCCTCTGTCTGTCTCCCTCTGTTTGTCCCACCTCTGTCTCCCTCTCTCTCATTCTCCCTCTCTCTCTGTCTCCCTCCCTCTGTCTCTCTCCCTCCCTCTGTCTATCAAGTACTCCTTCCCTCGGTCTCCCTTTCTGTCTCCCATGGTTTCCCTCTCTCTCTGTCTCCCTGCCTCTGTCTGTCTCCCTTTGTCTGTCATCCACTGTCTCCCTCCCTCTGTCGCCCTCCTCCCTCTGTCTGTCGCCCTTTGTGTCGCTCTCTGTCTCCCTCTCTGTCTCCCTCCCTCTGTCTCCCTCTCTCTGTCTCCCTCTCTCTGTCTCCCTCCATCTGTCTGTCTCTGTTTCCCTCCCTCTGTCTTCCTCCCACTGTTTCCCTCCCTCTGTCGCCCTCCTCCCTCTGTCTGTCTCCCTCCCTCTGTCATCCTCCTCCCTCTGTCTGTCTCCCTCTGTCTGTCGCCCTCTGCCTCCCCCCCTCTGTCTTCCTCCCTCCGTCTCTCTCTGTCTGTCACCATCTGTCACCTCCCCCAGTTTCCCGCGCACACACACATCCACACCCGAGCACTTCACAGGTCTAAAAAAGACCATAGAGCAGAGTGTCTAGGAATGCTTTTTAATTAGCAGCAGTTATGTGCTAAGTGCCCGCGACACACTCACCATTTGCAGGCGACACAGTAATGTGTCGGGACACACAGTTTAGAAAGCTCTACCCTACCCTATCTTTGTTGTTTTAGAAGGGCTCTCATCCACTAGGATTCCTTATGGAATTCTTCATCATCAAGTTCTAACCCACATACTTTCTATATGTATGCGGGCTCAACCTTGACCATCAAGGTGTTACTAAGCGAAGGGATCTAGATGTAAAATTGCTTATGGGTACCCTAATAGTTGCCAAACGATTTATTTCAGGGTCCACTGTCATGATTAAAAACAAAAGAGGATGCTCAGTGAGAAACGAATCGACTCCAGCATCTGATGGGCTAAATGCTTCAGCCAAATATTTAGCCAACCTGATCCACAGGATTTATTCAGGTCCGGACTAAGATCCCAACACAAACCCAGTTGTGGTTGTATATACGACACACCGTTTGTGTAGAAAATATGGGAGTGTAATTCACTCAATCATCCGTGCCACACATGCAAACTGATATGAGTAATTTTCTCAGCCTTTCTGAAGGTCAAAAAGGACACACACAGCCTCAGTGTTGCAGTGTTGACATGATGCAAGGGTGCCTGCGCTGGAGCATAGAAAAAGCAAACAATATCCCAACAGGTGTAATTCATTAGACAGTTGGATAAGATATGCAAAAACATTATCAGCAAAGCAAGGAAGAGACTTAATACATCTATTTGTTTGTGCCATTGCCATCATATTTTTGCAAGTAAAATTGGGAAAGAAGATAAACAGTAATATCAACACTGTAGGTAAACAATACTTCAACCCTAGTTGTACTTGGTGCAATAAAGGTGCATGTGGTGTGCACAGTGGCGACGCAAGTGACAAGGTGGTCAGTGTGAACGGCGTATAAGTGATAGGTGTTCAATATATACAGTGATAAGGTAATGCTTTTTCTAATTTCCTACCCCAATCCCAACGTGGTTGAAGGGTTTATACTCCTGTAGTTTTCACAAGATTGCGCTGGAGCATGGCAGCCAATTGTGCGCCAGCGCAGGGTAAACACATGGATGTGTCGTATTGTTGTTTATAGGGCGCATCCCTGTGCTTTTAACCCCTCCCCTGCTGATGACGGAACCGCTCCGTCATCAGCTACGGTTGGGCTGTGCTGATGACGGAGCGGTTCCGTCATGGCCCGGCCGCTGCGCCTGCGCGGCGCTGATTTCGCACCTGCGCGGCAGTTGTATTGAGCGAGGCGGGTCATGACGGAACCGCTCCGTCACCAGCACGGCTCAACCGCGGCTGGTGACGGAGCGGCTCTGTCACCAGCATGCGGCCGCCGCGCGGCCGCCCCGCCCCGTAAGCGCTGCGGCGAAATAGCCGCCGCAGCGAAAGGGTTAAAATGATGCAGCTCGGCGCAGCAAAATGGCTTGCAGCACTGCGTTATTTTGTAGTAAATGAGGCCCACGGTGTATTGCACAGCACTTGTAAGGACCCTTGTGCATCCATCGGTGTTCGGTGCAGCATCATTTCTACATTACGACGTATGGAAAAGCGATCTTCTGTACATTACCACATTGGATTGTCACTTATAGGCGATTACCTTGTGGCTTTACATGTGCATAATGACAGTTGGATATCATGTAGCATCACTTCTGGAAAACGGTCCAGAGAAGTGTCACCCAGGAAGAAGTGATCTTATGCAGCTCCACTTGTGCACTACCCTTCTGTGTACAGCAAGTCACAATCACCTACCATGAGCTGTCGTTGTCAATACGGGGTGTGAACTTTTACACCACTCTCCAATACTAACCGCACTGAAGTGTATCATTTACTGCATTTAACACACCATTGGGCACACGTTCCCTATTACCATCGAACGTGAATCACGCCTATGGAAATAAAAACGATGATGCATCTTAGCGATCAAGTACTGTATTATTACAGAATATCATAACATAAATTAGAATTATATAAATCATGACCTCGTGCAAAATGCAAGACATGGTTGGTGAAAAAAAACATACTAATATACTGAATGCTCCACACAGTGCATCGCTTGCACATATGCTGACAGGATGTAGACTACATACTTCCACTTTGATTTAGAAGATTGATCAACTGGTAATTGCATATAATGCGTTCTGCAAAGTAACGGACGTACCGGAAGCGGCCCTCGGTAACTTCAGACAAACTGCACCGTGTCCGAGACGGTCTCTCCCGCCCTCTCCTAACCCACTGACAGCTCCCCCGTCACTCACCATTTTGAAGGGCTTCGTGCAGCAGGAAGAGGCTGAGAAGGAGCCAGATCTTCATGGTGGGAGGAATCTGTCAGCCCACAAGCTTTAATGCCCGCTCCCGGCTGCAAACTCCACTCCTCGGAAGCCGACACGATCGATGCGGGAAAGATTCCCCTGCCCGCTTCCAAAGGATGCCGCAAAGGAGGGCTGCAAGGAATGTGGTTGGCTGGTTTTTATTTTCCGTGGAATGGAGGGAGACTGTTGCCAAGATCAAGTTTCAGTGAAAACTGGGAAAGCCTTGAAAGAAAAACATTTTTCATAAGTTAGCGAGAGCTGTCTGCTCTCTGCTGGCTGCCTGCAAAAAATGTGCCGTAGCTTTCCCAGGGAATTCCTGGCAGGGGAAGACACGGGCCCGCACACCACAGCCACTTTTAGCACCCACATGCGAAAAGTGCGCTTTATTCAGACATTTCAAAGAAGCTTTGCATTTCAATTAATATTTGTTAAAATTCTTAATTTATTTTTGTGTGTCTATATTAGTTTTTTTCACCTTCTTCTACCATTTACATCTTCTCTCTTTTGTCCGCTGCTTTTTAAAACTCACGACTTTCATTCTTTCTACCCTCCTGACACGTTTTTTCTTCATAGCTGGTCTGATCGCCAATTCTTTCCTCCCTACACCCCTCTGTACCTTAATTCCCTCCTTCCTTTCTTTCTTCCTCCCTCTCCCTTGCTTTATTGCTTCTATCTTTCCTTCAAATCCAAACCAGAGAGCATCCAGGTCGCTACATACCAATCTTTAGTTGGGGGACAGTTTTGACATGAGATAGTGAGCCTTTTACGCAGTACCTATGGCAAATGATTACAAATATGACCCACTGTAAATCTTGGAGAAGCTAAATTAAAATGCAGTTATTTTAAAACACGGCATAACAAGAATTTCTCATCTAACCACTCATTCAAAATGCGCCTTCAATCAGATTCTCAATGTTGGAGATTTTAACAAATGGATTATGATGCTCGTCATATTCTGTGGAGCTGTCCTCATTTCGAAAAATGTTAGAATTATTTTCTGAGTAAGTGGTTTTAAATTTATAAGAGAGTCAATGCATTGTGTTGGAAATGATAATCTCTTCCATAGTGTACTCCCATATATTTGGTTTGACTGTATTTTTCTGGATGTAAAACACTGTGCATTTTACCCCTGCTAACCAGTGGTAAAGTGCCTGTGCTACCCCTTTCAACATGATGACATTGGCATACTTCTGATTGGATTCAATAACAAGAGGAGCTTAGAGGGGAAAATCATGGGTACTCATAGGGAAAAGCCCTCCACTCAATGAAATCAATCCAAAAGAATTCCCAGTACCCAGGACTCTAGTTAGTAATTATCTAGCGGGCATGAGACCCTTGTCCGCCTGAATTCTCAATCGTAGAATTACGGAGCACACCTGATATTATTTCTGTATTTAGGTGTTCATTGTCTCTAATGCCCTACTGTCCCTAAACAAACAATCTAGTCTGTCAATACTACTGATTGTGGGGGGTTCCATATATTTTCAACTTGGCGCAACCTAAAAAATGTCAGCCCTACATAGGACCATACATATACCCACACATACACCAAACTAATCAAGAAAAAATGTGTGGCGGAGAGGAAGGCACCTCACGGGCGAACACCCTCGGGGCGATCTGGTCAGATGTTTACCAGAGACTAGGCCCCTTTCTCATCCTAGGTGACCGTTCCTATTCCAGAAGTTGGTGAATAAGTGAAAAAAAGGAAATAGTAAAGAGGCGGTGCATGGCAAGGAGCTTAGAGCGTAACTCCTTAAACAAACAAAACAGAGTGAAAAATAAAATCAACAGTCACACCTCTGAAACTACTTTTATTACTGACTGGGGTGTGCACAGTTGAAGTAAAAAGGCTGGTAGCTTAATGTCGCATACCACTACCTGCAACCAACATGTTTCACTGCCCAATAACTTTTATGGCAGATTCATCAGGGTTAATACTCTGTTGCTGCACCCACTTCCAACATCTTTTAAACAGGAAGCCTTATTCAGCTATGCTCCCTCGTACCAGCTGAAAAAGCAGTTCTCCGCCTGGTTGTCGGTTGTCATACCAACTGGATTCGGGGGCGTTGCAACTCACTCGCCTCGTTCTTCCACCGCAAGATCGCCGACATACACAACAGCTTCGACGCACAGACCACGCACCCTACCACCGAACCAACGCCCACCACCACCACCCTCTGCAACTGGACCCCGATCAGCACCGAAGACACCACCCGCACGATGATCTCCATCCACTCCGGATCACCAACCGACCCGTGCCCACACCACGTCTTCAACAAAGCCGACACCATCATCGCACCCCATCTCCGAGACACCATCAACCCCTCCCTCCACACCGCCACCTTCCCGGAGAGCTGGAAGCACGCCGACCTGACCACCCTCCTGAAGAAACCAACGGCGGACCCCACCGACCTCAAGAACTACTGTCCCATCTCGCTCCTTCCTTTTCCGGCCAAAGTCATCAAGAAGACCGTCAACAAACAGCTTGCCGCCTTCCTTGAGACGAACGGATCCCTCGACCCCTCGCAGTCTGGGTTTCGGGCCAACCACAGCACTGAGACCGCCCTAATCGCAGCCACCGACGACATCAGAATCCTGATCGACAACGGGGAAACAGCGGCCCTCATCCTCCTGGACCTCTCTGCGGGATTCGACACTGTCTGCCACCGCACCCTAGTGAAGCGCCTCAGCAACATCGGAATCCGAGAGAAAGCGCTGGAGTGGATCATCTCGTTCCTCACCGGAAGAACCCAGAGAGTCCGCCTCCCTCCGTTCAGATCCGAGGCCACCGAAGTCATCTGCGGCGTACCACAAGGATCCTCACTCAGCCCCACCCTCTTCAATGTCTACATGAGCCCCCTCGCAGCCATCGCACGCCAACACAACCTCAACATCATCTCCTACGCCGACGACACCCAGCTCATCCTCTCCCTCACCAATGACCCCACCACCGCCAGAGCCAACCTATACGAAGCGATGAAAGACGTCGCCGACTGGATGAGGAACAGCCGCCTTAAACTGAACTCAGACAAGACGGAAGTCCTCATCCTGGGATCATCACCCTCCGCCTGGGACGTCTCCTGGTGGCCCCCGGCCCTGGGCACCGCTCCCAAACCAACGGACCACGCACGCAACCTGGGCTTCATCCTGGACTCCTCCCTGTCAATGACTAGACATGTCAACGCCGTCTCATCCTCGTGCTTCAACACCCTGCGCATGCTCCGCAAGATCTTCAGATGGATCCCCACCGAAACCAGGAAGACCGTCACCCAGGCACTCGTCACCAGCCGACTGGACTACGGGAACACCCTCTATGCCGGAACCACAGCCAAACTTCAAAAAAGACTCCAACGCATCCAGAACGCCTCCGCACGACTCATCCTGGACATCCCCAGACACAGCCACATCACCGGACACCTGAGAGACCTGCACTGGCTCCCCGTCAGCAAGAGAATGACATTCAGACTCCTCACACACGCACACAAGGCTCTCCACGACCTGGGCCCCAAGTACCTCAATGACTGCATGACCTTCTACACGCCCACCCGCCAGTTATGATCGACCAGCCACACACTCGCCACCGTACCACGCATCCGCAGAGCCATCGCCGGAGAAAGATCCTTCTCCTACCTGGCAGCCAAGACTTGGAACTCCCTCCCCACCCACCTTCGGCGAACCCAAGACCATCTCTCCTTCAGGAAGCAGCTCAAGACCTGGCTGTTCGAGCAGTAGCGGACCCCTCTCCCCAGCGCCTTGAGACCCTCCCGGGTGAGTAGCACGCTTCACAAATGGCGTGATTGATTAATTGATTGAGTTGAGGAGGCGCATAGTCGATCCGTGGATGGAGGAGAGCGTCAGAGCCAAACAACGCAGTTGATAATAGCTTTGATGTCAAATCCCTTTTCGATGCAGGTGCTGTGTCGAAGTTGGACCTCACTGTACATCGAGGTAGAGCCACGCAGTCTATCAAGGCGATATTAACAATTGGCTTCTATGTCGACGTCCTACATGGTTGAGCCATGCAGTCCGTTGAGGTGATGTTGACGATTGGTTCTTGCGTCAGCGTCGAATGGCAATGCATTGGTTTCAATCGGTGAAAACACATCACTGCGTACATTTTTGTAGCAAAAACAGTAGTAGCACCCACTTCTGAGGCCCAAAACTGGAGAGGGCACCTCAGGCAAGGGCAAGACTCACAGACAGCTGTGAACAGTGGTATCAGCAACAGGAGACAAGCTAACAAGCCCTTGGAGATCACTTTGGGGGCACAAAGAAAGGTAGCGGGCAGCAGGCCAGCACATTAAAGCAGGTTACAAAGTGGCAACCCCTCCTGAAGCCCAGCACACAGCAGACAGCAGGCCAAGTTATAAAAGCAATCACTAAAATAAAGGTCCCTCCTTCAGCCCATCCTCTGGCACTGTGCATATGTAGAGCCAGCAGCATCTGGTTACCTATCCCACGCAGTGTCTTATTAGATGGGACCAGAGCCCCAGTACTTATACTCTGAAATGCCTTTGATATAGGGGGTGACTTTCAAAGAACCCTTAGAAGTGCACACAGATCCTTTTCAGCCCAGCCCTGGCTCCTGATGATCGGTAAGGGTTAAATCAGCCCTTTGTGGGAGGGCAGGACGAAACCTATTTAGACGTAAATGCAAATCTATGTGTCATCAAAGGGGAGTTTAAGGTTTGACAAGTAGTTTTAAATGCCAAGTGAAAGTGGCAGTAAACTGCACACACAGGCCCTGCAGTGAAGTCCTTAGACAGGTTTGAAAAGCTGCTTTTGTGGGTGGCACAAGCAGCGCTACAGGCCAACTGATAGCAATTAATTTACAGGTCCTAGGTATATGGTATATCACTTGTCAAGGGTCTTCCAAGTAAATCAAATGTGCCAAACAGATGTAAACCAACCATACCATACTTAGGGGGAGAGCACATGCACTTTAGAACTGGTTAGCAGTGGTAACCGGTAGTGCTGAGAGTCCTAACACCAACAAAAGAAGGTAAGGAAAAATAGGAGTAAGGCAGAAAGTTTGAGGATAACCCTGTAAAAGGGCCAGGCCAACACATAGGAAATAGAGAATCGTGAATGTACCAAATTAAGGTCAGAGTACTTGAAAGCTCTGTATAAAAAACGAATGATCAAGCCGCATTTATGAGACAATATGCAACCATTTTTTCCAGTATAGGGTCAAGAGTGGACAAGTTCACCAGATATGAAGAAAGACACCCGGATAGTTCGAACATCTCCAACACATAGGGCAGGTAGCGGGAAACATCCTATACAGTCTAAGGGGGGTATAATACCAATGAGTCCTGATCTTGTATACAGTTTCCCGTTGGGAGATGCAACAATAGACTTTCGGGATGTCTCACCACTGGTGGTTCCATTGGGCGCAGGCGATTTCAGAAAGGGCAGCGGATTGCCATTGATGCTGATATGGATGAAGGGCAACAAATGGGGGGGTGTTGCAAATCATGTTAAGTCCACGATATTACCCCCTTATAGTCATTAAAGGTCCGTACTGAGGGGGTCATTAGGATGGCGGGCGGAAAACCACCCCGACCGCCATGGAGGCGGAAACCAAATGCCCGCCTACACCGCGGATACACCGGCGGCCACATTAGGATCAACCGCCACTAAAGACCAACCGCAGTGGTAGCGGGCCAGGCAAAGCCGTCTGACGCGGCCGGTGGCCAAAAACTGACCGCGGCGGTCAGAAAAGCTGCGGAAAAGCAACAACCCGCCGCAAGGACAGCGGACACACCGCACGGGAAATTAGGATAACCCCGAGGGTGTCGTGGTCGGAACCGCTGTTACCGACCGCCGCGGTCGAACACAGGAGTTAATGGGAAAAATAGCGGAAGAGCTGCATCATAGACACCGCAGCGGACGGGACATGAAAAACATGGCGGATGATGCAAAAACACTGCAGTGATGCCAAACAGTGCAAAAAAAAATCAGCCATGCCCCCCCCAAATACATAACACACATACAAATAAAACAAATAAAGCAAAAAAAGACCAGGACAACTCCCACAACACACCTGACACCCAAAATCCACTTGGACACACCCACACAGCTGAGTATAAAGCCACCCCATCACTAACCACAATCCTTCGCAACACTCCAGAATAGAAGGCCATACCCCACATCTAACAGGAGAGGAAAAAGAGCACAGCACACACACATCCACCACCACTACCACCACCACCTTCACACCAGCACAAATAATCCCACAGCACACAACACACCTCACACCTAAACACCATACCCCTGCACTCACACCCCTGCAACCACAAACACCTCAACCACCACACACCATGACAACAGAAAAAATGCCCAAATTCACCGAGAGTGAGTTGACAGTCATGGTCAATGAGATTGGGAGAGTAGAGCCACAACTGTTTGGTAGCCTGGTCCAACAGACACCATTAGCCACAAGGACACAAATGTGGGAAAGGATAGTCCAAAGGGTGAATGCAGTAGGGACCCCCCCGAGATCCAAGAAGGAGATCATAAAGCGGTGGCATGATCTCAAGAGGGTTGTCAAGGAGAGGAGGAGTAAGAACTGGACGCTGGCGAGCGTGACTGGCAGTGGCCCTCCCCTCCCACAGAAAACATTCACAATATGGGAGGAGAAAGTGATTGCCATACTGCTTCCTGAGAGTCTCACAGGAGTAGCCGGGAGAGCGGAGGCTGGTAAGTACAAACAAATGCCAAACAACACACTGAGAAGTACTTCCTTGCAATACCAAAACACCATTACACTGTCCACCCTCACACGACAGGTAGCTAGCCATCTTGCTTAGGAGGCCTGTATGAGGGAGGGAGTCCTGCACTACCACTCCCAGCATGCCCCCTGTCCCACAGCTGAGCAGGATACAGGCCTCCCCTACCCAGGAGCATGTGTCAGCCATAGTACTGTTCAACAAACAGACTTACAGGTCGGTATCCATCTTGTATTGGAGCACTGTTTGGGGGGTGGGAGGCCCTGCATCACTACTCCCAGCATGTCCCCTGGCCCACACTCCAGCAGCATGGAGGCCTCCTCCACCCAGGAGCATGTATCAGCCATTGCACTATTCACCCTCACCTAACAGGTCGGTATCCATCTTGTATTGGAGCAATGTTTGGGGGTGGGAGGTCCTGTATCACTACTCCCAGCATGCCCCCTGGCCCACACTCCAGCAGCATGGAGGCCTCCCCCACCCAGGAGCATGTGTCAGCCATTGCACTGTTCACCAAACAGACTTACAGGTCGGTATCCATCTTATATTGGAGCACTGTTTTAGGGTGGGAGGCCCTGTATCACCACTCCCAGCATGTCCCCTGTCCCACACTCCAGCAGCATGGAGGCCTCCCCCACCCAGGAGCATGTGTCAGCCATTGCACTGTTCACCAAACAGACTTACAGATCGGTATCCATCTTGTATTGGAGCACTGTTTTCGGGTGGGAGGCCCTGTATCACCACTCCCAGCATGTCCCCTGGCCCACACTCCAGCAGCATGGAGGCCTCCCCTACCCAGGAGCAAGTGTCAGCCATTGCACTATTCACCCTCACCTAACAGGTCGGTATCCATCTTGTATTGGAGCAATGTTTGGGGGTGGGAGGTCCTGTATCACTACTCCCAGCATGCCCCCTGGCCCACACTCCAGCAGCATGGAGGCCTCCCCTACCCAGGAGCAAGTGTCAGCCATTGCACTATTCACCCTCACCTAACAGGTCGGTATCCATCTTGTATTGGAGCAATGTTTGGGGGTGGGAGGTCCTGTATCACTACTCCCAGCATGCCCCCTGGCCCACACTCCAGCAGCATGGAGGCCTCCCCCACCCAGGAGCAAGTGTCAGCCATTGCACTGTTCACCCTCATCTAACAGGTCGGTATCCATCTTGCATTGAAGCAATGTTTGGGGGTGGGAGGCCCTGTATCACCACTCCCAGCATGCCCCCTGGCCCACACTCCAGCAGCATGGAGGCCTCCCCCACCCAGGAGCAAGTGTCAGCCATTGCACTGTTCACCCTCATTTAACAGGTAGGTAGCTATCTTAACTCTTCCTGATGTGTGTGTGGGAGACCTGCATCCCGAAACGCAGCAACAATTTCATGCAATGCATTGACATCCAACATGTATGAGTAAATGATGTTCCTCTGCAGTATGAAATTACACACAGTGTTGCCATGAATTGTACTACTGCTGACTTCATATGTGTGTAGTGTACAGACAGTCCATTACACGCAGTTGAGACAATACTTGCACAGAACCCAACACTGACCATTCCCCATCTTCTCCACAGGTGATGAAGAACTCATTGCTGAGGACCACACCAACGACCAGCAGAGCCAATCTCCACCCCGGCACATGGACTCTCAGATGCGGAGACCCTGGACAATTTGGACGATGAGCTCCAGGCCGGCCCATCCGGTGTGCCACAGACCCAGAGGTCCCAGGCTCCCATCCTCCCCACCACATCCCCTGCTGCAACAACAGCGCAGCAGACCCCTGCTGTCACGGCCTCTGCCTCCACCGCAGCCACCACCGTCACCACCGCTATCGCCATACCACCAGTACCACCTGCAGCACAATCCCTGTCCAAGGGGATGAGCATCCCACAGCAACTACTGTGGAGGGCAGGGAGAGAGTGCGTGGACCGACAGTGGCGAGCCAAGAGGTCTGTGGCAGCAGAGCAGGTGGGAGGGCCAGGGTCACTACCAGACCTCGGGAGGAGTGGACACCATCCCTGGACCAATTCACCAGAGTAGTGGAGGCATACCAAGAGGTCCAGGGACAAAGTGGCCGGTCGGATGAACTTTTAAGGGAGCTCATCCTGCAGATGAGGTCCATCGACAACTGCCTTGGACAGATGGTGGACCTCATGTGCCAGCAAGTGGAGTTGCAGAGGGACAGGCCTGTGTCTCAACCACCACCTCCATCCCCTCCTGTTGTGCCGCAGGATGACAGTGCACCATCCTCCCCTGCGCCAACAGAGAGGGACGAGTCCCCTCACGCCGCTGGCCATTCAGCAGGCCCCCCACCGCCAAAAAGATCTAGGGGGCATCCAAAGAAGAGCCTGGGAGTCTCTAGGGGCAAAGCACCTGCCATACGCCAGTCATGGAGCCAGCCGTGATGACAACCCTCTTCCCTACTGCATCAACTGTTTGGACTGCCTTAACTCACATTTCCTTGGCAATGGCACCTGGTCACATCTGTGTCACTGGGCTGCTGTGCAGCTGTTGTGCTTGTTTCTCCCCTACTGGTGTCTGTCTCCTGTCCCTCTGTGACCACAGGAGATGCTGCATGAGAGAGAGATGTAGAGTCAGTTTACTGGCAGCAACATAACAAACATATGCAAGCGAAGAATCACAGAAGATGACTAAATCTACATGTTGCACACCACCCTGTGTAATCACATTGTGCTAACTCACTATATTGACACAAACAGTGTGTGGAAACTGGAAAATCTGGCATAAGTGAGCCATGTGATGAACATACAGCACAACACCCTCCTAGTGGCTCCGTTCAATCAGACACACAAAGAGCTCCGAGCACACCTAGGGCCATGATGGGGGCACACCACTTGTTGCCACTGACAGATCTGGATGGAGCAGGAGTGGACAACACAGACACAGACTACAACATGACATTCCACAATGGCCATGAGCCCATGCCACCCACCATGTTGTACTTTGGGGCCCAACGACTGGTGCACATTGGAGTCAGATGTCTAAGCCTCCCAAACCTGAGTTCAGGCAATGGACGCATTGATGAAGGCACACTCAGATTGGGCACACTGCCGTTCCCTCCCATGGAATTCTCCAGACTATCCCAATGCAGACCATACCTGAAGACCACAATTCACAATGCAGTGGGAATGCACAGTACTCAAATTACCTTAGTAAGTAGAGGTGGGGAAAATGCATCACACCTGCACCCAGCCCAGAAGCCACTTATAAGACACTGTATCACACTACCAACATCACATAGGCCAGTGCTGCCACAGACTCGGTACACATGCAGCCACTCCCAGCCAAAGTCACCCATCCCAGAATACTCACCCCTGACTTGCTGCTGATGCTCCTTCAAACGTGCATCCAGCTCAGGCCCATGAGTGGTGTTATGGGAATGTGTTGGGTGGTAAAGAGCCTAGAAAACCTCTTTTTATACTTTTAAAATTGCACATTTGACTCGCGTTGCTCACACCACCTTCCGATCCTGCCCCTCGTCTCACATGCTGTTTGCTCGCGTGGAGGCCACCATTGGGTATCTGCCGCAGTAACCTTCGCTGATTGGCTGACTACTAGCCAATCAGCGCACAGCCCCGGCGGAGCTCGTTGTCTCCCGAGGCCTGAAAAGGGCGCCGGTTAGTTAGTGCTGCTGTTTGTTTCAGAACATTCTGGGAATTTGTTGGGTGATAAAGAGCCCAGAAAACATCTTTTTATACTTTTAAAATTGCACATTTGACTCGCTTTGCTCACACTTCACCTTCCGATCCTGCCCCTCGGCTCACACGCTGTTTGCTCGCGTGGAGGCCACCATTGGGCATCTGCTGCAGTAACCTTCGCTGATTGGCTGACTACTAGCCAATCAGCACACAGCCCCGGCGGAGCTCGTTGTCTCCCGAGGCCTGAAAAGGGCGCCGGTTAGTTAGTGCTGCTGTTTGTTTGAGAACATTCTGGGAATTTGTTGGGTGGTAAAGAGCCTAGAAAACATCTTTTTATACTTTTAAAATTGCACATTTGACTCGCTTTGCTCACACTTCACCTTCCGTTCCTGCCCCTCGGCTCACACACTGTTTGCTCGCGTGGAGGCCACCATTAGGCCTCTGCCGCAGTAACCTTCGCTGATTGGCGGACTACTAGCCAATCAGCGCACAGCCCCGGCGGAGCTCGTTGTCTCCCGAGGCCTGAAATGTACACTAGGTCTAGGACGCGCAGCGGACGCGCGTAGCGGGCGCGCCAAAGGCAAGCCCGTCTGCGCCCGTCCGCGCCAAGGATGCGCCCGGTATGCGGCTTCTGTAGGGCAGGAACAGGGGCCCGCGGCGGCTGGAGAGCCTAGACGGTACACCAGTAAGGAACTTCTTAGCATAGGCGAGAGGGGGCGGGAGAGAGGGACCCTAACGTTGTCCATGATGGCCTTCCCTTTGGTGGACAATCTGAAGGGTGACATTTTAGCCAGTGGGCTTTTGAATGTGAGGTCTCTCCCTAAACATAGTGTGGATATCCAACTGGTGTTGGAAACTCACAAACTCAACTTTCTTTGTTCGACCGAAACCTGGACTGTGCCAGGATGTGATGTGGATGGGACCGCATGCTGGGACCTGCTGGGACCGCATGTCCACCGGGGTTCAAAATGCGTCGTAAGCCCAGATCGAGTGGGGGGGGTTCGGGGTAATTTTTAAAGACACCATTGACCTGAATGTCATTAGTATGGAAGAGTGTAATGGCTGCGAATTACTCGCTTTCTCTATCAAGAACGCACAGCGGCCTGTCTTAACGTGTATCATCTGCTATAGACCTCCGGGGGCCTTTACGTATGCCCAGCAGCAGGAATTACTGGAGTTATTTTCCAATATGGCAGTCATGCATAGCCACCTGATGATCCTTGGGGACTTTAACTTGTGGATGAATGGCACTTTGAATACAGGCTTCCTTAACATGATTTACTCGTGTGAGGCTCTTGGTCTTTCCCAACGAATTTCCCAGGCTACTCACACGGGAGGTCATCGGCTGGATTTGATCTTTTCGGACGCTAATCTTCTTACTGTTGGAGATGTGCTTCCCATGGCATGGACGGATCCCTCGCTAATTAAACTTTTTGTAAAGACAGGCCTACCCGCAGTAGAGACATCTGGGCCAGTAAGGGAATATGTTAGCAGGGACTGGAAGTCACTGGCCCAGAAAAAAGGTGCGTCACCTACATTTATGGTTGAGCAATGTTTCACCTCGGCCTCAGACACTGAGGGGAATTACGCTGCCCTCTGCTCAAAGATTATCTCGGTGCTGGACACCTCTGCTCCTCTTAAACACCATATGAGAAGGGGGAGGCCCTCCACACTCTGGTTCTTAGACAGTCTCAAAAATCTAAGACTGGAATGTAAAAAAGCAGAAAGAAGGTGGAGGCATGCATATCTGGACAGGGACAAGCTTGCTTGGAAAGCCAAGCGAGGGGCCTATAAGAAGGAGATTCACACAGCAAAGGTAGAACACTTCGCACGGGTGATTCTCGACGCCCCAAACAGTTCTCATAGTATATTTAACATCCTGAATAGTCTCACTAGCCCAGAGTGTGTCAAGGACGACTTCCCCCCCTCTCAGGAACTCTGTGACAACCTAGCAAGGTTTTTCCAGGAGAAAATCAGGTTGATTATTGATGACCTGGGGATGGAGCAGCAACAATCTTTGGAACAAGTTGATTGTGATAGCCTGCCGACCCCCGGCGCTGTCTATGCACTGGAAGGAGTTGAACCTCTTACAGTCTTCCCTCAGCTGTCTGTAGAGGAGTTCAGGGAAGCGGCCTTTGGCATTACATCCGGGTCCCCGCTTGACCCGCTACCTTTAAAAATCTGGAAGGAGTATGAGTCTGAGCTCTTCCCTGTGCTGCGGCGGGTGTGCAACCAGTCGCTTGCTACGGGAGCGGTTCCACCTCAGTGGAAACAAGCGATGGTTACCCCCTATTAAAAAAGCCCTCCCATGATCCAGATTGCCTAAAGAATTTTAGGCCAATCTCGCTTCTACCATATCCTTAAAAAATTGTAGAACGGGTGGTGGCAGGCACCCTTACCAGGCATCTTGAACATCATAAGCTCTTGGAGGACGTTCAATTTGGCCGTGTTGGATGAACTACGCTGGCAGGCAGACAGGGGACAGGCGGGGGTTTCCGATCCTGCTTGACCTGTCTGCCGCCTTTGACATTCTGCTGGACAGGCTGAGAGAGGTGGGAGTTGCAGGGAAAGCCCTTGGATGGCTCGGGTCCTTCCTCCAGGGTAGGGAACAGGCTGTGCCTCTCCCTCCCTTTCAATCCGCCTTCTCTACCATCTCGCATGGTGTCCCTCAAGGATCGTCTGTCAGTCCAATACTCTTTAATGTTTATATAAAGCCCCTAATAGTGGTCATCAAGCAGTTTACGATCAAAACTGTTAACTATGCTGATGACACACAGCTGATCCTGTCATGGGAGGGGAATGACTCCACCTCCTGGGAGGAATTCCACAACTGTATGAGAGCCATTGCGGAATGGCTGAAAGCCAATTCCCTGAAATTCAATACAGGGGAGACTGAAGTGCTTTATTGCCCTAGGCCTAGGATACATTCTCCTCTACCTAGTACTTTTTGGCCGAAGGATTTCTCACCCCAGATACAGCCTGTAAAGGTAGTCCGGAATCTGGGTGTGATGTTTAATAGTGACCTTTCCCTGGAGGCTCAGGTTTCTAAGGTGGTAGCCAGTTGTATGGCTATCCTTCGCCTCTTGAAAAAAAACTTACCCCTGCTACCGTCCCTGGCAAAGATAGAGGTAGTGCGTTGCACCGTGCTCAGTAGGATAGACTACTGTAACGCCCTGCTGCTGGAGTCTCCCAGCTATCTCCTGGACAGACTCCAGAGACTCCAGTCGGCAGCTGCCAAACTCGCCTTAGATTGGCCAACCAGATCCTCCTCTTCGGGGGCCCTGGCTCACTTGCACTGGCTCCGTCTGAGACAACGGGTGATGTTTAAGTTGCTCTGTTTGACCTTTAAAGCCCTACATGGGTTAGGCCCGGCTTGTTTTCAAAGGAAATTCTCATGGCATGTGCCGGTCCGCAATCTACGCTCCGCTTGGGCTAGGATGGTGACTGTACCAAGATTTAGAAGATCCAGAGCAGGTGCCAGGTCGTTTAGCGTGGCTGCAGCCAATCTCTGGAACTCGCTGCCTATGGATTTGAGGAAGCTTAACTGCTTTCTCACTTTCAGAAGACAGTTAAAAACTTTGCTCTTTCCCACCCGGGCTTAATCTGTAGTCTGCAACTAATCACACCTCTCCCTTGGGTTCTCCAGCGCCAGGATGCCTCTCAAGGTGGTAGTGCGTTTTATAAGTATAATAAATAAATATGCTGCACCGTGCCAACCGCCCAGTGGGAGGAAGCAGTCCCAAGGTCATCTCCGCCATGTTCTTTGCCAGCCGGCCGATGTTGTCCCACCTCTTGTGGCAGTGGGTGCGCCATCAGTTTGAGACACCCAGAGCCCGCACCTTGGCCGCAATGACCCTCCACATGGCCTTCCACTGGTGTACCTTAAGCTGCAGGCATGGGAGACAAGAGGGGGAAATATTCAGTGACACAGTGTTATGTACCTACATCTCTCAGTACAGTAGTATGATACACATTAATCCCATATCAACAGATATGTCTAACAGAGTCAAGAATACATCTCACATGGAAAATCTGCATTGGAAAAGCTCATGTAAATGCATGCAGGTGTGAGGGGGAACACAGTCCTTGCAACATCTCACACACATGCATGATGCCAGCACTGAAACCCATGTGTAGGCTGCCCACATCTCCTGTCCATTTACAGGTTGAGCAAGACATACATCACATATCAACATGTGTCTGGGGTTAGACTGACTGTTCTAAGACTGCACAGCACTCAATGTCCCTGCCCTGTGAATGGATAACTGTGTCATGGAGGTCACATTGAGGGACATGATCTCACATCTACAAAATCATTTTCACGAGCCCGGTTATTTGTAATCTACAGGGCTGAGATGGCTCATGGCTGGAGTGCAATGAGTAAAGACAGATGTAATACTCTGTAAGTGAAGTGATGTGTCCTTGTCTTTTTGGGCGGGGACTGGGCAGGCCAGGTGGGCTCACACTGAGATGGACAACAGGGGCACACACAGCCATTCAACCAAGCAATCACTGTCCTGACTCCTGCATGAACAACTTGCTGCGTCACTGTATGGCTAACAAGGCAACACAGGTCACTCACACATACATGTGCAGGCAGGGAAATGTGTGGCATAGGGTACACACACCTTCCCCCTGGAGACAGCATGTTAGGCAGTGCATGACACAACCTCACACTCTCAGGCGCATACTGCATCAGTCAAACTACATATGAACCCACCCCGCACTCCCCCCCAATGTTGATGACTTACCACGACATTTGGGGCACCATATAGCCTTGGGTACTGAGTGAGCACCTCGTCCACCAGGACCTCCAGCTCCTTGCTTGTGAAGGGACTGGCACAGAACTTCTCTTTCCTTGCCATCTCTGTGGACATGGGACAGCAGCGGAGGAATTGGGAGGTGAGGGGACCCTGGCAGCAGCCCCTGGAGGCAGCAGCAGATGAGGGTCTGTGGCAGCAGTCCCTGGATGCAGCAGCAGATGAGGGGACTTTGACAGCAGTCCCTGGAGGCAGCAGCAGATGAGGGGTCTCTGGCAGCAGGCTCTGAGAGCAGTGGAAATGTGAGGCTCCCTCCCACACATATATAGCCGACTGGGGTCGTTTCAAAGATGCCGAGCTGCAGCAATTGGTTTTCCAGGTCTGCCTTTTTCAAATGCATCCAATGACCGCCTCCGCGGTGACGGAGCACGCCTACCGCGATTTTCAAAATTGCATAATGCTACCGCGAATAAGGTTCCCATTGGCTGTAAGGGCATTCTCCATGGCAATGATACACCGCAGGGTCCATGCAGGCACTACCGCGATGGTGCATCTTTCAATTGCATCCAATGACCGGCTCCGCGGTGGCCGAGCGCGCCTAGCGCGATTTTCAAAATTGCATCATGCTACCGCGTTTAAGGTTCCCATTGGCTGTAAGGGCATGCTCCATAGCGGTGATATACCGCAGGGGCCAGGCGGTAACTACCGCGATTTGGGTGTCATACAATCACATGAGCAAAAAACAAGAACAATGGAGAAAGGAGGAACAAATACTACGCTCTTCAGAAATAGGAGACCACTAATTCACCTATTTTATGCAAAATGTGCATTATGAAATAAATCAAACATTCTGTACTTCAACACTCATACACGGGGACATGATTACACATTTTTATTTTTTGTAATCAACATAAATTATTTTTCTCTTATTTCTTATTCTCTTTTTTCTCTTACCAAACAAGAAGTGTTTAGCCAACGCTTAATACATCATACAACACTATATACATATCTATAGACACACCTATATACAACAGTAAACAACACAAAACAATTTTGACAAGAATGAAAAGCAAAAAACAACAAAAAAACTAAATAGTTTTTCACCCTCAAAGAACATATGTAGCAACAGCTAAGTGCCCTCCTATTAACTCTAGGAGGTGCACTAGGAGGTAGTCCGACACTACTGGTTCAATGCACAGATTTGCAGAACCTAAATCCAAAAGTGTGTCACAAGGCATTCATTTCCAAAATTAATTTTCATTCAAAGACTCCTCCGTATGGAAACTGTCCACGCGGTCGCGTTTCGGCCTCCAATAGGTATGGCCTCTTCAGGACAGGGCGATAAACAACAAGCAAGATCAATCCGATAGCAGCGGGAGAACAATCATTTGAGGTACAATCACTATTTCTTATGACTCCCTGGTAGGGGTGCGTCTTCATTTACATCCAAGTTAGTCTCTTCTACACGCTGTCAACTTTCCAAGGGTCACTCCGCTGTACGTGTGGATCCTCTAATCTACAACACACGGGGCCGCCATTGTGGTCGGGAATAAACAATCACATGAGGCACCGCAACTTGGGTGGTGGAGCATGCCAACCGCCATTTGGCAATACATAGATATGTATCACTACAGCCCTTGTGTAATGAGGATTTCTGGTGACACACCGCTGGGGCCATGCGGTAGCTACCGGAATTTTGGTGCCATACAATCACAATGGCCATCTGGCAAACATAAACAGTGCACAGTGGTCACATGGTCAATGGCATCATTGTGCACAGAATGCCAATGTTCCATTTACTCCACTGGTGACTACACATGCCATGAATGTGTATGTGATTTTGCAGATTGGCATGTACTCCCTCACATGTCACTTGTGATATTGATGGTCCTGTACACGGAACAGTGTTGTTGTGGACTCTACAATGTGTACCCATGCAAATGTGTTGAGGTGCGGTGACAATCACGGCAATGTTTGTCTCAATGAATGATGTTATTATTTGCATGTCCTCTTATGTTTGGTAATGCACACAATTGTCATTTCTGCTCAGACTGTGGTCATTGTGTTGTTGATGTGTGCCAGGTTAAAATTACACATGAAGGTGTGTCAGGTACAGCAGCTAGGAATGAGAAAGTGGGGTTGATTTGTTGCACATATGCTGGATGCTATACTCCCAGACGTGCCCATGGTAAATGTGGCCATATCCCTATGTGCAATAACATTGACGGAGGTGGTGTTTGAGGTACTTGCTTTGTGTAAGTTGACAAGTGTGCCATTTGTGTAGCTTAAGGTGTTCCTACATGACCGCTGGTCTGTAACTCAATTTTTATGTCAGTCATTGTTGGCGTTGTGTCATCCAGAACTTGAGATGCTGTGCTTATCTTATGATGTGTTGCATGTGTTCACTTTCATCTCACCTACGAGGAGAACAAATCTGCTTCGTCACTTGACAGTGCTGGCAGACATGGAGGATGAGGCGATCATCCGGTAATGCCACCTGAATAGAGCCACCCTAAAAACACTTTGTGATATGTTGGAGCCCCACCTGCAGCCTCGCAGGACTTATCAATCAACCAATCAATCAATCAATCATTTGTAAAGTGTGCTACTCACCCGTGAGGGTCTCCAGGCGCTGAGGGGAGTGGGGGCAGCTACTGGTCGAACAACCTGGTCTTGAGACTATTACTGAAGTTAAGCAGGTCCTGGGTCTGACGCAGGTGGATGGGAAGGGTGTTCCATGTCTTGGTGGCGAGGTGGGAGAAAGATCTACCGCCAGTGGTCGTTCGGCGGATGAGTGGGATGGTGGCGAGTGCGAGGTCGTCAGAGCAAAGCTGGCGGTTCAGGGTGTAGAAGGACAGTCGTTCATTCAGGTATGCAGGTCCGGCATTGTGGAGTGCTTTGTGAGCGTGGGTGAGGAGCTTGAAGGTGATCATCTTGTTGACTGGGAGCCAGTGTTGGTCTCTCAGGTGGGTGGTGATGTGGCTGTGGCGAGGGAGTCAGAGGATGAGGCGTGCAGATGCGTTTTGTATGCGTTGGAGTCTCTTTTGGAGTGGGGCCATGGTTCCTGCATATAGGGCGTTGCCGTAGTCCAGACTGCTGCTGACGACTGCTTGGGTGACCGTTCTTCGGGTATTGGTGGGGATCCATCTGTAGATCATGCGGAGCATGCGGAAAGTGTTGAAGCAGAAGGAGGCAACAGAGTTGACTTTCTGGGACATAGAGACCATTGAGACCCAGGATGACTCACAGGTTGCGTGCATGTTTGGTGGGCGTCGAGGCAGCTCCCAGCATGGCCAGCCACCAGGAGTCGTCCCATGCGGAGGGGGTGGAGCTGAGGATGAGGACCTCCGTCATATCTGAGTTCAGCTTCAGCCGGCTTGTCTTCATCCATTCTGCGACGGCCTTCATTCCCTCCTGGATGTTGGATTCCACAGTGGCCGGATCCTTGGTATGGCATAGGATCAGCTGGATGTCGGCGGCGTATGAGATGATGTTGAGGTGGTGTGCTCGGACGATGTTGGCGAGCGGTGCCATGTAGATGTTAAAAAGGGTCGGGCTGAGGGATGATCCTTGGGGTATGCCGCAGGTGAATGTGGTATCTTCTGACCTGAAGGGGGGGGGCGGACTCTCTGCATTCTGCCATTGAGGAAGGAGGTGATCCAGTCCAGGGCTTTGCCTCGGATCCCTGCGTCATGGAGGTGTGTGCGCAGGTTGTGGTGGCAGATGGTGTCGAAGGCAGCCGAAAGGTCCAGGAGGATGTGGGCCACAGTTTCGCCTTTGTCCAGTATGGTCCTGATGTCATCAGTGGCGGAATTGAGGGTGGCTTCGGTGCTGTGATTTCTGCAGAAGCTGGATTGGGAGGAGTCCAGGACGTTGTTCTCCTCCAGCTTTCACCCCAATGTATAAGGTGATGCCGGCCCTGCATTTTTTTGCTACTGGATCTTTCCAGCACACAGTGTACAGGGCAGATGGGATGTCACAACCTATGTTCAGCATGGTGCTGCATGATGTACTGTCCGCCGTGATGATCTATAAGGACAGATATATCCATTTCCCCAGGGGGCCTGAATTAGCAGCTGTGAAGGGAGATTTCTATCCCCTCGGACACATCCCCCATGTAGCTGGTGCCATTGATTGCACCTATGTTGGGCTTGTGCCACCAGAGGCACGTGAGCACATCTATAGGAATCGTGAACATTACCACTCGAAAAATGTGCAAGTGGTGTGCCAGGCAGATATGATCATCTCACACGTGTGTGCCAAATTCCCAGGCTCAGCCCATGACTCCTACATCCTGCGTAACAACATTGTACCCCAGCTGATGGCTAATCTGCTTCCCGACCGTCCATGGATTGTGGGTAAGTATGCCTAGTCCTATGGCGTGCTGGGTGTGTGACCTGCTGACTTCTGCCTCAGCGACATGGCAATATTTATTTGTGTTTGTCACACCTAGGTGACTCTGTGTATCCCAACTGTCCCTGATTGCTGAGCCCACTGCGGAATCCCAGGACACCAGCTGACGTCCGCTACAATGATGCCCATGGGAGGACACGTTGTGTGGTGGAGCGTACTTTTGGTCTACTGAAGTCACGTTTCCGCTGTTTGGACAAGACCGGAGGTGCACTGATGTACTCGCCTGGGAAGGTGTGTCAGATTGTTGTGGCAAGCTAAATGCTCCACAACCTAGCCATCCCAAGGAGATTCCCCTGATCGTGGATGATGATGAGGACCCAAGGCCTCCACCTGCAAACCAACCCGTCTCCAGTGATGAGGACAGTGGAGAGGAGGAAGGTGTTGACGTGCACCAACAGTTCATCGCCCGCTACTTCACTTGAAGGTGTGTGACAATGTACAACATACCCATTGTCTGCTGATGTTGCTGTTGTTGTGAAGGCGTGTGTGGGATTTGTGACAGCAGCCGGTTGTGGACTCAGTGGCGGGTGACAATGTTTCTCGGACAGCTCATTTAGGAGCATCTACAGGTTGTGTATGTTGACACTTGTTGCCCATTGTTATGTTTGCATGTGGTACTCTCTTGTGGTAAAGTATTGTGTGATGTCTGTGATGCTACACCCAGACTAGTGAATGTTGTTCTGTTGTATTTTCCTAGGTGCCTTCAGCCTGTCCTTGCCTACATACACTCCAAGCTTGTGGTACATTGTAATCATGGTGAAGACTGTACATCCAGGAATACACACGGAGCTGACACAACAACATGTGTATGTAAGGCGTATTTATTTACAATGGGGACATGTGACAGGGGTGACTATTTAGAATAAGTTGATTGGTGAGGCAGTGAGCTGACAATTGTGGTACATGATATAATCGAGTAGTCACCACATGGATGTGGTGACCCAGTCCAACCAACAGATGCCATTCACAAGGCAGTGTGGGGAAGGACAGCCCAAAAAGTCAATGCAGTGGGGAAGAGGTTTGCCATCATGGCTGGCTTTGTGACTGACGTTTGGCAGGTGCTTTGCCAACAGATACTCCCAGGGATTTCCTTGGATGGCCCCTTCGCCGCTTGGCAGGCAGGGCCTTTGCTGGGAGCTAGTGGTGTCTGAGGACTCTGTGGCCATAGGGGAGGATGGTGAATTGTCATCCTGTGGACCACCATTGGGAGGGGGAGGTGTTGGTAGTGGTGCAAACTTATCCCTCAGAATGACCACTAGCTGGCCCATGAGGTCCACAAGTTGTCCCATGCAGGTGTCCATGGACCTCATCTGCAGGAGGAGCTCACGGGAATCTTCTTCTGGACTGCCCGTTCATCCCTGGGCCTGTTCATATGCCCCATTGTCTCTGCGTGACCCTGCCCCTCCCACCTGCCCTGCTGCCACGGACCTCATGCCTCTCCACTGTTGGCACCCGCATCCTCTCCCTGCCCTCCACAGTCGGTGGTGTGGGGCAGTCATCCTGTGGGACAGGGAGAGTATTTAAGGCATCTCCGGTAGTGGTGGGGGTGGTGGAGGAGGCACCAGCCATAACAGCAGGGTTCTGCAGAGACGTTGTTATTGCCACAGATGTGGTGGGGGTGACGATGGGGTCCTGGGACCCATTGTGCCCTGGAACACCAGATGGGCCGGCATCAGGCTCCTCATCCAAAGAATCCTGGGAATCACCATCCGAGAGTCGAAGTTCCACGGGGGACACTGGCTCTGCAGGATGCTGGTGTTGTCCTGTGTAGTCAGTTCTTGGTCAACTGTGGGTCAAATGGGAAATGGTCATTGTAGTGCACCCCGCAAGCTTTGTGTTAGCTGTGTGTCATTCAATGTTTGTACTCTACACAGTTCACTGATCATCACATTGTATTGTATGTGCACTACTGTGCCTCCTTACATGATACTGTGGTGCATACATTACTTGTCCATGGTGTGAATACATACCATGCGCCATGTGCATAAGTTGTGATTACAGGGAAATGTTGACATCTAGGGACTAGCGCAACATATAATTTCAGTGAGGTTGATTTCTATGACCTGGCAGATGTCACATCTGGCCTTTGTCATCTCCTGCATACCTTTGTCTTGTCATGTGCATATCTGGATTTGTACCAACAACCATGCTTTCTTATTTTTCTAATGGTCCTTGTTGCTCTGGCCCCATGGCACTGCACATGTCAATTGGTGCTGTGCATGATTGTGCACAGAATTTCTTCTACTTTTGCATTGGTGTGTCACACTTTGGTTGCTGTGACAGTTTCTATGCTTAGCTGTGTGCACAATGTGCGTGGCAATGGGATTGGTGTGCATAACTGTGCAATGAGAGGGCTGGTATTGTCATATGGCACCATTTTATTATATGAATGGCTAGGCGCACGTACTGGCAACTTACCTGTTATGTTTTTACATTTGGCTTTGTTATGTGACACATCTGTGTGTGCGTGGTGCAGGCTTACATCCTGCTCAGTGGTGGCACAAGAAAGAATAATATGTCTGCCTACCTGTTAGTTTGTTTGTAGTGATCCATTAGATGCTACATGCATCTGGGAGGGATCGAGAGCTCCATCTTGCTGTACTGGGGGACAAGGGTGCATGGCGGGAGTAGTGGTACAGGGCTTCCACCCCCAAACAGCCCTCCCAGGGAAGATGGCTACCTACCTGTTAGGTGAAGGGGAACAATACAATGGCTTCCAATTGCTTCTGGCTGGGGGGCGCTCCATCCTGCTAGGGTGTGGGACAGGGGACATGGTGGGAGTAGTAGTGCAGGCCTCCCACCCACAAACACCGTCACTGTGCAGCTGGCTACCTACCTGTAAGTTTCTTTGGTGTACTGCAATGGCTTCCTTCATGTCCTTCATGTGACTGGATTAAGAGGAAAAATGTATCACAAGAAGTGGATGAAAAGGAAATACATTTTTGACAACATTGGATTAATGGTGGCATCTTTGTTATGCACTAAGGAATGCTGTGCGTCCAGAGTGGGTTGTTACCTCGACCCATTTCTTCTACTCTGACTATCTCATCTACCATGACTGTCAACTCACTCTCTGTGAATTTTGGCATTTTATGTGATGCCATGGTGTGTGGTGTGCAAAGTGGCTGTGGGTGCAGGGATGTGAGTGGTGGGCGTGGTAGTGATGTGTATGGTGTGTGATGTGCAGGGGGTTAGTAGTGTAGGTGTGGAAGTGTTGGTGGTGCTGTGTGTGGTGTGACTAGTGATGTTGTGTTCTTTGCCTCTCCTTTCAGCTGTGGTGTATGTCATCTTCACTTCTGAGGTGTTGCAAGGTATTCTATTCAGTGAGGGGCTGGTTTTATACTCAGCAATGTGGGTGTGTCCAAATGGGGGAATGCTGTCAGGTGTGTTACCCGGGGATTTGTATTTTTCTTTTTGCCATGTGCTTGTGTAATTGGTGTGTGTTTTGTGTTTTTGGGAGGCATGGATAGTTAGCTGTGTGCACTTTGTGGCCTTTTTGTGGCTTTTTGCATTCGGCCACTGTAGGAGAGTAGAGTCTGCTTCCTATGGTCACCCCCACTTTTTGCTGTGATTTTCTGGTTTTTCGACTTTAGTGTGGCTGTGGACGTGCTCATCATACCCACAGCCCAGCTGTTCTCTCTCTAAATTGATACCATGTACTTTAGGTACATACCAGATTGGGTATTGGGTCACCTTGGTGAGCCCCTGTAGAGTGTACAATAGGTACCCAGGGCATAGGTGCATCCAAGGCCTACCAGGGGCTGCAGCATGTATTATGCCACCCCTGGCTGGCCTTCCAAACTGATACCACAGGCTGATCCCTAAGCTTGGGTAAGGTGGTGTAATCACCCCTTACTTAGATATAGTATCTCTACATCTACCTTATATATAGACACATATGTACCTATAAGTCACTCCTATGGTAGGCCTCAACAATCCTGGAGGCAGAGTGCTTGGTTTTATGTGAGAGGGTGCCCTAGCATGAGCTGAGCCCCTCTGCAGCTTTCAGAACCATTTCCTTATAGCTGTTCTATGATATAGCCATACCATATACTCTCAACTGCATTATAATCCTAGCGGTTAATGCTAACTTTGGTTTGGCTTTAACAAAACATGTTGTGTAAGGTGTCAAAGACTTTGGAATACTACCCCCCCCCACCAATTCTGGTGGCGGGGGTAGTATTCCACCCTTCTAGAGGGAAAAGGCATGAATGTTACTGCTTTATCCGGTTAAAGTTAAACAGAGCCCCAGCATCACAAAATGGATGCTGCTGCCACAGACACAAGTCTGATCTCCTGAAGCGGGACGAAACTCCGGCAGGGGAGGCCAGGACAATAGGTTTCCTGTCAAGGGAGGTGCCAGCACCTCCCCAGACAGGCATATGTGTATTGGGACAGGGAGGGCTGCATCAGCAGATGCTTTTTGAGATACTGCCTGGGGAACACAAGGTGCTCCATGCATATCCCGGTTCAAACCAGTTGCTGGGGCACTCCAGCCCCAGCTCTGGCGCGAAACTGGACAAAGGGAAAGGGGTGTAACCACCCCCCTCTCAAGTCCACCCACAGGAGGGACCTAAGCGGTACAAAAGGGGGTGGTGATGGACGGAGCATCTGAACCAATCAAACACTCACACCCAGTCAACAGTTTTGGGTTTAATCCATCACCAGACCAGGGAAGGCATGGCTTGGCAATTCGGGCTGGACTGTTCCCATGAGGCACAGGGTCAGATTGATTTGCATATGGCATATGGCCATGTCTGAACTGGGGTGGCAGAGTGGGCTAAAGAACGGTGATGGATTAAACCCAGATCTGTTGACTGGGTGTGAGTGTTTGATTGGTTCAGATGCTCCGTCCATCACCACCCCCTTTTGTACTGCTTTGTTCGCCATAAGATGGCAGGGTATACTCCACGGGGCAGCTGTTCCGTCCGTGCTGCTTTGCATCCTGGTTCCAGACACTATCTTTGCTTGCCTCAATATCGCCTGCCGCTCTGTGTTCTTCCCAGGCTCGTTTTTACCATGTTCAACTGAACTGCCCAGTCGTATTTAATCCCGTCTACTTATCCACTAAAAGTGTACTGCTGTGCGCCTTCCTCGGGCCCGAGTTAGGTTCACCTTTATTAAGGCTGGGATGCATAAGGTCATTTTACATGGGCATTTGATTCTTCAGAGTCTATTTAACATCTATATCCTTCATCTATTTGTAAGACACTGCGGTTTTCTGGTACCAGCTAATTCCAAAGAATTCTTCTTGTTCTCTAGAGCATACGTTCTCAATGGAAAATTACTCATCTGCTGTCTTCCTCTAAACATTGGAGACAATTCCTTGAGACTTCTTGCACAACATCTATAATTTGAAACTCCTGATGAAGACTGTGTTTCAGTCGAAACACGCGTTGAGTTAGACTTGTACCGTTTCCCCCAAAAAACTTTCATCAATCCATCTATATAGATTGTATATCATTAATATATGCATATTTTGTTACAATTTTGTGATTTTTTGTGTATGAATTGAGTTCTATATGGGATAGTATGAATGTGGTATGTATGTTGTGCGCTTGTAAAAGTCTCTATCATTATTGTGTGGTTATTGTGATTGTCTCTGTATGTAAATGTATTGTGTTTTACACATTTATAATCAGAATTTCATATGAATAAAGTAAATGTATTTTTTGAAACCATCAGCATCTTTGTAGAGTGTCACTTTAATTTTTTCCTTTAATTAACTGTAAAGGAGTGTTTTAAGTTGAAGTAGCCCTAGAAAGCTTACATTACTGTATTTCCCTGTCTAGGTGTACTTCATACTAGTTTTTCAGGGGTCCCCTTCTTTTTGCAATTGAAGACGGCTGTAATGCCATAAACCAGTCCTAGGAAGCTTGTTTCCGGTCCAGGGAAGGCATGGCTTGGCAGTTTGGGCTGGACTGTGCCCATGAGGCACAGGGTCAGACTGATCTGCATATGGCCATGTCTGAACTGGGGTGGCAGAGTGGGCTAAAGAATAGTGATGGATTAAACCCAGATCTGCTGACTGGGTGTGAGTGTTTGATTGGTTCAGATGCTCCGTCCATCACCACCCCCTTTTGTACCGCTTTGTTCACCATAAGTTGGCAGGGTATGCTCAGACGTGAGTCCCTTGCTCACTTTGCCACTGGATTCAAGCAAGCCTGGCTGAAGACGGCTGTAATGCCAGAAACCGGTCCTAGGAACCTTATTTCCGGTCCATGGAAGGCATTGCTTGGCAGTTTGGGCTGGACTGTTCCGTAAGAGGCACAGGGTCAGACTGATTTGCATATGGCCATCTCTGAACTGGGGTGGCAGAGTGGGCTAAAGAACGGTGATGGATTAAACCCAGATCTGTTGACTGGGTGTGAGTGTTTGATTGGTTCAGATGCTCTGTCCATCACCACCCCCTTTTGTACCACTTTGTTCGCCATAAGTTGGCAGGGTATGCTCAGACGTGAGTCCCTTGCTCACTTTGCCACTGGATTCAAGCAAGTCTGGCTGAAGACGGCTGTAATGCCAGAAACCGGTCCTAGGAAGCTTGTTTCCGGTCCAGGGAAGGCATGGCTTGGCAGTTCGGGCTGGACTGTTCCCATCAGGCACAGGGTCAGACTGATTTGCATATGGCCATGTCTGAACTGGGGTGGCAGAGTGGGCTAAAGAACGGTGATGGATTAAACCCAGATCTGTTGACTGGGTGTGAGTGTTTGATTGGTTCAGATGCTCCGTCCATCACCACCCCCTTTTGAACCGCTTTGTTTGCCATAAGTTGACAGGGTATGCTCAGACGTGAGTCCCTTGCTCACTTTGCCACTGGATTTAAGCAAGCCTGGCTGAAGACGGCTGTAATGCCAGATACCAGTCCTAGGAAGCTTGTTTCCAGTCCAGGGAAGGCATGGCTTGGCAGTTCGGGCTGGACTGTTCCCATGAGGCACAGGGTCAGACTGATTTGCACATGGCCATGTCTGAACTGGGGTGGCAGAATGGGCTAAAGAACGATGATGGATTAAACCCAGATCTGTTGACTGGGTGTGAGTGTTTGATTGGTTCAGATGCTCCGTCCATCACCACCCCCTTTTGTACCACAGGAGGGACCTAGGTAGGTAATCCAGCCCCTTAGCTTAGTATATGTATAGGAGCTGTGTCCCCAGGACTTTAGATTATCCTGGAAAGAAACTTTGATACAGAACTCTTGGACCTTCGACATTCTATTCTGACTGGAAGACGGAAGACATCTCCCTTGTGGTCAAGGAGTGACCACCCTGTGCAAAAAGGCACCACCAGTAACTTGCAGGTCTGCTTTGTCGATGCTACCGCCATAACCCAAAGACTCAGCGACACAAGAACTAGACTCTCAGACTTCTTTGACTCTGACTTACATCCACAGCAAAACTGAGACCTGTGGCAGACATGAGAGACGTGGTACCAGACACCCTGGACATCCTGCATTTTGCTAACTGCTCAACTACCAAGGTACCCTCGCATTTATGCATTGGGTTACAAGAGGCTCCAGGCCCGAGCGCCATTTGCTCCGAAGCTCAGCCCTCCACACTCCACAAGTGCCGCGTGGGGCCTGCTCTTGCATTTCAGCTTGACTCGTCAGGGATTATAATTGATAAAACAGCTTGCTTCACATGCTTTCTGAAGTCTTACCCTATGACTGCAGGTCCATGCTACCACTAGGATAGCTTGTCTATAAGGTTGACTTTACAACCACTATCAATAAGGGTCGATTAGACTGGTGCAAGGTGCCCACTAGAATAGTGGACATCATATGCCAGGCTAACTTCTCACATTCGCCATATTTACCACAGAGCGTCTGCAACGGTGGCTATGCAGCAGCTCTTCCGCCGGCTCTCCCATTCTTCACTGTTAGCGACCGCCGCGGTCGGAAACAGCGGAACGTACCGCGGGACCATCGGAGATATCGTAATTTTCTGTGCGGTGTCTCTACTATACTTGTTGCAGGTTGTTTTTTTCTGCCGTGAATCCGACCGCCGCGGATGTTTTTTGGCCATCTCCGTCCGTTACAGGCTGTTTTTCTTGGCTCCTTACCACCGCTGTCGGATTTTTTGGGCGGTTGGTCCTAATTTGTCCGCCCGTTTATCCACAGTGCAGGCGGGCGGTTGATTTCTGCTTCAATGGCGTCGGGATGGTCTTCCGACCGCCATCCTAATAGACCCCCAAGAGTGTGCTCTCTTTGAACTGGATTCTTATACAAGAATTAGCATAGCAACTCTTGCACATTTATTTATATCCACCAACAATTATAAATTACATTACAGAACATACAGAAAGTCAATGGCAACTTTGGGGTAGATTCAGATTGCCACCTAGCAAAATAAACAATGGTTCTAAAAGGGCTAACATCATCATATACCGTATATTTTTAATTTCGAAACATATACGAATTAGCATTACCCTACCTGTGGAATTACTCTCTGTGCTATACTACTTCCTTTGTTTATTTCAATTAAATCTAACGTGCGCTAGCTAAACCTAAATTCGGCCGAGGTACCCTATGGACTTAGCACCACCAAATGGTGTGCATCATTCACTTGCCTACTGCAAAAAATAAAGGAATTACACAAATCCTTTACGTATAACAGTAAGTAAGTAAGCAAGTAAAAATGTATTTGCACAATTATTTAAAATCATTGCAATATAGACATTCAAGATTGAGTGTTGTGATAAAAAAATATTCAAGTCTATTAAAAAGTCAATAGGTTTGTTGGTTAAAAAAGCGAGTGAAATGTCACTTAGAGAGGATAAAGTTCAGACTTGGTCAGATGGTAGGGTCAATGAGTTAATTTCTGTAATAAATTTTACAAAATGTGTCGCCATCTGAGGTGAGTCCCCCCTCATGCAGGCATCGAGTGCTTCTTGACATGTCCTGATTCCAAGTAGAAGCCAAATTGGTCTCAGCCAGAATATTCTTTGGGCTCGTAGGTGGTGATAAATACACAAGATATGGATGAGGTTTTCCTCTTCCTGATTACAAAAATAGCATTGAGAAGAGGCTTCTTTCTTATATCCTTGGCCAAACTTATATGCCTTCAGCGGAATTAAGCCGAAACGAAATCTCATTAATTGAAGTTTAATATGTGGTTTCATGGAGGATGCAAGATAAGACTGTAGAGTTTTCGGGGCATATAGTTTGGAGGCCCAACTGTCAAGGAAGAGCTGGAGTATCTGTTGCGCGTCAAAGTGATTTGATAGGATTTTTGCTTGCTTGGTTAAAAGCTTCGATTTCGCCTCGATGGACAAGGGAATTGACCATATATCCTTTGCTTTGAGGGATTCGAGGCAGAATGTCAAATATTTATTCCATGATGTTATGGGGTTTCTAAGCAGTGACCATATGCAGCTCTTTAAAGTGTAAGGGCTAGCTTGTTTCACTTTTAGGCAATAGGTGATATATCTTGCGCTCATAATCCATCGCATAGAGGATAGAGAAAATTCTTTCCGAATTTGGGCATGGGAAGTCGAGTTTGGCAATTGGAAAACCCTGCGGTAGCATGATGATTGTCCTCTATCTAGCCAGTTATTCATTTTGTCTTTAAGAATTATTGCACCAAAAGAGATTGTAGGAAGGAATTTTGCAGTAATCCGTTTTATCAGTCAGTCAAATTAACTTTATTCGATTTGATAAAATCATACAAAGTGCATTAAAACAGTACTATTTACAATTAAAAAGGAATTAAACAGTTTCTTTGTAGACAAGTTAATTTGGCATAATGTATACATTAAAATATTTTAAAACAAGTTATGTACACCGGTTTTCCAAGTTCATACTCCTTCTGGCTCTGGTTGCTGCCACAAGGAAATTGGCCATAGCGAAAGTAATACAAATATTACCTAGTGATTTTAAATATAGCATGGCTGGTCTCACCTGGGAGAAGCCAGCTTCTCTTAAGACTGGTAGCAGGTATTTTTTCCTTTGTGCAGAGAAGAAATCACAAAACATAACAAAGTGTAATGTGTCCTGAACTGAAAAATTGTCACAAGTGCAAGGGGGTGCTAACTCAGGTTTCTTCCAGGTGTTAAAATTACCCAAATAAAAATGAATAAGGTTAAATCTAAATCTTGTTAACAAAAGTCTATGAAAGGGATTTGTGACAAAACATAAATAAGGCTCAATTGCGAGTGACTGAAGTGACAAATAATGCATTCGAACAGACGGCTTTGATAATTCTAATTCTTCTCGCAACAGGCCTGCCCTAGACATAAACTGTTTTTTTGTAGAGATCACATCCTGCTTTGTAATACCAGAGGGGGAAGTGAATAAGTCTGGGCGTCCAAGGTCATTAAAAGATTTGTACAAGTACGCCAGCCATGGTATCCTGTGACTGTATTCCAAGCTCATCACATCCCTCATGATCATATGATTTAACGTTAATTCAGGATTTAGCCAAGTCTTAAGCCAGTATGTTAGTGGTGCCAGTCTCAGTTTATCCTGAATATGATCCAAGCCAAGTTCCGTGTGAATAGAAAAGACCGGGGAGGATTGGGGGAGGGACAGGACGGAACGTAAAAATCTGTTCTCAGCTACCTGGATTTTATCTAGGCGCACATAACCCCATAGAGAAGTGCCATACAAAGCCACGGGGAGGGATTTACTATTATAAACCTGGATAATGGCCTTCATAGGTCTATGACCCAACCTTTTGGCGAAACCTAGGATGGCCATGGATGTTCTTGTGACCGCTAGGCTTTTGGCACGTATCTGTGGTCCCCAGGTACCCCTACTATCAAAAAGAACTCCCAGATAGGGGAACACAGGGACTCCCGAGACTGCCTCTCCTTTGCAGAAAAAGGTTTTGGTTTTTATCTTAGCCCTTTTCCCTTGTGCACCGACGACCATGGTGTGCGATTTAGAGGCATTAACCCTTAGATCAAGCCGGTCCATGAAAGTCCCAAATGCATCTTGCAGTTTTTGGATGCATACCCCTGTGCGTTTTATCAATGGGACAAAGTCCTGAGAGTGCAAAGCGTTCTTCGTTCTTATGAAAGCCCCCTCTAGGCTACGAACCACTGCCTGCATCTCAGTTGTATGCACAGAAGATCTCCCTTTGTGATTAATCCAGATGCCCAGATACTTATATGTGGTGACAGTCTCCAGTGGTTTCCCTTCAATAAACCACGTGGTCTTTTTTAATTTCGCGCGAGATATTGTCATTGCTTTGGTTTTAGTAACATTTATCTCTAGCATATTGATGTTACAGCACTGGGCGAGGGAGTCGAACAGTCTTGTGAAGGCCCACCTGAGTTTGGTCTAGGAGAATGGTGTTGTCTGCGTATTGCAGAATTTGGATTTTTCTTTGATCAATTCCAGGAGGAAAGGCTCTGGAACAGGACAACCATTCAGGGAGGTCTGCGAGGTACAGGTTGAAGAGTAATGGTGCAAGAGTGCACCCTTGTTTTACGCCTCTGCTAGTATAGATTTTGTTAGAAGTAGACCATTTTGATGTTACTCTTACTTTAACTGAGGTGTCTTTGTGTAGGGCTATTAGTGCATTTAGTAGCGACCGTGGGATGCCCCATCCTGCCAGTTTTTCCACAGTTTAGGCCGGCTCACACTATCGAAGGCTTTACGTAAGTCGATGAATCCCAGGTACATCGATTTGCCTTTTGCCGCTAGGGTGGTTTCCATCAGGTAGGCTATACAAATCAAATTGTCCTCGATATGGCTGCCTCTTTGGAAGCCAGTTTGGGTGAAAGGGATTAGGTTGTTTTTTTTCCACCCATTTTGTAAGTTCTTTTAGAAGGATGCTAGCCTATGCCTTCCCGTCCACATCAAGTAAGGCTATCCTCCGATAATTGTCGGGATTGGAGTGCGAGCCTTTTTTATGGAAGGGGACGAGGAGTGATCCTTGCCAAGAGGCCGGGATGGTGCTTTCCAGTATTGCGTCCTCGAAGAGAGGGGTCAGTATCGAGTCCCATTTCTGTGCGGAAGCTTTGAAAACTTGAGTACGGATTCCGTTGGGTCCGGGGGCGGCGCCTGAGCGCATTTTCTTTATAATTCCTGCTATTTCATCTGTTGTTATCTTGATGAGGGAGATTGTGTCATCCTGAGGGATTAATTGATCAGGCAGAGACAGGCTACTGCTGATGCTATTTAAAGCGTGCGGTGCTGTAAACAGTATTTTGACATAATTCTCCCAATCGGCAGGAGAAATGTTAGTTGCGGTGGGTGGTTTAATGGCTTTGGTGGCCTTATTTACCCAGTTCCAAAATTTTCTTTGGCCTTTTGTTTTTATTATCTCAAAGACTGTCGCCCAGTGGTGCTCTTCTTCCAGTCTCATTAGGGCGAATCTGGCCTTCCTATAATCTTTTCTGGCAGCTTCAGAGATTTATATTCGCTTTCGTTATTCGCATTGGTAAGTTGCAACTTATTTCATTTACTTTTTGTGGTAATTATAAGTTGTTTTTGCTCTAACAGACTAGTTGAAGCTGGAGGTCCTTCGGAAGGGTATTTGTTAGTTTTAATGCTAATTGGTCTCTGAATTTGATCAGTGTGGTTTCCCAAGAGGGTGCTGACAAATATTTAATACCATCCAGAGGCTGTTCGGACAAAAGATTATCCACTTTCGCTTCTATTACTTCGCGATTTCCTTCGAACCATCTCGGTTTTCTTACACTCTGGAGGTTTGATTCCGTTCCAATCAGGGGAATATTCGGGCGATGTAGCTGCCTAAGTGCAATCTTGCATAATAAAATACGTATAACAGCTAATATACAACATGTTTACAGGGCAAATCGCTGTCATCTTTAATATTTGCATAGGAAAGTGCACTATCGTCTTTCGGTCTATATTGCGAACATCATTCTCTAAAAACCACTGACTTTATTGCTGCCAGTTCAGGTGTGCAGTTGGCATTTGGCCTCATTGGAATTTTGTCACGCCATAGTTGTCTTATGATGTCTTTGAAACGTGCAACTTGGCTGCTATATGCTAAATTTTACAGTGCTCTATATCAGTGCAGTGTTTACTTCTCTTTACCACATTTTTAAAGATGCTTTTGTAGTGTTTTCTATGGGCAGCAGCACAACACAGTATAACACAGGGATTTTATTAAGGGAGGTCAAATTGAGAATGTCTGTCTAGCAAGAGGCCTTCATTTGGTCACGTTTCTTCATTGTTATATCTCTTACAATATATTTCTTTTTTTCTAAGATGGTTGGACGTATGGGATCTTTATATCCGTTGTAGTCTAAGTATTTCAGTGCGCAGATCTGCACTTTTCCACATTCTTTTTGCTTTAGTCCTTTCCTGCTGTTCCTTTCAAGAGGGAGGGCACCTGCCAAACTATTTAAGTTCCAGCACCACCCTGCTGAGCTGGCAAAGAGGCAGATTTCCTGCCAAGCTGTTCTGGGAGAAACACACCCAGTGACATAATTTGTGATGTATTACGTTTCTAGCTGAAATTGGCATAATTTTCCTAATTTCCACGTTTACGAAAGTCTGCAAAAGTTCAATGCAGTTCAAAGATCTTCCTGGATTTACATAAGCTCAATTTGTACCTACGAAGGGTGAAATGCCAAGAAATGCCGTGCAGCACATATATTGTAGTGATATTAGCCATCAACGTGATGGGAGGCGTCCATTTTCCTTGTTGGCATTAAAGCCTGGGGCAGCACTGCTATGCCACAGATCACAAATGAGAGTTGGCAAAGTAAAAAATGCGCGAACAGATGTAAATGTATGTAAATGTATGTGGCTTGTAAAGCGCACTGCTACCCAGAGGTGTCCTGGCGCTATACACCGCTGGGGAACCCGTCCTGGCTTTCTCTGTGAGATGTTCCCTCCTGGGGATCTCCAGGGTGAAACCAGGCATCCCCGGCATTTGTGGGGGGCCGTTGTGGAGATAAGGCAAGCTAATGCCCAGAGTTGCCGAGTGTGATCCCTGGTTAGAGTAGGCACCAAGGCGAGAATTATCGAGTCCGCTGACCCTGGTTCACAACTGCCACGTCGGGGATTGAACCCTGGTCCCGGGCCGTCCTCTGCTTCCGGGTCTGCCGCCTCTAACCAGTGAGCCACACCACTCCACTGCTGCAAATTCACCTTTCAAGTTTGTTTTATTTATTTAAAAAACACAACACTGTAATGTTCAGATTGAAACAATGGGAAAAGGTAGCTTTGCTCTTCAACAGTTGCAGCCTCGGACCAAATAATTCACATAAAAAAGTTAACCAACCACAATTTGAGCTTTGGTTTACAAATGATGGAAAGCTTTGCAAAACAGAAAACATGACATCTTACATCCACCTGCTATTAAGTTTAAAGTGTATAAGCAGTCTCAGAATGCACCAAAAACGTTTCACAGGGACACTGATCCGTGTCACAGTATATGGATGTGCTTCTTTACAGCATTGAATGGGAACAGGCAAAACAGGAGGTGAAGGAGGAGAGAATGAATACACAGGGCAAAGGAAGAAGTGCACCGAAGGCAGACATGGACATCGATTGACCAGTATGACCAGGGTAGCTGAAGTGATATCATAGGCCCTTTAAACACTGGTAGTACCATAGAGTTAACTCCTTGATTCTCTCTTAGTGCCTCGGCATCCTTAACCTAATATTTGCAGGTGAGGGGCTGAAAAAAGAGCACAGAATGGAAACTACAGAAAGTAAATACAACTCTTAGATTCCTGATTAATTTCTGATTTTGTTGCTGCCGTTTTTATAACCCCTCTGGCCTGCTGTAGTGAAGACAGTACGAAGGGCCCCAGAGACAAAGCAGTTGCACCTTCAGACCTTCAAATGATGTCCTTTGTGCTATAGAGTTAACACAGAAAATCATGTATGACCTTATCAGGTTCTGTGGCCAAAAGCATGAAGTTTAGTGCCACCAGCCACTCAACAAAGCAGCTGGTGCAAGGTAGCTACAAATCTATACTGGGTGTTGCAGCTTTTTATCATTAAAAGGGCGATTGGATACATCAGGGCTATGTGAGTACAGAAGACCTAGAGCCATGGGCATAAAATTACAAGAAATCCCAGAGTACTCATGTAGGATATATCCACACACGAACATCCACAGTGGAAAATGTATACCGGACAAAGTTCAAATACAGGGCATGAAGGTTTATTTATAATTAAAGAAGTATTATTGAAAGAAAAAGGCAAATGTTTAGTCAGTTCAATTCAAAATACTCAAAATGCAAACAATTTTGAATTATCATAAGCAGTAGACACAAGCCCTATTCAATTAATAGCCAGAATCAAAAACGGTTTAGCACAAATCAAATAGTGAGCCAAAGAGCAAATTGTCAAAGCGACTGCTCAGTTTTAAAGGCAAGAGAGAATCATAAAAAATATTCTAAATTCAAAGTCAAAGGATAGACTAAAGTAGAGCCTGCTATCTAAGGAAAGCCAAGAATGTCTGGTTCACAACTCACAAACAGTGTGTTATATACCTTTTCAAATAGAGATATCATACTGCCACTGTGGTGTCAAACAAAAGATGCATTTAAACATCCAATGGTAAAACAGAAAACACATCACATTGAAAATAAGAACACCATCCTGCATGAATAATAAAGAATGACCTTACATTAAAACTAGTAAGTAGGAAAAAAAGTCCTTTGAAATTTCATATCTAATCTCTCTTTGCATGAGGAAGTGACTTTATAAAGATACAGTTGAGTTCTGCTCCTTCCTCCAGGAACATCAAGAACAAGAACAAGAATGCAATTTATGTTACACCAGAACACGATTGTAAAACTGACTGAATTAAGAAAATGTATTAAAAAATTCTGAAGGACATATTTTAACTTGAGAAGCACAGACAGATAAATGAGAAACCATATGTCATCTGCGTACAGTGCAACACATGCAAATGAATGTGTGGCCTAGTTATGTCAACTTTAAAATATGTATTATGTCAAATACAGTATATTTACATTATTTTAGATCCATCCATCTTAGTTAAACTCAATCAATTTGCAATTTTTTAAATTCTTTCCCACATTAACAAGCTATGTGGTGGCTCACAAGGTGCTGTGTCAGCCTCCTTGTACTAACTGATGAACAGCGGCCTTACACAGCAAAATGTATATGTGCTACAGAAAACACACCAGCAGTATTTAAGCATATTATAGAAGGCTTGTTCACCTGTCCCTGTCAGCAAAAATACAGCATTATTTACTGCTGAAAGAGGAAACAGGAAGACAGAGCGCTCAACTAAGGAACCGTGGGGCATATTACCGAGATGTGCGTTGCAAAATGCACAACGCACATCTCCGTATCGCCGGCTATCGCCGGATTTCATTGCCTAATTAGCGCACAATTATCAATGCGCATCAGGCAGGCGATCAGAAATCCGGCGATAGTCGGCGATATGGCACATTAGCGCATGAAAACAAACGTTGTTTTCATGGGCTAATGTGGGCCTTGTTAATATGGGGGAGTGGATACAGCTTATGATCCACACCCCCATGTTAACAATGCCTAACGCCTGGTCGGAGCAGGCATTGGGAGACCTGCGATAAATGAGTTTATCGCAGGTTTTTGTCTCCTAACGCCTGCCTTGGTAATAGGGTGTGCACACCTCCAACCACATTTTACATGTGGTTGGACGTGGGAACGCCCACTTTGCATGTCATTAGCGATGTTTATCGCCGACATGCAAAGTAGGCTCAGGCCAGGCTTTAAAGTGCCCTTGGGGGGGGGGCGTGGCCTAGATGGCGGCCTGATCGGACATGACTCGGCGAGGCTCTCCGGCCCTGATCCCCAAAGCCCTTCAATAACAACGAGAAACCCCCCAAAAACCGCTGGTATTGCAATCGTGGTTGTAACGCTTGCTCCGGATGCCCTCCCGCTGAAGATACGGACTTTGTAGCCCCCCTGTGCCTAACTATACAAGCCGGGAGCTCCCGGCACGAACCGACGAGGGAAATGGCGGCTGCGGCCATTGGCCACCGGGAGTGAGCCCAGAGCCTTACACCCTAGACTGGAGCAGTCGGAGAAGACTGGCGCGGACTCTGCCGAGACCGCAGAGGTAAACGCGGCGACCGTGAGGCGGCCTTCCGGCTGATACGGAGGCAGAAACATCGACCTGCCGCTGCGCGGCCGGCCGGATCACTCGAGCCCCCGGCTTTGGGCCTAGTCCGGGAGGAGGACAGAGACGGAGGACTGTTCCCGCGAGCTTGGCACTGGTGGGACCCCTGAGAGACCACCGGAACCCCAGGGACGAGAGCGGAAGCCCCCCCCCACCGCTGGAACAGAGAGCCTACACTGAAGTAAGCAGGACGGGCTGTAACGAGGGAGCCGGACCGACTCCAGGCCTGGGTAGGCCGCGGCCGCACCGGGGTGGACTGAGGTGGGGCGACGCTGCACGCCCTGGAGCCTAACAGAGCCGCCTGCTCCCGGGCGGGGAGCCAGAACTCACCAACACTGATCTGGGGCCACATTGGGAGGACGACAGTGGCGGGGCTTGGAGCGCAATAATCGGCCCGGAGGTAATGCGGAACTGCCCCCCCAGTCACCTTAGCAGCACCGACGGCCCACGCCCCCGGTCCACGCAGGGACCCCTGAGAAGGGTCCTGATCGGGGCAGTCTGCCTCGGAACCAGTATCCGCCACCAAAGATCGTCTGCTGGGGTTTCAGGCCTTGAGGTGGGACCCCCCATACACGCGAGCGACATCGCTGTGGACCCCGACCGGCCCGCATATCCCACAGCCCAGCGGTGACACAGGCCCGGACACAGAAACGTCCGCCTCCATAACACCAGCTCCAGGTGCCCCACAGGGCCCCCCCTTGGCTACCACACCAGGCCCTGCTAGTCGGCCCGGTCTCGGCTTGCCACCAGACGACCACCAAGCACACCGACAGTGTAAGGCCCAGCACCAACCGCACAAAGGCCTCGGATAGCTCACCAGCCCCAACAGGAGCTACGCCCAACAACACCAGCGCGCAAACTGCGCCCCCTTTTGAACTCACAAGCCGGGACTCCAAGGGCCCTCACACTGGCGACATGGCACACTCTAGCCGCAAGGGAACCCAGAATATCGTAGACCTTCTACACAAAAATGCGCCGAAAGGGGAGAAGGCCCAGACCAGGGTGTCCCCGAAGACGCCGGCAAGCCCCCAAGGACAGGATGATGAGTCCGCCCCCATCACCAAAGCCTTCCTGGCTTCCCTCTTTAACACTCTGAGGGATGACTTTCAAACCCTGAAACAGGAGTTGGCGGGAGAACAGCGGGAGCTGCGTCGAGACCTAGATGGCCTGGGCGAGCGAGTGGCGTCGGTGGAAGAGGCAGATCAATCCCGCAGCATGGAGGTAGAAAGGCTGCAACAGGAGATTCTTCGTCTCCACGACCAGCAAGTGGATTTACAATCGCATTCAGAAGACCTTGAGAACCTCTCTCGGCGGAACAACATAAGGGTCCTAGGAGTCCCGTTGAAGTCCGAAAAGAACAACATGGTCGAGTATCTGCAGGACCTATTCCGGGAAATCCTGGGGGAGTCGGAGGAATTTGTGATACGGATCGACCGGGCACATAGGGTCGGCATGGCACGAAGGGCACCGGCTCCACCCCCGGACATACTGGCCTTCCTCCCGGACTTCCCCTTGACCCTTGAAGGAACGTATTTTATGAGAAGCCCGAGCGAAACAACCTATTCTCTTCCGGGACGAGCCCATAGCTCTTTTTCAAGACCTTTCCACCATCACCCTACAGAAACGTAAGTCCTTCCGGATAGCGACAAACTTTTTGAGAGACAATGGAATACCCTACTCCTGGGGACACCCGTTTCGCTTGATCTTTAGGTGGAAAGGATCGCTGCACCAGCTCAAGTCACTCCGCGACACTTGTGCCTTACTGGACATTGATATGCCGAAGGGAACAGGATCTAGAGATGCATCTCCAAGCAGATCGCAGGACGGTCCCTCACGGCGATCTGGGGAAGGATGGCAGACGTAGGCGATCCCCGAGGTCCATCCCAAAACCAGACCCAGCCACAGTCGCTCAAGAACAAGAGGCGGCTGTGCAGGAGGTAGCGGATAACACAGCGACCAAACTGCAAGACAATATCACCCAGGGGTTCAATTTCACACTATAGTTGCCTGGGGTGACGGGTCGGGGAGCCGCCGATTCGGCCGCTGCCACGTTACCTTCTACACTGACTTCCTACGGACCTGTGTTATGCACAAGGAGGCCCGAGACTATGAGTAGTTCTAGTTTTGGGGTTTGTTTTGGGGAGGTTGGGGGGGCAGACAAGGGTTTGGGGGGGGCTCTGTTGAGGTTGGGGAAGTTCTTCGGGGATGGTTGGGAAGGGGGGAGAGATGGGTTCCAGGGGAGGGAGGGGGGGCGAAGGGAGGGGGGGTCCAGTGCTCTGTTCCACATACAATGGTCGTAACCCGACCCTGACGTCTCATGCCTCGTCGGGCATACTGATTAGCCAGTTCACTTCCCATAGACTTCATGCCACCTACTACACTTAAAATTCTCACCCTGAATGTGCGGGGTCTCAACAATCCTGTTAAAAGGCGCGCTGTTTTATCCTTGCTAGAAAACTCCCAGGCAGACATCTGTCTCCTACAAGAAACACATCTGTTGGCGCACGATTGCCACCGACTACGATCCCGAAAATTCCCCACTCAACTCTTTTCCTCAGGCCCCAACAAGACTGGTGGAGTGGCGATTCTGATAGCACAAGCTTTTAAAGATAAAGTCTTACATAAATGCGCTGAGCAGAAGGGGAGGCTGTTAGCATATCGCTATGCTTTGGGCGGCCTGCTGTTCACCATCGGGTCCGTTTACAGCCCCAACAAGGGCCAAGAACGCTTCCTCCACTCCGCCCTGACTGACGTCACCGCCACCCCAGACATAAACGTCATACTAGGGGGGGACTTCAATATGGTGTTTGACACGGTGCTGGATAGATCGGCGCAACGCTCCCCCCAGACCGGGTCTTTCTCCACCACCTGCACAGACCGACTCAAAGAACTCACCCAAACGACAGGGAATACTCATACTATTCCAACACACATAAGACCTACGCTAGATTGGACCACCTCTTGGCCTCTGGCCCGGTCTGTACACTAGCCACCTCGACAGAGATAGGAGTGATTTCACTTTCGGACCACGTACCGGTTTCCACCACACTCACGTTGCCACCTATCTCAGGACCCCCCAGGGTGTGGCATCTCCGAGACACTTTACTACATAGAAAAGAGGTAATAAAACACATCCAGGACACAATCCGTGACTACCAGCTACACAATGCTAACAACAACATAACACAGGCGACACAGTGGGCAGCCATGAAGGCAGTGCTACGGGGAGAATTCATAGCCATCTCCGCAGCAGAGAATAAAGATACACAGCTCAAGCGTGACGAACTGACCCTCCAGGTGCGGGAGTTAGAACGAATCCACCAGCGAACAGGAGCCCCCAGGATCTGGAAACAACTTAACACAGCCAGACACCTCCTGTCCGCACTAGACACAGACCAGGCGGAATATGCAGCCTTACGGCTGAGACATGCCTATTACACGGGAGGAGACAGGTGTGGTAGGCTGCTGGCAAGCAGACTCCGCATCTTACAACACCAACAGACGGTGAAAGAACTTTCCCGCCCGATGGAGTGACGGTCACGGAAGACGTAGAGATTGCCGACACGTTTCGAGAATTCTACGCCTCTCTCTATGCCGGGGACCGCCTCGACGGTACGGCGGTGGCCGAGTACCTAGACTCAGTGGCGCTCCCTTCCCTGGAGCCCTCGCAGGCGGAATACCTCGACAGAGACATCCGTATAGAAGAGGTGATATCCGCCATAGCCAAAATCAAACCCGGGAAGGCCCCGGGACCGGACAGTTTCATGGGTCTCTTCTACAAGTCCTTCTGCACTATTTTAGCCCCGATCCTGAACCGTCTGTTTAACACCTTCTCAGACCCAGGGGCGATCCCACGAGATCTCCTACAGGCGTCTCTCTCAGTCATCCCCAAACCAGGGAAAGACAAGTCTAAATGCAGCTCATACCGTCCCATCTCACTGTTAAACATCGACCTCAAACTGTACACGAGCATCTTAGCAGCCCGTCTGGGCCCCCACCTGCCGGGCCTCGTTGACCCCGACTAGGCGGGATTCATACCGGACCGCCAGACGGTCGATCACACCAAACGAGTCACTCACCTTATAGAGAAGACCTCCCGAACCCCCGGGGAACGTATGCTTTTGGCGGTTGATGCCAAAAAAGCATTCAACCGAGTCCATTAACTGTATCTGGAGATGGTCTTGCGGAAAATGGGCATCAGTGAGAAATTCAGCACCTTCATATTCAATTGCTACACATTTCCCACAGCAGTAATCCGGGCCAACGGCTACAATTCCCAAAGCTTTCTTATTGAGAGGGGCACGAGACAGGGCTGCCCTCTGTCGCCCCTGCTCTTTGTCCTTTATATGGAGCCACTGGCCCAAAAGATCCGCCAAAATACCGCGGTGACGGGGATAAAATTTGGGGGCTACACACATACCATTAGCCTTTACGCAGACGACGTCTTGCTCACACTGGACAACCCGCGAACGGCCCTCCCCGCGAGCCTGGCGGAACTGGAGGAATTTGTGACGGTGGCTGGCTTTAAAATGAACGCTGATAAATCACTGGCCCTCGATCTTTCCCTGAATCCCTCCACCAGGGAATACCTGCAGACCTCCCTTCCTATCCAGTGGGCATCGGGGACGGTGCCCTACCTAGGGATCAAACTGGCCTCCACACTCCCAGCTATGACAACGGTTAATTACACCGCGCTCCAGCAGAAGGTCCGCGGGGAATTGGACCGGTGGAAAAACCTTCCTCTCTCGTTGCTGGGCAGGATCGCTGCTGTCAAGATGACAGTTTTGCCACAAATTCTGTACCTCTTTCGGGCACTGCCGCTCCAGCCGCCCACGGGATGGCTCCGACACACACAGGCAGATCTCGCCCGCTTCATCTGGCAGGGCCGGAAGCCGAGAATGCGAAGGGCCCTGACCATGCTTGCCCCAGAAGAGAGGGGGTTAGAAGTGACGGACCTACACAAATATTTCCGAGCGGCACAATTGCGTTACTTGGTGGAATGGAGCAGGTGGGAGTCCGAAAAACCCTGGTTATTCCAGGATCAAGCAATAGCGGGACGTCTGCTTCAGGAAATTCCATTCCTTCCCAAAACAGCCCGACCGGCTAATCTTTATGCTTCGTTTGTCACAGGGGTTCCATTACGAGCGTGGGACGCCACTAACGTAGTACACGATCTCACTACCTTCCCCTAGCCTCTAACAACACTAGTCGATAACCCGGACTTCACCCCTGGTATGGCGAAGGGAGCCTACACCCATTGGCGTTCAGCGGGATGCCGCTCCCTCTGTCACGTATATGGTCCGGAGGGAGTGCTCCCCTTCCCCCTCTTCCGACAGGAATATAACTTCCCGGAAACAGAATGCATGCGTTACCTTCAGGTTCGCCACTGGGCTCTACAGCCACAGGTGAGGGAGACTGCCGACCGCCTCTTTTGACCATACGAGAGATGGCTACTGACTCGCACTTCGGACGCCAAACTCATATCTGACATTTACAAATTCCTTCAACCACATTCAACCCATCTTTATAATCCGGGAAGGGAGCGGTGGGAGAGAGAACTAGGCAGGACACTGAGTCATAAAGAATGGAGCCAAATTTCCTACAGAGCGCGACACTCGGCATACCATTCAGGGCTGACTGAGACACTAACTGAGGTAACCACATATTGGTACTATACCCCGGAACGCATTAGCAAAATGGATCATAGTAAAGACAAGAACTGCTGGAGGGGTTGCGGGCACACGGGCACTCTACTACACATTCTATGGGACTGCCCCCTGATACAACCATACTGGACACAAGTGATTGACGACATAGATGCACACTTCCTCACCGAACTACCCCGCTTTCCTGCCTACATCATACTTGGGCTCCCCAATCCCCTAACATACCCCCTACGCTCTTGAAGAGGACGCCAAATGGCCATTGCCCTAGGCTCGGCGATCCAAAACATTTTGATACACTGGCGCACAGCCACTGTCCCTTCCACTACCGGTTGGCTACATCGGCTATGGGGGGTGTTGGGGATGGAGAAGATGTCCATTACACTAGCCGGAGACATAGACCAATTTGAGGAGATATGGCAGCCGTTTCACACTCTATTGATCACAGAATTCAGGAAACTTACATGCCCGCGATACCTCCGCCTATTGCGCCTCTCGAAACCGGAGGACAAGGGCCACTGATGGAAAGGAAACAATGGGGCCCCGAATTGAGGCATGCTGGGGCGTCATAGGAGTAGAATGACCTGAGCACTGGACAGGGAGGGGCGGGGAGGGGGTGTTGGGAGGTTGGGGGGAGGGAGTAAGGGAGTTTTCCACCTGGAAGGCATGTTGCACTTTTTCCTTACAGAGCAAAGCAGCAACAGATCTAATGAGTACTGGACTTTCAGGAAGCCTTCTCGTGCACTACCTGTACCTTTCTTATGTATACTATCGCTGCTGATGTTGTTTTATCTACCCTGTATGATTTGCCTTCCAGGTGCAGTTTTCAAATAAAGAGTTAAACCTAAAGTGCCCTTGGTAATAGGGCTCTAGCTGTATCGCCGCTTTCTCGGCACAATTCGCGGAGAAAGCGGCGATACAAGCCCTTGGTAATATGCCCCCTTCTGCCTACACGTCAATCTTTTGGAATTCAATTTTGATTTTCCTTTTGACTACGTCTTTCGTAGCTGCCTCAACACTCACGTGTTTCTGTTAAATAGATTAGCGCCTAAATCATATACAAGCTACAGTGACACATGAGGTGTACCTGGTAAATGTTTCCTGTGTTTATCAGTCAAATGTATGCTATCTTTAATGTGGGCTGGGGAGAAGTGTCCCTTCCATTAAAGGTAGAGTATGCCATATCACAGCATGTTTCAGCACTGAATGTTTAACTCACTGAGCTGGCATAGGTTATACTTTCAGAAAAAGTTATAAAATGTTATTTATTTATTGTTCAAGAAAAGGTAGCCATAGAATAACTAATAAAGAATGATTTTAACCTAAGCACTACCAATTTACAAGAGCATGCATCAGATTTTCTGCAAGAAGCAATGCATGTGCATAGAAAGCTGGTTGGAAAAGGTCTGCATGGTTTTGCACTGTTAGCCTGGCCCGGGAAGTACCATGAGCATGTTTAGATTACCCCAAAGCCAGATGTACTAACCTATTGTGTATTTACAAGCACTGTGAATTTCAAAATAGCATGCTTGCAACCACAAAGTAGGTTCTCTATATGTACTAATCCCATTTTAGAAGTCAGAAAACGTTTGCAAATGGATACAGATTAAAAAATTGTAAGGGAAGTGTTATAGGCATCACTTCAGAACTGCAAATCGATATGAGATGTATCTATGTTTTTCAGGGGTAATCTGGTCAGAAAACATTGAACAATTACCGACTCCGGAGAAGGACCCATTCACAAAAGGAACGCCTTCCCCTTAGTGAATATAAAAAAAGAAATGTTGGGGAGTCGGCAGTGGTACAGAGGACCTGTGACAACTTTCAAACTTACTTTTCAAAAAGGTGGACATATATTTTAAATGGAGCATTGTTTCCTTTAACCCATTCTATGCCGAGGACGTAACGATTACTCCCTCGTCTGTGGCGCTGTTGTGTCAAAGCCATAACAATTGCGTCATCATCGCACCACAGTAGAGGGATTTCCTTTTCAGTTTTTTAGCCTCAGGGGCTGAGGAAGAGCTTCCCCAGCCTTCCAAGGCATTTTTAGGTCTCGGCATCGAGACCTATTGTTATGGAGTTCGCTCTGAAGGGACCTAGAGCTGTGAACACGCCGACCAGGGTCCGTGAACGCGCACACACACAGGCAGGCATGGCCGTGCACACACAGACACACACAGAAACAGACACACACACGCACGCACACACACACCCCATCCCTCTCTGCCCACTCCCTCTCTGCCGCCCCCCCTCTACCCACACTCACCGGGCTCTTTCCCTCTGCAGTTGGTCAGTCATGGCAGCAGGCAAACTCGTGTCTTCTCCGGCGATCCTTCAGCTGATGTGCACGCCCACGCTGCGTCACGTGCGCGCCCACCACGCTGTTTTCACGTTTGTTGATCCTCAGCTTGTTATATACTTTGGCTATGGACAATTAGACCACCGTTTTGCTCCGTCAATCATGTTTTCTTGGGCTGCGGTGTCTACAAGGCAAGGGGGCAGTGCACTGCACATGGATTTATCCTCGTCACGCCAATCGGTATTGTTTAATTTTATTTCTTTCGATCAGCATGTTTTTTTGTAATCTCTGGGAGAGCCGACGCTGGGACTTGAACCCCATTCCACAGTGTCAAAGTCTGGACACGGAGTGAAAGAACGTGGCTGTGCAAGCTACCACTGGACCCACTATACTCAGTTACCATGAGGTGGCGATATCTGCCACTCACTTTCCTCACTGCACCTTTGTGTTAGCCACGATGATCATAATCATTTCTATCCACTTTCATAATAGGCTTGTATTTTCAAAGATATCCTCTAATACTGAAAAAAAATTAGGGCAATAAATATCTATACAGCAGAGTACGTAAACACAAAATGTCATGACATTTTGCACACTGTTGCAGGTCCGCTGTAGTCAAGGAGATTGTCTTCTGAGAAGTGTTTACATCCTCAAAATGACTTTCCAGTGTAGAGGACCATTGGTGCACCTGCTTATCTGGCAATATGCATAAGGATTACTACCTATCTCACTAATATTTTATCTTCGTAAATAGTTTGTTCACAGTACATTGTAAATTGTTTTCACATCATGGGAGTTCTAAAAATTGAATTCTGTTCATCGCTTCTAAATGAGGCGCTTTTTGGCATTCTTCGACAATGCTTTCAAACTAATTTCTGCTACTGCGGTAGATGGATGGCACTCCGGAGAATATTGTGTTGATCGGTATAGCTCTATAAGCCGTGCGCGCCCCTGGTGACCCTCCCGCCCGACCCCAGGTCTGCCCAGTAGAACGGCGCTCACTTCATCCCTCTGTGAGGCAGAAGGTGAGTGTGAGTGCAGAGTGCGCAGAGTGCGAAGTAGTGAGTGCAGAGTGAGTGTGCAGAGTGAGTGTGCAGAGTGCAGAGTAGTGAGTGCAGAGTAGTGAGTGTGCAGAGTAGTGAGTGTGCAGAGTAGTGAGTGTGCAGAGTAGTGAGTGTGTAGAGTAGTGAGTGCAGGGTAGTGAGTGCAGGGTAGTGAGTGCAGAGTAGTGAGTGCAGAGTAGTGAGTGCAGAGTAGTGAGTGCAGAGTAGTGAGTGCAGAGTGCAGAGTAGTGAGTGCAGAGTGCAGAGTAGTGAGTGCAGAGTGCAGAGTAGTGAGTGCAGAGTGCAGAGTAGTGAGTGCAGAGTGCAGAGTAGTGAGTGCAGAGTAGTGAGTGCAGAGTAGTGAGTGCAGAGTAGTGAGTGCAGAGTAGTGAGTGCAGAGTGCAGAGTAGTGAGTGCAGAGTGGAGAGTAGTGAGTGCAGAGTGCAGAGTAGTGAGTGCTGAGTGCAGAGTAGTGAGTGCAGAGTGCAGAGTAGTGAGTGCAGAGTGCAGAGTAGTGAGTGCGGAGTGCAGAGTAGTGAGTGCAGAGTAGTGAGTGCAGAGTAGTGAGTGCAGAGTAGTGAGTGCAGAGTAGTGAGTGCAGAGTGCAGAGTAGTGAGTGCAGAGTAGTGAGTGCAGAGTAGTGAGTGCAGAGTAGTGAGTGCAGAGAGTGCAGAGTAGTGAGTGCAGAGTGCAAAGTAGTGAGTGCAAAGTAGTGAGTGCAGAGTAGTGAGTGCAGAGTAGTGAGTGCAGAGTAGTGAGTGCAGAGTGCAGAGTAGTGAGTGCAGAGTGCAGAGTGCAGAGTAGTGAGTGCAGAGTAGTGAGTGCAGAGTGCAGAGTAGTGAGTGCAGAGTGCAGAGTAGTGAGTGCAGAGTGCAGGGTAGTGAGTGCAGAGAGTGCAGAGTAGTGAGTGCAGAGTAGTGAGTGCAGAGTAGTGAGTGCAGAGTAGTGAGTGCAGAGTAGTGAGTGCAGAGAGTGCAGAGTAGTGAGTGCAGGGTGCAGAGTAGTGAGTGCAGAGTGCAGAGTAGTGAGTGCAGAGTAGTGAGTGCAGAGTAGTGAGTGCAGAGTAGTGAGTGCAGAGTAGTGAGTGCAGAGTAGTGAGTGCAGAGAGTGCAGAGTAGTGAGTGCAGAGTGCAAAGTAGTGAGTGCAAAGTAGTGAGTGCAGAGTAGTGAGTGCAGAGTAGTGAGTGCAGAGTAGTGAGTGCAGAGTAGTGAGTGCAGAGTGCAGAGTAGTGAGTGCAGAGTGCAGAGTAGTGAGTGCAGAGTGCAGAGTAGTGAGTGCAGAGTGCAGAGTAGTGAGTGCAGAGTGCAGGGTAGTGAGTGCAGAGAGTGCAGAGTAGTGAGTGCAGAGTAGTGAGTGCAGAGTAGTGAGTGCAGAGTAGTGAGTGCAGAGTAGTGAGTGCAGAGAGTGCAGAGTAGTGAGTGCAGGGTGCAGAGTAGTGAGTGCAGAGTGCAGAGTAGTGAGTGCAGAGTGCAGAGTAGTGAGTGCAGAGTAGTGAGTGCAGAGTAGTGAGTGCAGAGTAGTGAGTGCAGAGTAGTGAGTGCAGAGTGCAGAGTGCAGAGTAGTGAGTGCAGAGTAGTGAGTGCAGAGTGCAGAGTAGTGAGTGCAGAGTAGTGAGTGCAAAGTGAAGAGTAGTGAGTAGTGAGTGAAGAGTAGTGAGTAGTGAGTGCAGAGTAGTGAGTGCAGAGTAGTGAGTGCAGAGTAGTGAGTGCAAAGTAGTGAGTGCAGAGTGCAGAGTAGTGAGTGCAGAGTAGTGAGTGCAGAGTGCAGAGTAGTGAGTGCAGAGTGCAGAGTGCAGAGTAGTGAGTGCAGAGTGCAGAGTAGTGAGTGCAGAGTGCAGAGTAGTGAGTGCAAAGTGAAGAGTAGTGAGTAGTGAGTGAAGAGTAGTGAGTAGTGAGTGAAGAGTAGTGAGTGCAGAGTAGTAAGTGCAGAGTGCAGAGTAGTGAGTGCAGAGTAGTGAGTGCAGAGTGCAGAGTAGTGAGTGCAGAGTGCAGAGTAGTGAGTGCAGAGTGCAAAGTAGTGAGTGCAGAGTAGTGAGTGCAGAGTAGTGAGTGCAGAGTAGTGAGTGCAGAGTAGTGAGTGCAGAGTAGTGAGTGCAGAGTAGTGAGTGCAGCGTGCAGAGTAGTGAGTGCAGAGTGCAGAGTAGTGAGTGCAGAGTGCAGAGTAGTGAGTGCAGAGTGCAGAGTAGTGAGTGCAGAGTAGTGAGTGCAGAGTAGTGAGTGCAGAGTAGTGAGTGCAGAGTGCAGAGTAGTGAGTGCAGAGTAGTGAGTGCAGAGTGCAGAGTAGTGAGTGCAGAGAGTGCAGAGTAGTGAGTGCAGAGTGCAAAGTAGTGAGTGCAAAGTAGTGAGTGCAGAGTAGTGAGTGCAGAGTAGTGAGTGCAGAGTAGTGAGTGCAGAGTAGTGAGTGCAGAGTAGTGAGTGCAGAGTAGTGAGTGCAGAGAGTGCAGAGTAGTGAGTGCAGAGAGTGCAGAGTAGTGAGTGCAGGGTGCAGAGTAGTGAGTGCAGAGTGCAGAGTAGTGAGTGCAGAGTAGTGAGTGCAGAGTGCAGAGTAGTGAGTGCAGAGTGCAGAGTGCAGAGTAGTGAGTGCAGAGTGCAGAGTGCAGAGTAGTGAGTGCAGAGTGCAGAGTAGTGAGTGCAGAGTGCAGAGTGCAGAGTAGTGAGTGCAGAGTGCAGAGTAGTGAGTGCAGAGTGCAGAGTAGTGAGTGCAGAGTGCAGAGTAGTGAGTGCAGAGTAGTGAGTGCAGAGTGCAGAGTAGTGAGTGCAGAGTGCAGAGTAGTGAGTGCAGAGTAGTGAGTGCAGAGTAGTGAGTGCAGAGTAGTGAGTGCAGAGTAGTGAGTGCAGAAAGTGCAGAGTAGTGAGTGCAGGGTGCAGAGTAGTGAGTGCAGAGTGCAGAGTAGTGAGTGCAGAGTGCAGAGTAGTGAGTGCAGAGTGCAGAGTAGTGAGTGCAGAGTAGTGAGTGCAGAGTAGTGAGTGCAGAGTGCAAAGTAGTGAGTGCAGAGTGCAAAGTAGTGAGTGCAGAGTGCAAAGTAGTGAGTGCAGAGTGCAAAGTAGTGAGTGCAGAGTGCAAAGTAGTGAGTGCAGAGTGCAGAGTAGTGAGTGCAGAGTGCAGAGTAGTGAGTGCAGAGTAGTGAGTGCAGAGTAGTGAGTGCAGAGTAGTGAGTGCAGAGTAGTGAGTGCAGAGTACAGAGTAGTGAGTGCAGAGTGCAAAGTAGTGAGTGCAGAGTGCAAAGTAGTGAGTGCAGAGTGCAAAGTAGTGAGTGCAGAGTAGTGAGTGCAGAGTGCAGAGTAGTGAGTGCAGAGTGCAGAGTAGTGAGTGCAGAGTGCAGAGTAGTGAGTGCAGAGTGCAGAGTAGTGAGTGCAGAGTGCAGAGTAGTGAGTGCAGAGTGCAGAGTAGTGAGTGCAGAGTGCAGAATAGTGAGTGCAGAGTGCAGAATAGTGAGTGCAGAGTGCAGAGTAGTGAGTGCAGAGTAGTGAGTGCAGAGTAGTGAGTGCAGAGTAGTGAGTGCAGAGTAGTGAGTGCAGAGTAGTGAGTGCAGAGTGCAGAGTAGTGAGTGCAGAGTGCAGAGTAGTGAGTGCAGAGTGCAGAGTAGTGAGTGCAGAGTAGTGAGTGCAGAGTAGTGAGTGCAGAGTAGTGAGTGCAGAGTAGTGAGTGCAGAGTAGTGAGTGCAGAGTAGTGAGTGCAAAGTAGTGAGTGCAGAGTGCAGAGTAGTGAGTGCAGAGTAGTGAGTGCAGAGTGCAGAGTAGTGAGTGCAGAGTGCAGAGTGCAGAGTAGTGAGTGCAGAGTGCAGAGTAGTGAGTGCAGAGTGCAGAGTAGTGAGTGCAAAGTGAAGAGTAGTGAGTAGTGAGTGAAGAGTAGTGAGTAGTGAGTGGAGAGTAGTGAGTGCAGAGTAGTGAGTGCAGAGTGCAGAGTAGTGAGTGCAGAGTAGTGAGTGCAGAGTAGTGAGTGCAGAGTGCAGAGTAGTGAGTGCAGAGTGCAAAGTAGTGAGTGCAGAGTAGTGAGTGCAGAGTAGTGAGTGCAGAGTAGTGAGTGCAGAGTAGTGAGTGCAGAGTAGTGAGTGCAGCGTGCAGAGTAGTGAGTGCAGAGTGCAGAGTAGTGAGTGCAGAGTGCAGAGTAGTGAGTGCAGAGTAGTGAGTGCAGAGTAGTGAGTGCAGAGTAGTGAGTGCAGAGTGCAGAGTAGTGAGTGCAGAGTAGTGAGTGCAGAGTGCAGAGTAGTGAGTGCAGAGAGTGCAGAGTAGTGAGTGCAGAGTGCAGAGTAGTGAGTGCAGAGTAGTGAGTGCAGAGTAGTGAGTGCAGAGTAGTGAGTGCAGAGTAGTGAGTGCAGAGTAGTGAGTGCAGAGTAGTGAGTGCAGAGTGCAGAGTAGTGAGTGCAGAGTGCAGAGTAGTGAGTGCAGAGTGCAGAGTAGTGAGTGCAGAGTAGTGAGTGCAGAGTAGTGAGTGCAGAGTAGTGAGTGCAGAGTAGTGAGTGCAGAGTAGTGAGTGCAGAGTAGTGAGTGCAAAGTAGTGAGTGCAGAGTGCAGAGTAGTGAGTGCAGAGTAGTGAGTGCAGAGTGCAGAGTAGTGAGTGCAGAGTGCAGAGTGCAGAGTAGTGAGTGCAGAGTGCAGAGTAGTGAGTGCAGAGTGCAGAGTAGTGAGTGCAAAGTGAAGAGTAGTGAGTAGTGAGTGAAGAGTAGTGAGTAGTGAGTGGAGAGTAGTGAGTGCAGAGTAGTGAGTGCAGAGTGCAGAGTAGTGAGTGCAGAGTAGTGAGTGCAGAGTAGTGAGTGCAGAGTGCAGAGTAGTGAGTGCAGAGTGCAAAGTAGTGAGTGCAGAGTAGTGAGTGCAGAGTAGTGAGTGCAGAGTAGTGAGTGCAGAGTAGTGAGTGCAGAGTAGTGAGTGCAGCGTGCAGAGTAGTGAGTGCAGAGTGCAGAGTAGTGAGTGCAGAGTGCAGAGTAGTGAGTGCAGAGTAGTGAGTGCAGAGTAGTGAGTGCAGAGTAGTGAGTGCAGAGTGCAGAGTAGTGAGTGCAGAGTAGTGAGTGCAGAGTGCAGAGTAGTGAGTGCAGAGAGTGCAGAGTAGTGAGTGCAGAGTGCAAAGTAGTGAGTGCAAAGTAGTGAGTGCAGAGTAGTGAGTGCAGAGTAGTGAGTGCAGAGTAGGGAGTGCAGAGTAGTGAGTGCAGAGTAGTGAGTGCAGAGTAGTGAGTGCAGAGTAGTGAGTGCAGAGAGTGCAGAGTAGTGAGTGCAGAGAGTGCAGAGTAGTGAGTGCAGGGTGCAGAGTAGTGAGTGCAGAGTGCAGAGTAGTGAGTGCAGAGTAGTGAGTGCAGAGTGCAGAGTAGTGAGTGCAGAGTGCAGAGTGCAGAGTAGTGAGTGCAGAGTGCAGAGTGCAGAGTAGTGAGTGCAGAGTGCAGAGTGCAGAGTAGTGAGTGCAGAGTGCAGAGTAGTGAGTGCAAAGTGCAGAGTAGTGAGTGCAGAGTGCAGAGTAGTGAGTGCAGAGTGCAGAGTAGTGAGTGCAGAGTGCAGAGTAGTGAGTGCAGAGTAGTGAGTGCAGAGTAGTGAGTGCAGAGTAGTGAGTGCAGAGTAGTGAGTGCAGAAAGTGCAGAGTAGTGAGTGCAGGGTGCAGAGTAGTGAGTGCAGAGTGCAGAGTAGTGAGTGCAGAGTGCAGAGTAGTGAGTGCAGAGTGCAGAGTAGTGAGTGCAGAGTAGTGAGTGCAGAGTAGTGAGTGCAGAGTGCAAAGTAGTGAGTGCAGAGTGCAAAGTAGTGAGTGCAGAGTGCAAAGTAGTGAGTGCAGAGTGCAAAGTAGTGAGTGCAGAGTGCAAAGTAGTGAGTGCAGAGTGCAGAGTAGTGAGTGCAGAGTGCAGAGTAGTGAGTGCAGAGTGCAGAGTAGTGAGTGCAGAGTAGTGAGTGCAGAGTAGTGAGTGCAGAGTAGTGAGTGCAGAGTAGTGAGTGCAGAGTAGTGAGTGCAGAGTACAGAGTAGTGAGTGCAGAGTGCAAAGTAGTGAGTGCAGAGTGCAAAGTAGTGAGTGCAGAGTGCAAAGTAGTGAGTGCAGAGTAGTGAGTGCAGAGTGCAGAGTAGTGAGTGCAGAGTGCAGAGTAGTGAGTGCAGAGTGCAGAATAGTGAGTGCAGAGTGCAGAATAGTGAGTGCAGAGTGCAGAATAGTGAGTGCAGAGTAGTGAGTGCAGAGTAGTGAGTGCAGAGTAGTGAGTGCAGAGTAGTGAGTGCAGAGTAGTGAGTGCAGAGTGCAGAGTAGTGAGTGCAGAGTGCAGAGTAGTGAGTGCAGAGTGCAGAGTAGTGAGTGCAGAGTGCAGAGTAGTGAGTGCAGAGTGCAGAGTAGTGAGTGCAGAGTAGTGAGTGCAGAGTAGTGAGTGCAGAGTAGTGAGCGCAGAGTTGTGAGCGCAGAGTTGTGAGCGCAGAGTTGTGAGCGCAGAGTTGTGAGCGCAGAGTTGTGAGCGCAGAGTTGTGAGCGCAGAGTTGTGAGCGCAGAATGCAGAGAGCGCAGAATGCAGAGAGCGCAGAATGCAGAGTTGCGAGCGCAGAGGAGTGAGCGCAGAATGCAGAGTTGCGAGCGCAGAGGAGTGAGCGCAGAATGCAGAGTTGCGAGCGCAGAGGAGTGAGCGCAGAATGCAGAGTTGCGAGCGCAGAGGAGTGAGCGCAGAATGCAGAGTTGCGAGCGCAGAGGAGTGAGCGCAGAATGCAGAGTTGCGAGCGCAGAGGAGTGAGCGCAGAATGCAGAGTTGAGTGTGCAGAGGAGTGAGCGCAGAATGCAGAGTTGCGAGCGCAGAGGAGTGAGCGCAGAATGCAGAGTGAGTGTGCAGAGGAGTGAGCGCAGAATGCAGAGTGAGTGTGCAGAGCGGTGTGTGCTGTTGAGTGCAGAGCGCTGTGTATTGGCAATGTAAATGACAATGTCATTTGTTTATGATTTAAAGAAAAAAAAAGAAATGTCATGAGCAATGCCAATAGCTCTTCCTTTAATGATGCCGAGACCATTGCATTGTAAATGCTTGTTATCAATGTAATGACGATCGCGCACAGGGCGCGCTGACGTCATTATATTGAAAGTAAAACTGAAAAGAGGCAATGGGCTCATTTCAGTATCACTGCTTCAGTGCTTGTGCTACTCTCTGAGCCCTCCGCTCACAGAAACGCGTGGCAGAAGTATTATTGGAAAGGTGAGAATCTTCCCTTTCCAATGGTACACTTTCGTAGTGGATCCCTGCTTGGGTATCGCCGCAGGAGGGTGATGCACCACTAGACAACAGGAAGGGGGGAGCGGCCCCATGGACAATGTTTTTAGTAAAATGTAGTCTTTCTCCCCCCCCACCCCCAGGGGACAGATGGGCAATAGCTGGGGCAGAAAGACCACTGGGAAGTCCAGGACTATTTTTATTAGCAGTGCAGGGGTTGGGGCTGCTCAGAATGGGCATGCCAATAACCCCACCCCCAAAGAAAATAGCCACAGCCTCTCTGCCTCCCCTGGGGGGCTGATGCGGGCAAAAGCACTTGGCCTACCCACACAAGCGGGGTACCATTTTTATTGAGAGACTTGTGGGAATGCTGGGCCGAAGGACTTTTTTGGCTCCCCTCAGATTCCAGAGCTTTCCACCACATAAATGTGAGTAAATTGTGTATTTTAAACATATATTGAGGTTTACAAGTGATTCTGGGTAACATAACCTGTGAGAGCTACACAAGTCACCCCATCCTAGTTTTACCTGGGTGTCTAATTTAAAAAAATTTATAGGTTTGACAGGTTTCCCCGGGGTGCCGGTTGAGGTATGGCCCAAAATCCACATAAAGGCATATTGCAGAAAAGGGTCAGTTTTCAGTGGAAAAATGGGATGTGTCTATGTTGCCTTTTGGGCCTTTTCCTGTCGGGGGCACTAGGCCTACCCACACAAGTGAGGTACCATTTTTATCAGAAGACTTAGGGGGACACAGAATAGTAGGACAAGGGTTATTACCAATTGACTTTCTATTTATTTATGTCTTCCAAACATAACACAATGCGTAAAAAAGTAGTCACTTTGAAAAATGCCCTCTAATTCACATGCAAGTATGGGTAACCACAAATTCAGAGATGTGCAAATAACCACAGCTTCTAAACATCATGTTTGTTCCCATTTCGGAAATGCATAAGTTTCCTTAATAACCTATTTTTGACTCATTATATTTTACCAATTGAATTGCTGTATACCAGGTACACAATGAAAAACCTTTGCAAGGTGCAGCTCAGTTATTCGCTTTGGGTACTTTGAGTTCTTGCTGAACCTACTAGCTCTACATATCCCCGCAACCAAAAGGGTCCAATGGATATAACTGTATATTGCTTTAAAAAATATGCCATAGTTAGAAGAAGTTAAAGGTGAAAATGTAGGCACAAATTGCTGTTTTTTTCAACTCAATTTAAATTTTTGTTTATTTCAACTGTTACATTCGGTAGGAAAACCTTGCATGATCTGCACAAATGACCCCTTGCTGAATTTACAAGTTTGCCTAATTTCCAGAAATGTATAGCTTTACAGGATACATTTTTGGTTTGACACCCATTTCTACCACTAACTGGAAGGAGGTTGAAAGCATAAAAAATAGGAAAAATAGGCTATGTCCCAGTAAAATGTCAAAGCTGTTTAAAAATGTTGGTTTTCTGACAAAAGTCTGCCTGTTCCTGAAAGATGGGAAGATGGTGACTTTAGTCCCAGAAACTCTTCGTTGATAGAATTTACAGGGAATAAAAAAATGCTTTCTTCTGCATTACTTTTTCTAACCAAAAAAACAAAATGTAGCTGTATTTCGGCTAATTTCTTGGTCCCCTCCAGGCGAATTCACATACCCTGGGACGTAAATCTATTGTGGATACATTATGTTGACAAAAAGGTATGAGGGCCTCAGTTGGTACTACCACAAATAGTAAAAAAAAAGACATGGCTTGGGGGTGCTTACAGCTAAGGGGTTAATGAAAACAGGCTGCATTTAAAAAAAGTTTAGTTTATTAAAAGGCGTTCATAGACATGGTAGTCTGCTGATTCTAGCACACCACTTCCCCTATTTTTACCGCCTATTGTAGTGAGTTGTAATTTGCAACCTATCTCATTATTATTTATGAGATAGGTTGGACTGCAACCCACTCCGAATGGGCATTTTGCAAACAAACCTAGTATCTGTACATAGGTTGATTCGCAAAATTAGATTTGATTCGTAAAAACATTGCTTACCATGTGCGTGTGTTTTTTCAAAATCCAGTATTAGTACATTTGATCCGCAACCCCTTTGCTCTGAAAGCGAGCAGAGCAGCATATTGACTTCAAGAGTGGCAGATGGGGACCAACCTATTTTACTCATCAGTGTACTCCCCTTCTAAATACAAAGTGAAAGGGACAAACAAAAGAGAGCTCTTATGACAATCACACGTCCAGTAATGTAGGTTATGGAAGAAATACAATATTTGAGTGTGGCATCCTGTAAGAAAATCTCCTGACAATTGTGTATGTCACACTGTAGTAAAAGTGGGAGTAGGCTAGTTTAGGAAAAGATTAGTGCAAGTTTGTCGGTAAATGAACCACTGTACCAACAGTGGTGGTATGAACGTGGTGTGCTCGGTGGCCCGACCGCCGTATTACGATTTGGGTAGATTGCGTTTCTGAAGACTGCAGCAGAACTGCCGACTCAGCCAGCACACCGTCAGCCATCAGGCTCACGGTTGCGGAATGGTAGCTGGTACTGAGGAGCTCCACTGCCTTCCGTATTATGAGTTGGCTTTCTGATGAGCCGACCGCCAGCTTCAAGTCAGCTGTGACGAAGGATATGGGGTACATACTCACCTCTTTCTTGTTCTTTCAGCCAGAGTTCAAGGTGGATTCCTTTCATCAGGTCCCTCCTTCTTCACCCGAGGATTATGACCCTGCTTGAGGCGATCTACAGGTTAGTCCTTTTTGTACCATATACCTATTGCCTGGACTGCTGACATATATGCCTTACTCCAGCAATGGGTTGATGGTATTATTCCACATGTATCATGCATCTGTGTCCATTTGACACATATGCAGCCGAAATCAATACATATGGGAAATTAATAACCACTGCAGCAAGATCTGTGCAGTCACATCATCGGCACTGTGGTCAGCTTGTAATATGGTATAAGGCCACCAGCACTGTGGGCTACTGGGGGCTGCGGATGTGATTTTTGGGCGGTCAGACCGCCAAACTCTTAATAAGTCCCTTTGTTTGCTACACATTCATCAATAAGATTATTTTTTCTTTATATGGTGTCGAGCTGTAATCTACTGATTTTGTACCAATTGTGCATCTCCAATGTATCTATCTATCTATCTATCTATCTATCTATCTATCTATCTATCTATCTATCTATCTATCTATCTATCTATCTATCTATCTATCTATCTATCTATCTATCTATCTATCTATCTATCTATCTATCTATCTATCTATCTGTCTGTCTGTCTGTCTGTCTGTCTGTCTGTCTGTCTGTCTGTCTGTCTGTCTGTCTGTCTGTCTGTCTGTCTGTCTGTCTGTCTGTCTGTCTGCCTGCCTGCCTGCCTCTCTATCTATCTATCTATCTATCTATCTATCTATCTATCTATCTATCTATCTATCTATCTATCTATCTATCTATCTATCTATCTATCTATCTATCTATCTATCTATCTATCTATCTATCTATCTATCTATCTATCTATCTATCTATCTATCTATCTATCTATCTATCTATCTATCTATCTATCCGTCCAGCCAGCCATCCATCTATCCATCCATCCATCTATCCATGCGGCAGAAACCTGATCAGAGGTAGTGCTGCTAGCTGTGAAAGACGTTTTATCTGTTGCTCAATCTTTTTAGCCTGTTTTAACAAAAATATTGTCTGTTCTGCTTTGCACTTTCCTATGCCCATAATTTGAAATTGCATTTTGCACAGTCTTACACGCATCTGACTGCTGCCACGTCCCAGTCAGACTCGGCAAGTGCTGTTGAGTGGAGGGCGTCCTCGGGAGTTACTTTCAGGGTGGGACACTTAGGGCTGCAGTTAGCGCACTAGTTTTCGTGCTTCACTGCTACTTAACCGGATGCCCGAACGCAAACGCAGTGGAGGCGTGCAGTGGGTGCACCATAGGCAAGCCCGCTCGAGCCTGGCCACGCCCAGCTGGGACCAGGGGACACGACCCCTGGCAGTTTCCAAAATATTCTCATTTATAGTGCTCAGTCATTGACTGATCTGAGAGGGGCCACTGGCATCAACTGTCTACCCTCAATGATTATTGCTACCAGCCCCTCCTGCTGCTCCTACTGTAACTTTAAGTTTCAACCCCACAGCAAGGAAGCACCTTCACTTGGCCCTCCCTTAAAAATCTTCCTCCTAAACTGCCACTCTCTTCCTAGGCACTCAGTTGAACTTGCACTCCTACTAGATGACCTCAAACCAGATGCTTTATTCCTGACGGAGACCTGGTTACAAGACGAAGTTGACCCAGTCATCACTCAAACCCTGCCACCTGGGTATCTAATACACAGAGTGGACCATAAGACTGGAAGAGGTGGGGGACTAGCTATAATATTTAAAGACAACTTCAGTTGCCGGTCTTCTACGGACGGGCTTCCAGACTGTGAAAGCAAGAATTTCTCCCTAGAATTTTCACCTACCAGCACCTTCTCCGGTTTACTGCTCTACCGACCCCCAGGACCCATAGGTCAATTTCTCAGTGCACTTCCTACACTTGTTGCCAACTTAGCACTAACCCCAGCTAACTTAACAATACTGGGGGATCCTAATATCCACTTGGATGACCACTCCAATCATCTGGCCAATGAGCTATCAACAAGCCTCTCTGCACTTCAAACTAATCAGAAAGGCTTTGCCCCCACGCATGTCAAAGGCCATCTCCTTGATCATGTGTTTAGTAATGAGCAGAACCTCTTGGTTGGCACTCCCATCCCCCTCCCTTGGACTGATCACTCGCTAATTCCCCTGATCTGGGAGACTTTGGCTCCCACTCCTCCCCAGAGCCCTACTTTGACACTAGAAAGGAAATTGTTGAATCTCTCCATCAGCCAATGGACTCTTGATGCCACCAGCCCTCATAGTGATCCTAACCCTGAGATGGCAAATAATAATTTCAATCTAGGGATCCAAAGCTCATTGGATACTATACTTCCCAAAAAACCTTCTCACAAGAGATTCAAACAAAAATCTGCACCATGGTTTTCCCCTAAATTAAGGGAGCTTAAGCAAACCTGCAGAAAATTTGAAAGGAGATGGAGACAGAATTTTGACGAGGAGGGGAAAATGATTACAGAGAGGCAATTAGGAGCTATAAGGCAGAAATCAAAACCGCCCAAACCACCTTCTATGAGGAGAGGATCAATGCAGCTGACAACTCACCTAAAGAGATCTTTCGTATCGCGAATCCCTCTCCACCATGCCACATAAACCTCCCAAAACGGAGGAAGCCCCAGATCATTGGTAACAACCTGGCAGAATACTTTCATCAAAAAATTCATCTGATATGCCTGCCTTTTCCTCTCCATCAGACTGAGTCTACAGCTCTCAGCACCAGACGTTTGCACCCCGAAATACAGTGGTCTCTAGGAGAGTTTCCTCTGTTAGACGCTGATTCCCTGGATACACTTATTTCTAGGGTAACCTTGGGCTCTCCCATGCACCCCTCTCCTTCGCAGTATCTCTCACTAGTCACTAATGCTATTCGCCCAGTCATCTTAGATGCTTTAAACTCCTCCATTGACTCTGACACGGTACCCTTGGCATGGAGATGTGCTCAGGTTAGAGCCCTTCTGAAAAATCCCAATTTAGATCACTCCAACATGGCCAACTACAGACCCATCTCTCTCCTTCCCTGGCTGAGCAAGTTGATTGAGAGACACATAAATTCCACGCTGGTACAGTACTTGGAATCCAACAACCTGCTCCATGTCTCTCAAACAGGATTCCGTCCTCAGCTCTGGACAGAGACGGCCCTTCTGGCTGTAACAGAGGAGGCAAGGAGACTTCTGGACCAGGGAGGCTCAGCAGCAATCATCCTTCTAGATGTCAGTGCCGCCTTCGACACTGGCAAACATCCTGCATAACATCCTGCTTGAGCGTCTAAAAGATCTTGGAGTGACAAACTTGGCACTTACCTGGTTCCAGTCCTTTCTAAAGGATCGGTTCTTTCAAGTCTTTGAGAAAACTACCACATCAAACTGGTGGCCTCTTAGCTGTGGGGTTCCCCAGGGTTCCTCCGTGAGCCCCACACTTTTTAACACCCATAGGGCTCCATTGGAAGAGATGTTCCTTCCATTCGGCATAAATATCATCACCTACGCAGATGATACTTAATTGGTTGTGGCATTAAACCACCCTGAGGGATCATCTTGCGCTCTAGGGGCCTCATTTATGACTTTTTGCCGTAGGGAAGCGCAGCAGGCCTTCCTGCTGCGCTTCCCTACGGCAAAAGAAAAGGGCAGAAATGCGCCGTATCTATAAGATACGGCGCATTCCTGTCCTTTTTCCCTGCGCCGGCGCACAATGGGCTGCCTGCGCCAGCGCAGGCACCCTTGCACAATGGTGCAAGGGTGCCTGTGTTGCGGGGAAGATTATTTTTGTACAGGAAGGGAAACCTTTCTGTACAAAAATAATCACAAGAGGCTTTTCCTCTTTCTATGTGTGCTGCAGAATGCAGCACACATAGAAAAAGGAAATACGAGGAGAAAGAAAGACATTTCTTCCTGTTGCGCCTCACTTACGCCTCCCCGGGGGAGGCGTAAGCTTTTGGCACTGCTTCAGAGTTACGAATTCTGGTAAATCTGGGGCAGTGTCAAAAGGCCATGGATGTTGCTGGGAACGCCCCCAGCAACACCCATTGCACGCCCCTTTGACGCAGAACACTGCGTTAAAGGGACTGATATTTATCAGGCAGCAGTACGCCACAAAAACTGGCGTACTGCTGCCTGATAAATACCACGCAGGCTTCTGCGCAACGGAACTTCATGAAAAGTGAAGTTCCGATGGCGCATGGGGCCTCATAAATGAGGCCCTAGGTACTTGCCTAGAGGCGGTAGCCGAATGGATGGAACTCTCCCACCTCAAGCAAAATGGGGACAAGACCGAATTGATGTTTCTGGGCAAACCTCCATCACCCTCCTCGGCACTTTTATGGCCGACCTGTCTTGGTCCCATTCCAACCCTAAAGCAGTAGATTAAGAGCTTGGGCTTGTCACCTCATCCTAGTTTTCCGTGGGTGTCTTGTATAGGTTTGACAGGTTTCCCCGGGTGCCGGTTGAGCTATGGCCCAAAATCCACATAAAGGCATATTGCAGAAAAGGGTCAGTTTTCAGTGGAAAAATGGGATGTGTCTATGTTGCCTTTTGGGCCGTTTCCTGTCGGGGGCACTAGGCCTACCCACACAAGTGAGGTACCATTTTTATAAGAAGACTTAGGGGGACACAGAATGGTAGGACAAGGGTTATTACCAATTGACTTTCTATGTATTTCTGTCTTCCAAACATAACACAATGCGTAAAAAAGTAGTCACTTTGAAAAATGCCCTCTAATTCACATGCAAGTATGGGTAATCACAAATTCAGAGATGTGCAAATAACCACAGCTTCTAAACTCCATGTTTGTTCCCATTTCGGAAATGCATAGGTTTCCTTAATAACCTATTTTTGACTCATTATATTTTACCAATTGAATTGCTGTATACCAGGTACACAATGAAAAACCTTTGCAAGGTGCAGCTCAGTTATTGGCTTTGGGTACTTTGGGTTCTTGCTGAACCTACTAGCTCTACATATCCCCGCAACCAAAAGGGTCCAATGGATATAACTGTATATTGCTTTAAAAAATATGCCATAGTTAGAAGAAGTTAAAGGTGAAAATGTAGGCATAAATTGCTGTTTTTTTCAACTCAATTTCAATATTTGTTTATTTCAACTGTTACATTCGGTAGGAAAACCTTGCATGATCTACACAAATGACCCCTTGCTGAATTTACAAGTTTGCCTAATTTCCAGAAATGTATAGCTTTACAGGATACATTTTTGGTTTGACACCCATTTCTACCACTAACTGGAAGGAGGTTGAAAGCATAAAAAATAGGAAAAATAGGCTATGTCCCAGTAAAATGTCAAAACTGTTTAAAAATGTTGCTTTTCTGACAAAAGTCTGCCTGTTCCTGAAAGCTGGGAAGATGGTGACTTTAGTCCCAGAAACTCTTTGTTGATAGAATTTACAGGGAATAAAAAAATGCTTTCTTCTGCATTACTTTTTCTAACCAAAAAAACAAAATGTAGCTGTATTTCGGCTAATTTCTTGGTCCCCTCCAGGGGAATTCACATACCCTGGGACGCAAATCTATTGTGGATACATTATGTTGACAAAAAGGTATGAGGGCCTCAGTTGGTACTACCCTAAATAGTGAAAAAAAAAGACATGGGGGAAAGCTGCCACCACAGGGGAGGTCCTAATCACAAGATCCCGGTGCCATGAGGGGAACGGCGGAAAACTTCACTTTGCCAGCAACCCGACCGTCGTGAGGGCAAGGGACTACATCCCCCAGGTGCCCCGGCGGTCGGGTGACGTCAGCGGAGCGCCCGGAGGCGCGGGAACAAAGGCGGGAGAGCCGAGCGCTGTTGTGCGCGCTCTGGGGGAAAGCTGCCACCACAGGGGAGGTCCTAATCACAAGATCCCGGTGCCGTGAGGGGAACGGCGGAAAACTTCACTTTGCCAGCAACCCGACCGTCGTGAGGGCAAGGGACTACATCCCCCAGGTGCCCCGGCGGTCGGGTGACGTCAGCGGAGCGCCCGGAGGCGCGGGAACAAAGGCGGGAGAGCCGAGCGCTGTTGTGCGCGCTCTGGGGGAAAGCTGCCACCACAGGGGAGGTCCTAATCACAAGATCCCGGTGCCGTGAGGGGAACGGCGGAAAACTTCACTTTGCCAGCAACCCGACCGTCGTGAGGGCAAGGGACTACATCCCCCAGGTGCCCCGGCGGTCGGGTGACGTCAGCGGAGCGCCCGGAGGCGCGGGAACAAAGGCGGGAGAACCTCTCACACCGCGAGTCGCGCGCGGGAGCGCCGGGCTAAGCCCGGGCAAAGGGCGGGCCCTCTGTGGCCCTCAGAGGACCGACCAGGACGGGACTGGCCACCCCCCTTGTAACTACTGCTAAAGGAGGTATCGTGTCCACACTTCATTTAAACATTTAATTGTAACATTATCATTTCCACTGTGATCATGCCCTGTAAGGGAGGAATTAGTCCAGCTGCACAGGGGGGTCATGCGGTGCAAATGCACCAAACGCTTACCACAAGCTCCCGGTCTACTGTGCATGTTACAGACATAATCTGCCCCTGTTACTCCCCATCTAGTACACTATCTCCTCCACTAAACTCCCCAAGAACGCAGAACCTGTCCCCGTGGGGTGAGCTAAACAGATTATGCAAAACTAAATATGTCAGTGTGGACTCACCCTTCTTCGCCAAAGGCATCCGCACTACAAATACTAAAGGCAGTATACAGGGAACCCCCTCTTCATTGAATAAAGTCAACACACAAGCCTCTGTACTTTCATGGTTACTACCCGTCAATAGAGAGCATGATGAGGACTATGCCGAAAGGTCTCAATGCAATTCCCATATACCAACTGTTACCCCCATAATGCCCGTCCATAATCTCCCTACCACCATGGAGACTGATGTCAAACTGGTTGAACCGATATCTTATTCCCAGACCTTTCTTCTGACTCAGATTGAACAACTTGTCAAAAATACCATTTCCCCACTAACAGAAAAAATCAACGCCATAGGGGAAAGGCTCTTGGGTCTCGAGAACAAAATCACGACCATCCTGAAACGCATTGATAATCCTGTAACATCGAACCGACCCCAGCCAACCACCACTCTGCCACCAGCTAATCTATCTGCCATCCTTAAAAGCAAGCAAGTCATTCCACAATCTCCTATAATTCCAAGTTCAACTACTTTCAAAGCTCCCTGCAAACCTGCGATATCAAGGCCTTCAGAGGCCAAGACAGTACGCAATGCACCATACATTCACCTCCGCCACAAGCAGCGCCATATGTGTCCATCCTCACAGGAGTGCCACCACTTGCGTTGGGAAAAGCTGAAAGTCAGCGGGACCTAATGAACAAAGTTATATTCTGGATGGGAAGGAACAGACCCCTACCACCGGACAAAGATGGCGGAATCCTGAGCGTGAGAAGGGTGGGCTGGTTGGGCTTACTACCAAAAAACATTTCAGGGGACTTGGTACTGGTTCGATTCAGGAATCGGAACATCGCATCATATTTAAGATCTTGTCCAGCCCAAGAAGGGGATGGCCCAATACAGACTTGGGACTTACATGATTTCTATCCCTGTATGCCAAACATCCCCCGATTAGGAACAACAATAGCTTACCACCATCCGCTGGGTGGGGGAGTCCAGGTACCCAGTGGTATTAGTTTCTCTGTTGCCAACAGATTTGTATCATTGCACAATTGCCGCAACTTTTGAGCTCACCTACTTTAAAGGACAAATCCGTGTATCTTCATTCAAGATAGGGATATACCCCTTGAAAATATGTCTCACCGCCGAATCCAGAGGCGGGGGTTATGTCTTTTGAATGTGAAGTTATGTTTTTTGTTGAATGTATATATTTATTTTTAATTACTGTTATTTTTTGTATGCTTTTATGATTTTAAAAAACAAAATTGAATAAAGCTTTATTCATTCATTCATTCAGACATGGTGTAGGATAAATTCAATGAAGGCTGAAGTAGTTTATGTAGGATTTTAATGCAGCACAATATACAAGTCCAGGCAGAGCAGTGGCAAGAGTTCAACTGAATCAATTAGTACTGTACATAGCCTAACTAACTCCACTGGTATGTGGAACCTGTTTAAGTAATAACATGTCTCATGCCATGGCTCACGCAGGAGCTCATGCAGGTGCATGCGACAGGTTTGATACTTAAAGAGAAACACACACATATAATAAATGAGAATGTAACACATCTCCCTTTTTAACGAAATAGAAATAAATGGGATAAAAAGAAGCATGGATAAACAACATATACAGATAACGTAGATACAAATGTAATGCATACATTTAAACAGCTGTTAGTTACATATCATTTGTAAACCTTGGAGGAACTTTAATAACTCTTTTAGCGACCTTGAGTCTATGCGCAATGGAATCATTTGGGACATTTCGTACATATCTTCCTTCTACCTCTCTGTCCACATCATGAGGTTGATGGCATTTCGCCAATCTACAAAAATTCCATATTCTACCATCTTGTGTCATGGCACTGTTATCAAACACTTTTTTTAATTGTATAGGCTCACTGTACCTATCAAAACCTTTTCTCATCAACCCAGGTTTTAGAACTCTAACCCAATCTCCTATATGGAAAATTTGTGTCTTGACCTTCCATTTATTGTCATACCACCTCTTGGTTTTGAGTTGTTTATTTTCAACACATTTAACCACATCATCCACACACACTCTATCACCTGTAAAGTGAGAGGACTTTACTTTTAACCACCATGGTAAAACTTTAGACGCAGGATTTCTTCCTTTGAACAACTTGAAAGGACTTACTTGGGTAGTTGAATGTGGCGTAATACGATAATTCCATAACCGTTCTCTCAACGCACTTACCCAACTCCCACCGTATTTAACTGAGTCCACAATTAAGTTTTTCAGCACTCGATTGAATCTCTCCACCTGTCCATTCTCGTTAGGTTCATACACAGAAGTAAGCCTGTGAACAATATTGCATTCTTTAAGAAAATCTTTCATCTCTACCGAGGTCAACTGCACTCCATTATCAGTTACTAGACACAATGGACAACCTTCTCTTGAAAATATGTCCTTGAAAAAATGTATAACAGCCTCAGTGGTAGCTTTAGAAACAAACTTGACTTCAGGCCACTTGGAGTGGTAATCGATAATAACCAAAGCATAGCGTGATGCCTCAGGCAACATGTGAAAGGGACCTGATATGTCAAACGCTATCTTCTCCCAAGGTTGAGATGGCCATTTCACTACTTTCAAAGGTGGAGTGTAAACTTTAAGCATTCTCTCACTCGAACAACACTCTGTACATTCTCTAACAGTTTTATCGATGAACCTATCAACACCTGGTCACCAAAAATAGTCTCTAACCAATCTTTTCATTGAAGAAATACCAGGATGAGTTCTATGTGCAATGTTCAAGATAACCTCATACATGCCCTCAGGAGGGATACATTTTCCAGACTTGAAGATAAAACCACTATCCAACTCTAATTCTTCTTGAATATTGTAAAAGGGAAGCATTTCAGGACTTATTCTATCCTTCCTGGGCCAACCTTTATCAACTAATTCTCTCACCATTTTCCAACAATCATCTTTCTGTACACATTCTTCCCAAAATGATTCAGAAATCTCTCGAAATTTTTCACTAACAACATCTCTAATAGTTAAAACAAAATCCAAATCACACACTGCACTGACTTCATCTTGTTTACAAGGTAACCTCGATAAACAATCCGCTGTGACATTTTTCTTCCCAGGCACGTACGTTGTAACAAAATTGTACTCTTGTAGTTTAGATGTTAACCTTGCAATTCTAGCTGTAGAATTCCATCCTCCCCCTACCGACAAAATGTTTACCAGAGGTTTATGGTCAGTCCTAAGCGTAAACTGGGAACCCCACACATATAACCTAAAATGCTCTATTGCCCAAACACAAGCAAGCAGCTCTCTTTCGATGACAGCGTATTTCCGTTCACATTCACTAAGAGTCCTTGAAGCAAAAGCAACATTCCACTCATCATTTAACTTCTCTTTGAGAAAGAACACTACCTAAACCGTAGAGACTAGCATCAACTGTTATTATACACTCTTTGTTTATGCGAAATGGCTTAAGTGTGGGAGAATTTACAATGTCATGTTTGATCTCCTCAAAAGCACGTTGTTGCACATCTAACCACTCATACTTCTCACCCTGCCTAAGTAATTTTCTTAATGGCTCCATCTTAGTAGCAAAATTGGTAACAAACTTACTATAATATTCACATAGGCCAGCAAACGATATCAACTGGTCTTAGTTTTCAAGTGCTGGGGCTTTAATGATAGCTTCAACATTCGACTTCACCAGAAAGGGTATGTCCTAGATACTCCACTGATTCTTTGAAGAGATTACACTTGTGTGCTTTTAGAGTTAATCCGCTTTGTTCTAACCTAGTACATACAATGTGTAAGTGTTGCTCATGCTCAACTATATTTTTTGAGAACACTAAAATGTCATCCTGGAAACATTTGACAAAACTGTCAACATCTCTGAAAATTTGAAACATAACTCTCTGAAAAACAGAGGCAGCGGAAGCGAGTCCGAATGGCATACGTTTATATTGAAATAAACCTTGTGGAGTTATAAACTCTGTGAGTTTCCTGGAATCTTCTGTCAACCTGATCTGATGGTATGCAGATCGAAGATCTAGAGTTGAGAAAATGTGTGCACCATCAAATAGAGAGACCAATTCGTTAATATTCGGTAAAGGATGACAATCAATGACAATGTTAGTGTTCAAAGCTCTTAAATCCACACACACTCTCAACTTCTGATCAGGTTTTCTCACCAAAACTATGAGAGAAACCCATTTGAGGACTCAATTGGCTCTATGATATCATCTTTTAAAAGTTCATCCAACATACCTTTAAGTTCCTCTCTAATGTTAATAGGAACACCTCTAAGCTTCTGCACTACAGGTGTGTGGTTATCTTTTAAAACAATTGTGTGTGAGAAATGTTTTAATGCGCCTAATTTATCACAAAATACTCCTTTAAAATGATTAATTAACTTGCATGCCTTTTCCGAATTACCTGAGTTACATTCAGCAATGTTTCCAACAAATGAAGTTGATTCCATTAAATTTTCATCACATAAGGAAACTTGTTCCTTTGCGCGAGGATTTAAGGTAATACCCAATTTCCATTGGTCTAGCCATCCTAAAACATTCACACCCTTTTGTGAAATATATAATTTTATGTTAGTTTTTCTGTGTCTGAAATGCAAAATAATGTGGAAAAAACCAATGAAATCAATTCTATTACCACTGAAACTTTTAGCATCAATATCAGGCTGTTTGAGATCTAACATAGAAAGACTATTAGAAAAAGTTACATTAAAATAGTCAAGAGAAATGATGGTCCATGGTGAACCTGAGTCCACCATTCAACATAAATCAATTTCAAGAACTTGAAAAACACATTTTGGGGATGTGAGCACTAAATTTGCATGGTCATTAATAATTGATACTACAAAACCTTCTCCCTCCCCAACGTCAATATCAGAGAAAGTATTTACATTTTCTTCAGACATGGATGCAACTGCACCTCTACTTTGTGAAAAGGGACGTTTATCTCTAGACATGTTACTAAAGTGTCCAATTCTACCACAGTTTTTGCATTCTTTTTTTAACGCCGGACAACCAGGAAAAGATGCATAGTGTGATTTATTACCACACCTAAAGCACATAGATTGAAAATTAGAACGTTGTTGTTGGAAATATCTTGGGCCACTAAAATTAGACTTTGATGAGTAATTTGTTGAAAGTTTCTTAGCATCAAACTTGTTCTTAAGTACACAAACTTCCTCTCCTTGAGCTTTTTTTACAGAATCTTTTCTGACAGTGTACATCCACAAATCTGACTGTTTTTGAGCCTTAGCAGTAGCAATAGTCTCATTAAGATTTGGATTTCCCATGACCCATAATTTATCCTGAATCTTTTTGCACTTTACATGGACAATGATTTGATCACGTATCATTTCATCAGAAATAGTTCCAAAGTTACAGTGAACACTAAGTGATCTGAGAGCAATTTGTAGGATAAATTCAATGAAGGCTGAAGTAGTTTATGTAGGATTTTAATGCAGCATGATATACAAGTCCAGGCAGAGCAGTGGCAAGAGTTCAACTGAATCAATTAGCACTGTACATAGCCTAACTAACTCCACTGGAATGTGGAACCTGTTTAAGTAATAACATGTCTCATGCCATGGCTCACGCAGGAGCTCATGCAGGTGCATGCGACAGGTTTGATACTTAAAGAGAAACACACACATATAATAAATGAGAATGTAACACATGGCTTGTGGGGGCTTACAGCTAAGGGGTTAATGAAAACAGACTGCATTTAAAAAAAAAGTTTAGTTTATTAAAAGGCGTTCACAGACATGGTAGTCTGCTGATTCTACCACACCACTTCCCCTATGCTTACCGCCTATTGTAGTGAGTTGTAATTTGCAACCTATCTCATTATTATTTATGAGATAGGTTGGACTGCAACCCACTCCGAATGGGCATTTAAATACAAAGTGAAAGGGACAAACAAAAGAGAGCTCTTATGACAATCACACATCCAGTAATGTAGGTTATGGAAGAAATACAATATTTGAGTGTGGCATCCTGTAAGAAAATCTCCTGACAATTGTGTATGTCACACTGTAGTAAAAGTGGGAGTAGGCTAGTTTAGGAAAACATTAGTGCGTGTTTGTCGGTAAATGAACCACTGTACCAACAGTGGTGGTATGAACGTGGTGTGCTCGGTGGCCCGACCGCCATATTACGATTTGGGTAGATTGCGTTTCTGAAGACTGCAGCTGAACTGCCGACTCAGCCAGCACACCGTCAGCCATCAGGCTCACGGTTGCGGAATGGTAGCTGGTACTGAGGAGCTCCACTGCCTTCCGTATTATGAGTTGGCTTTCTGATGAGCCGACCGCCAGCTTCAAGTCAGCTGTGACGAAGGATATGGGGTACATACTCACCTCTTTCTTGTTTTTTCAGCCAATCTATCTATCTATCTATCTATCTATCTATCTATCTATCTATCTATCTATCTATCTATCTATCTATCTATCTATCTATCTATCTATCTATCTATCTATCTATCTATCTATCTATCTATCTATCTATCTATCTATCTATCTATCTATCTATCTATCTATCTATCTATCTATCTATCTATCTATCTATCCGTCCAGCCATCCATCCATCCATCCATCCATCCATCCATCCATCCATCCATCTATCTATCCATCCATCTATCTATGCGGCAGAAACCTGATCAGAGGTAGTGCTGCTAGCTGTGAAAGACGTTTTATCTGTTGCTCAATCTTTTTAGCCTGTTTTAACAAAAATATGTACTGTTCTGCTTTGCACTTTCCTATGCCCATATTTTGAAATTGCATTTTGCACAGTCTTACACGCATCTGACTGCTGCCACGTCCCAGTCAGACTCGGCAAGTGCTGTTGAGTGGAGGGCGTTCTCGGGAGTTACTTTCAGGGTCGGACACTTCCGGATGCAGTTAGCGCACTAGTCTTCGCGCTGCACTGCTACTTAACCGGATGCCCAAACGCAAACGCAGTGGAGGCGTGCAGTGGGTGCACCAAAGGCAAGCCCGCTCGAGCCTGGCCACGCCCAGCTGGGACCAGGGGACACGACCCCTGGCAGTTTCCAAAATATTCTCATTTATAGTGCTCAGTCATTGACTGATCTGAGAGGGGCCACTGGCATCAACTGTCTATCCTCAATGAACATTGCTACCAGCCCCTCCTGCTGCTCCTACTGTAACTTTAAGTTTCAACCCCACAGCAAGGAAGCACCTTCACTTGGCCCTCCCTTAAAACTCTTCCTCCTAAACTGCCACTCTCTTCCTTGGCACTCAGTTGAACTTGCACTCCTACTAGATGACCTCAAACCAGATGCTTTATTCCTGACGTAGACCTGGTTACAAGACGAAGTTGACCCAGTCATCACTCAAACCCTGCCACCTGGGTATCTAATACACAGAGTGGACCATAAGACTGGAAGAGGTGGGGGACTAGCTATAATATTTAAAGACAACTTCAGTTGCCGGTCTTCTACGGACGGGCTTCCAGACTGTGAAAGCATGAATTTCTCCCTAGAATTTTCACCTACCAGCACCTTCTCCGGTTTACTGCTCTACCGACCCCCAGGACCCATAGGTCAATTTCTCAGTGCACTTCCTACACTTGTTGCCAACTTAGCACTAACCCCAGCTAACTTAACAATACTGGGGGATCCTAATATCCACTTGGATGACCCCTCCAATCATCGGGCCAATGAGCTATCAACAAGCCTCTCTGCACTTCAAACTAATCAGAAAGGCTTTGCCCCCACGCATGTCAAAGGCCATCTCCTTGATCATGTGTTTAGTAATGAGCAGAACCTCTTGGTTGGCACTCCCATCTCCCTCCCTTGGACTGATCACTCGCTAATTCCCCTGGTCTGGGAGACTTTGGCTCCCACTCCTCCCCAGAGCCCTACTTTGACACTAGAAAGGAAATTGTTGAATCTCTCCATCAGCCAATGGACTCTTGATGCCACCAGCCCTCATAGTGATCCTAACCCTGAGATGGCAAATAATAATTTCAATCTAGGGATCCAAAGCTCATTGGATACTATACTTCCCAAAAAACCTTCTCACAAGAGATTCAAACAAAAATCTGCACCATGGTTTTCCCCTAAATTAAGGGAGCTTAAGCAAACCTGCAGAAAATTTGAAAGGAGATGGAGACAGAATTTTGAAGAGGAGGGGAAAATGATTACAGAGAGGCAATTAGGAGCTATAAGGCAGAAATCAAAACCGCCCAAACCACCTTCTATGAGGAGAGGATCAATGCAGCTGACAACTCACCTAAAGAGATCTTTCGTATCGCGAATCCCTCTCCACCATGCCACATAAACCTCCCAAAACGGAGGAAGCCCCAGATCGTTGTAACAACCTGTCAGAATACTTTCATCAAAAAATTCATTTGATATGCCTGCCTTTTCCTCTCCATCAGACTGAGTCTACAGCTCTCAGCGCCAGACGTTTGATTCCCCAACTACAGTGGTCTCTAGGAGAGTTTCCTCTGTTAGACGCTGATTCCCTGGATACACTTATTTCTAGGGTAACCTTGGGCTCTCCCATGCACCCCTCTCCTTCGCAGTATCTCTCACTAGTCACTAATGCTATTCGTCCAGTCATCTTAGATGCTTTAAACTCCTCCATTGACTCTGACACGGTACCCTTGGCATGGAGATGTGCTCAGGTTAGAGCCCTTCTGAAAAATCCCAATTTAGATCAATCCAACATGGCCAACTACTGACCCATCTCTCTCCTTCCCTTGCTGAGCAAGTTGATTGAGAGACACATAAATTCCACGCTGGTACAGTACTTGGAATCCAACAACCTGCTCCATGTCTCTCAAACAGGATTCCGTCCTCAGCTCTGGACAGAGACGGCCCTTCTGGCTGTAACAGAGGAGGCAAGGAGACTTCTGGACCAGGGAGGCTCAGCAGCAATCATCCTTCTAGATGTCAGTGCCGCCTTCGACACTGTCAAACATCCTGCATAACATCCTGCTTGAACCTCTAAAAGATCTTGGAGTGACAAACTTGGCACTTACCTGGTTCCAGTCCTTCCTAAAGGATCGGTTCTTTCAAGTCTTTGCGAAAACTACCACATCAAACTGGTGGCCTCTTAGCTATGGGGTTCCCCAGCGTTCCTCCGTGAGCCCCACACTTTTTAACACCCATAGGGCTCCATTGGAAGAGATGTTCCTTCCATTCGGCATAAATATCATCACCTACGCAGATGATACTTAATTGGTTGTGGCATTAAACCACCCTGAGGGATCATCTTGCGCTCTAGGTACTTGCCTAGAGGCGGTAGCCGAATGGATGGAACTCTCCCACCTCAAGCAAAATGGGGACAAGACCGAATTGATGTTTCTGGGCAAACCTCCATCACCCTCCTCTGCACTTATATGGCCGACCTGTCTTGGCTCCATTCCAACCCTAAAGCAGCAGATTAAGAGCTTGGGCATGTGGCGTGACAGCTCCCTCTGTTTTAATCATCAAGCCAATAAGCTCTCTGCTACGTGTTTTGGCCTAATGAGAATTCTAAGAAAGATCCTTCCGCTGCTCCCTTTCCAGGCGAGGAGGATTATGGTGCAAGCCCTCGTATTGTCCCGCCTGGATTATGGGAATGCATTGTATCTGGAAGCCCCTCAGTCCACAACCCAGAAATTACAAGTGATCCAGAATTGTGAGGCTTGCCAACTTCTCCAGATTCCTCAGAGACAATCAGCGAAACCTGCACTGAGAAATCTTCACTGGCTCCCAATTCAGGCTAGAATACATTTCAAGGCCATGTGCCTGGCCCATAGAGCTATGTGGAAATCAGGCCCAGCCATCATCCAGTCTCTGGTCACCCCTATCAACCCCCCCAGGAGTCTTCGTTCTAGCTCCCCTTTTCTTGCCACCCCAAGGAAAGTACGAAGATCCAGATGGGGTGGATGCTCTTTCTCACTGAATGACTCCAATCTTTGGAAATCTCTCCCTGCAAACCTCCGAGGGGAACCAAACCACCTGGCCTTCCATAAACTTCTCAAAACCCATCTTTTCAGTACTTCATATTAGCATATCATGCCTATCTTTCTGTTTGCTCCACAAGCGCTAGGAGGCCTCAGGGTAGCTGCGAGCTATAGAAATCAAATTTCTTTCTATCTATCTATCTATCTATCTATCTATCTATCTATCTATCTATCTATCTATCTATCTATCTATCTATCTATCTATCTATCTATGTATGGTATAATGTTGATAGGTAATGCCATGCATATCGCACAAATGATTGAGATTATGCAGCCTGTAGGTTTTTGCACTGAGAAGGACAGTAATACCTTTATTGCGCCATTTTGGATCACCTTGTGCCAAAGCAAAGCCTTAGTAAAACTCTTCTTTCACTAACACTAGTTCTTGAACTTTTGAAACAGGAGTGTACCTTGCCAAGCATGAGTATCTCTCTTACAACAGATGTGAGTCAACGCTAAGTCAGAAAATATCCTATGTGATTCCGGTTCAACGTCCTTTAGTATATTTGAAGAGTTGAAATATAGGAAAGATCACCCTTGTCAGAAAGTTTTTAACCATTAGTGGGATATGCAATGCATTACCTATCAACATGCTACCATACCTGCCTAAAATATAACCATCTAAGGAGGGCTATACAATGACTTGACACTGCCACACTTTAAATAAAGAAAAGACAAACCTTCTTAAGCCTTGTACCTAGGATCTGCCAATGAAGTTCTGTCTGTTTTTGCGATGTGGCCACACTTCTATTGTCCTTTAATGATTCAGACAAGACATCCTTCAGTGGTGCCAGTTCAGAATGAGGGATTCCAGTGAGCTGGGATTACCACAATGCAGAGGTAAGGACTACTGTGAATGCTAAGGTTTGTATGGTGTCTCCAAAGTTCAAGTCAAGGTGAAAATGTTTCTTTTGAAAGGAAGGATAACTGGCATTAAGCTTCTTTGTTTTGGTGATGTTGTGTCTGAAGAAGTGGTTGCTGTCAGTAAGTAATCCAAATGTTTTTGTGGTTTTAGACACGTTAGGAAGTGAACCTGCCCAGTTTCATGTTATTAGCCAGGTCTAGAGCTGGCCCTATTTAGAGCTTATAGTGATGAGGATGAAATCAATCTTGGTGGGTGTAGGAAAGTAGGATCTGCTTTCATTGTTACCCCCACTTTTTGTCAATGCCATTCTATTTTTTAACTAGTCTGACTGGGATTCTGCTAATCAGGACCCCAGTCTCTGTGCTTCCTCCCCAAATTGGACCATGGTGAGTACTTAGCTACTACCCCCCAGATTGGCTGCAGGTGTACCATTGTAAGTCCCTACTATATGGTACAAAGGTACCCAGGACATAGGTACACCAGGGGTCCCCCGTGGGCTGAACCATGTACTATGCCACCCATGGGAGACCACTCAACTTGCGACTAGCACCACTTATGACAGATATACGCTTTCTTATATCTGAGGTCACTACACTTAAAACCTATAAGTCACCCCTACACAAGGCCTATCAACTCTGAAGAAAGGGTGCTTTTTGATCAGTGTGAGGATGCCCCTGCTTGAGCATGACACCCCTACAAACACTGGAGTCCATTCTCTAGGCATTCCAAGTGCATCACCTATTACGATACATAGAGTGGTCATGCATCATTACACAATGGCTAACTCTAAACTGACTGTAACAAACCCTCGCATTTTTGGAATAAGACATATTGGAATCACACCTCCTACACCGTACCCCAACACTGTAAAAGATGTTGGAGGTGTGATTCCATGCACTGTAGGGCTCCTCTGAGAAGCCCTCCATGCTCCCCGTGGTAGTCTTCCAAAGTCCAGAGTCTGACAGCAGGCTATGGCTACTGCCGACCACAGACACGATTCAGCCCCTCTGCTGCTGAGCCAAGCTCAAGCAGATGAAGGTAGGACATTGGTTTTCTGTCACAGGGAGGTGTGACCACCTCACAGACAGGACTTAGTGTATTGGGCCAGGGTGGGGGTGCTTGCCTGCACCACTAGACTGCTTTGAAGGGCACATTTGGTGCCCTCCTTGCATACTCCAGTTGGAACTAGTTCTGGGAGCTGTTGGCTCGCACTCTGGCATCAAACTAGACAAAGGACATGGGAGTACACTCCCCACTGTCCAGCCCCTCATCTGGGAGTGAACCCTTAATCGTCCCAACCCTTTCTATAGGGTACTTTAGGGGTTATTCTCTATATTCATTGTGGGACAAGATACAGATCCGGAACCACATCATCTTCAACCTTCTGGGCACTTTGGACTTTGTTGGACTTTGCTTTGGGAACTGAGAATGCACCGTGAAGACTGCTGCTAACTCCTGATACCAAATGCAGGTGCGCCTCGCTGTTACGTGGACACAATGTGGACCAGTGGGTAGTGTGTCCAGATGTCCGGCATGAGGTGCACTTGATCAGTATGTGTACTGTGTGTGCTGTGTCCTGACTGGCTGCATGTTCCTAACTCCATGTAGCATCTGATTTTTTTTTTGTAAATTTTTATTTGTATTTTGCAAAGTTGAAAGTAGAAAAAGAGAGGAGTAGAAAAAAGGGACAAGAAGAAGGAGAAGGAGAAAAAAGGAACAGGTGACATTCTGCCATATACCCCACACAGGGGGTGCTGAAGAACATTATTGCAAAAGAGATAAAAGGAAACCCAAAAAGTACATCAAAAGGGACGGCAGCGAGCAGAGTCAATAGGAGTGCTAATGATATGGAACTCCAGTCTACATTGTCCGAAGTGCGCACCCATGTCCCAGCGGCTAGTGCAAAGTTCTCAGAAGAAGAAGGGTGTTCCAATCTCGATCATAATCATAGAGGAAAATAGGGCCAGGCCGTTCGCCTGTAAAGGCGCATCGGGTCGCAAATAAAAGAAGAACAACAACCCCAACCAACACCCTACCCCCCCTTCTTCCCCCCCCCCCACCCCCCCCCCCCCAGTGGTGGCGACCATCACGCATTCAGAACAGCATCATACACACAGGTGATTAAATTTGAAAGAGGTGAAGCGCACGTAGCGCCGAAGGGCAAACTGCTGAAGGCAAACCAAGTGACAAAAACCTCACCAAGGGGCCCCAATTGCACATGACATTTTTAAAGTTCCCCAGGAAGATATCTGAAAGTCGCTCCATACTCAGTAGTCGCCATAGCCGTGCATGCCATAAAGAAATGGCAGGAGCAGTCGGGCTTTTCCAAGCGGCTGCCAAAGTCAGCTTGGCCGCCCCCAGACACAGCCACATAATGCGCTTATCAGCTCTAGTTTGGTGTTCAAGCTGCGGATCCCTGAGGCCCAACAAGACAAAGTCCATTGAGTCCGGGAGCGGGTATCCCAGCACATCTTTGATGTGGGAGAGGATCTCGGACCAAAATGGCCGGATGGTGGGGCAGTCCCACCAGATGTGGCTGAAGTCACCCAACATCCTGCAGCCTCGCCAACACCTATCTGAGGTAGTCGGGAATATTCGGTGCAACTTGGACGGCTACAAATACCAATCGAATAAAAGCTTCATATGAGCCTCTCTGAGATCAGTGGAGTGATTATGTGCCGTCACATCCCGCCATAAGCTCCTCCATTCGCTGTCGGAAATGTCCCTCCCAAGTGTACTCTCCCAGTGATCCATTTATCGAGGCCGAGGGGACATCGCGGTGTCTAATAGCATCCCATACAAAAAAGAAATCGCCCCCTTCATGGTGGATGTGCGAAGAATATAGGTTTCAAATTTCGTCAAAGGTCTAGTAGCTGCATCCACCACTCCAGGGGACATCGCCCAATGAAGGAGCTGAAGATGACGAAAGCGTTTGGTTGGCAGAACACCGTAGTCCCTCATACAATTATGGAAAGTAAGGGGTGCGGCACCGTGAAACAGGTGGGTGAGGGCCCTACAGCCACCCTCCCTCCAGACACCAAAGGGTCCCTCCGTCAACGCCGGAGGGAAAGCCGGGTTGAAATGGATAGGGGTGAACGGGGACGGGAACGTGGTCCACCGATCATCGCCACTGACCGTGTCCCAGACCTTTAACACCGTGCTGGTGGGGGTGCTAATGTACGCGTTTCTGGGCCGGTCCACCTTAGGTTTCCAAGCTAGATCCCAGATGGATCGCCCCGCAACGCTCTGATCCATATGGAGCCAGTGCTTCTCCGAAAGCTGCTGGGACCATTCCACCAGGACTCTCAATTGGGCAGCCTTATAATACAAGTGCATGTCCGGGAACCCCACCCCCCCCTCCATTCGTAGGCGTCGGAGAACCGCATACGAGAGTCGAGCCCGACCACCTTGCCAGACGTATTTCAACATCAAGGTCTTAAGCCGACGGAAGTAATCCACTCCTATCGGAATGGGTAGGGCTTGGAAGAGGTATAGGAATTTAGGCAGGAGGACCATTTTAAGCGCATGAATCCTACCCAACCACGAGATATATTTCGGTTTTCACCGGTCCAATTCCGCACGTATCGACGCCAGCATCGGAGGGAAGTTGGCCTGAAATAGTGCGCCTATGGTAGGGGTCAGCCGTACGCTCAGATATAACAGGGAGGTGGTTGACCACGAGAGTGGGGTAAGCGACCGGATCCGGTGCACCTCACCAGGCGGTAGGTTTAAGTTAAAAATGTACGATTTATTAAAGTTAATTTTGAACCCCGCCACCGTTTCAAACTCAGAGAGCACTGCATGGATATGGGGTAACGACAACGCCGGATCCCGAATTGACAATAGTACGTCATCAGCGAAGAGTGAAATCTTATGTTGCTCACCCATAAAGGGGAGGCCCAAGATCCGCTCGTTCTCCCGAATCGCTAATGCCAACGGTTCTATGCTAAGCGCAAAGAGAAGTGGCGAGAGCGGACAGCCCTGACGTGTTCCGCGGGAGTGGTGGAAACTCCCGGACCTGTGACCGTTAACCAGCACCCGAGAGGTGGGACTGTTGTAATTGGCCTCAAGCATTTTTATGAATCGGGGTGAGAACCCGAAGGCTACCAACGTGCGATGTAAAAAACCCCAATCAACGCGATCAAAGGCTTTTTCCGCGTCAAGCCCTACTAACACCGCCGGTATGTGAAACCGCTCAGCCTTCTCTATCAAATGGATTACGCGCCGCAAGTTGTCGTGAGTCTGTCGACCTTTTATAAACCCGGACTGGTCTGGGTGGATCAGAGCCGGCATCAAGTCCTGCAGCCTGCTAGCAAGAATAGACGAGTACAACTTAGCGTCCAGGTTAAGGAGCGCTATCGGGCGATAAGATGCGCAGTTGGTAAGATCCTTCCCTGGTTTGGGGATAATAGTGATCAGGGCCTCAGCCCTGGTGTCCGAGGTTCTACCCTCAGAAGCCATCGCGTTGAAAAGGGAAACCAGGTAGTCGCAGATGTCTGATGCGAATGTTTTGTAAAACAGGGCCGTGTAACCGTCAGGACCCGGGGCCTTGTGTAGTTTTAGAGCCTTAATGGCGTCCAGTACCTCCTCTCTAGAGATGGGGGAAGACAGCAACTCGTTCCATTCCCTGGAGACCTGTGGGATAGGAAGACCACCCAAAAACGCAGATTGGGCCTCTGGATCTAGTGCGTCGCTCGAGTAGAGATCCGCGTAGAAGCGACCAAAAATGGCCGCCTTGTCTACATCCTTATGTCGAATAGAACCTGTATGGTCCTGTATGCCCCCGATGTAATCCCTCTCGCGCTTATCTCGAAGCTGCCGGGCAAGGTGGCGCCCAACCTTATTCCCCTGGGAGTAGGAGACACGTCTGAGATGCAGGAGGGTAAATTCAGCCCGGTTGTTGTAGTGGGCTTTCAACTTCCCTCGTACCGCCGTAAGCGGGCGGAGGGTCACCCTAGAGGGGTTCGACTTGTGCGCCTGCTTCAGGATCGCAAGCTCCGACTCCAGAGCCTCCCTCTCCTTCCGCCGAAGTTTGTTAAGATTCGCGTTAAGGGCGAGGCACGTACCCCGTATTGAGGCCTTGCACGCATCCCATGTGGTATACACTGACGTGTCAGAAGATGGGTTAAGAGCAAAAAAGTCTCCTATGGCCTTTTGCAGCGCCTTACAGGACACCTCATCCCGTACCAACGCAGCCGGGAAGTACCACTTCCGCCAGCCGTCCCCCCCTACAGACCAATGCAACCCAAGCACCACTAAACTATAGTCCGACAATGAGAGCGGGAAGATATCAGCCATCCGAATATCTCCCCTGAGGGCCTGGCTAACAAAAATGTGATCTATGCGGGAGTATGAGCGATGGACGTGAGAAAAGAAAGTATAATCCTTGGCCTGAGCGTGTACGAAACGCCAGCTATCCACCAGTCCCAATTCGCCTACCTGACGTTGCGTTTCCTCCGAGAAGATACCAGTATCTGCCCTGCGTGCCCCCGAGCTATCTAAATCCCTGTCCCACACCATGTTGAAGTCCCCCAGCAGTATCAAGTGCCCATCCACAAAGTCCCCCATCTTATCCATCAAGCATTGCAAAAAAACATTTTGGCCCGCATTCGGAGCATAAACCACAACAAAGGTACACTGGCGGCCATATAATGACCCCTTCACCATTAGCCAACGGCCCTCCTTATCACCGCTCACACCCAGGGGTTGAAAGTGGAGAGAGGCCCGAAAGAGGAGGGCCACCCCTCTATGCTTCGTGGGCGCAGACGCCCTGTAGATAAGGGGGAAATTCCTATGACGGAGTCTCAGTTCATCTCTCCTAGCCAAGTGGGTCTCCTGGAGGGCAACTACATCTAGATGGTGGTCTGAGAGATACTTCCAGAGCTTCTGTCGTTTCTGCGGGGAATTGAGACCCTTCACGTTCCAGGTACCTATACTAACTGGCATGATGACGACATGAGACTCCGTTCTATGCATTTGCTAAGGCACCCAGAGTCCAACCCCCGACCCCCGCCATTCACCAGTCCACACCCCCCTGGATCAGGCCCCCCTCCCAACAATCCCCCCATATTCCGGGCCATCCCTCCCATTTCAGTGACTCCAGCGTACCCCATCGCCGAACCTCCCTGGCAGGGCGACATGTTAAGTTCTGTATACTGAAAGTAATTGTACAAAGATAGCAAGGGTGAAGCCCCAAGTACCTTCCGTTCATGGGGAACCGCATTCACCCCTCCCCAGTTTCCCAGAGAGGCCTCTCCCCTGCAAATCACAAGAAATGGAATGGTCACATTGTAGTGCAAGGTAAGAAGTGCAAAGAAGAACACCACTAGTGCCAACAACATCACATACACACCATCTTCGGTTGCCACCACACCCCCCCTCCCCACCAACCCCAACCCCAACAAACCCCCTGCAGTACCAACCCCCAGATTTCCCCCCTTCCCATCCCCCTCCAGCAACCCAAAAAACAAGAAGACAGAGCTCAAGGCACTAAACCTGAACCAAGCACTCAGCAGTTCCAATGGGCCACGGGTCACAAGGTCCACATCAGACTGGAATCGGGGTGGGGGCACCAGTTCGGGGGCCCCCAGGGCCACGGCCCGGGGTGTCTTCTCCAAAAGTACCATAGTACCCCGAAACCTTAGGGCCAGAGACCCTCCGGCGCCCAACCATCAAGGAAGCCGGGGATCATGCTGCTCCAGAGCTCTGCTGAGTATCTGCTAGCGTGGCCGAAGCCACCGATGCCACCGCAGCTCCCCTCTCTTGCAAGCTAGCAGTGCGGTCCGGACGCCCCCGGTCCGGGGAAGAACCAATTCGATGCCATGAGGAAGATCGATGCCGTCGCCTCGATGGGGAGGGATGCGCCGCCTGAGAGGAAGGAACGTCCTCCAGAAGATCCTTCGCGGCCTGCAGGGAGCGGATTTGCGCCAGCCTGTTCTGCCACCGGAATATTATACGGAAGGGGTGCCCCCAGGAGTACGAGATGTTACGCTCCCGCAAGAAAGCAGTCACTGGGCGGAATTCTCTCCTCTTTTGAAGCGTAGATGCCGCTAAGTCCTGGTAGAGTTGCGGACGGTGGTCTCTAAATTGTAAGGAGGTGATGGCTCTAGCTTTCCGTAGGATACGTTCCTTCGTTTGAAAGTCATGCACACATACGAGGATGTCCGGGGGGGGGGGGGGCACCCCCTTTCCTAGGCAGGCCGACTCTGTGCACCCTATCCATTTTAATTTCCTGCACGTCCTCCTCGTCCAAGATCTGCAAGAACAGGGCCTGGACATACTCTCGCAAGTCTCCAGCCTCACCGTCCCAAGGGACCGCCCTAATACGAATATTGTTTCTCCTGGAGCGATTCTCCAAGTCCTCCGCGTGGGCCTGCAGGTCCAAATTCTGTTCCGTAAGGCGAATAATATCCTGTTGTAGTTGGTGCACATCATTCGCCACACTCAAGTCGTGGTCTTCCAGGGTTGCCACTCGTTCACCAATGCCATCAACATCCCTCCGCACCTCCCGGAGATCCGACGCCAGCTGGGCGCGAAGCTCAGAAATATCCTCCTTGATAGAGGCGAACAGCTCCGTCATGAAGGCCTTGGTGGCGGGCGCTTCCTCGTCCGACTGCCTAGACGAACCACTAGCCCCTGGGGAAGATGGCTGCTGCGACAATTTGGAGGCCCCGTCCTTAACCGTCCTTCCTTTGCGTGGTACATTGGACACCTCGAAGGGCCGGCCGTGCCGTGGGACCAAGGCTATCGTACCTTCCCCGTGGATGAGGAGTGCTCAGGCGTAGCGTAAGGATGCACTAGGAATGCAGGCCTCCCCGCTGCCGCGTAACTGCGCCACGGGCGGTGGCCACCTGATCAAGATGGCGGCTCAGAAGCTTCCCGCCAAAGTCCAAGAGTCAATGCAGGGACAGTATCGTCCGGCAATCAGTCCCGGGTCCCCCGTCTCTGTCTATCGGGGCCACAAAGGCAGACCCCCTGCTCCAGCCACGTGCCCCCGCCGGTCCTCCAAATTATGCTGCGGCCGCCGATGAGGGGACAGCGCGGGCCAAACAGTCAGCTCACAGAGTAGAATAGGCCTCTAGTTCCGCTCACATGCCGGGCCGGGGCCCACAGCGCAGGCCCAGTGCCTTCGGTTCGTAGTCGTTTCACGCCACGGGCACCACCTCAGAGTGTTAGGCTGCTCGCGGGGGCGAAGAGGACACCCCGCCTCATCAGTGCACGCAAGTAGCCGTCTCTGCGCCGTCCAGTAATAGCCGCTCCCGGGCTCGCACAGCTCTGCTGATAGTCCGAGGTACACCCTCCTCGTGGCCGATCGTCTGTTGAGGTCCTCGGGTCTGCTGCAACAGAGCGCCCAATACCACCTCAGTGCTTCAATAGTGCGGAGCAACACTGGCGGCGATAAGGGGGCAGGAGTGATCCGCTGCTCCGCGATGCCACGCCCAGCCGGTGCCGGCTCCTCTGCACTCACAGGCCGGCCTCCCCCTCACGCAAGACCGATGCTTAGTAGGCCGGGCGATGACCCTCCCGCAATGGCGCTCTCCGGTCTCCTATGGCCTCGCCGGGGGCTCCGGACCTCTCCACTCGATGCCGGTGGCTTCTGCGAGTATCTCAGAGTCAATCGGCACCCCGTAGGCGATGCTATACAATGCTTAGCAGGTTGGGCGCCGGAGCGACTCGAAAGCACGTCTTACTCCGACGCCATCTTGGCCACGCCGTAGCATCTGATTTTATGATGTTTTGGGAATGTGCGCACCCCTCTGGCCATGTGTGCTTCATTGGTGCCAGTTTCCCTGGAACATTGTGGTGTGACTGCGCTTATCCAGGGGATGGACCTGAATTTCCTGTTTGCGCATTTGTTGCCCGGTTATGTGCCCCCCCACCCCCAACTGTGACCTGTCAATCAGTTACCACGGTCCTGGGTTGAAGAGCCTGACTGATCAAGTATTTTCAAGTTGGGTGGATGGAGAGTCCATGAGGGGTAAATTTGACAAAAGCGATGCGATTTCGCTCATGTATGCGAGTGGCATATCAGTATCAGCAGGGGCTAAACATACTGTGTGTCAATTGATATTCTTGTTAATGGAGACTTCACCGTTAGGTGTCATTGGCTTTCTGGTGAATGTAGAGGCTGTGAATGACCAGGGTTCTTCTCTGAGCAGCCCTTTAAAGATTGGACATAATGAAAAGTGAATTGTTCCCTTAAAGTATTCCACATTTCATGTAGCCTCTACAATCTGGATTTACCGATCCCTGTTGTAGAGGTATTGAGGAAACCAATGTATTACTTTTTTATCGAATCCCATGTATGTTGACAAGATGTTTATCAATGCTTGAGTATTTTGAAGGGAGTTGGAGCGATTTTCTGGCAAGCTTTTTTACAATTGTAGCAGGGAGGATATAATCCTGAAATGGAAAAGTTAAGGATGTTAAGACTGTCAGTGAAGTTAGTGAGTGTGTATGGCTTGAATGTGGTTCTTTGGAGTATATTGAGTAAAGGGGATAGAGAGACAAAGTTTGCTTGGTATTGTTGATCTATTGCCTGAATTTCACAATTTTTCTCGATGACAGATTGACTGATGTCATAACTCTTGCCAGCTGAATGAGGTATGGGCCTCATGGGTTTACTTGTTGTTTGGTCACCTTGAAGAGTGTAATGCTGTTGTTTGAGGTATAATGGGTGGCTTTGGTAATGCTGATGAGATTCGTGAGGACTTACCCATTTATTTTTTCACTGTTTCTTTTTTTGTAAGTAGACAATGTATTTGTTATTAATTTGTTAGTAATGAGATTTTGGTTCTACCATGGGGTCCAATGGTACAATGGTGATGAGGGAATAGGGCTTTGTTTCATGGATCATAGCTGAAAGGAGGTGTGGATATTGGAGTTTTATTTTTCAGTGTTGCAGCTGTTCCGGATGGACATTTATTGTGGTTATGGGTGCATTTGTGGCTGCCTGGCTGTTAAGAACTTGTTTGTGAGAATCAATGAAAAGACCTTTGAAGGAGTGGTACTGTTCTTCAGTGGGTGTCAGTTGACTGGCCAGGTTAGGTGCTGTATGTGTCAGATGATGATTGGTATCATAGTGGGTTTCGGCTCAGTGATGCCCAAAAGTCTATTTTGACAAGGTGATCATTCCTCTATTATTTTGACAGTCATGATCATTCTTATATTTCTACTCCCCACCTATACTAAAGGACAATGAGCCTGTATCACAAAGGACATTTTCTGACTTAACTTTGACTCACACCTGTTGTTATAAAATACACATGCTTGACAAGTTACACCCCAGTTCCAAAAGTTCAAGAACTAGTGTTAGTGAAAAAAGAGTGCTTAACACGTCTATGTACACTTAACTAATGCATTCTTTAGACCAGTTTTACTAAGGCTTTACAGCGGCAAAAAGTGATCCAAAATGGTGCACATCAATAAAGGTATTACTATCCTGTGTAAAAGTGTAAATGTGCCTTTTTCTCAGGGCAAAAATAATTTTCACTGCTCTGCCACTTTGTGTCAAGGGAGTATTACTGGGGTGGATCAGTTCATACACCCATATGTCTGAAATTTGTCTGCATTTGTATAGGCACAGCTATATGTACTGGAAGTGTATGCTTACAGTACAGATCCTAAGATAGGCAGTGCACATTCCTCTCTGCACCATGGTGAAAGACTGTGCACTGTACAAGGCAGCTTTGTTGGATCACAAGCACAAGGGATAACAACAGTAATAGGCCAGTCTTCGAAGACAGAGCTTTGTGCTTTTTTTTGCCCCTTGCGCAGCACATCATAGCGCAGCATATTTTGCTGCTGATCTGCGTTACAAGACAAATTAGAACATTTGGTCCACATTATTTTTTCTTGTGGGTATCTCCAGTGGTGGGCTAGGGAAGTCATAAAGGGAAATCCCGTAAAAATATGATTCACACCCTCTCAGTGGACACATTTTTAAGCGCTTACAAGCATCAATTTTCAAGTTACCTACTCTCTGTAGTTACAACTAGATTGTCCAGCTACACTTGCTGCAGTAAGTTTGAAGGACCCCAAATATTCCAGGGATTTTAACAGAGAAATATAGTATTAAGGAAGAAAATAATAGTTCTCAGTAGTTAGTTAAATATTCATTTAAATTTCGAAACCCTAAATGGCTTTATTTTAATGAAGGTATGTCAAGCATAAACTAAGAGGTGAGAAAACTGTGGTGAGCGTTTTACTGAACCCCAGACACTTGACTGTTCCTTATGACAGTTCTACATTAGGTCTGTTTGGCAAGGAAAGTTTCATAAGTAATCCAAAGGGCAACATTTATGAACAGGTTTTGGTATTATGTAAGAAATATGCAAGTTAAAATACATATATTTTAGTAACCTTGCCCCATGGTTTGTGCCTTACTTTCCCACCCAACAAGGCATTTACCTTGATTAGTTCCATCCCTCTGGGGTAGACAGCCCAGTATTTACAGAGTCCCAGTAAGGTCGAGATATTTCATAAAAACATGAATTCTCCAACCTTTTTGTTGGATAAATAATTCAGAATTCCCTCATTTATAAATCTGGCCTGGAGACTTTACTTCCCTAATACATTTTCCTGTCCATTTTCTGTCTGTTTTAATTTGTTTAGTAATCCTTATTGTGTTTTAACTATGTTTTCAGAGTGCAATATTTCACAACCAATAGTAACTTTTCTTTACAGTATTAAGAATTGCATTTTCTTGTGAAGTGCATTAAAGATAAACAGGATTTCTGTACCTCATCTAAGAACACCTGCCTGCTAGGAAGCAACCATATTGTTCTGTTTAAATGATATGTGATGGTTAATTTTTTAATCCACATTTTTTATTTCATGCATAATGCAAGCATATGGCCTCTGTTTTTTTAAAAATACTTTTAATTTGTGTGGCATATGCTTGCAATAAAATAACTTTAAAACATAATGATTGCACCGGGTTTGCAAGGCTAGACCCATTGGCTTTGCAATGCTTGCTAATCTACTTTTTCTACCTGTTTAGGTACCATTACCGAGGAACTTGGCACAATTTACTAATTACTTCTGGAGAATCTTTGGTATCATAATTCCATTCATCTATTTGTATTGTGATTCCAATAAGGTTGTTCCAGAAGGACCTCCAACTTCTCATTTCTGAGTCTTTCCCAAGGTTAATCGGAAAGAGGGAAGTTGGGTCATAGGCAAAGCGGAGAGCATACTGACATCAAAGGGGTAGAGGGGTAGGTAATCTGTAGCATTTACCAAAGGATCCTGAAACGTCAATGTATAAGAACATCTGACTCGGTAGACTAGTCAAAGACATTGCCCGACATAACGGTTGGTTAACCCTTACCTGGTTCACATACTGATAAGTTAGATTCCCTATAATGTTTATTTTTTAGAAAACAGCCTTTAAATTACATTTGAATGAAAACTACATTTTAACTTAATTTGCGTTTTAAATGAAGTTACATTTTTGACTTTTATTACATTTTTTACTACACCCAGAAGTGGTGATTATATTTCAGAGACAACAATTAATTATTTTCCGGGTCTCCAAATGTAATTTCTCGAGTTATGCTTGCTGATGACGTGTGACCTGTTGGTGCACATTTAGTTGAAGTGCATTCCTACCCACCGACATGTGTCTGCTGATTCATTCTCTCTCACCAGTGTTCCGTGTAGCTGGCCACAGGCGGTCATGAGTAAATGTTTCTTTTAACCTTGGCCCATGTTCCATTTCTCGCATCATGAATTCAGTGGTTTTATAATTATTAAGTCCCTTGTTTATTTTTATCTCCAGACCAGCATTTTCTCTTTTTTTAAGGTGGTGTAAACGGACGTTACTTTAAACTTTCCTTCTCATTTTTCTTTATCATTTGAGAATACTTGGGGTAAATGTAGTACTTGCTACTCCCTATCTATAATTGTGTTATTGTAATTTTTAGACTTGATTTTTAGATATGGGTCAATTTTTATGAACCTGTTTCTTTGACTCTAGATTGATCGTTCTTCTCTGTGACTTCTTATGCCCCACATTGGTCCCTTTTCACTCTTTATTATTGAATCCCATGATTTGTTCACCCAGATATACCATTATTTGTGCATCATTCTTTTTTTGGTCGAGCCTAGAGCAAGTGCACATGCGGTGCTCTGTGAGGCATGATGTAGTCCATCTGTGGGCATTGGCCACGCCCACCTCTTTTTATTAGTTCCTTCCTGTGCCTTTCAATCTGCCTTTGTTTTGTGTGGTGAATTGGTGCTAATTGTCCCTCCTTATGGTGTGTTTGTCACGCCCATTACGACTGCCCTGTTACATTGGTCATTTTGCTTCAAGCCATTTCTCATACTTTTGGTGTACTCTTTTTAGGTTTCGCCTGGCCGAAGGCTGCGCACTTGTGCGCAGCTTTTCGGCGCAGGTGAAATCTATTGTTTACTATATGTGCTTCAGGAACGTCCCCTGGCTCCCATTGGCTAGCTCCATAAATGGAGGCTAACCATTGGGAGCCAGATCTGTCCGTCAAGGCCGGACCAGATTCGGGGGCATTCCCGTGATTTTTTCCCTCTGCACCCACTTCTGATCGTCATCGCGGCGGTGGGAGTGTGTTATTTTTTTTTTGAGTCGGTCTGTTTTCGTCTTTTTACAAGTGTTTGTTGTTGGAGTTGGCTGCAAGATTCGAGTTCCCACGAGGCGATCAGGTAAGGAGCATTTTGTTTATAAATGTGTTTTCACTTTGTAAGTTTACGTATTTTGACGTTTTGCTGTTTGCTTTTGTTTTCATCCCCCCCCGACCGCCAACGGAGGAAGCCTTCCCGACCCCCCTCCCGCTGTCCGTTCCCGTCCCCCCCCCAAAAAAAAGTCAACAGTTGGTTTATGGGATCCGCCGTGGCCACACCCCGCGTGCACCGACCGTACACTCTTCATACTGACCTTACACTCCGCCGGCCCGTGAAATCCCACCTCTGGGAAGCCTCGGCTTCCATGAAAGTTCTCCAAAAAGGAACCTGTTTGGGCGGCAGGAACTGGGTGAGGGGAATCGCATTGCATATAAAGATCCCCGGGTTTTTTGATTCCCCTTGAGTCCCTCGCCATTAGAGGCGCATGCTTCCAGGTGACACTTTGTGGGCTCACACGTCCTGCGATGACGTCCCTTCGTAGGTGTGTGAGGCCGTTGGCTGCTTTAAGAATGCGTGCGTTTCTGTTGAGTGGCGCGTGGCAGCAGGTCAGTGCCTGCCGCGGGTAGTTCACCCCGGCGCTATACTGTTCTGAAAGGCTTCTGTTTCAGGGCGCTGCAGGATTTGCAGGTATTATCGTGGTATTGGGTCGAGCCTGGCCTCATTCCGTTGGTTAGCCGTTGCACTGGAGTCAAGGATGTGACCCTACCCCCCCCCCCCTCGCCTCCCCAGAGGGTACAATCAGGGCTTTAAGTGGGCCGGGTCTCGAGCAGCACGGACAGTTCCATAAAGAAGGCGCTGAGATGGGTCCTTATCGGGCTCCCAATATTTCCCCTCACCCTCAGGATGAAAAAATTTGAATCTGAACTCTGCAAACGTATTTCCCTTAACTTCCTTTGATGTAACTTCACAGAGACTCGACATGGGACTCCCACAGTCTCACCATTTCAGAACTAAAGCATTTCAGGTCTGCATAGACACAGCACCCCAGTACACGTCTTGTAGACAGACAGCCCCCTCCCGTGCACAGATACTGCACCCTCCCGAGCCCTGTCTGCAGAGACAGACACAGCACTTCAATGCACGGTCTGCACAGACTCAGCAGCACCCTCCTGAGCACACCCACAGCACCCCCCCGCACACTGTCTGTCCTCTGTACCCTGTCTGCGGAGCCTGGCCCGGCACAACTTTACGCAGTCCTGTGCACCTTCCATTCGCCACCAGTGCAGCCCTTTCGTTGACTACGTCCCGTCTACCCCCCCCCTCGATCCTCGTGTCTGCGCCGGTAGCACGGTGCGGTTAGTGTTAGTGCACGTGCATCCTTCACATTCTGTCGTCACAGCCCCTTACTACATCCTAATAAAGCCCCCCTCTGACCCCAAGTACTATGCCGGTGGAGACCTTCCTGCGCAGTCCTACCCCCCCCCCAGTACTCGCACAACACGCCTATGTGCTATGTGCACATTCTTTTGGGGGGCACACTGTCGAGGCACACACATTGTCCGCAGCTCTGCCCTCGCCCTCCTCCTTTCATCTCCCCAGCCCCTCCGGGTACCCCACCCCCCACATCACGCACGCATTCAGACAGCACATCACCCCCTCTGTCCCCTCTCCCTCCAGGTACTGCTTCCCATGAATGTAAACATTCAGGCGGTGTGACACCCCCTCCCTTACACCCCCTCGGGGCGCACCTCGCTATCCATGCACGCACCCAGACACTGTGTCGCCCCTTGTCTCTTACACCCCCTCTGCCTTCTCTCCCTCGCCCCTCCTCTCCCTCAGGACACACTTCCCCCCTATCCATGCACACATTCGGACGCTGTGTTTCCCCTTCTCCCCTGTACACCCCCCCTCCCCAGCATGCCCCCTCTCCCCAGCATGCCTCCCGTCCCCAGCATTCCTCCCGTCCCCAGCATTCCTCCCGTCCCCACCATGCCTCCCGTCCCCAGCATGCCTCCTGTCCCCAGCATGCCTCCCCTCCCCAGCATGCCTCCCCTCCTCAGCATGCCTCCCCCAGGACTTCTTTCCTTACAGGAACACTTCCTGCCTCAGTGTCCTCTCTGCAGGACACGTCTCCACCCTACATACAAACAGCACCACCTGGGTGGAGGGCGGGATGCACGTGCGCATGAAAGAAAAGTAAGGGGGGGTATTCTGCAGGAACCAATCCATGCAGTTGTGCAGGCAGTGCAAGCCACCACAAAGTGATGCAACCAAGGCATTGTTTTCAGAAGGCAGTCCTTCGAAGCAGGAGAGATGCAGGAATCACTGCATGCAGTTGTGCAGGTAATGCAAGCCGCCATAAAGTGATGCAACCAGTGTTTTGTTTTAAATTGAGGCCCTGCGAGGAAGTAGAGGTGCAGGAACCAATCCATGCAGTTGTGCAGGCAGTGCAAACATCCACAAAGTGATGCATGCAACCAGTGTGTTGTTTTAAAAGGCGGGCCCTGTGTGGGAGGAGAGGTGCAGCTGTGGTAGAAAAGGCCTATGGACCTGAGACAGGAGTGCATCCCGTGACACGAGACAGCTGTGCACGTGGGCGCTGCACACAGCTGGGCTAGAATACTGTAAACAGACTTAGGCATACAGCAATGACAGCGAGCTAGTGACTTTCTGTTCCTGTAGAGGCGCTTTAGGTGTAAATACTGCAGTGTTGTGTTTGGTATAGGATTTAAGATGCAATATTATTTTTTTTGGTTTAAATCTTGTACAGATATTGTATTGCTTGCTAAGAGCTGATTTTCGATAATAATGTTTTGAATAAACACAACCTGAGTGATGAATCCAAATTATAGATATTCAGTATTGTCAGTGACTCAGCTGAGTTGGAGTGTGCGGGATCCAAATTGGGTGTCTCCCTGGCCCAAGCAATACAGAGAGTGTTACTGATTCTTACTCAACTAGCTGGCTAACAGACATGTTATCCCCAAACATCAGCTGATCAATTTTTGAAAATAGCCATATGTTGCTATCAAATACACATTTTCTTTTTGAAAAGAGCAAACAAAATGACAAAAGCTTATTAAGAAAAAATAAAATAAAATAAAACCTGCTTTGCCACAAATATCTTTTCATTTTTCGTAAATACACATTTGACAATCAAACTTCAATTTGTAATTTTCATCACATACTCACATGCATCACTGCCACACATGAATGCCATGTATCACTATCTCATGCCATGGAGGTCTACAATATGCCAAGAATCATCATGCTTGGATCAACATTAGACCAAGGGTGGGAATCCTGATGCCATGTGTGCCAACAACAAGAAGCAAGTAATTGCCACGGTTATACCTTGGCCACCACTATACTAGGTTGAGCAATATCATTCAGTGGTGGAAACCAATATTTCAAAAATTGACATCAATATGTCAGAGGTGGCATTTGCCAGCGGTTGCCATCATGAAATTGATTCTCACATTATGCAAAGCATTTCCACCTGTATGCCATGGCCACCCATACCAAAGGTGGGAACCATCAATACGCTAAGAATTCCAATCAATATGCCGGGACAATATTTTGCCAGGAGTGGGAACCATCTTTTATATTGAAGCCCACAATATGCAAATAATGAGTGCTAGGGAGTGAGAGTGACTAGGCAGTGCTAGGGAGTGCAGAGTGACTAGGGAGTGCTAGGGAGAGCTAGGGGGTGCAGAGTGACTAGGGAGTGCAGAGTGCTAGGGTGTGCTAGGGAGTGCAGAGTGACTGCAGAGTGCTAGGGAATGCAGAGTGACTGCAGAGTGCTAGGGAGTGCAGAGTGACTGCAGAGTGCTAGGGAGTGCAGAATGACTGCAGAGTGCTAGGGAGTGCAGGGTGACTGCAGAGTGCTAGGGAGTGCAGAGTGACTGCAGAGTGACTAGGGAGTGCAGAGTGACTAGGGAGTGCTATGGATTGTTAGGGACTGCTGAGTGACTGCAGAGGCTAATGGCAATGTAAATGACAATGCCATTTATTTATCTGTTTTCAAAACCAACACATAAATACAAATTTTGTCATTTACAATGCCAATAGCTCTAACTTTTCCAAAGGCGAAACCATTGCATTATAAATGCTTGTTTACCATTTGTCTTTGGCGGTAACATGAATGCCTATGTTTTGAATCACTGTTGGTTTCTGGCCTAAACATAATTTTTACAACTTGCCGCCATACGTCCTCACAACGGGAGACGCTGCGCCTCTTCATCCATATTACCACATTTTTAATTTATGTATTTTTAGGACATAAAAAAATCCACAATATCGCCCTATGGTATTCAAGCACACCGGTAAGGTCCTGAGTTTGTCATCTCAGGCCATGCTTTTGACTCAGCGTTGCATGCCATAATGGTTATCGTTATGTGAAGTAATTTCCTGGGGTTCCCACAATGTGAAGGTGTAGTAAAAATAGACTATGTCTCGCCCGCAGCCTCTGGTAGTCTAGTAGCTCAAGTTCCATCATCAGCTGCCACAGAAGCCTAATAACACAGGAGTAGCACAATTCAGGGTAGTTTCCCAGGCTGGGCAGAAGTGCTCCTTCCTCTATTACACACAAGTGGTACCAACAAGGCTGCCCCTCTTCCCTATTGGGCTCCCAACAATAACACGGGAGGAAAGACGCCAGTGGAAACTGGCCATCGTGCTAGCACTGTGGGTGTTGTGTTGTCCCATAAAAGAGAGAGGGGTGTATGAGACAAATGGCGGATGGAGGAGCACAGAGTAATGTAACACCTCACCTCTTCAGGTGACAAAACATTCCTCTGCTTCCTTCACGTTTCACGTTTTAATACTTTTGGTTTATTGTTTGAATATGTTACCATATACTCTATCTCAAAAACATGAAGATGGTGTGATGGAACAGGTTTGAATTGTTGGCCCATTGACTAAACGTTGTGTGCATCTGCATCATGTACGTTGTGGCGAAAATGGAACCCTACATCCAGGTACCGCAAGGCATCAGGAGGACATATATTATTGCTGTTGTTCAAAGTGGGAACTATTTCAAATGGGCACTGAATTGACACAGGCAGGATGTTATTTTCCACTAAATTTCAAGACAAACCAAAAGCCAGAGTGCCACTGTACAGACATCAATTAATTAGAGCAAGAGCTGCCACTATGGAACTGGGAAACCTGGCTCCAGTCTCTGCGTTGGCACAACATCCTCCGATTCTGGGCACGCTTGGTCTCCCCGTGCTTAAAAACAACAAAAAACTGACATTATACACTTTAACTGGTGCTCATGTAAAGCGTTCCAATGCTTTCAGGTAGAGTTTGTGCTGTATAAAACTGCAAAATAGTGTGCCTTTGTGTGTTTGGTAGGGGATATGTTTAGAAGGTTTAACTGAGGCACATTAAGATACAGAGACTAGCATTGGATCATTAACCACAGAAATGTGATGGGAATTTCACCTGGCCACTTACAAATTGTTTCCAAAGCAAAGAGTTGTTTCTTCTGCGGTTTGGCCACCACACATTTTATTTTGAAATAACATTCTGGCACTCCTGCTTACTAGGACTGGAAAGTATAATGTTACAATATAAAATGTTGGTGCTTAGAAGGGTTTGTTGTTTATGCTTTCCTTACCATATGTGTGGTTTTCTCTGGTGCTTCAGTTCTTGTCAGGTGGCAAGTGAAGGCTGCAATTGCACCTTCTTCCCCAAGAAGTCTGGGGGGGGGCGGGAGTAATTTCTGGGGCATGTGCGTTTGGTTGGGTGCCCTTCTTTTTAGGTTGAACCTACTATAATATGCCTATTAGTGTCAAAGCTTCTTTTTTAAAGAAATACTCTGTTTTGAATTTTGAAAACACTTCATAATATTTTTATTAAACAGCATGGAAGTCCATCCTTGTGTGGGTCTGGTCTTTCACCAGTAGTACGTGAAGTAACAATAGATGTTGGAGTGCCCAGGATAATGTGCTGCATGGCTAAATACTTATAAGGTCAACAAAAGCAAGACTTTTTGGTTATGCCAACGATTGTTTTTAGTGGTGTCGCTTTCTATTTTATATGCTTCACTTTTTATCACAGGTGCCCCAAAGAAAGTGTTTTTCTATTCTGATGATGATCCCTTGATATACCAACAAAAAAGTAGCAGTGGGTCAAACAAAAGAGAACTACAAACTAAGTATCTGTGTGAAAGAAGATGGAATCAACTCAACTTATCAGTTGGACCAATGCAATCACACCCAGGGTATTCATTCTTTGTGAAAGAATTCCCATCAGTCATCGACCGAGAACGCCCATTATGATCTGGGATCCTTCACTCCATGAAGGTAAGACTGTATACCCACAGCAGATTGGCAGATGTATAAGCCTAACCTAAACTGTGAATCCCAGTGATTTCAATGGTATCTAAGGGTCTAAGGTTTCAACTGAATAGCAGTGCAAGAATTGTGAAAAAATCAATAAGTAAAAAGATGTGTATCAACAAGTAAAATTGGATAGTGAAGGGGTGAAAAACTTTTAATGTGCACCTCTTCACTCCCAAATTATAAAAAGAGTGCGAGAATAGTAGTATAAACAAATGACTACTACGGAGTATGTTAGGTCAACATGTTTCTGCAGACTAAGCGGAGCCAAAGGTATCCTGCTGCTTCATCAGGACCATTAGCGCTACTGCTATATAATACAAATATAAAAAGGTATTTTGTCACCTGATTGTGATTTGAATCACCTTTCTCCTGACTTCATGGTCCAAACAGTGCGTCAAATTACCCAGGACAACACACACGAACAGAATCAAAGAAAGGAAACACACAACAGTTAGTCATAGTCTGTTTGTGGCCTCATACGCCTCAAGAGGCAATGCTCCCATTAAGAGCATACATCAATAATGTGTGTACCTTCACTTGATAGGCACACCTTAAGAAGCAATGCTCCCAATAGAAGCATACATCAATGGTATGTGTACCTTCACTTGATAGGCACACGTACACTCAAATATACACCTGTGTACCATCTCACTCACCTCTGTGGCAGGAGAGAACTACTCCACTTCACCTGGCTACAGCACAGGTAATAGGAGCACCGCTCTAATAAACAAATATAGAAAGGAAGACTTTAGATGAGGGACCAAGGAATTACTAAATCCACATAACTGCTCTGGCAACAAATTAGTGCGGAGAACTAGTCTCAATCTCTATTATTCTTGTCATTAGATTCATAAGTACTCATATGTACAGATCTGTCAGACCATAGGTAGAGATCTTCGTCTGCCCATTGCCCAATATCTCATGTCCTCATTTTCAGACGGTACCCTTTAAAAAGGACACGTGGTCCATGCACGTAATTCATCTTTTTCCTGCAGTACGTAGCAGCTTGTGAACCGTGCATGTGTAGGTACACTTGTAAGGAATACTGTCTCCATAGATATAAATATCGGCATACACCGCTCCCTCACACTGATGTGCATTTTAAGTCGGTGTCCCCGGTTTCGACAGCATATCCTATGCTGAAACTTTAAGCGTTGTTTCTTCTAATAGAACAAAATGGCCCGTACTAGTAACCTGCTCGCCTGCTACAACACCAATCATTCGAGCCTAGTCTGATTCATGCTTGTTCTGATTGTATGCGCTTCTCTGGCTCGTAGCGCAGCTCTGTTTGATTATATTCACTCAACATGCTAAGAAACAATCCTTCCACAACTCTGCTCTTGCCCGCACTCATCTTCCCGTCGGTACTCCAGACGTCCCTCTGGGCTGTCTTGGTGAGGTACCGACGCGGTGGAGTCCCAGGCATTTTGAAGTCTTTTCCAGTGTGGGCGTCAGGACCGGGTCGCGTGTGATGCGGCATTAGCCTGCGCCGTAGCAGGACTTCTGGGTAATGTAGTCCTCTGCGGTTATAGTCCCGTGACCGCATACCAGTAGTCTGTAATGCTGATTTTAATGTAAAGCCAATGCTTGGTGACATACCTCATTGGATTACTTCCTGCCCTCTGCCACTAGCGTAAGACAAAAGAAGGGGGGGCGAGTATCTATTACGCTCCACTAGCATTACCTGAGATCGTGCAGCCAAGTCAATGCTGGTTTTTTAAAAGCTGCAAACTTTATTGAGTGTTCTCAAAATTCAAACATTATTATGGTCTACAATGCAGGGCCATATAATACAGTATTTAATAGGTGCGAGTGTACAAATTCTTACATTAAACAGTACACAAAAATTGAAAATATGTGGCTATTTATACATATTAAATAGTTTCTCATCGGCAACATCAGGCTACTCAGATGATGTAATCGGAAAGTAGCGGAGTACGTATATTATCCTGGTGTCAGGCTATCTAGATCACGTCCACACTGGTCTGCTTACCATTGTATTTACCATCCATCCACAATAATTTGTATGGATAAATATTTGATATGGATAAATATAGGGGCACTTATACATGAAACCCCTGTCCAACTGTTTGCGAATAGGAAGTTGTTGGAGGAAAGAGTGCATAAGTGTAAACAGGGATTATTTTCTTTGTAGGACTTTCTAAAATGCCGACACGTTAGTGGACATCATAATTTCATAGGATTAGATAGAGCAAAGGACTGGGTTCAGACAATTGAGATATATATCCAGGGATGTCGAAGCGTGCACTGTGAAGGCTTGCTTCATGTTATTTCACAGCGACATCCATTGGATCTCCTCGTTGAGCCCATTATTATCTGAGTTTAATCTATAAACCCATTTCTGCTCCCTTTTGAACAGAAATTTACTGACGTCAGTCACATGAGGTGGAATTAGCGGCTGTTCAATAACCGTCCACCTTAAATTGGTGGGCTGATGTCTTGTCTCTAAAAAATGACTCGTCAGTCTGGTCGCTTGTTTGCAGCATCTAATGGAACTTTTGTGCTCAGAGATGCGCACTTTTATCTTACGCGTGGTCATCCCTACATATTTCATATTGCAGGGACAAGTGATAAGATATATGAGGTTCTGACTATTGCAATTAGTGAACCGTCGTTGTTCCCACGGACGATTGGTGCCAATGTCAATACTGGATGTTTTTGATGTTTGGGGGCAGGCTGCACAATTGCCACAGGGATGGTGGCCTGTGACGGCTGGCATATCCCAAAGTGCCCCTACTGCTCGGGGATGCTAGCCTTCGGTCTTGTATGGACCAATTAGTCTTTGAAGTTTTGTCCCCGTTTGAATGCGAACAGTGGTGGTGGTAATGTGTCTGTTCCGGTATTTAAAATTCTCCAGTGCTTCCTAATGATTTTCTGTATCTGATTAGACTGTGTACAAAACGTGTTCACACAGGTAATACGCTCTTGCTTTGGCTTGGGGGGCAAGAGTTCGAGCAGGCTCTCCCTGTTGTTATTGGAAGCCCTTTCCTTAGACCTGTGGATCAACTGTCTTGGATATCCTTTCTCAGCCAGATTTATTTCCAAAGTTTTGGCATGGTTCTCAAAAGCAGATTTAGTGGAGCAATTGCGCTGTATTCGCAAAAATTGCCCATAGGGCAAGTTGTCCCGCAATGCTTTAGGGTGACAGCTTCCATAGTTCAATAAGGAATTTCTGGCCATGGGCTTCCTGTATAATTCTGGGTTTTGATGCAAATCCCAAAGAGAAACTTGGAAAATGCTTTTATTTCTCCAAACGTTTCCAAACTTTGCATGTGTGCTGCACTGTACAGTACACATCTTGAGCAGGAAAAGTTTAAAAGTTTGTCTAGGCGTAGTATTTTGCACTGAAGGCATACCTTTCTAGTACAAAACCTATACTATATATCCCCCATACAGCCTTGCACTATGGTGCAAATATATGTGAGTAGCGCTAGGCAGCGTAATTGTGCACCAGCACTAGGGAGAGAACAGGACCGTGCCATAACTTAGTAGATTCTTTTCTTCTCTCTCCCTATCATGTAACACAGCACAGCAACTTTGGTTGCTGCCCTGCAATGCATGAGGTTTTATAGAATACACCTCAATGGTTTATTTATTTATTTTATTTATAAAGTTGCTCATTTTTGTTGCAGTAAAGCCATTTGATGAAGGGGAAAACACACACACTCTGGTCTGTTTGCAGCCTGACCACAATAAAGAGCTGGTCCCCGGCTGGTGTCAGTTGGAATTTCTTCCAGTTTGAGAGGAAGCTGAAATTCACTAGTGCCGAGCACACTACCTTCTTATATTTCTGAGTCTTGAAAAAAGGGAAATAACTTGACCTGTTGTTGGGATGGAAAAAAAAACCTCTTTGATAATGGACATATATCCCTATCCTGGGTGCCCAGGTTGCATGGATATCTGGCATTGATTTTGGTCATTGGCTAACACTGATTAAGCGGGTGTGCCATGACCTAGCCATGTCTCATACTAATGCGGTCTTGTTAGACCAGCAGGGGTGCAGTAAACTCTACCCTCATCGTGATAGAGTTAATTGGCACAAACATGGTGCTGTCAGCATACCCATTTTGCATTTTATAAGAGTCATTAATGTGAACAGGCGATTTTACCTGTGTACTGGAGTGGCACCTACGGGCCCACTGCTGTAAGTTACACGGCTGTGTATTCAACTTACCCTTGGCATACATGATGACTGAATGTATCACTGCTGTATTGTATGTGTGTGCCTGAACGTGATATGAAACAAAGAGGCCTGAGGGTTACATTTTCAAGCCAGGGCTTGGAAAGGTTAATTGGAGATCAGGACTACAACCACAGACAGGATATGTACTGCAAACATTTCTGAGGGCTGGAGTAGCAACACCCATACTGAAGGAAGAGAAGCAGAGCATCCTCTATGTGCATCAAAAGTATCTTGGATTCAAGGAAGAGTTACTTTTCAGTGGGGCATGGACGCATTGTCAGGAAAGATGGCAGGTCTGATTAGGTTGCACTGTAGGACCAGGGATTCATATTATAGAATAATGCTTAGCCTTTGAACTTTGTGAGGCATATGTCAATGGAGACTGACATCTAAGTATGTTCCCTGGTACCTCCCTCAGCCTATGTTATTGATAAACTCAAATTGCAGATGCTCCGGCTGTGGCAGACTTTCTCTTTGGCACAGGAAAGGGCAGAGGGGAGGTCACTTCAAAGGAGTCAAAACCCACAGCACAAATTTCAAAGAACCAGACACTAAATCAAATCTGTGTCTGGATATAGACTATAAAAGTGGGAGGATGAGTTCCGCAAGCTGATCATCAGCATGGAAAGAAGATCACCAATACCTCGAGCTGCTGCAACCATGATGTGGGCTAGTCTCTCTACTGAGTGAGGAGCCATCACCATGGAAGTCAATACCACTTGTTATGTGCATGGAGCACCAGTCCTCTGCCTCCCTTCCAAGACAGCGCTGTGATGAGGAGGAGAGTGCTTGGAGAGAGTGAGTCCCAGTGGGCATCCTGTCGAGTGGGTCCCGGTGAAAGTGTGAGACATTCAGTCTAGTTGGGACCATTGCAAGAGGGACCATCCGCCCCGCTTGCAGAAATTGTTAACCTCTGCATGCCAGTTGGGGGCCACCATGAAGACTGGAGCCATTGGCCTTGCTGGTGATAGTGAGTGACTGCCGTATGCCTGGTGGGGGCCACCATGAAGTTTAGGGCAGTTGCCTTTGCTGTTGGAAGTTGATGACCACTGTATCCTAGTTGGGGGCCACCATGAAGATTAGGGCTGTTACCCTTGTGGTGGAGTACATTGGTTACTTCCATATGCCACTATGCCACCTTGCCAAGGGGATCCCTAATGAAGGATCAACCAAGAGAGGCCTGACCTACAGACCACTGCCCATGGTAAAACTTACCAAAAGCTGAGGAAACAGTGGACGAGATGTCCATCTGGAGACTGTAGTGGCCCGACATGTAATCCAGATGAGACTACAAGATGCCTCGGCCCTCCTGCATCACAAAGTTGAGGACTTGATGGGACTTGCACAAATTTACCTTGTATTGATGCTCTCCTTGATATTTAAGGCCAGAGCAAGTCGTTGCCATGTGGTGACTAGCGTAAGGTACTTCTGAAAGTGCAGAATACCTGGGGGGCGTGGCCACGAGGCAGATGAGATCGAACGTGTGAGCACAGGGCTCAGCGCTGACCCCGCCGATTATCCTGATTAAGAGGCGAGAACTGGAGCCCCCAATTCCCTGGATGATAGGGGAAAGCGTCTGGATGCCTTGGGGTTCTGGAAATTGACTCTGGCGCCAGCGAATTGCAGTAAACGGCTGTCGAAAAGAGGATTGGGTCGTGACCCTAAGATGGCGGCATAGTGGCTTGCTAGGACTGCGAGGGGGAGCGCAGACTGGGCTCCCCGGCTGGGGCTGCTGATGAGGTCGAATTCCACGCTGGGGCTCTGCCGGGAGTAGGGGGACCTGGCGAAGGGGCTCCGGCGCCTGGATGCCCGATGCCCAGTGAAGCTGGCGAACTATGGAGGTGTAAGACGGTGCTGTCTCTGCTTGGCGAGGAGCAGTGATGGCTGTGGCTTGCAGTGAGGGGCTGCTTGGGAGGCACGACGTGGCCGCTGGGAGGCTGAGGTCCTTGATGTAGGTGGCGGAGAATTGCTGCGGCATTACCCGGACCCAGAGGTGGTGGTCCCTTCCCCCTTCCCTTTGTCTGCTGTGGGGGGGGGGTATCGGCAGCCAGTCAGCGCGGAAGAGGTGCGAGTGGTGATGCACTCTGGTGCTGGGCTCGCAGGACGGGTGTGGCCCCATTGAAAAACGGTGTCGGCCTGAGGGAGCTCCGGTCCTGGATTGCGGAGCCTGCTGAGCTGACCATCGGAGCTCGAGACAGTCAGATCTGCTGAGACTTACATACCTAATGGGCACTTTCTCCCTCGGCTGGCATCGTGGAGGAGGGCCTGGGCGGGTGCCCATTGACACCCACGCACTGCCGAGGCTGTACCCCCGGGACTGGACTGCTACATAACTGAGATCGTTGCATTTACTGCGGACCTTGAAGAGCCCGTGGGCTGCCCCGCTTGCTTGACCTGCACCGGGGGAGAGGAGAAGGGAGACTGCTCTCGGCAGTCGCCCACACCCCAGGGGAGCGATTAATTCCACCGTGCCGCAGGGTACCTGCCCCCGCGCAGAGGCGACCACCTCCGTGACCCTGACGGACCGGAGACCCGGGGAGGACTGCAGCGGGGTAGCGCTTGAGGCCCCGCCCGCTTCCTCTTGCCACGTTCTGGTGGGCGCTGCGATGGGCTTTGCGCCGTGGCGAGGGCTCAAATAGCGCCAAGGAAGGCGCAGTTCAGGCGGTGAGGGGCCATGCGCCAGTTCCTTGTGGCGCTTTATTATTACCCATGAGCTTGCAGAGGCTCCTAGAGTGAACGGGAACACGGAGCCTGTGGGCAGTGCCCTCTTGTGGCTGCCCTGCAGGTGATCTGCCCTGTCGCCCTTGACCGGGCAATGGACCTCGCCGCCCACTACCGGCGTGCATTGAATAACTGGCTGTGACTTTCCCGGGTTGGAATTGGGCGCATCATTGCAGGCGTGGCTGACGACCGCCGGTGGAGGTTGCCCGTCCCGCGGGGCACTTAAAGCACCAACGGGGTTTGCCTCCCCCTTCTTTAAGGCTGAGCTGCAGGGATCTGGAGAGAGAACGTTCCACGACACGGGGTCCCCGGTGGCCGCCCGCTTGCGGCCATCAAAGGGGATCAAAGCACTCACTGGACACAGGACTCTGTGGGAGAGCTCCCGCGTGCGCAGGGCCATCACAATAGGAAGAACAGGAACCACATAGTGTTATCTCCCCACACCCCAGGTCACAGACGATCACTGCACAATGTAATGTATGTAATGTATGTGTCTTGTAAAGTGCACTGCTGCCCTGAGGCGTCGTGGTGCTGTCGACCGCTGGGGAACCTGTCCTGGCTATCCCTGTGAGATGGTCCCTACTGGGTATCTCCAAGGTGAAACCACCCATCCCCGGTAAATGTGGGGGGCCGTTGTAGAGATGAGGCAAGCTAATGCCCTGAGTTGCAGAGTGTGATCCCTGGTAAGAGTAGGCACCGTGGCGAGAATGATCGAGTCCGCTGACCCCGGTCCATGACCCTGCCGCGTCAAGAATTGAACCCTGGTCCCGGGTAGTTCTCTGCTTCCGGGTCTGCCGCCTCTAACCAGTGAGCCACACCACTCCAAGAGTGACCCTGCTGGAGAACCGGTAGTGCAGAGTGGAGCAGTCTGGATGGGCTTGGTGGCTTACCCTGAATGCACTGATGAACCTACAAGAGGGCGGCGATCAAACCCTATAGAAATTGTAACATTGCCTGACCACGCATATAGGAAGAGCAACAGAGGTGGGGTTTTATACCATAGCGACGGCCCGGCGACCAAGCGATTCCACAATCCAGTGGGGGCATGGGGAAGCCGAGAGGAAAGCAGGTGGGAGCACCGGCGGAAAAGGGAGATGACACGACGGTCACGAAGGCAAGCGAGGGACCACAACAACGTCCAGAGGGGCTGCCTCAGCAGCAATTTGATCAAATACTACAATCCATCGTGGACACTAGGGTAGCCTTGAAAAAAGGCATTGCACATGTAATGTAATGTAAATGTAATGTAATACGTATTTATTGAGCGCAACTGTCATCCAAAAGGGTATCCTGGCGCTGTGGGCTGGGATTGCTTCGGGCGGATCATGCCAAATTGACCGATAGGGTGAAACAAGCAGAGGCATCCATAGCGGTCCTGGAACTGGCTCAGAAATCAATGACAGTGTAAATGGCCGACTTTCAACATAGGCTTCGAATCCTTGAAAAGCGCGTGGAGGATGCGGACGGGAGAAATCGCAGAAACAACATCCGAGTGGTGGGGCTGCCAGAGGGAGTGGAAGGGTCAGACATGGTGGTCTACTTGGAAAACTGGTTGAAAGCCATGCGCCGGCGGAACTGACGTCCTTCTTCACTCTGGAAAGAGCTCACAGAGTGCCTGCCAGACTGGTGTACCCCGGGTGGCCGCCGAGGCCGGTGGTGGCCAGGCTCCTTCACTACAGGGATAGAGATTTTTTGTTGAACCAGGCTAGGAGAACGGGCCCATACACGGGGGACAACAGCAGGGTCACATTGTTTCCGGATTATACGTTTGAGGTCCAGCGCCGCAGTGTATCATTTGTGGCGGTTAAGAGAGCTCTGAGAGACAAGGGCATCCAGTACTCGCTGATGTTCCCGGCGCGACTAAAAATCACGATTGATGACAAGTCGACATTCCATGAAGGCCCAGAGGAAGCGTGGGACTGGTTGGAAATGTACAAGGCTGGATGCGGGGAGGCGGGAGGTGGTGAGCCGAAGGATGGGACGAAACCTCAGCCCGAAGGACGTGGCGCAACCACCGGCGCCAACCGCCGTCCCAGAGACCGACGACGACGCAAACTGGGGTGGAGCACACGGCCGTCTTGCAGGCTGTCATGGCTATTTTAAAAGAGGGGGTGGGCTGCACCCCATGGGATTGAACTCAGATGAAGGGTCCCTGGAAGAGGATGAGTAACAATCGGAGAGTCGGAGCCAGAGACTTCCACATGTAACAGCTGGGACTGGGGACGAGATTGTTGATGGGTGATGTAGACATTGGCTGATCCTGAAAGGGGTGTTGGGGTCGGGGGGGCTAGAGGGGGCCGGGGGGGTTGGGCCTTCCTGCAGCTTTGGCTGGAGGGTACCTGATTGTTTAGGAATTGGGGGAATGTGGTAGATCTGCGGGATGTAAGCAGAAGATGCCTCGTATATGCTTGACCCTGGAAGGGGAGGGCTCTGTGATAAGGGGGTTGAGTGCGGGAAGATGGACGCTTAGGTGACTGGTTCTCTGAAGCCTGGGGCCTACCTCCCGTAAGTTTGTGTGGGTTAACTCCTTAGGAGCTTAGCTGTGTGTTTGAGGAATAGTTTGGATGGGTTCTAATGTTGTAGTGCCTGTTCTGGGGGTGGGCAAGGGAGAAGGATGGGGAGGGGGTTGGAAATATTTATGACACCGGTGTGCTCTTAGATGTGAGGGGGGTGCGTAGCGAGAACGGTATGATTAATGGGTACACTGCATGATTTGAAATGTATTACTTGGAATGTGCGGGGGCTTCATACGATGCAGAGGCGACATAAAGTCCATGCCTACTTATTGCGGTGGGGGATACATATAGCTTTCCTTCAGGAAACGCATCTTAACCTAATTGGGAGCGCAGCGTAAAAAAAGAGATGGAGGGGGCAGTTATTTTACACAACTTATTCTGCGTTGGCAAGGGGTACATTGGTGTGGATTAGGGCCGGGGTCCCCTTTCAGCCTTTACATCAATTGGTTGAATCAGAAGGGCGATTTGTGGCGGTAATGGGTCAACTATATGGAGAGGACGTTGCGTTATGTAGTGCCTATGCCCCGAATGTTGACCAACCCTCCTTTTTTTGAGAAATTGTCTGGGTGCCTAGCGTAATATTTAACTACTGCAGCAATAGTGGAGGAGAGTTTAATTCAATAACTGATGTGGAAAGCGAAAGATCTCAACCCCCGCTACCCGGGACCTCGGTCCGTAGGATCTCCAAGGCAAGGGGCACCTGGCAGGCTAATTGGGCCCAGCATTCAGAAGAGAGGGATTACTTGTATTATTCGGGCCTCCACGACTTGCATGTGTGGTTGGATGCAATATTATGCACCCCTGCGATTCAGGCTAAGGTGACAGTTAGTGAGTACCTGGCGAGAACGTTATCCGACCATAACCGGTTGTTAGTGCACTTCCGGTGGAGTCGGGAGAAGGCAGTCATACCGACCTGGCAGCTCGGACCGGAAATATTGGAAGATCCGATCTTTGGGGAGAACTGAGGATAGGTATTGAGCAATACTTCGAGGAAAATGCAGGGACCGCAACGTCTCTGGTGATTGAGTGGGATGCGTTTAAGGTTATGACTAGGGGGATTTGTATTAGTAAAGTGGTGGGAGTAAGGAAGTCGCTTTTGGCAGATTTAAATGGGGCGGAGGACCAGCAACGAGATGCAGAGAAGGACCGCCCTGGAAACCCAGGGGGGCAGGATGGGGTCTTGGAAGCTAGAGTGGCAGTGGCGGTGCAGGTGGAAAGACTGCGCTCCTTTGACTATAAGAGTTATAGGGGAAGAATGCATGCTGAGGGAGATAAATCGAGCTCGCTGCTGGCGTGGTTGGCAAATCCGACCACCCGGGGAATGCCGATTTTGGGCCTGCTGGCCCCGTCTGGAGAGATGATATACACGCAGTCGGGGATAAATGGCCTGTTCCTGGAATATTATGCTGATTTATACAGTAGTCAGTTGGCGCAGGCCCAGACGCTATGCAGGAATATTTGGAAGAGGTGGCTCTACCGAGTTTTACTAAGGAGGAGGGGGACCTACTAGGCAGCGAGATAATGGTGGGAGAGATAAGGAGTGCGATTAAGCATGTGGCTCGTAATAAAACTCCTGGAGTGGACGGTCTACCCATAGAGTTTTACTCTAAATATGTCGATTGCTTGGCTCCCCGGTTGCAGTTGCTCTATCGAGAGGCATTCGAGGCAAGGAGGTTACCCAAGACCACCAGGGAGGCTATTATTATCCCTCTTCTGAAGCCTGGGAGAGAAGCCACAAATGTGAAGGCCTACCGCCCGCTGTCAATGTTGACGACTGACTATAAAATCTTGAGCCGAATACTGGCATCGCCCCTCCTTCCTTATATGTCACAGCTAATACACCGAGATCAGTCTGATTTTATCCCTAGGCATAATACAGCTCTCAATGTGCGACGGTTGTTGCGCATCCTGGAGAACTGTCCAAATCAGTTACCATGTGCTCTGATCTTATCGGTGGACATAGAAAAGGCATTTGATAGCCTGGAGTGGCCCTTTCTTTTTCAGGTTATGCGTAAGATGGGGTCGGGGAGAATTTCGTGCGGTGGATGCAAATACTATATACATCGGCGACGGCGCGGATGCAGACGGTGGCAACGGTATCGGCTTCCTGCATGGTGGGACGAGGCACGCAACAGGGGTGCCCGCTCTGTCCACTGTTCTTTGCACTCGCGATTGAGCTCCTGGCAGTCAAAGCTAGGTCAGGAAATCACTATGCTGGATAGGAGATGAGTGGAGACGTGCATTATATATCACTTTACGCAGATGACATGTTGATGTTCCTGGCGGGTCCTGGCAGGGATTTAGGGGGAGCGGCGGAGCTGTTGCGGACGTTTGGTGCGGCGTCGGGGCTGTGCGTGAACTGGGAGAAGACTAGTCTGTTCCCGGTGCGTCGGACAATAGAAATCCCCGACATATTGCTTGGAATACGCTGGGAGCCTTGCTGCCTACCGTACCTGGGAACTAACATTTACCACGAGCAAGCGGATCTGCTGGAGGGGAATGTGAATAGGGCAGTGAGAGAAGTTAAGGGCAGTATGGCGTTCTGGGGTACCCTACTGCTCTCAGTGGCGGGAAGAGTGGCGTTCTTGAAAATGGTAGCGCTCCCTAGGCTGCTGTATTACATTAGGACTCTGCCGATTTGGATTCTGGGGCAGGTGTTTAGGACCCTTAGATCTATGGTAGGGGGCTTTCTATGGGGGAGCGGCAGAAGAAGGGGTGGCCTTGACCACAATGATGAGACCCAGAGCAGAGGGGGGATGGGCAGTCCCGGACTTCGAACTATATTACCTAGCGGCCCAACTACAGTGGCTCACGCAGGCAGTTGCCAGAGAATATAGGGGTCCAGATGGAGCTGAGGACCGTTGCGTTCCACGGCATGTGTTGGCCCTTGTGGTATTGGGCCAGCGATTACGGGTTGCATCGCTGACTTCTGAAGAGAAAGCGATGAGGGCATGTTGGAATAAAAGTAGGCATAGAATAGGAGTGATTTGACCGTATGAACCAGAAATCTCTCTTGGAATGTGTACTGCCCTTCGGCATGGAGGGGACTGGTCGACGCTGGCTGAGTAAGAAGAACTGGGATTGCAGATGGTTTGGGACTTGTATGAGGATGGTGCCTTTTTGCCCTTCCAATCACTGCAGGACAAATACGGATTGCCAAGGGGCGATTTCTTAGTGCATGCCGCTTTGGTGGCAGAAATTCAGGAATAGTGAGGGGAAGGGATATTGGATCCGCAGACATCTCCAACGTGCCAATACGAGTAATGGCGGCGGGGACAGTAAAGGCGGTGACCTGCCTGTAGCGGCGAATGCTGGGAGAGGGGCTTCAGCCATTGACTCGATTGAGAGAAAAGTGGGAGGTGGATCTGGGCAAAGATATACCTGAATCAACTTGGTCTACACTAGTGGAGAGGACGTGGAAAGGTACGAGGAATGCTAGATTCCAACTTATACATTTCTATGTCATACATAGAGCGTAACTAACCCCGGAACAGATAAATAAATATTTTGGTGTGGAATCCGCCTGTTGCCCTAGATGCCGTCTGAATGCTGCAGACTTAATGCACATGATGTGGAGTTGCCCGCAGCTCGGTAACTACTGGGAAGAGGTGGTCGAGGTTTTATGTGGAGTGACAGATAGACAAATAGAGCCCACCATGGGAACATACATACTACACTGGTACCCTCATACAGCGCGCACCAAGGTAACAAGTACATTCATTGATGTGGGGTTGCTGTTGGCTAAACGAGAATTAACAAAAAAGTGGAAATCTACGCAGGGCCCTAGTGTAGAGAGATGGACAATGGAATTGAGGAGCTAGGCAACTAGTGAGGGCATGGTTAGGCTCCAGCAAGACAGGAGAGCGAATAATAAAAAGGTGATGCAAATTGCACAAGCAAGGGAAGCATTGGTGACGTTGTTAGCATGACCGGAGCCTGATTTGGACGCTGGTTCCTTGGGGACTCCATGGGGGCCGGAAGGGCCACACTGCACATAGCCGGGACATGGGTGACCAGTGAGAATATGGAAACGAGATTGGGTATGATAGGGATTGAAGGACAGCCTGAATGAGATAGGCCGCGAACGCACCCTAATGTGTTGAAGTTGATTGGCTATCCTGATCTTGAGTACATAGAACACACCATTAAAAGGGGTAAGGTGGGAGGGGGCGAGCAAGACCTGATCCAGCGGGGGCACTGTGTTGGTCCTCCATTGCATTAACAGTCTGTATGCGGGGTACATTGAGCGGAGGTGAGGCAGGAACGATTATTCTAATGTTGCTATTGATATGTGTATAAGCCTATCCGTGGACACTGACTATACGAATTGTATTCTACATGTTGCTCTTGCTGGTGAAGATCTTGTAGGGGGGATGTCGTTTGAGATGAAAACTAATAAAAATATTTAAAAAGAACAAAAATAATCAAATGCAGAATACCTAGCCTCATTAGAAGGGAAGGGAGGAATATTTAGTGTGCTGCGGATATACTTTGTGTGCTTGTATAAAATACAACTTTTATCACAAAAGTGAGTGTTCGACTGGTCAATCAGCTTATCGGGGGTTACTATTCGTACTTTGAGTTTTGTGCCTATGCATTCGTTGCATCTACCTCCCCACTGAGATTCCTTGGACAGCTTGACCCAGGCTGCCATTGAGAGTCAAGTGCTGAATGGGTAGCACTTGGCCTTTTGTTAAGAACTCTGGGAGGTCAGGTCCCGGGACATCAGGAGTACAAAGCCACAACCACTGTGGTTGGATAACCCTGCCAGCCCTTAGGTCCTCTGAAAGGGGTTCTGACACCAGTTGTATAAATATGGAGCCACTTATATTCTCTTTTGTTGTTGAAGAAATAAAAAAATGTTTTAATGACTCAGGTGGAAGATAATGCTAATTGGAGGATGGATCATTGGCAATGGTGTGGTCCCTCAACAAACTGGAGAAACCTTTGCGATGAAGGATCAATTGGAATGTCCTAGTACGCGTCTTGTAAATCCAGAGATGGCAAGATCTGTGTGAGTCTGATGAGCGGAATGGTTTCTGAAAAGACACAATTTCAGGTTATCCTAGACTAATCTGTTCTGTTCACCTTTTTATATATGTGACTTATCCAAAACCTTCTGAGGACTTTTGTACTAAGAACCAAATGACGAACACTGCTTATCCATTTTGATGCTGTGGAACACCATCTGTTCAGTAGGATATAAACTCTTGTTTCATTTGCCCCCCCCTTTTGCCGGAGAAACCTACATAAACAGACGTTTTAGAGGTCCCTCCTTCAATTTTATGCTGAAACTTCTCATCCAAGTTCACATCCTAGACAAATGTTCTGGATACTTGTATTGAAATGTTTCTGGATACTTATACTTAAAAGGTGAGCAACAAAAGACTATTGACCACCCATTGTGGCAGAGGAAGTTATAGTACATTCATGCTCTTGGGGAATGTTGGCTGACGTCTGTGGCTGGGTGTCAAGTCTGTGGCAAGATATAACAAAATTTACTACTTGACCTCTGAGTGGGTCGAGAAGCTCTTTTTTCTTAGTTATCTCTTTCAGCAGCTCTTCTGGTTCTGGCAGAGATGCCTTTTTACCTCACTTACAAAATTGATAGCGGAGGGAGGCAATTTTGGGACTCATCCATCTTTATGGACGTAGCCAAATGTGATGCTGATCTGAAGTAATGGCTGCTAATGACGTTTTTACTGCACAGAGGCTATCAAAAGTCCTTTTGTTATATAAGCTGCATTTGTTAAATAAGAACATGTGGCTAGTTCCGCCCTGGATTTATCCACCATTCAACTGATGTAGATTGTTGGTGTAGGAAATGATCATCTTTTGTGTGATGTCCCCCTAAATGTTGCCCTATCTACTTTGCTGGCTTTAGAATTGTGTGCACTTTACTCCTACTAACCAGGACTTAAGTGCCTGTGCTCATCCATTAAACAAGGTTAAATTGGCTTATTGCTAAATGGCAATTTTATCTTCCCAATATGTCTCTACTATAAGGAGTAGAAAATGCACACAGGGCCTGGAAGTTAAATGCCAACTGAGGACTACAGTACTTATTGTGCCATCCACAGTGTGACTTGTCAAAATAAACTTTTCTATCAGGCAAGACCTTCCTTTTAAAAAGTAACAAGTCATCCCTATGTATGCCTTATAACAGACAAAACATGTAGACAATTAATGTCACAAAGTCCTGCCAGTGACAAGGCACTAAAACCAATTTTCACTGTGGTAGGCCTGGCTGTCATATACAGAAAATCAGAGTTAAGATTAAAATATCATCATTATCTCAGATTTGAGACCAGCTAGGAACATAATTAAACCACTATTTTAATTAGTTATTAAAAACCCAACTCAATAATGTGAAGCTAGAGTTTTATTAAGCATTAAGGAAAAGTAACTTTTAGTATGTTTCTTTAAGCTGCCTGAAATTCCCGGAAGCTAGTTCACATTAGCCCTTAAGCAGCTGCCCAGCCTACACGTAGCCTTTAATGAGCTGTGACATTTCTTCCAGGAACCACACAATAGACCACTTTGATTGAAAGGTCGACCTGAATTTACAGGTATAACTCCTCTGGGTTCAGTTGTATATACAGGGTGGGGCAGTTGCCCCACCTGTTGCACAACAGCTCCAAATCGTGCCTCATAGAGCTGCCTAAGGCACATGTAAAATGTTTGCACCCTTAAAAGAGATCAACCTGGACCAAAACACCATTCTTGTGTATCCTCTGTCTGGTTGCTGAAAAAACCTGCTCTCTCTCGTTTTTTATAGTGGGTCAAGGGCATTCTTGAAACTGGATTTTAGTGTTAGATTTGAGAGGAGCATAGTAGTTTACATAGTACACTATGCCTGTACACTCCCAGCTCTCAGAGCCCAAGTTTAGTGAGGATGATGACTTTGGCTCCTGACAAATTGCATTTTAGTGCCTGTTTGCAGTAAGGGAAACCAGGGGCTATTGGAAAAGTAAGCAGGTCAGGGCCTGGGAACTTTTACCCCATTGGTTAGGGAGTACCCAGGACCCACCCACAGTCAATAGCTAGTGCCAACCATAAATGTGGCACCGCAATTCACCCTCCCCATAACACTTCCTGGATCTGCCAAATATCAGGAGGGGACTAGACCCATGGCCTTTGACCTGAGAGGATCTCTTAAGGACTGGACCTGCTCCCTCTTGTACGCAGGGCAAATACGTGGACTGAAAAGGTCAGTTGGCTGACTTTCTGTGTGGCTACAGCAATAAAACAAGCTGATAGAGGCATTTTCCATGAAGTGGCCCAGCTGATTACTGGCAACTGACCCTGGACTGGACTTTGCTGTCAGCCTCTGCCTGACACCCTGAGGCTCTCTTGGTGCCTTCCCCTGTTGTCCTTAGAAATGTACACCTGTGGTTATTTGGGCACCAGAAGGAAGTCTGGGAACTGTTAAAAACTTTTTCTCGAGAGCTTTAGTGGGCCAGCTGGAAAAAGTATCTGATTATCAAACCCACAACGCTGGAATTTCAGGCTCATCCTGGACGGAGATTTCTGCACGTTTGAAAAACAACAAAAGTCCCATTCTGAGCTGGGACTCAGAACCTTTTCAGTGAGAAATCTCCAAAGTTGCAGAGGGGGGAAGGGAAAAAATAAAAAGTCGTCATATAATGTAAAACCAGCAAATCAGCAAGCATATTGGGTGGTGGGAATGTTATTTTTTAAAGACTATCATGGCTGATAGTAGGCTGAATGGTAAAAAAATTATTTCTTGGAATCTCAATGGCATTGGGAGTGTGAAGAAACAAACAAGGGTGTGCGAATTTCTAAAAAACTCAGAAGCATCAGTCTGTTTACTACAGGAACCCCATTTCGAGGCAAAGCTGTGTAAACAAGTCTTTAGCAAACTAGGCTGGGTAGAAGAGGTACTCTGTTCAAGGCAGATAGGTGTAACAAGAGGGGGTAGCTATTATTACAAGAGCTAACAAGGAGATAAAAGTCCGGAAATGGGACACAGACCAGTCCGGCAGATGGTTAGTGGCGGCTATGTAAATAGATAATGCCCCCTATACCTGTGCGGTGTATTATGGTCCCAACGAGGATAACTCCAACTTCCTTTTGAAGCTGGAGGGAAGTCTACTACAGTATAATGGGCCAGTAATAATAGGAGGGGATTTTAATTTGGTTTTCGATAACCTGCTTGATCGTACTTCTAGAGCGAAATATTCTAGCCCAAAAAACTCTATCCTAGTTTTAAGAAACATCATGAAAGATTTCAATATTCAAGATGCATGGAGAGTTAAGTATGGTGCTGTTAAAGAGTATACCTTCTATAGTAAGAAATATAAACACTACTCAAGAATTGATTATTTCTTGATAGACCGTACTTTAATCCCTGACTTAGTGTCGGTAACCCATTTACCGGTAGGCCTTTCTGATCATTCAGTGATAGAGCTCATATTAAACTTCAGGATTGAGCCTACTGTGGTCAGATGGACCTTGGACAGAACCCTCATGCTGGAGAATCAGACTAAGTCCAAGGTCAAAGAAAGTATATCTGAGTTCTTTCTTTTTAACAGAGGCTCAGGCACAGAACAACTCGTTTGGGATTCCTTCAAGGACTACTTAAGGGGTATTTTGAGCTCCCTTATGTCTTTTAAAAGAAAGTCATTAAAGAGAAGAGAACTTCAGGATCTTGAAGGGATTAAAAATAAGGAACTGAAGTTGCAGTTAGCGGTCCGGACAGATAGGGAAAGCATTCCAAGGCTAGAAAAAAACCTTCTGGATCTCCAATCTCAATTCCAAGCAAGAAGCAATAAAATCATCAAGGACAGATGGGAGGTCAGTAAAATGAAGAACTTTGAGTATGGGGAGAAATGTGGAGCCCTTCTCGCTTGGAAAGCGAGGGCAGAGAAGGGTAGGAACAACATAGACTCGCTAATCCATCGAACATCTGGGATCATGTTAACAGGAGAGGATCTGATCAGGGAGGAAGCGAGGGGTTTCTTTAAGGACCTATACCAAGAGGATGGTGGCATCGAATTAGAGGCGGTGGATTCTTGGCTGGGCCAGATAGACCTGCCCCAACTACCCGAGAAGGCAAAGAGCTTATTTGCCAGAGAGATCACGGAAGGGGAAGTGAGGGCGCAAGTGAAGAAGATGAGTCGGGGGAAAGCGGCAGGCCCAGATGGCCTTCCAACAGAAGTTTCTGAAGATAACCTAGATGTAATTCTGCCCATCCTCGTATCACTTTTTAACAGAATTCTTCTTCAAGGGGAAAGTACACCTACCTCATGGCTTGAAGCCACTATCGTATTAATAGCAAAACCATATAAGGACCCCCAGAGGATAGAATCTTATAGGCCAATTTCTCTTTTGAATTCTGATCTGAAAATCTTCTCTGGGTTACTAGCTTCCAGGTTAGCAAAAGTTATTAAGTTAATAATCCATCAAGATCAGAGAGGCTTCATACCGGGTCGACAGCTCAACGAACTTACCTTTCAGGTGTTGGGGGCAATAGATGTCGCAGAAGAAAGATGCCTCCCTCTTACAATAGTAGCGATAGATGCCGCTAAGGCGTTCGACCAGGTAAACTGGGTTTTTCTCTGGGAGACAATGGCTAGGCTGGGGTTCCCACCCATGTTTGTCGAGGGAAATAAATCCTTATATAAGAACCCCTGTGCAAGAGTCTTGATCAATGGTGGCATGACGGATTGGTTCAACATCTCCAGAGGCAGAAGGCAGGGTTGTCCCCTGTCTCCCCTACTGTTTGATGTCTACATCGAGCCCTTTGTATGTTCCTTGAGATCAGATCCTAATATCCTGCCCTTCAAAATGGGGGAAGTTGAACTTAAAACCGCATTATATGCAGATGATCTTCTCCTTTATACTACCAACCCCACAGAATCGATCCCCTTATTATTTAAATTGTCTGAAGAATTTGGGAGGGTGTCGGGTTACAAAATAAATAAGGAGAAGGCTGAAATTATGAGTTGGAATAGTACCCCCCCAGTACAGGGCGCTAAACAAAAAATGAGGTATTTAGGAATACAGCTTACACAGAAACTAGCAGACACAGCCAAAACCAGCTGGCAGATGGTAGTAAAGGAAGTCAGTAAGCTATTATCAAGGTGGGTGACTCTCCCTTTGAACATTTATGGAAGAGTGAACCTTATAAAAATCACCATCCTCCCCAAAATAACCTTTTTGTTTAACAACATACCATTACAATTTGACCACAAAGACATCGCTAACCTACAAGGCAAAATAGGTTCATTCATCTGGGCCACAAAATCTCCCAGAATCGCTTGGAGGAAGTTGAGAAGGGGACTGAAGTTGGGTTGCCTTGCACTACCAGATCTTTTGATGTACTGCTAAGCCTTCCAGCTTAAGAACTTTAGAATTTTGGCGAACAGGCTTGACTCCTCGCATGGTCGCCTATTTCAGGCAATGTTAACAGACAAGTCACTTAGCTCGGAATTTTTTCTTTACAAATTAGGCCATCAAAAATTCTATAAAAAGGTCTGCCTGAAAATTCTGCAGGCTGCATTAAGAACCTGGCTGTACCTCCGGAAAGTCTTGCAAATCCCCTACTATAATATGCATGCTCCCATTTGGGACTCACCCGGTACCCCCGATTGTTGTTAGACAGACTGGCAACCCCTTTGAGAGAGGCGGGTGTTGTAAAGTGGGAAGACCTTAGTATTAACTCTCAACTGCTTGACTGGGAACCATTAGTAAATCTAACTGGGGGGTCTCTAACAAGATTTAAGTTTTATCAGTTGTCCTCATGGTGGGGGGGACAAGATTGGGGGATGCAGGAGGGGCCCCAATTTCTAGATCTTATTGATAGAGGCAGTGTCTGGAGACGTGAGGTTGCCTTTTGGTATAATACTCTGATTGGGGCAAAAGACACTTTAACTTCCGAAATATCCGACCTTTGGAGTGGAGATCTAGTAGAAAATCCGGAGGTAATCAGGAAAATTTGGACAGATGCATTTGTAATATCACAAAAGACAATTAAACCAGCTAACCTCAGAAGGAATCACCTATTTACAACTTACAGGGTATATTGGACTCCGGCCAAGCTCTCCAGGTTATCAGCAGAGAGATACTGTTGCCCAAAGTGTAAGCTGAGAGCAGCTGATGACCTGCATATGTTTTTTGAGTGCCCACAAATCACCAGCTACTGGAGACAGGTGTGTGGTTTTTTGGAAGAGGTTTTGCTAATATCGATCACCTGTTCCCCCAGATTAATCTTTTTTGGTCTCCCACCTGGGTACTTGCTTAACAACCCAGTCACCCAATTTATCTTCTATGTAATCATGATTGCAAGGAGAGAAATATGTAGAGAGTAGAAGCCGGAGGCTACTCCAAAATTTGCAGAATGCCTGAGGAATGTCATGATGATAAGTCAGTTTGACATGGCGTGTGGCGGCGTAAGTGCTAGCAAAGTGTGGTCTGCTTTAAGTACTTGGGTTGAAAAATAATCGAAGTCCAATGATTATGCCAGAGGTTATAGGCCTGGTCCTCGCAGGTAACGTGTCGAAGGGGAGTTGGACTAAGAAATAGCCTGCCTCTGGGCGATCTCTGTATGCGTTGCACATTGCATCAAGGGCGGAATCCAAGAAAACTAAGTGTGCAAGTGGCACGGAGTGATCTCACTTAGAGGTTACATCTGCTGGTGGCATGTATGAGGACAAAAAAAAAAAGTTGCAGAGTGCCAGGAGGACTAACATGCTTAAAGTATCCGGCCTTTAGTTCCATGGCAGTACCTAGAGTTTCAGCAGCATCCTGCTAAAGGAGAATTTTCTTCTCAAAAAGTGGAAAGGCCCCTTTTTACATTAGGACTTGAAATTTTTGTTCAAGAAAGTGACAAAGGCCCTTTCTGAGTGGGATTTAGAAAGATTTTCTAACTTTTTAGCTTCCAGAATGTCACCAGGACCAATCCACTTGGTGTAACTGACCTAGGCTGCATCACGGTCGACTTGAAATTGCACCTTGACCCCTGCCTACCGTTTCCATAGACTATCATTGGCGCTCAGTGCTTTTTGGCACTATTTTTGCTAAAAACGCTAACATTTCAAATCCCCAGTTCCCCTTTTTGGATTTTTAGGTCAAGCCTACAGCATTGCTTTAGCAATGCTTGTTTGGCAAGATTATAGTACGGCTTTCAAAAGTGTACCCAAACTGCGGATTAGGTACAGTTCATGTGAGCCAGGCACGTGCACATCGCCAGCCACATCATACACCATTTGTCTGAGCCTCGGCATCAGACTTCAAAGGAATCCGCTTCCCCGCCCCCCCATCAGACTTCAAAGGAAGCCGCTCCCCCGCCCTACCACACAATGCCGAGAGCTTGTTAGCTTTACTTTCTCTCTCCTTCCTTGATCCCTTTCTCCTTCTCAACTCTCTCCGTCCACACTGAGTCACACACCTTTGCAGTCCTTCTGTTTCCACCGACTGCTTGTCCCTGATTTCCCTATGCCTTACTTGCTCATTTCTTCTTTCTCCTCCATCTCCCCTCCTGCTGCCTCTGTGCCACCTCGCATTTCTTGACCAGTGTTCGTCACCTCTCACGTACTGCGCCTTTGTGCTGTGCCATCTTCTTTGCTTCGCATTTCTGCCTTCCCATGTCTATCTAAAATCCCTTACTTTACCCTATTTTGCCACCACCTTTTCTCACCCCTTGCTCTATTTCTATATTTTCACTTTTGTCCTGTGTCGTCCATCTCCTGCCGTCTCTGTCTCCTCGTCCGTTGTGTAATCCCCCGATCTTCTCCCACCACGCAATGCCGAGAGTTTGTTAGCTTTAATTTCTCTCTCCTTCCTTGATCCCTTTCTCCTTCTCATCTCTCTCTGTCCACACTGAGTCACACACCTTTGCAGTCCTTCTGTTTCCACTGACTGCTCGTCTTTGATTTCCCGATGCCTTACTTGCTCATTTCTTCTTTCTCCTCCATCTCCCCTCCTGCTGCCTCTGTGCCACCTCGCATTTCTTGACCTGTGTTCGTCACCTCTCACGTACTGCGCCTTTGTACCGTGCCATCTTCTTTGCTTCACATTTCTGCCTTCTCATGTCTGTCTGAAATCCCTTACTTTACCCTATTTTGCCGCCACCTTTTCTCACCCCTTTCTCTCTTTCTATATTTTCACTTTTGTCCTGTGTCGTTCATCTCCTGCTGTCTCTATCTGCTCCTCCGTTGTGTAATCTCCCGATCTTTCCTCTTTCCTTTCTTGGATGCATGTCACTGCTCTCTGCTTCTCTCCTATCATCCTGTCAAGAGTGTTGTGTTTGCCCTCTGTCTCTTTGTTCACTTCTTCCCCTCTGGGCAGTTTCCCATTTGCAGTGCATGAATATTTATGACAATATATTAAATATGCCCTTGTGTCGAAGGAATTCTCTGAGAATTGATAGAACCATTGTGGTGGGGTGCAAATTTTACAAAATGTGCATTCCAACGATTTCCAAAGGTAATTTATTTGTAGGGGGAGGGGTTGTGATGGCATTGTGAATTATTCTACTGCAGCCTTCACAAGGAATTTGCCGGAGGTTTGATGCGCTACAGCTGCTGCATTTTCATTATTACCTCCTTGTCAGTCTTCCCACACCACACAACCCCCCCACACACACAACCCCCCACACACACAACCCCCACACACACAACCCCACACACACAACCCCCCCACATACACACCCACAACTACACAACCCTAAACACACAACCCCCCAACACACACAACCCCACACACACACAACCCCACACACGCAACCCCACACACAACCCCACACACACAACCCCACACACAACCTCACACACACACAAAACCACACACACAAAACCACACACACAACCACACACACATGCACAACCCCACACACACACACACACAACACCACACACACACAACCCTCCACACACACAACCCCAAACACACACATACACATAACCCCCCACACACACAACCACACAACCCCAGACAAACACACACAACCCCACACACACAACCACACAACCCCACACACACAACCCCACACACACAACCCCACACATAACCCCACAATCAATCAATCAATCAATCATGGCATTTGTATAGCGCGCCACTCACCCGGAAGGGTCTCAAGGCGCTGGGGGAGAGGGGTGCGTTACTGCTCGAACAGCCAGGTCTTGAGTTGTTTCCTGAAGGAGAGATGGTCCTGGGTCAATCGAAGGTGGATGGGGAGGGAGTTCCAGGTCTTGGCTGCCAGGTAGGAGAAGGATCTTCCTCCGGCGGTAGTTCTGCGGATGCGTGGTACGGCGGCGAGGGCGAGGCTGGTCGATCGTAGCTGGCGGGTGGGCTTGTAGAAGGTCAGGCGGTCGTTGAGGTACTTGGGGCCCAGGTCGTGGAGCGCCTTGTGTGCGTGGGTGAGGAGCCTGAACGTGATCCTCTTGCTGATGGGGAGCCAGTGTAGGTCTCTCAGGTGGCCGGAGATGTGGTTGTGTCACAACACACAACCCCCCCACACACACAACCCCACACCACACAACCACAATTCCACACACAAACAACCCCACACCACACAACCCCCCACACAAGCACAACCCCACACACATACACACCTCCACACACACACAACCCCCCACACACAAGCACAACCCCACACACACACACACAACCCTACACACACACAACCCCCCAGACACCCCTGGTCCACACAACCTCCCCACACACACACAAACACAACCACACACACGCAAACCCCCCCCACACACAGAACCCTCCACAAACACATACAACCCCAAACAAACACACACACAACCCCACACACACCCAACCACACACATACACACACCCACACACACACAACCACAACCACACACACACAACCCCCACACACACAAACCCCCCCCCCACACACACAACCCCACACACACAACCACACACACACAACCACTCACACACACACAACCCCACACACACACAACCACACACACACATTACCACACATGAGGATAGCAAAACATAGCATAGCAGAACAAAACATAGCATAGCATGACAAAATATAGTATAGCATAACAAAGCACAACAAAACATGGCATAACAAAACACAAAAAAACATAGCATGGCATGACAAAACATAGCATAAGAAAACATAGCATAGCATAACAAAACACAACAAAACATAGCATAGCCTCACAAAACATAGCATAGCATAACAAAGTATAGCATAACAAAACAAAACAAAGCATAACATAATACATAGCACAGCATAACAAAACACAACAAAACATAGCATAGCATAGCATAAAAACATAGCATAGCGTAACAAAACATAGTATAACAAAATATAGCATAGCATAACATAGCATAGCAAAACACAACAAAGCATAGCATAGCATAACAAAACACAGAAAACACAGCCTAGCATAGCTAACAAAACATAGCATAACATAACAAAACACAACAAAGCATAGCATAACAAAACAAACAAAACAGAACAGCATAATAAAGCATAGCATAGAATAACAAAACACAACAAAGCTTAGCATAGCATAACAAAACACAGCATAGCATAACAAAACATAGCATAGCATAACAAAACACAACAAAACATAGCATAACAAAACATAGCATAACATAACAAAACAAAGCTTAGCATAACAAAACACAATAAAACATAGCATAACAAAACATAGCAAAACACAACAAAACATAGCTTAGCATAACAAAATACAACAAAACATAGCATAGCATAACAAAAAATAGCATAGCATAACAACATATAGCAAAGCATAGCATAACACAACAAAACATAGCATAGCATACCAAAACATAGCATAGCATAACCAAACACAACGAAACATAGCATACCAAAACATAGCATAACAAAACAAAACATAGCAAAGCATAACAAAGCACAGCATAACAAAACAAAACATAGGACAACATAATACATAGCATAGCATAACAAAACACAACAAAACATAGCATAGCATAACAAAACAAAACATAGCATAGCATAACAAAAGACAACAAAACATAGCATAACAAAATATAGCATAGCATAACATAGCATAGCAAAACCCAACAAAACATAGCATAGCATAACAAAAAAAAAGATACAGCGTAGCATAGCATAACAAAACATAGCATAACAAAACACAACAAAGCATAGCATAACAAAACACAACAGCATTACAAAGTATAGCACAGCATAACAAAACATAGAACAGCATAACAAAACACAATAAAGCTTAGCATAGCATAACAAAACATAGCATAGCGTAACAAAACATAGCAAAACACAACAAAACATAGCTTAGCATAACAAAATACAACAAAAAATAGCATAGCATAACAAAACATATCATAGCATAACAACATAAAGCAAAGCATAGCATAACACAACAAAACATAGCATAGCATAACAAAACATAGCATAGCATAAACAAACTTAACGAAACATAGCATAACAAAACATAGCATACCAAAACAAAACATAGCATAGCATAACAAATCACAGCATAACATAGCATAGCATAACAAAACAAAACATAGCATAGCATAACAAAACATAGCATAGCATAACAGAAGACAACAAAACATAGCATAACAAAATATAGCATAGCATAACATAGCATAGCAAAACACAACAAAAGATAGCATAGCATAACAAAACACAAAAAAACACAGCATAGCATAGCATAACAAAACATAGCATAACAAAACACAACAAAGCATAGCATAGCAAAACACAACAAAACACAACAGCATTACAAAGCATAGCACAGCTTAACAAAACATAGAATAGCATAACAAAACACAACAAGGCTTAGCATAGCATAACAAAACATAGCATAGAATAACAAAACAACAAAACATAGCAATACAACATAACAAAGCATAGCATAACAAAACACAATAAAACATAGCATAACAAAACATAGCATAGTATAACAAAACAAAACATATCATAGCATAGCAAAACATAGCATAGCATAGTAGAACAAAACATAGCATAACAATACATAGCATAACATAACAAAACAAAGCATAGAATAACAAAACACAATAAAACATAGCGTAACAAAACATAGCAAAACACAACAAAACATAGCTTAGCATAACAAAATACAACAAAACATAGCACAGCAAAACATAACATAGCATAGCATAACAACATAAAGCAAAGCATAGCATAACACAACAAAACATAGCATAGCATAACAAAACATAGCATAGCATAACCAAACACAACGAAACATAGCAAAACATAGCATAACAAAACAAAACATAGCATAGCATATCAAAGCACATCATAACAAAACAAAACATAGGACAACATAATACATAGCATAGCATAACAAAACACAACAAAACATAGCATAGCATAACAAAACAAAACATAGCATAGCATAACAAAACACAACAAAACATGGCATAACAAAATATAGCATAGCATAACATAGCATAGCAAAACACAACAAAACATAGCATAGCATAACAAAACACAAAAAATAAGAAGCTAACCTAACAATGGAACATACCTTTTCAATCTACTGATAGCATTTTCCAAACAAAATCAGATTCGGCCTCTGATGGAAATGTCGAATGTTGCTGCAATACAACAAAACAACTCAGTGTGTGCTTTACAGGTGCCCCTTCCTGCACAAAAACAATCCTGCCTACAACACTGGCACCCTTTGCACCATGGTGCAAGGGTGCCTGTGTTTGCACTAGGTTGCCAAAACTGTGTCAGCGCAGGGAAATAGGATAGGAATGCACCATATTGGATAAATATAGTACATTCCTGCCCTTTCCCTCTGATGCAGCGCAGCAAGGTGACTTGCTGCCCAGCGCCACACTTTTAATAAATGTGCGCCTAAGTGTATGGTTATCATCCCTTCCATATCCCACATTCTTTGCTTGCTTCTTTCTTTTTTCATTTAATGTGTTCTTCTGTCTTTTCAGCCATATTATGGCTATGTTAGGACGTCCTTTATTATTGTCTCTTTCTTGATTGTATTTCATTGTTTCTTTCATCAGTTACATATACAATGACTTCTGTGATTGTTGGATTGTAAAACCTCAACTTCTTTTTTCAGAGGAAACACCCTATCTCCAGGGCTGTTCAGCCCACTCCTCACCTGATTGTAGTGCATTTGCAGAGTCTATTTCCATGGATCTGCATGGCATTGACCAGCCTTGAAAAGCCTCTTTGATATCATGAGGAGGTAGTACAATAAGTTCTGGCACCTGTGGGCACATTTGCCCCTCTTTCCACCGAGGTTCCTTTTATGTGAAAACCATACATAGTGGTATGATTTACATAGGCACATCTCACTGCCTTTCCACCTCTTACTCAAGAATCTCTGACTGCCATAATCCCACTTGTCAAATCTGGTTCCCCTCTGGATCCCTGCCCGGCCCATATTCTTCGTCACATCTTCCTTAGCTGTCCTGACCCCCCTCTCCACGCTCTTAATAGTTCTCTCTCTCAGGGCGTGGTACCTGAATCACTTAAAACCGCCGTCATCGTCCCCATATTGAAAAAACCGGGCGCTGATCCCTCAGTTCCAGCCAATTTCCGTCCCATCTCTCTCCTGCCGTTTCTGGCGAAAGTTCTCGAGCGCCATGTTACTTCTGCCTTGAGCTCTTTCGTGGAGAAGAACGGGGTCCTTGCCCCCCGCCAGGCTGGGTTTCGCCCCGCACACTCTACGGAGTCCGTAGTACTTTCGGTCCTTGACAACCTCAGGGAGGGTATGGACACCAATCAACCTCAGGCCTTAGTCCTCCTCGATCTCTCAGCCGCTTTTGACACGGTGGATCATTCCATCCTGCTCTCCCGTGTCAGGGCGGCGGGGATCGGGGGTACGGCTCTGGTCTGGCTGTCCTCCTTCCTGAGGGACCGCACCCAGGCTGTCCGCCTGGGTGACTTCACTGCGGACTTCCGTGATGTTCAGTGCGGGGTCCCCCAAGGCTCCTCCCTTTCCCCCCTCCTATTCAACCTATACATTTCCCCTCTTATTTTTTCACTGCAACAAATGGAGGTCGCCGTATTCAATTATGCGGACGACCTCCAGCTTGTCTTTAACCTCTCTTCTTCCCCTGACTCTGCTCTCAACTTTCAAACCATCATGATCCACATCCGGGACTGGATGAACCACAATCATCTCAAACTCAACCCAGACAAAACAGAGCTGGTGTTGACGGGTGGTTCATCCAGCCCCTGGTCCCCCTTCTTTTGGCCCCCTTCCCTTGGTCCCCCGCCTGTCCCCTCGACCTCAGTAAAAACTCTCGGCATTAAGCTTAACTCCCAACTCACCCTTCACTCCCAGGTCAGCTCTGTGGTTTCCTCTTCCTTTCTGGCACTGCGTACCATACGCAAGGTGTCCCGTTTTTTTTCATTTGATGCACTTAAACTGATTACCCTTGCCATGGTCGTGTCCCGCCTGGATTATGGCAACGCCCTATATGCAGGTATTCCTGCATATAGTCTTCGGCGGTTGCAGCAGATCCAAAACCAGGCGGCGCGCCTGGTGTTCAAACTCCCTAAATCCCATCATGTCACTCCCCTTCTGAAATCCCTACACTGGCTCCCGGTCTGTGCCCGTGTCCAGTTCAAGCTTGCCTCTATCACTTTTCAGGCTCGACTGGGCACGGCCCCGGCTTTCATTTCATCTGAAATTATTCCCTATGTTCCCACCAGGGAGCTGCGGTCCTCTACCCTATCACTTCTCACGGTCCCACGGTACCGGAGGAAGAAATGGGGAGGCTCTAAGTTCGCGACCCTCGCCCCGATCTTCTGGAACTCACTGCCTTTGGAGCTCAGAGCCTCTACCTCGTACCTACTGTTCCGGAAACAGCTTAAGGCACATCTTTTTGCAAAATTTCTTAACTAACTCTCCCAGCTTCTCCCCCCATGTTTAGCTCTCTGTCAGTCTAGCGCCATGAAACCGCTGGTGTACGTGCGCTGTATAAATATTTTTAAATAGAAATAGAAATAGAAATACTACATAGCCCTTTGTGCACTGCATATTACCAATATTGCCCCCCACTGTTTTAACTCACCATGATGTCACTATTGTTGTGTGTTTCTTTAAAAATTTGCACAAAATGCTTCTATAAAAGCGCGCAATTGCTGACAAACACAATGCATGTTTTTTAGACCACGTTTCTAATATGAAATTGTTAAAAATGCCACAAGTTACCCCTATTCATTTCCTTTCTAATTTCTTAGGTGAAAATTGAGAACCTTCATGGGTAAGACTATTAAGTAATATAGACCCATCTATGTCACAAATAGTGACAATAGCTTTTATTCATTGTGTGTATTCCTGTTTATATGTCCTGACAAATGCTCTTAGACCCTCGGGCCGATAGAGCAGAAACATGTTGACGTTTTCTGTCCAAATGACTTATGCTAAGGATTCCTAATTATCCCCAGAGCATACCTATTACTTTTTAATTAGTAGTCAAGCGATCTGAATAAAACATGTAATCGCCTGAAAACTATTTTACTCATTATTCAGCTTCAGTGGGGTAACCCTTTTCTCTGGATACTGCCACGAAAAAACCAGAGATTGCCTCGGGTGAGGCTGGCAAGATACTGATTGAATAAGCCCAATGACTGTTGCCATAACGCTTGTGTGGGGCGGAGAACAAGATATACCGCTTCTCGAGATACGCAGCGTTTATGAGGGCTTTTGAATTTATCTCTTGGAATAAGTGGTCACAAGTGTCCTATCCCTTTTGATAGTCAAAGACATTGCCAGACATAACGGTTGGTAAACCCTTACCTCGTTCACATACTGATAAGTTAGAGTCTCTATAATGTTTGTTTTTTAGAAAACAGTCTTTAAATTACATTTTAATTAAAATTACATTTTAAATTAATTTGCGTTTTAAATGAAGTTACATTTTAGACTTTCATTACACTTTTTACTACATCCAGAAGTGGTGATTATATTTCAGAGACAACATTTAATTATTTTGCGGGTCTCCAAATGTAATTTCTCGACTTATGCTTGCTGATGACGTGTGACCTGTTGGTGCACATTTGGTTGAAGGGCATTCCTACCCACCGACATGTGTCTGCTGATTCATTCTCTCTCACCAGTGTTCCGTGTAGCTGGCCACAGGCGGTCATGAGTAAATGTTTCTTTTAAACTTGGCACATGTTCCATTTCTCGCATCATGAATTCAGTGGTTTTATAATTATTAAGTCCCTTGTTTATTTTTATCTCCAGACCAGCATTTTCTCTTTTTTTAAGGTGGTGTAAACGGACGTTACTTCAAACTTTCCTTCTCATTTTTCTTCATCATTTGAGAATACTTGGGGTAAATGTAGTACTTGCTACTCCTGCTCTATAATTGTGTTATTGTAATTTTTAGATTTGGTTCTTAGATTTGTGTCAATTTTTATGAACCTGTTTCTTTGACTCTAGATTGATTGTTCTTCTCTGTGACTTCTTATGCCCCACATTGGTCCCTTTTCACGCTTCATTATTGAATCCCTTGATTTGTTCACACAGATATACTGTAGCTGGAATTCCGTTCTCCTACAGAACTGTGCATAGAGACCTGGAACCTCAGTGAATTAGGATGGCCCAAAACTCACCTCAGTACCCAAAATCCCCTTACCGAGCTAGCTACAGTGTCTCATTGGTCATAACAAACTCCCAATGTTTAGACAAACCAGAACATGAACTTAGATTACCTCAGGTATCGTGGAACACATGAACACTCTTTCGCTATATCATCATTTCAAACCAGAACGTGGAGTGAATGAGGACACGTGCATATTTGAAATATTTATTTACTAATGCAGGGTTCTCAAACCCAGTATCTTATATAATACAAGCAAACATATTATAAGCAACAAAGTTATCAGCATAGTTACCAGTCCATAAAAGGCGAATGGTGACAGCATACTAAGATGCTGAAATAAATAGAAATTAACAACACCTAATTCTCACCCTCCCTATTTAGCATAGTATATTTATATCTATGAAGGTCTCATTTGGGTTTTAGCAGGGCGGGCCCATACCTCAAAATCTCAGTGGCAGAGGATGTATGTATGCATGTATGTATAGGCATTTATATAGCGCACTACTTACCCATAGGGTCCCAAGGCGCTTCGACCGCTGCGAAACCCTTCCTGGCTTCCCTGAGAGATGGTCCCTTAATGGGTATCTCCAGGGTGAGACCAGGCATCCCCGGCGGTCTGGTGGGGCCGTTAGTGAAGATGAGGCAAGCTAATGCCCAGAGTTGCCGAGTGTGATCGCTGATCAGAGTGGGCACCAAGGCGAGAGAATTATCGAGTCCGCTGACCCTGGTCCAGAAACCTGCCGCGCCGGGAATCGAACCCTGGTCCCGGGCCGTCCTCTGCTCTCGGGTCTGCCGCCTCTAACCAGTGAGCCACACTACTTCATCACATCATCTTCCACCAGCTCTCTGCATGCAAAGCACCATCAAGTGTGTTACGTGTGTTTTCAGCAAAGCAATATAAAACCCGCTTAAAGCCAGATTTTGTCAGCAGATTTTGGGGACTCGACTTACTTGTTGTGTGGACCCTTGCTGTTTGGTGCCATTGCTTGCCGCTGCCCTTCTGTTCCCGCTCTCCCCCCGCCGCCGCACTTTGGACATCGCAAGTGCAGCCGCAGAGCGGGGGTCAGCGTGGAGGGACTAGGAAACTACACTGCTCATCAGCCCCTGCGACCGGAAGTCGCATACCGCCGCACAGCACCAGGAGGCATTTAATCAGAGCCTCATTTGCAGCAGAGCGGGGACTCGACTTACTTGTTGTGTGGACCCTTGCTGTTTGGTGCCATTGCTTGCCACTGCCCTTCTGTTCCCGCTCTCCCCCCGCCGCCGCACTTTGGACATCGCGAGTGCAGCCGCAGAGTGGGGGAGAACGTGGGGGGACTAGGAAACTACACTGCCCATCAGCCCCTGCGACCGGAAGTCGCATACCGCCGCACAGCGCCAGGAGGCATTTAATCAGAGCCTCATTTGCGGCAGAGCGGGGACTCGACTTACTTGTTGTGTGGACCTGTTTGGTGCCATTGCTTGCCGCTGCCCTTCTGTTCCCGCTCTCCCCCCGCCGCCGCACTTTGGACATCACGAGTGCAGCCACAGAGCGGGGGAGAGCGTGGGGGGACTAGAAAACTACACTGCCCATCAGCCCCTGCGACCGGAAGTCGCATACCGCCGCACAGCGCCAGGAGGCATTTAATCAGAGCCTCATTTGCGGCTGAGCGGGGACTCGACTTACTTGTTGTGTGGACCCTTGCTGTTTGGTGCCATTGCTTGCCGCTGCCCTTCTGTTCCCGCTCTCCCCCTGCCGCGGCACTCTGGATATCGCGAGTGCAGCCGCAGAGTGGCGGAGAGCGTGGGGGGACTAGGAAACTACACTGCCCATCAGCCCCTGCGACCGGAAGTCGCATACCGCCGCACAGCGCCAGGAGGCATTTAATCAGAGCCTCATTTCCGGCCTCGCGGGAGCGCGCGGGGCGACGCCGGGCTAAGCCCAGGCAAAGGGCGGGCCCTCTGAGGCCCTCAGAGGTCAAGGAGGTCGGGTCAGGGGCACCCCCATAACGACATCTTTTCTATTTCATATAGGGTTTGTGACTTTCATCTTAGTTATCATTCTACTTGTTTGGTTTCTTATCAGAAGGTTACTGGCCCTGCACTATACTGCCCGCTGGCTACTGCGTTTTTGTCATATTTGTTCTAACTAAGACAATATTATCATTCCCACTATGTCTACCAGAGGTAGTCGAAGCAAGACAGCCGCCGGAGGGGCAGCTGTGATTGGACCAATAGACAATTTCATAACAAGGACCAATGATGCAATCGAACTTAGCATCTCGCTCCTTGAGCGCAGGGTCTCGCAAGATCTAGAAATTGCTAAACCTTCTTCCCTTGGGAGTATTATATCAGCTAAAACCCCAGTTAGCTCCAAAAATTCACACACAGGCAGTGCTTGCCAAACTCGAGCTGACCTTCACACCCTACCTAATGAGGTTAACTTATCGGCAACAAACCCCCTAATCGACTCCGATCTTGATTTAAGCAGTGAACTAGAAAGGACTCCAGATTTAAACATAGACTCCACACCAGAAATAGTAGTGGAAAACAATGAGACACATCCAAGAGTCAGGCAACAGGGTGCAATTTGAAAGCAAACAAAACAAAGGGTTCAATCTATTCCCCCTCCTGCTAGAAAACGCAATGTCACAAAAGGACAATATAAGAAAGGCACAAACAAACATTTAAACGCTAATGGAATAACCCCAACTATAGAGACAGTAAGCGAAGACACCCAGGGGATTCCCTATGCGCATGTAGACAAACCTGATGCAAGCATAGTAAACGACCTACTAGTTGAAAGATTTGGCGACCTTTTAAGCATCTTTATGTCGCCAATCGAATCCAGGCTTGCCCGCATTGAAAAACAGCTAGAAGAACTAATTGCACATAACAAAAAAGTTCTTACTGCCGCTCCAAAAACTAATACAGGCTTGAAGACAAGTACTAGTAAATCTATACCCTCTAAATTGAAGGTTATCCCAGTTCCAGATACTGTGGCAAAATCAAAACCTGCTATCTCTTTAACTAAAGAAATTACCACAAACAAACTTGTATCCCCTACACTCAAATGGACACAGAGACAACATAGTAACTGCAATTCATCCCATGTGATCTATATGGTCAACTGCCCATGTGAAAAGAAATACATTGGGATGACTTGCAGGAAGGTGAAACTACGTATAGGGGAACACAAAAGTAATATCCGCCTCAAAAAGAATACAACAAAACTTTGTTCCCATTTTACTGAACTAAAACACAGCATTGAAGATCTGAGATGGACTGTAATAGAAAAAATATCGGAAGTGACACCCAACGCAGAAAAAGTACTATACGAAAAAGAACAACGTTGGGTGGACCGTCTTAAAACCAATAAGTTCGGTTTAAATGACGAAATCTCATGGCATCACTTTGCACGCTGACCTTTTAAAAACCTATAGAACTTGAGTCTCCCAATACATATGAGTTCTTGCAAACTAAGTGGAAGTCAAATATGATAACGTGCCTACTTTTTAATAAATAGATCACTAATAAAACCACAGTGATAGTCAAAAAGCACGGAGCCACCTAGCTCGGCATTTCTCTTGTCGATTTTTCAGAAATTACTCAATTTTTCTAAATACAAGATCTCATTACTAACGTTCTGATAATTATATGTAAGCTATGCCAATCACGCTAAATTAGTTATCATTACTCTGAAAGGGAGTTTAAACCATATCTTCAAGTTTTCAGTGTGCCTCGATTGTAGAAAACATATGTCCCCTTTCTATTTCTATGACCGAGAATGATGAAAACGCCATCGGAAGCGTGCTCCGAGCGTCCAGGAGGCAGAGCCAGCACAAGACGCGGAACACGCTTCCAGAGTGGGTGAGTGTTTCCCTCACCGCACGCCGTGTATTAGTTACCGGCAGACATGGTGCTTACAATTTCGTTTCGATGTCTCTTTAGCCTGGGACCATTGTCCATACCTCCTGCTGGAACCCGGTAAAATACTACCTAAGGTAAGACCTCTTCACGAGGTATTGGAAAACATTACGTAAAGAGCAATATTACATTCCCACCTCCCCTCTTTCCACCGAGGTTCCTTTTATGTGAAAACCACACATAGTGGTATGATTTACATACTACATAGCCCTTTGTGCACTGCATATTACCAATATCGCCCCCCCCCTGTTTTAACTCACCATGATGTCACTATTGTTGTGTGTTTCTTTAAAAATTTGCACAAAATGCTTCTATAAAAGCGCGCAATTGCTGACAAACACAATGCATGTTTTTTAGACCACGTTTCTAATATGAAATTTTTAAAAATGCCACAAGTTACCCCTATTCATTTCCTTTCTAATTTCTTAGGTGAAAATTGAGAACCTTCATGGGTAAGACTATTAAGTAATATAGACCCATCTATGTCACAAATAGTGACAATAGCTTTTATTCATTGTGTGTATTCTTGTTTATATGTCCTGACGAATGCTCTTAGACCCTCGGGCCGATAGAGCAGAAACATGTTGACGTTTTCTGTCCAAATGACTTATGCTAAGGATTCCTAATTATCCCCAGAGCATACCTATTACTTTTTAATTAGTAGTCAAGCGATCTGAATAAAACATGTAATCGCCTGAAAACTATTTTACTCATTATTCAGCTTCAGTGGGGTAACCCTTTTCTCTGGATACTGCCACGAAAAAACCAGAGATTGCCTCGGGTGAGGCTGGCAAGATACTGATTGAATAAGCCCAATGACTGTTGCCATAACGCTTGTGTGGGGCGGAGAACAAGATATACCGCTTCTCGAGATACACAGCGTTTATGAGGGCTTTTCAATTTATCTCTTGGAATAAGTGGTCACAAGTGTCCTATCCCTTTTGATAGTCAAAGACATTGCCAGACATAACGGTTGGTAAACCCTTACCTCGTTCACATACTGATAAGTTAGAGTCTCTATAATGTTTGTTTTTTAGAAAACAGTCTTTAAATTACATTTTAATTAAAATTACATTTTAAATTAATTTGCGTTTTAAATGAAGTTACATTTTAGACTTTCATTACACTTTTTACTACATCCAGAAGTGGTGATTATATTTCAGAGACAACATTTAATTATTTTGCGGGTCTCCAAATGTAATTTCTCGACTTATGCTTGCTGATGACGTGTGACCTGTTGGTGCACATTTGGTTGAAGGGCATTCCTACCCACCGACATGTGTCTGCTGATTCATTCTCTCTCACCAGTGTTCCGTGTAGCTGGCCACAGGCGGTCATGAGTAAATGTTTCTTTTAAACTTGGCACATGTTCCATTTCTCGCATCATGAATTCAGTGGTTTTATAATTATTAAGTCCCTTGTTTATTTTTATCTCCAGACCAGCATTTTCTCTTTTTTTAAGGTGGTGTAAACGGACGTTACTTCAAACTTTCCTTCTCATTTTTCTTCATCATTTGAGAATACTTGGGGTAAATGTAGTACTTGCTACTCCTGCTCTATAATTGTGTTATTGTAATTTTTAGATTTGTGTCAATTTTTATGAACCTGTTTCTTTGACTCTAGATTGATTGTTCTTCTCTGTGACTTCTTATGCCCCACATTGGTCCCTTTTCACGCTTCATTATTGAATCCCTTGATTTGTTCACCCATATATACTGTAGCTGGAATTCCGTTCTCCTACAGAACTGTGCATAGAGACCTGGAACCTCAGTGAATTAGGATGGCCCAAAACTCACCTCAGTACCCAAAATCCCCTTACCGAGCTAGCTACAGTGTCTCATTGGTCATAACAAACTCCCAATGTTTAGACAAACCAGAACATGAACTTAGATTACCTCAGGTATCGTGGAACACATGAACACTCTTTCGCTATATCATCATTTCAAACCAGAACGTGGAGTGAATGAGGACACGTGCATATTTGAAATATTTATTTACTAATGCAGGGTTCTCAAACCCAGTATCTTATATAATACAAGCAAACATATTATAAGCAACAAAGTTATCAGCATAGTTACTAGTCCATAAAAGGCGAATGGTGACAGCATACTAAGATGCTGAAATAAATAGAAATTAACAACACCTAATTCTCACCCTCCCTATTTAGCATAGTATATTTATATCTATGAAGGTCTCATTTGGGTTTTAGCAGGGCGGGCCCATACCTCAAAATCTCAGTGGCAGAGGATGTATGTATGTATGTATGTATGTATAGGCATTTATATAGCGCACTACTTACCCGTAGGGTCCCAAGGCGCTTCGACCGCTGCGAAACCCTTCCTGGCTTCCCTGAGAGATGGTCCCTTAATGTGTATCTCCAGGGTGAGACCAGGCATCCCCGGCGGTCTGGTGGGGCCGTTAGTGAAGATGAGGCAAGCTAATGCCCAGAGTTGCCGAGTGTGATCGCTGATCAGAGTGGGCACCGAGGCGAGAGAATTATCGAGTCCGCTGACCCTGGTCCAGAAACCTGCCGCGCCGGGAATCGAACCCTGGTCCCGGGCCGTCCTCTGCTCTCGGGTCTGCCGCCTCTAACCAGTGAGCCACACTACTTCATCACATCATCTTCCACCAGCTCTCTGCATGCAAAGCACCATCAAGTGTGTTACGTGTGTTTTCAGCAAAGCAATATAAAACCCGCTTAAAGCCAGATTTTGGCAGCAGATTTTGGGGACTCGACTTACTTGTTGTGTGGACCCTTGCTGTTTGGTGCCATTGCTTGCCGCTGCCCTTCTGTTCCCGCTCTCCCCCCGCTGCCGCACTTTGGACATCGCGAGTGCAGCCGCAGAGCGGGGGTCAGCGTGGGGGGACTAGGAAACTACACTGCTCATCAGCCCCTGCGACCGGAAGTCGCATACCGCCGCACAGCACCAGGAGGCATTTAATCAGAGCCTCATTTGCAGCAGAGCGGGGACTCGACTTACTTGTTGTGTGGACCCTTGCTGTTTGGTGCCATTGCTTGCCACTGCCCTTCTGTTCCCGCTCTCCCCCCGCCGCCGCACTTTGGACATCGCGAGTGCAGCCGCAGAGTGGGGGAGAACGTGGGGGGACTAGGAAACTACACTGCCCATCAGCCCCTGCGACCGGAAGTCGCATACCGCCGCACAGCGCCAGGAGGCATTTAATCAGAGCCTCATTTGCGGCAGAGCGGGGACTCGACTTACTTGTTGTGTGGACCTGTTTGGTGCCATTGCTTGCCGCTGCCCTTCTGTTCCCGCTCTCCCCCCGCCGCCGCACTTTGGACATCACGAGTGCAGCCACAGAGCGGGGGAGAGCGTGGGGGGACTAGAAAACTACACTGCCCATCAGCCCCTGCGACCGGAAGTCGCATACCGCCGCACAGCGCCAGGAGGCATTTAATCAGAGCCTCATTTGCGGCTGAGCGGGGACTCGACTTACTTGTTGTGTGGACCCTTGCTGTTTGGTGCCATTGCTTGCCGCTGCCCTTCTGTTCCCGCTCTCCCCCCGCCGCCGCACTCTGGACATCGCGAGTGCAGCCGCAGAGTGGGGGAGAGCGTGGGGGGACTAGGAAACTACACTGCCCATCAGCCCCTGCGACCGGAAGTCGCATACCGCCGCACAGCGCCAGGAGGCATTTAATCAGAGCCTCATTTCCGGCCTCGCGGGAGCGCGCGGGGCGACGCCGGGCTAAGCCCAGGCAAAGGGCGGGCCCTCTGAGGCCCTCAGAGGTCAAGGAGGTCGGGTCAGGGGCACCCCCATAACGACATCTTTTCTATTTCATATAGGGTTTGTGACTTTCATCTTAGTTATCATTCTACTTGTTTGGTTTCTTATCAGAAGGTTACTGGCCCTGCACTATACTGCCCGCTGGCTACTGCGTTTTTGTCATATTTGTTCTAACTAAGACAATATTATCATTCCCACTATGTCTACCAGAGGTAGTCGAAGCAAGACAGCCGCCGGAGGGGCAGCTGTGATTGGACCAATAGACAATTTCATAACAAGGACCAATGATGCAATCGAACTTAGCATCTCGCTCCTTGAGCGCAGGGTCTCGCAAGATCTAGAAATTGCTAAACGTTCTTCCCTTGGGAGTATTATATCAGCTAGAACCCCAGTTAGCTCCAAAAATTCACACACAGGCAGTGCTTGCCAAACTCGAGCTGACCTTCACACCCTACCTAATGAGGTTAACTTATCGGCAACAAACCCCCTAATCGACTCCGATCTTGATTTAAGCAGTGAACTAGAAAGGACTCCAGATTTAAACATAGACTCCACACCAGAAATAATAGTGGAAAACAATGAGACACATCCAAGAGTCAGGCAACAGGGTGCAATTTGAAAGCAAACAAAACAAAGGGTTCAATCTATTCCCCCTGCTGCTAGAAAACGCAATGTCACAAAAGGACAATATAAGAAAGGCACAAACAAACATTTAAACGCTAATGGAATAACCCCAACTATAGAGACAGTAAGCGAAGACACCCAGGGGATTCCCTATGCGCATGTAGACAAACCTGATGCAAGCATAGTAAACGACCTACTAGTTGAAAGATTTGGCGACCTTTTAAGCATCTTTATGTCGCCAATCGAATCCAGGCTTGCCCGCATTGAAAAACAGCTAGAAGAACTAATTGCACATAACAAAAAAGTTCTTACTGCCGCTCCAAAAACTAATACAGGCTTGAAGACAAGTACTAGTAAATCTATACCCTCTAAATTGAAGGTTATCCCAGTTCCAGATACTGTGGCAAAATCAAAACCTGCTATCTCTTTAACTAAAGAAATTACCACAAACAAACTTGTACCAACCAGCAGCTCTATTATTAATACTGACATGAACACCCAGATCATAAATACACAGACAGAGAAGACGCACACAACATCCCAAAGTGGAAAAAAGACACCTAACCAAACTAGTGACACGACCCCAACTTTCCAAAGGCCACGGATGCCACACGATCCACCTTACAACTCAAGCCAGATACCACCACGCATTAATCTACCACCTGAGTGTGGGGCCTACGTGTTGGTTTTGGTTAATGTCCCGAAACTCATGTATGATCAAGACGAAACCTCCTCCTCACTGAAAAACAAGACCTTACATTGGTTAATAGCAAATTGAAATTTCCCAATGGAATGTTCTGGAGAAATTATTCATATCCAGAGAGTAGGGTGGATAGATCCTTTGAAGAAAAAGTTTGAGGGGGATTGCATAACTGTTAACTTTAAAAACCCGCAATGGGGGGCGTGGCTAGCAGCCGATGATGGCGGCAGCCTAAAAGGAGAGCTCCGTGATTAAGGCGGCTCCCAGGTCAATCCGCACATCTATCCGGCAATAAAACTACCCAGGCGGGAAGGCAGCGAAGCCTAGGACCAGGCGGCGGCAGCTCGAATTCGCCGGACCTCAATCCGAGGTCAGGAACACCAGTCAGTGCCGGTGCTCCGAGCGGGCCTGTGGGCGACCTCCGGACCGGGAGGCACAGTGCGCGGCTCGCCGACAGGAAGTGACTTGAGCCAGGCAGCCATCCGCCGGAAACACCCGACCACGGAGAACGCCGGGGTAAACAGAGGCCGAGCCTTCCAGCATCCGTCATCGGACAGAGGAGAGTCGATCTGCCGTCGGGTGGCTCAGCTGAGGTGAGGGGAACGCTCGTCGAGGACGGGCTCCGGCGCCCGGAGCGACGACGGGGGGAGCTGACGCCGCCATCTTTAGCAGCGGCGGCCAGAGCGCAAAGTCCGGCAGCGGCGGAACCGCGCTGCCTTAGTGTCTGCACGGCGGCCCCCCCCCTGGCCGATCGGAGAGCCTGGCAGAGTGCAACGGACCCGAGGGCATCCCCGCCCAGGACCCAACAGAGCATCGGCGCGGGGCTCCCGTCCTCGCAGCGGAAGGACCTATCTGGGGACGGCCCGGGGCCCCCCCCGTCACCGTCAGGGGGCCGAGCACGAGTCAGGGTCGCTGTAAGCGGTGCAAGAAGGGGACAAAGAGAATCCTGCAGGGCGGCGACATTCGGTTGCGCGCCCCGTCAATAAATCCGTGACCAGGCCGGCCACCACATAACAGAGGCCCGTCCAGATCCACAAACTCGCTGAGACACCTCACGGGGGCCACACTTACCCTCGTAACCACAGCGTGGGCCCAGGGAAGAACCCCAGTAGCTGGCAGAGGAAGATAGCTTGGCCCAGGCGAATCCAGGATGGCTGGCAAGGGGCATAAAGGCGGAGCGACGCAATCACGCCTGGAACGCTTTGCTTATGACAAGCCCGGCTCTCCCTCTCCCTCACAGGACGCCAAAACACAGGCGAGCAAGACAGCCGAAGTGACCGGGGGCAAGAAAGCGACCATTGATGACGTCATGCGGGCCCTCACGCAGGTACAGGCCACGGTGGGGTCGATCTCGGCCGAGATCACACTTATAAGGGCGGACTTCCATAAAATGGCAGAGAAAGTGAACAATATGGAGGTTGTGACCAAGTCCCTGGTCGAGGACGTCTCGGAACTCCAGATTAGTGTGGAACGCATCTCGAGGGAGAACAAAGAACTACGCGACAAGCTCGATGATCAAGAAGGGCGCTCGAGACGGAACAACATCCGTATTATTGGTGTGCCAGAATCGGAAGACACGAGGGCGATGGACCTATACGTGGAGAGATTGATCAAAGACACTCTGAAGCCCAAAGGACTCTCCGCCTTTTTCACAGTAGAAAGGGCGCATCGGGTACCGGGGGGACGCCACAAGACAGGAGCTAACCCCAGACCGATCATAGCGAGGCTCTTCAATTTCAGGGATCGGGACGCCATCCTACAGGCGGCAAGGAACTCGCCCCCGATTAAGATCCAGAACGCGACGCTGGCATTCTTTCCTGATTACACGGCCGAGGTGGCGCGGAGGAGGCGGACCTTTTTTGAAGTCAAAAAAGAACTCAGAGCCAGGGAAATCCCATACTCGATGCTCTTCCCGGCCAAGCTTCGGGTCGTAGCGGACACCAAGACTTGGTTTTTTGAATCACCGGAGGTGGCGCAGGATTGGCTGGAGGGCTGGAGGGCAGCGGGCCCTCGTCGCTCAAATAGACAGAACAAACACCGTACAGCTGGCTCCCGACAGGGCTCACAGGCCAACGACGAGGATCTAGAGATACATTCCCCTTTATCCGACCATCAGGAGGACAAGGCAGATGGGGATCAGTAAGTCACAGCCATGGTCCGACTGACCGGAACATGAGATGGACAGGCAACGCCGCCTTGGACACTGGGCGGAAAGGCCTCCGCAGCTGAAGAGGGGGCCGCTGACCACGGAGGACCTTCACCCCAGCGAGCAAGTACGATGTTATGGGGAGGGATCGGGCACTCTGCTGAGTTGGGGGGGCGGGCAGTTCTGAGTCCGTTGAGCAGGGGGGCAGGGAGGGGGGGAGTTGGGGGTAGAGGGGGGTTTTGGTTTTCAGTTTCTATACAGGGGCAGGTTAGCTACGATGGGGCACACGAGTATAGGATGGTATTGTCACAATGCAACACACAGAGGCACTACACGGACCTCCTGGTCGTCCCCGAGCGTAAATTCACAGGCCGTACACCAACACAGAATGGGGGAGGACACTAATGTAGGGCAGACGTCCCCGCTACTCCTCATGTCCTGGAATGTAAGGGGCCTGGGCGACAAGATTAAACGGGGGCTGGTCCTGCAGAGTATAAAGAGGCTGCACCCCGCCCTGGTCCTACTACAAGAAACACACCTCACCGGCACAGCTACGAAGGCGCTAGACAGAAAAGGCTATAGCATGATAGTACACTCTGGATTTACAAAGGGGTCCCGGGGATCCGGGATATTAATTCATCGCTCATCCAGGTTCATAGCCCAATCAACGGCGACAGACGCACAGGGGCGCTTTGCAGCGATACACGGGCAATGGGAGGGGAAGCCACTGAATGTGGTCTCGGTCTACATCCCACCGGCACTACACAACATAGCTTTTCCGGAACTAGGGAAATTCTTGTTAGATCTTCCTGAAGGGGATCTTGTTATGGGGGGGGATTTCAATGCAGTGGCACAAGACTCCCTAGACCGCCACCCGACGCGCATGCGTACACCAGGGCCCTCCAAACTGCATGACTTCATGGAAGCGCAGGGTTTAGTGGATGTGTGGAGGCGGCTACACCCAGATGATAGGCAATATACATATCATTCAACAGTCCACGACAGCCTGTCGCGGATAGACTACTTCCTGACGTTGGGGGGGGGCCTCCTCACTTTCACTGACTCCCAAATTAGGCCGAGAGGGATCTCTGACCACTCCCCGCTTACACTGACTCTGTCCAGTCAGAGAAAATCCCGCAGACGACTTTATCCTATTTACCCGGGTTACCTTAAAGAACCGGGCGTCACCAGGGCCTTGAGGAAAAGCACTCGGTCCTACTTTGCAGAAAACGTGGGATCGGTGGAGTCGCCCACTGTTCTATGGGAGGCCTACAAGACAGTCCTCCGAGGACAGGCGATATCGGTGATCGCACAGCACAGACGCACACAACGTCAGGAACTGACGGACCTAGAGGAACAACTAGATAAGGCTACACGAGACCACGAGGGGAACCCGACTGGAGACACCCAGCACACACTCCGACTAGCCCAGCAGGGTCACACCGACTTTCTGCGTCGCCGAGTGCGAGACAATATGTCCGCAACAGCGAGCAGGATATACGACATAGGCGATAAGGCGGGGAAGCTTCTGGCATGGTTGGAAAGAGCGCGGGGTGGCCAGCGGGCGATATTACAACTGAGGGACTCGCAGGGTGAGGTGCAAACTAGTCCGGCACAAATAGTGGAACTCCTAGCTGACCATTTCTACTCCGTATACTCCCCTGACTATGAGGTCACACGGGAAATGGCAGAAAGCTCCCTTGTGGGAGTGCCGACCCGCACTCTCTCCCCAGACCAACGGGACGAGCTCGACACCGACCTGACGGAGGAAGAACTACAGGCAGCTATAGCAGCGATACACCCCGGGAAAGCACTGGGCCCCAATGGTGTGCCAATAGAATGGTACAAACTCATGTCCGAGACACTGTCCGCACCACTGCGCGATATGTTTCAGGAGTGCCGGGGACGGGGACGACTCCCCCCTGACCAGCGCACGGCCACAATAGTCGCAATACCTAAGCCCGGCAAACCCCCTGAGGAGTGCGAATCCTATCGCCCGATCTCCCTCCTTAACGCCGAGAGTAAGATCCTGGCGAAACTGTTGGCCACCAGGCTACTGCCCCATCTGGCGCACCTTATACACCCGGACCAATCGGGCTTTATGCCACACCGCAGTACGGCGCTGAACCTGCGACGGCTGCATGGGGTATTGGCCCGAGCCCCGCAGTTGGAGGAAGCGGCAGCGGTACTATCGCTTGATGCCAAAATGGCATTTGATATGGTGGAGTGGCGCTATCTCTTTGCAGTCCTGGAACACATTGGTATCGGCCCAACGTTCATATCGTGGGTCAGACTGCTTTACACCGAACCCATGGCTAGAGTAACCGCAAACGGACACATATCGAGGGAGTTCCCGTTGGCAAGGGGCACGAGACAGGGGTGCCCACTCTCGCCACTACTATTTGCCTTAGTGCTAGAACCCCTGGCCACGATCCTCAGGACCACCCAGCTGCTGAAAGGTATACAATGGAAAGATGGAGGCGAGGATAGGGTATCCCTATACGCCGACGACATGCTCGTTTACCTCACGGACCTCACGACCGGTATCCCGGTCCTGCTGGCACTATGTGAAAGACACGGAACGGCCTCGGGCTATAAACTCAATTGGGCCAAGTCCGTGATATATATGATAAAGGGCGACCTTCCAATACTACCTACAGATTGCCATTTACTCGTAGAACGCGTCGCCTTCAAATACCTAGGGATACGGATTACAAGGGAGCACTCGACCTTCCTTGACCTGAATCTTAAGCCCCAGCTGGACAAATTGAAGACTGATGTGCGCCTTTGGAAAAATCTCCCCCTAACACTGCTAGGTAGAGCGGCACTCTTTAAGATGCTGGCGCTCCCTCGCTTCCTTTATGTTCTGGAAAACACGCCGGCAGTGGTTCCCGTGTCGTTCTTCCGTCACGTCTCAGCCCAACTGTCCACTCTCCTGTGGGGAGACAAACCGGCCCGGGTCGCGCAGTTGAAATTGACCAGAGACTGGTATAGCGGTGGGATAGCCCTCCCCAACCTTGAACTTTATTACTGGGCGGCTCACCTTAAGGTGATTAACCAGTGGATCCACGCACCGCAAGACGACCCAGCGTACAGGGCAGATAGACACCAACTGGGCTTGTCCACTCTGCTAGCCTCACTCTATAATAAAGGGATGGTGAAGAAACTAGAGGGGCCTACCAAACACACTGTAGCCTTATGGCACAGAGCTCAGAGACGGCTGGGATGGGAGGGAGTGATCACCAGGCTCACGCCACTATGGGACGCCAAAGCCCTCGGTAACCTGCGCAGCTCCAAGGGGTTCGACCAATGGGACACCATCGGGATCTCCACGGTGGGCGATCTGTGGACCAGGGAGGGTGTGCTCTCCTTCACGGCACTCAGGGAACAATACAACCTGGCGGAGACCGAAACATACAGGTACATACAAATCAGGCACGCACTCCTGTCGGTGCTAGAAACTGGTGCGGCACTTCCGGAGTCGGCTCCGTTAGAGGACCGATTGCTTACAGACTACATGGAGGCCGGGGCAACCTCCCTCACTTATCGAAAACTCATGAATAACCTGCCGGACCCCCTGGGGAAACTAAAGGAGTACTGGGAGGACGAGATAGGGGACCTAGATGAGGCAGACTGGAACGCAGCCCTGGCCTCGCCCAGGGAGGCGGGTATTTCCACTCGATTCAGACTGATCCAGTTCAAAGTGCTACACAGGGTCTACTACACCCGCACGACACTGTATAAAATACATAGAGCGGAACACCCACACTGCCTGAGAAGCTGCGGGGAGGAGGGTACACTATACCACACTTTATGGACATGTCCACATATACAGGATTACTGGCGGCGTGTCACGCGCACGATCGGTCAGACCCTACAGAACCCATTTGCACCAGACCCCAGGATCTGTCTCCTTAATGTTTGGGGCCCAACAGACCTTTCACTGCATGCGAAGAGGTGGGTGGTCATAGGTGTAATGATGGCGAAACGTGACATCGCGAAAAACTGGGGGGCACAGGAAACACCGACACTAGCGCAATGGTGCAGAAATATGGATGTGACTATGCTAACCGAGCGGGCGGTGTATCAGCAGAGACATAATCCTCGGAAATGGAACGGGATTTGGTCACCCTGGAACAAGTATAGGGGAGACCTCTGTGAGCCCCTGCCCGAGGAGGGAGATGGGGATAGCTCAGAGGACGACGAAGGTCTGGATTGATGGGAGGGAGGGGGGAGTGAAATGTGGAGACAATAAAAGCTACAGGACCATGGGAACATGCCCGCAGAGGACCTTACCGAAATGTGTATCTGAACCGAGACCAGATAGTTGCATTTGGGCACTCTAATGCTGATATTGACCATTGCTAGAAAACGTGGACTTAACCCTGAAAGTAGCAAGTTTAAGTTGGGGGGATAAAATATTAAAAAGTTGCTTTAATAAATGTGGCAGCTGAATGTTGACGCTGCACTGAAGAATTACTGTACGTTACTGTATACCATGTGACAGCAACAACAAAAATAAAATACTAAAAAAAAAAAAAAAAACCCGCAATGGGCCGAAAAAACTTTGGCTAGGCCCCCCCCCCCCCTCTACCTGGGAATTCAATACCACCCTTCTTCCTTTGGGTTATTTTTACAGACATTTGATTAATACCCATCCCATCATTGTAACCAATCCGACTACTCCTTTTTATGATCAATATTCGACATTTGAAAGTGATTCCCCTTTCTTGCACCAGAACCCCAAATTCACTTATTCGAAAGGCCCTGCACAATGGCATCAAGGCCAAATTCACTCACATCCAATAACTCATCCTTACTTGTTCACTAAACCATATTATCAGCATAGAGACGCTGGATGGCAACAAGTTGCTGCGGCACCAGGCAATTCTTACAGTATCCGACCTATAATAGATTTAGTGCACTGTCCGGTTTGGACTTTAATGACTGACTGAACTATGATCAGTCCGAATGGGTTAATGTGCATATATCGACTATAGGGGGCCCCCAACATTTAAAACCCCAGACATAGAGGAGAAAAACATGCCACTTATTTCTGGTAAACATACTTCTATTGTTCTCTTGCAAAGCCTGCCGGGTGATCTGGCTAATTCACCACTAGCCCCTCCCAATCCTATGTCACTGGATAACTCTATGAACATAGCAACCCCTCCCAGTCTTAACCTACCTACTTTCCAAGTACATTTTACTTTTTGGAACATAGCCGGGTTGTTTTCCAAACAGACAAACCTTAATTTCCTGAATGAGGTTAATTTAAGTAACATCATCTGCCTCCAGGAAACCTGGGCTATTGATCCAATACATATAATAGGGTATAAGACTTTCTTTTCGGCAGCAAAAAAAACATCTTCTGGAAGGAGTAGTGGTGGTCTAGTCACCTACATTGCAAATACTTTACATAGCGAGGATATTCTCCCCCTAACATTGAAAGAGAACTATCAGCTAATAGTTGTAAAGCGGTCTAAACAAAAGATATATGTAATAGTAAATTTTTATAACAATCTGAATGTAGATGACCTGACCAACCTTCTTTCAGAGATTTCCCTAGCCCTCCAAGATCTCCGAGCACAGTACATTAAGAAGTCATGTACAATAGTGTGGGGTGGTGACTTCAACCTTCATCTATGTAGAAATAACAATATTGACAAGTGTGGAATTAAAGAGGATGATGGTAGCAGTATAACACGCTTTTTACACTCGATTGAGGGTGAAAAAATGAATGAGATTATGACAGAACTGGAACTGGGTTTCGCCAATGAGTTCAAGACTTCCCCAGTAGCCTTTTCGCCAACATTCAATGGCAGGGGTCTAATGAGTCTAATAGATTATGTCTTGATCTCATCATGCAAAGGCCCAAATATTGAAGTCTTTGAAGTAAGTAAAAATCCATTGAGCGATCACTTCCCAATTACCATCGCCTTATGCGACTCAAAATCTAAAAAAAAAACCCGACATAATGAACATCTTAGATCAGCAAGAGCTCGAACTAGGATCCTTGAACGGTTATACATTAAAATGGGGAAACATCGATAAAGAAGCCGTAACCGCAAAAATAGTCAGCCAAAGTCGGACAGACATAATAAACTGTCTCGACTCTAGGATAAAATCTAGAGAAGTTCTGGCTAGCTTTAATATCATCTCTCAAAATATAAAGAAAGCACTCACTAGATCACACAAACAAAAAAGCCAGACAAAAAAAGGCTGGTTTAGTCCGGCTTGTACAAAAGCATACTCGAAATTAAAGGAAGCCCTAAGTAGGGGAAAGAGAGACAGAGGGGAGGTTATCAGATTAAGAAAAGAATACGCTTTAGCTTTAAAAACTAGAAAACAAGAGCTAAAAGCTGACCTAATGGAGCATCTTAGTAGAAGTTCAGAGCTAAAAGACAGTGCAACTTTCTGGCAAATAGTTAGATCTCCTTTTTTAATAGATAGTGAGGACTTACCATCTATCGATGTCGCGATTAGCGACCGTGAATGGGTGAACCACTTTTCTAAAGTTTTCAGTGATAGTAATATACGGGGCATGGACCATAAAGATCCCCTGACCCAGGTTACTTACCCAATAACATTGCATTTCTCACACGACGAGGTACAAAAAGCACTAAAATCCTCGAAAACAGGTAAAGCCATAGGCCCAGACGGGGTTCCAGTGGACATTTTGAAACATGAAGTAGATCTTTGGTCCCCGCTACTGACAAATGTCCTAAATGCCACCATAGAAGAGGGTCTAATAGAAATCTGGAAAACCTCGATATTGGTCCCTATATTTAAAAAAGGGGATCGAAATAGCCCATCTTGTTATAGACCTATTTCGCTCCTGAATTCGCTCGGGAAGATGGCAGGTCGGAATCTTCTCGACCGACTCCAGGAGTGGACAACTAGTCAGAACATCATCTCGGCAATACAATATGGGTTCAGAGAGGGGCTAGGTACAGTAGACCACGCATTAAACCTGTCCTTATTGACAGGTAAATATGTGGAGGCCAAGGGGACTGCGCTGCACATGGTGTATGTTGATCTATCCGCAGCGTTCGACTGTGTAGTACACTCGAGGCTGTGGAAAATCATTTTAACAATGGGTGTTGACCCCCCGGTTGTAGATTTCCTCCGGGAATTATACACTGGCACAACAGGAAGAGTAAGATTTGGGACCAAAAGACAACTTACAGAAAGTTTTAGGGTGGAAAAGGGGGTCAGACAGGGATGCCTGCTGGCCCCCTTTTTATTCACCCTGTACACAAATGGTCTAGAGGCCGCTATGTTAGAAGGAAGTAAAGATCTCCCCTCAATTGGTCGTCGGCATATACCTGCCTTGTTATATGCCGTCGACACGGTTATCCTTGCTAGAACCCCTGTTGAGCTTCAGCGAGCACTCGATAGATACTGCGCCTTCATGTCAAGTCTAAACCTGACCCTGAATGTAAAAGAAACTTACACTATGCACGCGGGGAAACAAACTGTAAAGACTAGAAGCCTGTTTGTAAAAGGCGATGTATTGGACAGAACTGTAACATACCCATATTTGGGGATTGTAATTGATGACAAATTTAAGTGGAAGGCAGCGATTAATGCAAGGGAATTGGCCTTCCTTAGAGCAACTACAGCATTAAAATCGTTTGCTCAAAGACTGGGTCAGAGACCACCATTAGAACTATTAAAAATATATAAAGCAAAATGTGTTAGCACTGCCACGTACGGGGCTGGTATATGGGGTTTTGCGAATGTGGATGAATTCCAGAAAATAGAATATTCTTTTGTAAGATATTTACTCGGAGTACCGAAGAGCTCCTCCACATATGCCTGTCTTTTAGAGCTGGGCATGGACTATATATCGGATACCATCAAAACCCAACCAGTAATGTTGTGGCGCCGAATTTGGGTAACTGAACAATGCCATCTAACAAGATCAATTGTACAAGACATTCAGACACTTGATCACCATGGAAAGATAAAATGGTTAGCATATGTCAAAGCATTATTAACAGATCTAGGGTATGACATTTGTTTTACAGAACCTCTAACAATAACTGAAATCTCCAAGGCGGATTTAAAAAAAGCCTGCATGACACACTTGGGCCAAGTACGCCTGCTAAGAGAGATAGGAAAACCCTCTGTTCAACAGGGCTTATTAGCTCAGACTGTGTTTTCCATTGAACCTTTTTTGATGTACAGATTAACTCAATTCGAAAAATTGCTGCTGACACGCTTTAGACTTAATATGTTTCATTTAATGGCCTCCTTTCCCTCTCAAAATGAATGGTCATCAAAATCAATCCCATGCCCTTGTGATACTATTTCGATGCAATCGACCATACATACAACTCTTTTTTGTAAATTTTACACAATACCACGGAAGCGCTGGTTATTGCTCATACTGAAAAACTGGGGCCTGCGCCAATGCCGTCCAGCAAATTTGGCGCTTCAGTACCTCGAAGAGGAAGTAATAGCAAAAGCGATGGTGCGCTTCCTTAAATTTTGTATTCGCCATCGTTTAAATCTTTGACTAAGATAAGTCTTCCTGTTTGTATAACAAAGGTCTGATGAAGTCATTGTAAAAACCGTATGTTATGGTCATAACTTTATGAATTGTGATTTTTATACAAATAGCTTCTTTTATTGTATAGTATTAACTCATTTTTAAAAATTTTAACTGATCTTTTAACTGAGAAAATTGTATAAAATGTATCTTATGAACTTTTATGGTATTTCTGCAATTATGGAAAACCGAATAAAGTTGGTTTTGATTTGATTTGATTTGACTCTAGATTGATCGTTCTTCTCTGTGACTTCTTATGCCCCACATTGGTCCCTTTTCACTCTTTATTATTGAATCCCTTGATTTGTTCACCCAGATATACCATTATCTGTACATCATTATTTTTTGGTCAAGCCTAGAGTAAGTGCACATGCGGTGCTCTGCGAGGCATGATGTAGTCCATCTGTGGGTATTGGCCACGCCCACCTCTTTTCATTAGTTCCTTCCTGTGCCTTTCGATCTGCCTTTGTTTTGTGTGGTGAATTGGTGCTATTTGTCCCTCCTTTTGGTGTGTTTGTCATGCCCATGATGACTGGCCTGGTACATTGGTCATTTTGCTTCAAGCCATTTCTCATACTTTTGGTGTACTCTTTTTTACCATTTGTTTTTGGTGGTAACATGAGTGCTTATGTTTTGAATCGCTGTTGGATTCTGGCCTAAACATACGTTTTTACAACTCCATACGTTCTCACAACGGGAGATGCTGCGCCCCTTTGTCCATGTTAACACATTTTTAATTTATGTGTTTTTAGGACATAAAAAAATCCCCAATATCGCCCCATGGTATTCAAGCACACCGGTAAGGTCTTGAGTTTGTCATCTCAGGCCAAGCTTTTGACTCAGCGTTGCATGCCATAATGGTTATCGTTACGTGAAGTAATTTCCAGGGGTTCCCACAATGTGAAGGTGTAGTAAAAATAGACTATGTCTGGCCCGCAGCCTCTGGTGGTCTAGCAGCTGAAGTTCCATCATCAGCTGCCACAGAAGCCTGGGAGCGGGTTCTTCTGCATTAATAATAGCAAAGGAGCAGCACACTTCTGGGTAGTTTCCCAGGCTGGGCAGAAGTGCTCCTTCCTCTATTACACACAAGTGGTACCAACAAGGCTGCCCCTCTTCCATCCCTATTGGGCTCCCAACAATAACACGGGAGGAAAGACGCCGGTGGAAACTGGCCTTCGTGCTAGCACTGTGGGTGTTGTGTTTTCTCATAAAAGAGGGAGGGGTGTATGAGACAAATGGAGGATGGAGGAGCACAGAGTAATATGTAACATCTCACCTCATTAGGTGACAAAACATTCCTCTGCTTCCTTCACGTTTCACGTTTTAATACTTTTGGTTTATTGTTTGAATATGTTACCATATACTCTAGCTCAAAAACATGAAGAAGGTGTGATGTAACAGGTTTGAATTGTTGGCCCCGTGACTAAACGTTGTGTGCATCTGCATCATGTATGTTGTGGCGAAAATGGATCCCTACATCCAGGTACTGCAAGGCATCAGGAGGACATATATTATTGCTGTTGTTCAAAGTGGGAACTATTTCAAATGGGCACTGAATTGCCACAGGCAGGATGTTATTTTCCACTAAATTTCAAGACAAACCAAAAGCCAGAGTGCCACTGTACAGACACCAATTACTTAGAGCAAGAGCTGCCACTCTGGAACTGGAAAACCTGGCTCCAGCCTCTGCGTTGGCTCAACATCCTCCGATTCTGGGCACGCTTGGTCTCCCCGTGCCTAAAAACAACAAAAAACTGACATTATACACTTTAGCTGGTGCTCATGTAAAGCGCTCCAATGCTTTCGGGTAGAGTTTGTGCTGTATAAAACTGCAAAATAGTGTGCCTCGGTGTGTTTGGTAGGGGATATGTTTAGAAGGTTTAACTGAGGCACATTAAGATACAGAGACTAGCATTGGATCATTAACCACAGAAATGTGATGGGAATTTCACCTGGCCACTTACAAATTGTTTCCAAAGCAAAGAGTTGCTTCTTCTGCGGTTTGGACACCACGCATTTTATTTTGAAATCACATTCTGGCACTCCTGCTTACTAGGACTGGAAAGTATAATTTTATAATATAAAATGTTGGTGCTTAGAAGGGTTGGTTGTTTATGCTTTCCTTACCATATGTGTTGTTTTCTCTGGTGCTTCAGTTCTTGTCAGGTGGCAAGTGAAGGCTGCATTTGCACCTTCCTCCCCAAGAAGTCTGGGGGGGCGGAAGTAATTTCTGGGGCATGTGCGTTTGGTTGGGTGCCCTTCTTTTTAGGTTGAACCTACTATAATATGCCTATTAGTGTCAAAGCTTCTTTTTTAAAGAGATGCACTGTTTTGAATTTTGACAACACTTCATCATATTTTTATTAAACAGCATGGACGCCCATCCTTGTGTGGGTCTGGTCTTTCACCAGTAGTACGTGAAGTAACAAAAGATGTTGTAGTGCCCAGGATAATGTGCTGCATGGCTAAATACTTATAAGGTCAACAAAAGCAAGACTTATTGGTTATGCCAATGATTGTTTTTAGTGGTGTCGCTTTCAATTTTATATGCTTCAATTTTTAACACAGATGCCCCAAAGAAAGTGTTTTTCTATTCTGATGATGATCGCTTGATAAAGTCACCCAGATCAAAACATTGACTGCTGTCAAGTGGCTACTGAGAACTGGTGGCAAGGTACTAAATTCTTTCCTGACCTATGACATTACTTTCTCACCACTTGCCCTCGCTAAGGATCAATGGCTTTTTACTCTTCATGTATTTTGCCTTCTCATTAACTGCAGCACTTCACGACGAGTCTCACAATTTCTGGACCCATGTTTTAGTCAAATATGTTTTCAAAATAAGTTATTGTTGTACTTACCATATCTCTGGTCTATTCGTTGATGTTTTCTTTGCAGCAATTCTTTACAATGGAAGAAGATCAATTGGCTGGATGTTTAAAAAATCCTGACACATAATATATAAGTAACCCATGGGAATAGTTGTTTCTGTCATTATCACATACTATCACAGTTCCATTCGGAATGTAGTGTCACTTTAGTTCTTGGTGAAGTCAATAGACGTGACTCAGCATAGACAAGAGAGGACAGATTTATTAACATTTTGTGCTCTGTGTTTTAGAAAAATTACACAAACCAGTGCAGAATGATTCTTCTGCATTTACTTTCCAGCGTGCAACTTGTTTTGCGCTGGAAAATTACCTGAAAATAATGTAAAGCTACACTTTGCTCTAATTGCTTATTTTGTGTCAGAAGGGCATTCCATGGGTGGTACATGGTTGTTCCCATGCAGCTAATCATGGGTTTTGATGCAAATCCAATCTTTTATTTCTCCAAACGTTTCAAACTTTGCATGTGTGCTGCACTGCACAGTACACATCTTGAGCAGGAAAAGTTTAAAAGTTTGTCTAGGCGTAGTATTTTGTACTGAAGGCATACCTTTCTAGTACAAACCCTATGCTATATATCCAACATACAGCCTTGCACTATGGTGCAAATATATGTGAGTAGCGCTAGGCAGCGTAATTGTGTACCAGCACTAGGGAGAGAACAGGACCGTGCCATAACTTAGTAGATTCTTTTCTTCTCTCTCCCTATCATGTAACACAGCACAGCAACTTTGGTTGCTGCCCTGCAATGCATGAGGTTTTATAGAGTACAGCTCAATGGTTTATTTATTTATTTTATTTATAAAGTTGCTCATTTTTGTTGCAGTAAGGCCAGTTGATGAAGGGGAAAACACACACACTCTGGTCTGTTTGCAGCCTGACCACAATAAAGAGCTGGTCCCCGGCTGGTGTCAGTTGGAATTTCTTCCAGTTTGAGAGGAAGCTGAAAGTCACAAGTGCCCAGCACACCACCTTCTTATATTTCTGAGTCTTGAAAAAGGGAAATAACTTGACCTGTTGTTGGGATGGAAAAATCCCCTCTTTGTTAATGGATATATATCCCTATCCTGGGTGCCCAGGTTGCATGGATATCTGGCATTGATTTTGGTCATTGGCTAACACTGATTAAGCGGGTGTGCTATGACCTAGCCATGTCTCATAGTAATGCGGTCTTGTTAGACCAGCAGGGGTATAGTAAATTCTACCCTCATAGTGATAGAGTTAATTGGCACAAACATGGTGCTGTCAGCATACCCATTTTGCATTTTATAAGAGTCATTACTGTGAACAGGCCTTTTTACCTGTGTACTGGAGTGGCACCTACGGGCCCACTGCTGTAAGTTACAGGGCTGTGTATTTAACTCACCCTTGGCATACATGATGACTGAATGCATCACTGCTGTATTGTATGTGTGTGCCTGAAATTGATATGAAACATAGAGGCCTGAGGGTTACATTTTTAAGCCAGGGCTTGGGAAGGCTAATTGGAGATCAGGACTACAACCACATATACTGCAAACATTTCTAAGGGCTGGAGTAGCAAAACCCATACTGAAGGAAGAGAAGCAGAGCATCCTCTATGTGCATCAAAAGTATCTTGGATTCAAGGAAGAGTTACTTTTCAGTGTGGCATTGATTCATTGTCAGGAGAGATGCCAGGTCTGATTAGGTTGCACTGTAGGACCAGGGATTCATAATATAGAATAATGCTTAGCCTTTCAACTTTGTGAGGCATATGTCAGTGGAGACTGACATCTAAGTATGTTCCCTGGTACCTCCCTCAGCCTATGTTATTGCTAAACTCGAATTGCAGATGCTCCTGCTGTGGCAGACTTTCTCTTTGGCACAGGAAAGAGCAGAGGGGAGGTCACTTCAAAGGAGTCAAAACCCACAACACAAATTTCAAAGAACCAGACACTATCCATCTGTGTCTGGATATGGACAATAAAAGTGGGAGGATGAGTTCCGCATGCTGATCATCAGCATGGAAAGAAGATCACCAATACCTCGAGCTGCTGCAACCATGATGTGGGCTAGTCTCTCTACTGAGTGAGGAGCCATCACCATGGAAGTCAATACCACTTGTTATGTGCATGGAGCACCAGTCCTCTGCCTCCCTTCCAAGACAGCGCTGTGATGAGGAGGAGAGTGCTTGGAGAGAGTGAGTCCCAGTGGGCATCCCGACGAGTGGGTCCCGAGTGGGTCCCGGTGAAAGTGTGAGACATTCAGTCTGGTTGGGACGATTGCAAGAGGGGCCATCCGCCCCGCTTGCAGAAATTGTTAACCTCTGCATGCCGGTTGGGGGCCACCATGAAGACTGGAGCCATTGGCGTTGCTGGTGATAGTGAGTGACTGCCGTATGCCTGGTGGGGGCCACCCTGAAGTTTATGGCAGTTGCCTTTGCTGTTGGAAGTTGATGACCCCTGTATCCTAGTTGGGAGCCACCATGAAGATTAGGGCTGTTACCCTTGTGGTGGAGCACATTGGTTACTTCCATATGCCACAATGCCACCATGCCAAGGGGATCCCTAATGAAGGATCAACCAAGAGAGGCCTGGCCTACAGACCACTGCCCATGGTAAAACTTACCAAAAGCTGAGGAAACAGTGGACGAGATGTACATCTGGAGACTGTGGTGGGCCGACATGTAATCCAGATGAGACTACAAGATGCCTCGGCCCTCCTGCATCACAAAGTTGAGGCCTAAGATGCCCTGGATCTGGTAAGAGAGTTACAGGCATTCAGGACTTGATGGGACTTGCACAAATTTACCTTGTATTGATGCTCTCCTTAATATTTAAGGCCAGAGCATACGTTGTCATGTGGTGACTAGCGTAGGGCACTACTGAAAGTGCAGAATACCTGGGGGGCTTGGCAACGAGGCGGATGAGATCGGACGTGTGAGCACAGGGCTCAGTGCCGACCCCGCCGATTATCCTGATCAAGAGGCGAGAACTGGACCCCCCAATTCCCTGGATGATAGGGGAAAGCGTCTGGATGCCTTGGGGTTCTGGAAATGGACTCTGGCGCCGGCGAATTGCGGTAAACGGCTGTCGAAAAGAGGACTGGGTCGTGACCCTAAGATGGCGGCATAGTGGCTTGCTGGGACTGCGAGGGGGAGCGCAGACTGGGCTCCCCGGCCGGGGCTGCTGATGAGGTCGGATTCCATGCCGGGGCTCTGCCTGGAGTAGGGGGTCCTGGCGAAGGGGCTCCGGCGCCTGGATGCCCGATGCCCAGTGAAGCTGGCCAACTATGGAGGCGTAAGACGGTGCTGGCTCTGCCTGGCGAGGAGCAGTGATGGCGGTGGCTTGCAGCGAGGGGTGGCCTGGGAGGCAAGACGTGGCCGCTGGGAGGCTGAGGTCCTTGATGTAGGTGGTGGAGAATTGCTGCGGCATTACCCGGACCGGAGGCGGTGGTCCCTTCCCCTCTTCCCTTTGTCTGCTGTGGGGGGTTATCGGTGACCAGTCGGTGCAGAAGAGGTGCTGGGCTCGCAGGATGGGTGCGGCCCCATTGAAAAACGGTGTTGGCCTGAGGGAGCTCCGGTCCTGGATTGCGGAGCCTGCTGAGCTGACCATCGGAGCTCGAGACAGTCAGATCTGCAGAGACTTACATACCTAATGGGCACTTTCTCCCTCGGCTGGCATCGCGGAGGAGGGCCTGGGCGGGTGCCCATTGACACCCACGCACTGCAGAGGCTGTGGATTGCTACATAACTGAGGTCGTCGCATTTACTGCGGGCCTTGAAGAGCCCGTGGGCTGCCCCGCTTGCTGGACCTGCACCGGGGGAGAGGAGAAGTGAGACGGCTCACGGCAGTCGCCCACACCCCAGGGGAGCGATTAATTCCACTGTGTCGGCGGGTACCTGCCCCTGCGCAGAAGCGACCACCTCTGTGACCCCGACGGACCGGAGAAACGGGGAGGACTGCAGTGGGGTGGCGCTCGAGGCCCCGCCTGCTTCCTCTTGCCGCGTTGTGGTGGGTGCTGCGATGAGCTTTGTGCCGTGGCAAGGGCTCAAGTAGCGCCAAGGAAGGCGCAGTTGATGCACCAGTTCCTTGTGGCCCGTTATTAGTACCCATGAGCTTGCAGAGGCTCCTAGAGTGAACGGGAACACGGAGCAGTGCCCTCTCATGGCCGCTCCCCAGGTGATCTGCGCTGTGGCCCTTGACCGGGCAATGGACCTCGCCGCCCACTACCGGTGCGCATTGAATAACTGGCTGTGACTTTCCCGGGTAGGAATTGGGCGCATAATTGCAGGCGTGGATGGCGACCACCGGCGGAGGTTGCCTGTCCCGCGGGGCACTTAAAGCACCAACGGGGGTTGCTCCCCCTTCTTTAAGGCTGAGCTGCAGTGATCTGGAGAGAGAACAGTCCACGACACGGGGTCCCCGGTGGCCGCCTGCCTGCGGCCAGCAAAGGGGATCAAAGCACTCACTGGACACAGGAGTCTGTGGGAGTGCTCCTGCGTGCGCAGGACCATCACAATAGGAAGAACGGGAACCACATAATGTTATCTCCCTACATCCTAGGTCACAGACGATCACTGCACAAGAGTGACCCTGCTGGAGAACCGGTAGTGCAGAGTGGAGCAGTCTGGATGGGCTTGGTGGATTACCCTGAATGCACTGATGAACCTACAAGAGGGCGGCGATCGAACCTATAGAAATTGTAACATTGCCGGACCACGCATATAGGGAGAGCAACAGAGGTGGGGTATTGCGCCATAGCGACGGCCCGGCGACCAATCGATTCCGCAATCCAGTGGGGGCATGGGGAAGCCGAGAGGAAAGCAGGTGGGAGCACCGCCGGAACAGGGAGATGACACGACGGTCACGAAGGCAAGCGAGGGACCACAACAACGTCCAGAGGGGCTGTCCCAGCAGCAAGTTGATCAAATACTACAAGCCATCGCAGACACTAGGGAAGCCTTGCAAAAGGACATTGGACATGTGACGCAAGGGCTGGGATTGCTTTGGGTGTATCATGCCAAATTGACCGATAGGGTGAAACAAGCAGAGGCATCCATAGCGGTCCTGGAACTGGCTCAGAAATCAATGACAGTGCAAATGGCCGACTTTCAACATAGGCTTTGAACCCTTGAAAAGCGCGCGGAGGATGCGGATGGGAGAAATCGCAGAAACATCCGAGTGGTGGGGCTGCCGGAGGGAGTGGAAGGGTCAGACATGGTGGTCTACTTGGCAAACTGGTTGAAAGCCACCGTTGCGCCGGCGGGACTTACGTCCTTCTTCACTCTGGAAAGAGCTCACAGAGTGCCTGCCAGACTGCTGGCCCCCGGGAGGCCGCCGAGGCCGGTGATGGCCAGGCTCCTTCACTACATGGATAGAGATCTTTTGTTGAACCAGGCCAGGAGAACGGGCCCATACACGGTGCACAACAGCAGGGTCACATTGTTTCCGGATTATACGTTTGAGGTCCAGCGCCGCAGTGTATCGTTTGTGGCAGTTAAGAGAGCTCTGAGAGAAAAGGGCATCCAGTACTCGCTGATGTTCCCGGCGCAACTGAAAATCACGATTGATGACAGATCGACATTCCATGAAGGCCCAGAGGAAGCGGGGGACTGGTTGGAAATGTACAAGGCTGGATGCGGGGAGGCGGTAGGTGGTGAGCCGAAGGATGGGATGAAACCTCAGCCCGAAGGATGAGGCGCAACCACCGGTACCAAACCGCCGGCCCAGAGACCGATGACGACGCAAACTGGGGTGGAGCACACGGCCGCCTTGCAGGCTGTCATAGCTATTTCACACGAGGGGGTGGAGCTGCACCCCATGGGATTGAACTCAGATGAAGGGTCCCTGGAAGAGGATGAGGAACAATCGGAGAGTGGGAGCCAGAGACTTCCACATGTAACAGCTGGGTGGGACTGCGGACGAGATCATTGATGGGTGATGTAGACATTGGCTGATCCTGAAAGCGGTGTTGTGGTTGGGGAGTTGGGGAGGCCGGGGGGGGTTGGGGCTTCCTGCAGCTTTGGTTGGAGGGTTCCTGATTGTTTAGGAATTGGGGGAATGTGGTAGATCTGCGGGATGTAAGCAGAAGATGCCTTGTATATGCTTGACCCGGAAGGGGAGGGCTCTGTGATAAGGGGGTTGAGTGAGGGAAGATGGACGCTTAGGTGTCTGGTTCTCTGAAGCCTGGGGCTTACCTCCCGTAAGTTTGTGTGGGTTAACATCCTTAGGAGCTTAGTTGTGTGTTTGAGGAATAGTTTGGATAGGTTCTAATGTTGTAGTGCCTGTTCTGGGGGGTGGGCAAGGGAGAAGGATGGGGAGGGGGGTTGGAAATATTGATGACACCGGTGTGCTCTTAGATGTGAGGGGGGTGCGCAGCGAGAATGGTATGATTAATGGGTGCACTGCATGATTGAAATGTATTACTTGGAATGTGCGAGGGCTTCATACGATGCAGAGGCGACACAAGGTCCATGCCTACTTAGTGCGGCGGGGGATACACATAGCTTTCCTTCAGGAAACGCATCTTAACCTAATTGAGGGGGCAGCTTTAAAAAAGAGATGGAGGGGCAGCTATTTTACACGACTTATTCTGCGTTGGCAAGGGGTACTTTGGTGTGGATTAGGGCCGGGGTCCCCTTTCAGCCTTTACATCAATTGGTTGATCCAGAAGGGCGGTTTGTGGCGGTAATGGGTCAACTAGATGGAGAGGACATTGCGTTATGTAGTGTCTATGCCCCGAATGTTGGCCAACCCTCCTTTTTTGAGAAATTGTCGGGGTGCCGAGTGTAATATTCAACTACAGCAGCAATAGTGGGGGGGAGAGTTTAATTCAATAACTGATGTGGAAAGCGAAAGATCTCAACCCCCGCTACCCGGGACCTCGGTCTGTAGGATCTCCAAGGCAAGGGGCACCTGGCAGGCTAATTGGGCCCAGCATTCAGAAGAGAGGGATTACTTGTATTATTCAGGCCTCCACGACTTGCATGTGCGGTTGGATGCGATATTATGCACCCCTGCGATTGAGGCTAAGGTGACAGGTAGTGAGTACCTGGCGAGAACGTTATCCGACCATAACCCGTTGTTAGTGCACTTCCGGTGGAGTCGGGAGAAGGCAGTCATACCGACCTGGCAGCTCAGACCATTAATATTGGAAGATCCGATCTTTGGGGAGGAACTGAGGATAGGTATTGAGCAATACTTCGAGGAAAATGCAGGGACCGCAACGTCTCTGGCGATTGAGTGGGATGCGTTTAAGGTTATGACTAAGGAGATTTGTATTAGTAAAGTGGTGGGAGTAAGGAAGTTGCTTTTAGCAGACTCAGATGGGGCGGAGGACCGGCTACGAGATGCGGAGAAGGACCGCCCTGGAAACCCAGGGGGGCAGGCTGGAGTCTTGGAAGCTAGAGAGGCAGTGGCGGTGCAGGTGGAGAGACTGCGCTCCTTTGACTATAAGAGTTATAGGGGAAGGATGCATGCTGAGGGAGATAAATCGAGCGCGCTGCTGGCATGGTTGGAAATCCGACCCCCCCGGGAATGTCGATTTTGGGCCTGCTGGCCCCGTCTGGAGAGATGATATACAAGCAGTCGGGGATAAATGGCCTATTCCTGGAATATTATGCTGATTTATACAGTAGTCAGTTGGCTCGGGGCCCAGACACTATGCAGGAATATTTGGAAGAGGTGGCTCTACCGAGTTTGACTAAGGAGGAGGGGGACCTACTAGGCAGCGAGATAATGGTGGGAGAGATAAGGAGTGCGATTAAGCATATGGCTCGTAATAAAACTCCTGGAGTGGACGGTCTCCCCATAGAGTTTCACTCTAAATATGTCGATTGCTTGGCTCCCCGGTTGCAGTTGCTCTATCGAGAGGCATTCAAGGCAGGGAGGTTACCCAAGACCACCAGGGAGGCTATTATTATCCCTCTTCTGAAGCCTGGGAGAGAAGCCACAAATGTGAAGGCCTACTGCCCACTGTCAATGTTGACGACTGACTATAAAATCTTGAGCCGAATACTGGCATCACCCCTCCTTCCTCATATGTCACAGCTAATACACCGAGATCAGTCCGGTTTTATCCATAGGCATAATACAGCTCTCAATGTGCAACGGTTGTTGCGCATCCTGGAGAACTGTCCGAATCAGTTACCATGTGCTCTGATCTTATTGGTGGACATAGAAAAGGCATTTCATAGCCTGGAGTGGCCCTTTCTTTTTCAGGTTATGCGTAAGATGGGGTTGGGGAAGAATTTAGTGCGGTGGATGCAAATACTATATACATCGGCGACGGCGCGGATGCTGACGGTCGGAACGGTATCAGCTTCCTGCATGGTGGGATAAGGCACGCAAGAGGGGTGCCCGCTCTCTCCACTGTTCTTTGCGCTCACGATTGAGCCCCTGGCAGTGCAAGCTAGGTCGGGAAATCACTATGCTGGATTGGAGATGAGTGGAGACGTGCATTATATATCACTTTACGCAGATGACATGTTGATGTTCATGGCGGGTCCTGGCAGGGATTTAGGGGGAGCGGCGGAGCTGTTGCGGGCGTTTGGTGCGGCGTCGGGGCTGTGCGTGAACTGGCAGAAGACTACTGTGTTCCTGGTGCGTCGGACAATGGAAATCCCCGACATATTGCTTGGAATACGCTGGGAGCCTTGCTGCCTACCGTACCTGGGAACTAAAATTTACCATGAGCAAGCGGATCTGCTGGAGGGGAATGTGAATAGGGCAGTGAGAGGAGTTAAGGGCAGTATGGCGTTCTGGGGTACTCTGCCGCTCTCAGTGGCGGGAAGAGTGGCGCTCTTGAAAATTGTGGCGCTCCCTAGGCTGCTGTATTACATTAGGACGCTGCCGATTTGGATTCCGGGACAGGTGTTTAGGACCCTTAGATCTATGGTAGGGGGCTTTCTATGGGGGAGCGGCAGAAGGCCTTGACCACAATGATGAGACCCAGAGCAGAGGGGGGATGGGCAGTCCCGGACTTCGAATAATATTACCTAGCGGCCCAACTGCAGTGGCTCACGCAGGCAGTTGCCAGAAAATATAGGGGTCCGGATGGACCTGAGGACCATTGCATTCCACGGCATGTGTTGGCCTTTGTGGTATTGGGCCAGCGATTACGGGTTGTCGCTGACTTCTGAAGAGAAAGCGATTAGGGCATGTTGGAATAGAAGTAGGCATAGAATATGAGTGATTTGACCGTATGCACCAGAAATCCCTCTTGGAATGTGTACAGCCCTTCGGCATGGAGGGGACTGGTCGACGCTGGCTAAGTGAGAAGAACTGGGATTGCAGATGGTTGGGGACTTGTATGAGGATGGTGCCTTTTTCCCTTCCAATCACTGCAGGATGAATATGGATTGCCAAGGGGTGATTTCTTATTGTATGCTGCCTTGGTGGCAGCAATTCAGGAATATTGAGGGGAAGGGATATTGGAACCGCAGACATCTCTAACGTGTCAATACGAGTAATGGCGGCGGGGACAGTGAAGGCGGTGACCTGCCTGTAGCGGCAAATGGTGGGAGAGGGGCTTCAGCCATTGACTCGATTGCGAGAAAAGTAGGAGGTGGATCTGGGCAAGGATATACCTGAATCAACTTGGTCTACACTAGTGGAGAGGACGTGGAAAGGTACGCGGAATGCTAGATTCCAACTTATACATTTCTATGTCATAGATATAGTGTACCTAACCCCGGAACAGATAAATAAATATTTTGGTGTGGAATCCACCTGTTGCCCTAGATGCCGTCTGAATGCTGCAGACTTAATGCACATGATGTGGAGTTTCCCACAGCTCGGTAACTATTGGGAAGAGGTGGTCGAGGTTTTATATGGAGTGACAGATAGGCAAATAGAGCCCACTGTGGGAACATGCATACTACACTGGTACCCTCATACAGCGCGCACCAAGGTAACAAGTAAATTCATTGATTTGGAGTTGCTGTTGGCTAAACGAGAATTAACAAAAAACTGGAAATCTACGCAGGGCCCTAGTGTAGTGAGATGGAAAATGGAATTCATGAGCTGGGCGACTAGTGAGGGCATGGTTAGGCTCCAGCAAGCCAGGAGAGCGGATAATGAAAAGGCAATGCAAATTGCACAAGCATGGGAAGCATTGGTGGCGTTGTTAGCATGACCGGAGCCTGATTCGGATGCTGGTTCCTTGGGGACTCCACGAAGGCCGGATGGGCCACACTGCACATAGCCGGGACATGGGTGACCAGTGAGAATACGGAAACAAGATTGGGTATGATAGGGATTGAAGGACAGCCTGAATGAGATAGGCCGTGAACGCACCCTAATGTGTTGAAGTTGATTGGATATCCTGATCTAGAGTACATAGAACACACCATTAAAAGCGGTAAGGTGGGAGGGGGGCGAGCGAGACCTGATCCAGCGGGGGCACTGTGTTGGTCCTCCATTGCATTAACAGTCTGTATGCGGGGTACGTTGAGTGGAGGTGAGGCAGGAACGATTATTCTAATTTTGCTATTGATATGTGTATAAGCCTATCCGTGGACACTGACTATACGAATTGTATTCTACATGTTGCTCTTGCTGGTGAAGATCTTGTAGGGGGGGATGTTGTTTGAGATGAAAACTAATAAAAATATTTAAAAGAACACAAATAATCAAATGCAGAATACCTAGCCTCATTAGAAGGGAAGGGAGGAATATTTAGTGTGCTGCTGATATATTTTGTGTGCTTGTTTAAAATACAACTTTTATCACAAAAGTGAGTGTTTGACTGGTCAATCAGCTTATCGGGGGTTACTATTCGTACTCTGAGTTTTGTGCCTATGCATTCGTTGCATCTACCTCCCCACTGAGATTCCTTGGACAGCTTGACCCAGGCTGCCATTGAGAGTCAAGTGCTGAAGGGGTAGCACTTGGCCTTTTGGTAAGAACTCTAGTAGGTCAGGTCCCGGGACATCAGGAGTACAAAGCCACAACCACTGTGGTTGGATAACCCTGTCAGCCCTTTGGCCCTCTGAAAGGGGTTCTGACACCAGTTGTATAAATATGGAGCCATTTATATTCTCTTTTGTTGTTGAAGAAATAAAAAAATGTTTTAATGACTCAGGTGGAAGATAATGCTAATTGGAGGATGGATCATTGGCAATGGTGTGGTCCCTCAACAAACTGGAGAAACCTTTGCGATGAAGGATCAATTGGAATGTCCTAGTACGCGTCTTGTAAATCCAGAGATGGCAAGATCTGTGTGAGTCTGATGAGCGGAATGGTTTCTGAAGAGACACCATTTCAGGTTATCCTAGACTAATCTGTTCTGTTCACCTTTTTATATATGTGACTTATCCAAAACCTTCTGAGGACTTTTGTACTAAGAACCAAATGACGAACACTGCTTATCCATTTTGATGCTGTGGAACTCCATCTGTTCAGTAGGATATAAACTCTTGTTTCATTTGCCCCCCCTTTTGCCGGAGAAACCTACATGAACAGAAGTTTTAGAGGTCCCTCCTTCAATTTTATGCGGAAACTTCTCATCCAAGTTCACATCCTAGACAAATGTTCTGGATACTTGTATTGAAATGTTTCTGGATGCTCATACTTAAAAGGTGAGCAACAAAATACTATTGACCACCCATTGTGGCAGATGAAGTTATAGTACATTCATGCTCTTGGGGAATGTTGGCTGACGTCTGTGGCTGGGTGTCAAGTCTGTGGCAAGATATAACAAAATTTACTACTTGACCTCTGAGTGGGTTGAGAAGCTCTTTTTTTTAGTTATCTCTTTCAGCAGCTCTTCTGGTTGTGGCAGAGATGCCTTTTTACCTCACTTACAAAATTGATAGCGGAGGGAGGCAATTTTGGGACTCATCCATCTTTATGGATGTAGCCAAATGTGATGCTGATCTGAAGTAATGGCTGCTAATGACGTTTTTACTGCACAGAGTCTATCAAAAGTCCTTTTGTTAAATAAGCTGCATTTGTTAAATAAGAACATGTGGCTAGTTCCGCCCTGGATTTATCCACCATTCAACTGATGTAGATTGTTGGTGTAGGAAATGATCATCTTTTGTGTGATGTCCCCCTAAATGTTGCCCTATCTACTTTGCTGGCTTTAGAATTGTGTGCACTTTACTCCTACTAACCAGGACTTAAGTGCCTGTGCTCATCCATTAAACAAGGTTAAATTGGCTTATTCCTAAATGGCAATTTTATCTTCCCAATATGTCTCTACTATAAGGAGTAGAAAATGCACACAGGGCCTGGAAGTTAAATGCCAACTGAGGACTGCAGTACTTATTGTGCCATCCACAGTGTGACTTGTCAAAATAAACTTTTCTATCCGGCAAGACCTTCCTTTTAAAAAGTAACAAGTCATCCCTATGTATGCCTTATAACAGACAAGACATGTAGACAATTAATGTCACAAAGTCCTGCCAGTGACAAGGCACTAAAACCAATTTTCACTGTGGTAGACCAGGCTGTCATATACAGAAAATCAGAGTTAAGATTAAAATATTAACATCATTATCTCAGATTTGAGACCAGCTAGGAACATAATTAAACCACTATTTTAATTAGTTATTAAAAACCCAACTCAGTAATGTGAAGCTAGAGTTTTATTAAGCATTAAGGAAAAGTAACTTTTAGATGTTTCTTTAAGCTGCCTGAAATTCCCGGAAGCTAGTTCACATTAGCCCTTAAGCAGCTGCCCAGCCTACACGTAGCCTTTAATGAGCTGTGAAATTTCTTCCAGGAACCACACAATAGACCACTTTGATTGAAAGGTCGACCTGAATTTACAGGTATAACTCCTCGGGGCTCAGTTGTATATACAGGGTGGGGCAGTTGCCCCACCTGTTGCACAACAGCTCCAAATCATACCTCATAGAGCTGCCTAAGGCACATGTAAAATGTTTGCACCCTTAAAAGAGATCAACCTGGACCAAAACACCATTCTTGTGTATCCTCTGTCTGGTTGCTGAAAAAACCTGCTCTCTCTCGTTTTTTATAGTGGGTCAAGGGCATTCTTGAAACTGGATTTTAGTGTTAGATGTGAGAGGAGTGTAGTAGTTTACATAGTACACTATGCCTGTACACTCCCAGCTCTCAGAGCCCAAGTTTAGCGAGGATGATGACTTTGGCTCCTGACAAATTGCATTTTAATGCCTGTTTGCAGTAAGGGAAACCAGGAGCTATTGGAAAAGTAAGCAGGTCAGGGCCTGGGAACTTTTACCCCATTGGTTAGGGAGTGCCCAAGAACCACCCACAGTCACTAGCTAGTGCCAACCATAAATGTGGCACCACAATTCACCCTCCCCATAACACCTCCTGGATCTGCCAAAGATCAGGAGGGGACTAGACCCATGGCCTTTGACCTGAGAGGAGCCCTAAAGGACTGGACCTGCTCCCTCTTGTACTGAAGGCAAATACGTGGACTGAAAAGGTCAGTTGGCTGACTTTCCGTGTGGCTACAGCAATAAAACAAGCTGAAAGAGGCATTTTACCATGAAGTGGCCCAGCTGATTAGTGGCAACTGACCCTGGACTGGACTTTGCTGTCAGCCTCTGCCTGACACCCTGAGATTCTCTTGGTGCCTTCCGCTGTTGTCCTTAGAAATGTACACCTGTGGTTATTTGGGCACCAGAAGGAAGTCTGGGAACTGTTAAAAACTTTTTCTCGAGAGCTTTAGTGGGCCAGCTGGAAAAAGTATCTGATTATCAAACCCACAACGCTGGAATTTCAGGCTCATCTTGGACGGAGATTTCTGCATGTTCGAAAAACAACAAAGTCCCATTCTGAGCTGGGACTCAGAACCTTTTCAGTGAGAAATCTCCAAAGTTGCAGAGTGCCAGGAGGATTAACCTGCTTAAAGTATCCGGCCTTTAGTTCCATGGCAGTACCTAGAGTTTCAGCAGCATCCTGCTAAGGGAGAATTTTCTTCTCAAAAAGTGGAAAGGCCCCTTTTTGCATTAGGACTTGACATTTTTGTTCAAGAAAGTGACAAAGGCCCTTTCTGAAGTGGGATTTAGAAACATTTTCTAACTTTTTAGCTTCCAGAATGTCACCAGGACTAATCCACTTGGTGTAACTGACCTAGGCTGCATCACGGTCGACTTGAAATTGCACCTTGACCCCTGCCTACCATTTCCATAAACTATTGTTGGAGCTCAGTGCTTTTTGGCACTATTTTTGCTAAAAACGCTAACATTTCAAATCCTCAGTTCCCCTTCTTGGATTTTTAGGTCGCGCCTACAGCATTGCTTTAGCAATGCTTGTTTGGCAAGATTATAGTAAGGCTTTCAAAAGTGTACCCAAACTGCGTATTATGTACAGTTCATGTGAGCCAGGCACGTGCACATCGCCAGCCACATCATACACCATTTGTCTGAGCCTCGGCATCAGACTTCAAAGAAATCCGCTCCCCCGCCGCTCCTGATCAGACTTCAAAGGAAGCTGCTCCCCCGCCCCACCACGCAATGCCGAGAGCTTTTTAGCTTTACTTTCTCTCTCCTTCCTTGATCCCTTTCTCCTTCTCATCTCTCTCCATCCACACTGAGTCACAAACCTTGCAGTCCTTCTGTTTCCACCGACTGCTCGTCCCTGATTTCCCTATGCCTTACTTGCTAATTTCTTCTTTCTCCTCCATCTCCCCTCCTGCTGCCTCTGTGCCACCTCGCATTTCTTGACCTGTGTTCGTCACCTCTCACGTACTGCGCCTTTGTGCTGTGCCATCTTTTTTGCTTCACATTTCTGCCTTCTCATGTCTATCTAAAATCCCTTACTTTACCCTATTTTGCCGCCACCTTTTCTCACCCCTTGCTCTATTTCTATATTTTCACTTTTGTCCTGTGTCGTTCATCTCCTGCCATCTCTGTCTCATCCTCCGTTGTGTAATCTCCCGATCTTCCCCACCACGCAATGCCGAGAGTTTGTTAGCTTTACTTTCTCTCTCCTTCCTTGATACCTTTCTCCTTCTCATCTCTCTCTGTCCACACTGAGTCACACACCTTTGCAGTCCTTCTGTTTCCACTAACTGCTCGTCTCTGATTTCCCGATGCCTTACTTGCTCATTTCTTCTTTCTCCTCCATCTCCCCTCCTGCTGCCTCTGTGCCACCTCGCATTTCTTGACCTGTGTTCGTCACCTCTCACCTACTGCGCCTTTGTGCCGTGCCATCTTCTTTGCTTCACATTTCTGCCTTCTCATGTCTATCTGAAATCCCTTACTTTATCCTATTTTGCCGCCACCTTTTCTCACCCCTTGCTCTCTTTCTATATTTTCACTTTTGTCCTGTGTTGTTCATCTCCTGCTGTCTCCTTCTCCATTGTGTAATCTCCCGATCTTTCCTTTCTTGGATGCATGTCACTGCTCTCTGCTTCTCTCCTATCATCCTGTCAAGAGTGTTGTCTTTGCCCTCTGTCTCTTTGTTCACTTCTTCCCCTCTGGGCGGTTTCCCATTTGCATTGCATGAATATTTATGTCAATATATTAAATATGAATTTTGGAAAAGGTGATGGACAGAGTTTCTGAATGATGCAGAATACTCCCACCCATTCAAGAGATCAGGGCTTGATCCATCACCGTTTTTTAGCTCACTGCACCATCCCAGCTCAGAACCTGGCTATATGCAAATTAGTCTGTTCCTGTCCCAGTGCATGATGGGAACAGGGCAAACCAAACTACCAAGCCAATTCTTATACTGGGAAGGAAACAAGCTTCCGGGGACCGGTTTCTGGCATTTCAGCCGTCGTCGGCCCGGCTTGCTTGAATCCTGATGGTGCAATGAGCTAGGGACTCACGTCTGAGTATACCCTCCCACACTTAGTGTGGATAAAATCAATTTTGGAAAAGGTGATGGACAGAGTTTCTGAATGATGCAGAATACTCCTACCCATTCAAGAGATCAGGGCTTGATCCATCACCGTTTTTTAGCTCACTGCACCATCCCAGCTCAGAACCTGGCTATATGCAAATTAGTCTGTTCTTGTCCCAGTGCATGATGGGAACAGGGCAAACCAAACTACCAAGCCAATTCTTATACTGGGAAGGAGACAAGCTTCCGGGGACCGGTTTCTGGCATTTCAGCCGTCGTCGGCCCGGCTTGCTTGAATCCTGATGGTGCAATGAGCTAGGGACTCATGTCTGAGTATACCCTCCCACACTTAGTGTGGATAAAATCAATTTTTGAAAAGGTGATGGACAGAGTTTCTGAATGATGCAGAATACTCCTACCCATTCAAGAGATCAGGGCTTGATCCATCACCGTTTTTTAGCTCACTGCACCATCCCAGCTCAGAACCTGGCTATATGCAAATTAGTCTGTTCCTGTCCCAGTGCATGATGGGAACAGGGCAAACCAAACTACCAAGCCAATTCTTATACTGGGAAGGAGACAAGCTTCCGGGGACCGGTTTCTGGCATTTCAGCCGTCGTCGGCCCGGCTTGCTTGAATCCTGATGGTGCAATGAGCTAGGGACTCACGTCTGAGTATACCCTCCCACACTTAGTGTGGATAAAATCAATTTTGGAAAAGGTGATGGACAGAGTTTCTGAATGATGCAGAATACTCCTACCCATTCAAGAGATCAGGGCTTGATCCATCACCGTTTTTTAGCTCACTGCACCATCCCAGATCAGAACCTGGCTATATGCAAATTAGTCTGTTCCTGTCCCAGTGTATGATGGGAACAGGGCAAACCAAACTACCAAGCCAATTCTTATACTGGGAAGGAGACAAGCTTCCGGGGACCGGTTTCTGGCATTTCAGCCGTCGTCGGCCCGGCTTGCTTGAATCCTGATGGTGCAATGAGCTAGGGACTCACGTCTGAGTATACCCTCCCACACTTAGTGTGGATAAAATCAATTTTGGAAAAGGTGATGGACAGAGTTTCTGAATGATGCAGAATACTCCTACCCATTCAAGAGATCAGGGCTAGATCCATCACCGTGTTTTAGCTCACTGCACCATCCCAGCTCAGAACCTGGCTATATGCAAATTAGTCTGTTCCTGTCCCAGTGCATGATGGGAACAGGGCAAACCAAACTACCAAGCCAATTCTTATACTGGGAAGGAGACAAGCTTCCGGGGACCGGTTTCTGGCATTTCAGCCGTCGTCGGCCCGGCTTGCTTGAATCCTGATGGTGGAATGAGCTAGGGACTCACGTCTGAGTATACCCTCCCACACTTAGTGTGGATAAAATCAATTTTGGAAAAGGTGATGGACAGAGTTTCTGAATGATGCAGAATACTCCTACCCATTCAAGAGATCAGGGCTTGATCCATCACCGTTTTTTAGCTCACTGCACCATCCCAGCTCAGAACCTGGCTATATGCAAATTAGTCTGTTCCTGTCCCAGTGCATGATGGGAACAGGGCTAACCAAACTACCAAGCCAATTCTTATACTGGGAAGGAGACAAGCTTCCGGGGACCGGTTTCTGGTATTTCAGCCGTCGTCGGCCCGGCTTGCTTGAATCCTGATGGTGCAATGAGCTAGGGACTCACGTATGAGTATACCCTCCCACACTTAGTGTGGATAAAATCAATTTTGGAAAAGGTGATGGACAGAGTTTCTGAATGATGCAGAATACTCCTACCCATTCAAGAGATCAGGGCTTGATCCATCACCGTTTTTTAGCTCACTGCACCATCCCAGCTCAGAACCTGGCTATATGTAAATTAGTCTGTTCCTGTCCCAGTGCATGATGGGAACAGGGAAAACCAAACTACCAAGCCAATTCTTATACTGGGAAGGAGACAAGCTTCCGGGGACCGGTTTCTGGCATTTCAGCCGTCGTCGGCCCGTCTTGCTTGAATCCTGATGGTGCAAGGAGCTAGGGGCTCATGTCTGAGTATACCCTCCCACACTTAGTGTGGATAAAATCAATTTTGGAAAAGGTGATGGACAGAGTTTCTGAATGATGCAGAATACTCCTACCCATTCAAGAGATCAGGGCTTGATCCATCACCGTTTTTTAGCTCACTGCACCATCCCAGCTCAGAACCTGGCTATATGCAAATTAGTCTGTTCCTGTCCCAGTGCATGATGGGAACAGGGCAAACCAAACTACCAAGCCAATTCTTATACTGGGAAGGAGACAAGCTTCCGGGGACCGGTTTCTGGCATTTCAGCCGTCGTCGGCCCGGCTTGCTTGAATCCTGATGGTGCAATGAGCTAGGGACTCACGTCTGAGTATACCCTCCCACACTTAGTGTGGATAAAATCAATTTTGGAAAAGGTGATGGACAGAGTTTCTGAATGATGCAGAATACTCCTACCCATTCAAGAGATCAGGGCTTGATCCATCACCGTTTTTTAGCTCACTGCACCATCCCAGCTCAGAACCTGGCTATATGCAAATTAGTCTGTTCTTGTCCCAGTGCATGATGGGAACAGGGCAAACCAAACTACCAAGCCAATTCTTATACTGGGAAGGAGACAAGCTTCCGGGGACCGGTTTCTGGCATTTCAGCCGTCGTCGGCCCGGCTTGCTTGAATCCTGATGGTGCAATGAGCTAGGGACTCATGTCTGAGTATACCCTCCCACACTTAGTGTGGATAAAATCAATTTTTGAAAAGGTGATGGACAGAGTTTCTGAATGATGCAGAATACTCCTACCCATTCAAGAGATCAGGGCTTGATCCATCACCGTTTTTTAGCTCACTGCACCATCCCAGCTCAGAACCTGGCTATATGCAAATTAGTCTGTTCCTGTCCCAGTGCATGATGGGAACAGGGCAAACCAAACTACCAAGCCAATTCTTATACTGGGAAGGAGACAAGCTTCCGGGGACCGGTTTCTGGCATTTCAGCCGTCGTCGGCCCGGCTTGCTTGAATCCTGATGGTGCAATGAGCTAGGGACTCACGTCTGAGTATACCCTCCCACACTTAGTGTGGATAAAATCAATTTTGGAAAAGGTGATGGACAGAGTTTCTGAATGATGCAGAATACTCCTACCCATTCAAGAGATCAGGGCTTGATCCATCACCGTTTTTTAGCTCACTGCACCATCCCAGATCAGAACCTGGCTATATGCAAATTAGTCTGTTCCTGTCCCAGTGTATGATGGGAACAGGGCAAACCAAACTACCAAGCCAATTCTTATACTGGGAAGGAGACAAGCTTCCGGGGACCGGTTTCTGGCATTTCAGCCGTCGTCGGCCCGGCTTGCTTGAATCCTGATGGTGCAATGAGCTAGGGACTCACGTCTGAGTATACCCTCCCACACTTAGTGTGGATAAAATCAATTTTGGAAAAGGTGATGGACAGAGTTTCTGAATGATGCAGAATACTCCTACCCATTCAAGAGATCAGGGCTAGATCCATCACCGTGTTTTAGCTCACTGCACCATCCCAGCTCAGAACCTGGCTATATGCAAATTAGTCTGTTCCTGTCCCAGTGCATGATGGGAACAGGGCAAACCAAACTACCAAGCCAATTCTTATACTGGGAAGGAGACAAGCTTCCGGGGACCGGTTTCTGGCATTTCAGCCGTCGTCGGCCCGGCTTGCTTGAATCCTGATGGTGGAATGAGCTAGGGACTCACGTCTGAGTATACCCTCCCACACTTAGTGTGGATAAAATCAATTTTGGAAAAGGTGATGAACAGAGTTTCTGAATGATGCAGAATACTCCTACCCATTCAAGAGATCAGGGCTTGATCCATCACCGTTTTTTAGCTCACTGCACCATCCCAGCTCAGAACCTGGCTATATGCAAATTAGTCTGTTCCTGTCCCAGTGCATGATGGGAACAGGGCTAACCAAACTACCAAGCCAATTCTTATACTGGGAAGGAGACAAGCTTCCGGGGACCGGTTTCTGGTATTTCAGCCGTCGTCGGCCCGGCTTGCTTGAATCCTGATGGTGCAATGAGCTAGGGACTCACGTATGAGTATACCCTCCCACACTTAGTGTGGATAAAATCAATTTTGGAAAAGGTGATGGACAGAGTTTCTGAATGATGCAGAATACTCCTACCCATTCAAGAGATCAGGGCTTGATCCATCACCGTTTTTTAGCTCACTGCACCATCCCAGCTCAGAACCTGGCTATATGTAAATTAGTCTGTTCCTGTCCCAGTGCATGATGGGAACAGGGAAAACCAAACTACCAAGCCAATTCTTATACTGGGAAGGAGACAAGCTTCCGGGGACCGGTTTCTGGCATTTCAGCCGTCGTCGGCCCGTCTTGCTTGAATCCTGATGGTGCAAGGAGCTAGGGGCTCATGTCTGAGTATACCCTCCCACACTTAGTGTGGATAAAATCAATTTTGGAAAAGGTGATGGACAGAGTTTCTGAATGATGCAGAATACTCCTACCCATTCAAGAGATCAGGGCTTGATCCATCACCGTTTTTTAGCTCACTGCACCATCCCAGCTCAGAACCTGGCTATATGCAAATTAGTCTGTTCCTGTCCCAGTGCATGATGGGAACAGGGCAAACCAAACTACCAAGCCAATTCTTATACTGGGAAGGAGACAAGCTTCCGGGGACCGGTTTCTGGCATTTCAGCCGTCGTCGGCCCGGCTTGCTTGAATCCTGATGGTGCAATGAGCTAGGGACTCACGTCTGAGTATACCCTCCCACACTTAGTGTGGATAAAATCAATTTTGGAAAAGGTGATGGACAGAGTTTCTGAATGATGCAGAATACTCCTACCCATTCAAGAGATCAGGGCTTGATCCATCACCGTTTTTTAGCTCACTGCACCATCCCAGCTCAGAACCTGGCTATATGCAAATTAGTCTGTTCCTGTCCCAGTGTATGATGGGAACAGGGCAAACCAAACTACCAAGCCAATTCTTATACTGGGAAGGAGACAAGCTTCCGGGGACCGGTTTCTGGCATTTCAGCCGTCGTCGGCCCGGCTTGCTTGAATCCTGATGGTGCAATGAGCTAGGGACTCACGTCTGAGTATACCCTCCCACACTTAGTGTGGATAAAATCAATTTTGGAAAAGGTGATGGACAGAGTTTCTGAATGATGCAGAATACTCCTACCCATTCAAGAGATCAGGGCTTGATCCATCACCGTTTTTTAGCTCACTGCACCATCCCAGCTCAGAACCTGGCTATATGCAAATTAGTCTGTTCCTGTCCCAGTGCATGATGGGAACAGGGCAAACCAAACTACCAAGCCAATTCTTATACTGGGAAGGAGACAAGCTTCCGGGGACCGGTTTCTGGCATTTCAGCCGTCGTCGGCCCGGCTTGCTTGAATCCTGATGGTGCAATGAGCTAGGGACTCACGTCTGAGTATACCCTCCCACACTTAGTGTGGATAAAATCAATTTTGGAAAAGGTGATGGACAGAGTTTCTGAATGATGCAGAATACTCCTACCCATTCAAGAGATCAGGGCTTGATCCATCACCGTTTTTTAGCTCACTGCACCATCCCAGCTCAGAACCTGGCTATATGCAAATTAGTCTGTTCCTGTCCCAGTGTATGATGGGAACAGGGCAAACCAAACTACCAAGCCAATTCTTATACTGGGAAGGAGACAAGCTTCCGGGGACCGGTTTCTGGCATTTCAGCCGTCGTCGGCCCGGCTTGCTTGAATCCTGATGGTGCAATGAGCTAGGGACTCCTGTCTGAGTATACCCTCCCACACTTAGTGTGGATAAAATCAATTTTGGAAAAGGTGATGGACAGAGTTTCTGAATGATGCAGAATACTCCTACCCATTCAAGAGATCAGGGCTTGATCCATCACCGTTTTTTAGCTCACTGCACCATCCCAGCTCAGAACCTGGCTATATGCAAATTAGTCTGTTCCTGTCCCAGTGCATGATGGGAACAGGGCAAACCAAACTACCAAGCCAATTCTTATACTGGGAAGGAGACAAGCTTCCGGGGACCGGTTTCTGGCATTTCAGCCGTCGTCGGCCCGGCTTGCTTGAATCCTGATGGTGCAATGAGCTAGGGACTCACGTCTGAGTATACCCTCCCACACTTAGTGTGGATAAAATCAATTTTGGAAAAGGTGATGGACAGAGTTTCTGAATGATGCAGAATACTCCTACCCATTCAAGAGATCAGGGCTTGATCCATCACCGTTTTTTAGCTCACTGCACCATCCCAGCTCAGAACCTGGCTATATGCAAATTAGCCTGTTCCTGTCCCAGTGCATGATGGGAACAGGGCAAACCAAACTACCAAGCCAATTCTTATACTGGGAAGGAGACAAGCTTCCGGGGACCGGTTTCTGGCATTTCAGCCGTCGTCGGCCCGGCTTGCTTGAATCCTGATGGTGCAATGAGCTAGGGACTCACGTCTGAGTATACCCTCCCACACTTAGTGTGGATAAAATCAATTTTGGAAAAGGTGATGGACAGAGTTTCTGAATGATGCAGAATACTCCTACCCATTCAAGAGATCAGGGCTTGATCCATCGCCGTTTTTTAGCTCACTGCACCATCCCAGCTCAGAACCTGGCTAGTGTTTGCCCTCTGTCTCTTTGTTCACTTCTTCCCCTCTGGGCGGTTTCCCATTTGCATTGCATGAATATTTATGTCAATATATTAAATATGCCCTTGTGTCGAAGGAATTATCTGAGAATTGATAGAACCATTGTGGTTGGGTGCATATTTTACAAAATATGCATTCCAACGATTTCCAAAGGTAATTTTTTTGTGGGGGGAGTGGTTGTGATGGCATTGTGAATTATTCTACTGCAGCCTTCCCAAGGAACTTGCAGGAGGTGTGATGCGTAGCTGCTGCATTTTCATTATTACCCCTTGTCAGTCTCCCCACACACACAACCCCCCCACACACACAACCCCCCACACACAGCCCCCCACACACAACCCCACACACACAAACCCCCCACACACACACCCACAACTACACAACCCCACACACACAACCCCCCAACACACAAACCCCCCCACACACACAACTCCACACATGCAACCCCATACACAACCCCACACACACAACCCCACACACACAACCTCACACACACACACCACAACACACACAACCCCACCCATATGCACAATCCCCCACACACACACACACAACACCACACACACACAACCCCAAACAAACACACACACATAACCCCCTACACACAACCCCACAACCACACAGCCCTAGACAAACATACACAACCCCACACACACAACCACACAACCCCACACACACAACCCCACACACAACCTCACAATACACAACTCCCCCACACACAATCCCACACAACCACAACTCCACACACACACACAACCCCACACCACACAACCCCCACACACAAGCACAATCCCACACACATACACAACTCCACACACACACAACCCCACACCACACAACCCCCCACAAACAAACACAACCCACACACACACACACAACCCCACACACACACAACCCCCCAGACACCCCTGGTCCACACAACCTCCCCACATACACACAAACACAACCACACACACGCAAAACCCCCCACACACACAGAACACCCACACACACATACAGTCCCACACAAACACACAACCCCACACACACACAAGCACACCCATACACACTCCCACACACACAACCACACACACACAACCCCCCACACACACAACCCCCCCCACACACACAACACCACACACACAACCCCACACACACAACCACACACACACAACCACTCTCACACACACAACCACACACACACACACACAACCACACACGAGGATAGCAAAACATAGCATAGCAAAATAAAATATAGCATAGCATGACAAAACATAGCATAGCATAACAAAACACAACAAAACATGGCATAACAAAACACAAAAAAACAGCATTGCATGACAAAACATAGCATAACATAATACATAGCATAGCATAACAAAACACAACAAAACATAGCATAACAAAATATAGCATAGCATAACATAGCAAAGCATAGCAAAACACCACAAATCATAGCATAGCATAACAAAACACAGAAAACAGCATAGCATAGCATAATAAAACATAGCATAGCATAACAAAACACAACAAAGTATAGCATAACAAAACACAACAGAACAGAACAGCATAACAAAGCATAGCATAGCATAACAAAACACAACAAAGCTTAGCATAGCATAACAAAACATAGCATAGCATAACAAAACATAGCATAGCATAACAAAACACAACAAAACATAGCATAACAAAACATAGCATAACATAACAAAACAAAGCATAGCATAACAAAACAATAAAACATAGCATAACAAAACATAGCAATACACAGCAAAACATAGCTTAGCATTACAAAATACAACAAAACATGGCATAGCATATAAAATGGGGGGCCTTCGGCCCCCCGCCCGCATGGCGCTGCGGCGATCCCCTCTCCCCCCGGTGGTGGGTGGTGCGTGATCTCCCGGCGTCCAATGATTTTGCGGGAGATGTGCGCCACACCACCGGTTGGCCAGCGCCCGATCCCTGACCCGGAAGGCATTGTGCAGACTTCCGGGTCAGAGGGGCGGGCGGCTAGGGGCGGGGGGAGAGGGCGGCCCTTTCCCTGCGTCCCCGGGAATAAAGGAGGGGGGAGCACTCAGGTGGCCCTTCTTGTCGCCTGACGCTCCCCCACACTGGTCGTGTCCCGCGCTCGGGGCCTCCTAATTTTCTGTTCTTATCTGACAGGTCGAGGATTGCCGCTGGAGTGTATGTGAGCGCGACATTAGAAGCAGACAGTCGGAGCGTGGATCGTATGTGCCGGAGCGTTCATCTGATATACCAGTTTACAGTGGATAATTGGAGTACGGGACGTAGAACACGCAGGACATCGACGGTAAGAGGAGAGCGGGGGGCTCGCATTTCATTGCTTCTTGTGGCCGCCGGGCGGGTCTACGATAGAGTTTGGCCACCTCTAACAATCGAAATAGCCGGTGTGTTGCGGTCGCAGTCGCGGTTGCGTGGTGCCCACAGCCCCCTGCGTATCCTCCGTCTGGTGAAGGTACAAGGTGCATGGGTTGCGAATCCGAGCAATAAGAGTGTCGGTCAGCGGACAGCAAAATGCCGGGAGCTAAGGGGGCTAAGGAGACGAAAATGGAGATGATGATGCAAGCCATGATGCGCAGAATGAATGCCATTGATAAGAGTTTGGGTAAGGTTGATAGCCTTGAGGCTCGCGTGATGGAGGTGCTTGATGATATTGCAGGCCCACAAGGTAGGCCCAAACGGCAGATTACTGCGCCTTTGCCAGATGGGGATTCCGACTCCTCACCTAAAAGGAGCAAGACAAAGAGAACGAGGCGCAGCGCACCCGCTCCTGCCCCTATGGCTGTTCCCACTACCCCCGAGCCGGTAGTCCCGGCTTCCGCGGCACCGGACCCGCCGGCTCCTGTTTGGCCGCTTCCATTGCCTCCCTTGCTAGCACCCATAGGTCCCCCCCGCATTCTGAAGCTCCAATCCCGCCAGAGCTAACGGTGCAGATAGCGGCTATACTTCCTTGGCTGCAGAAGGGGGATATGTTGCCCTCAACGTTAGATCACACCGCTGAGGCGTCAAGATGGTGGAAAAGATTAGGGCGGCAACAGTTGCGGGGGCTGCGGGCTCCTCTTCTCCTTCTTCTGCAGGTACGAATACCGCCCAACCGATTGGAATCGACGGTGGACCGGCTCCAGTGTCCGGTAATGGTAAGGAGGTGGCTTTGCCTCTCTTGGGGGACGGTTCGATCCCGTCTAGGAGCGAGGATTTAGCGCAACATGTTTCTCGGGCTGTAAAGGAAATGATTTGGGCGGGAAAGTATATTTATATTTTCTCTCTGTTATTGGACAATAGGGAAATGGAGAATGCCAAAGTACTTAAAGAATGGATGCACCCTAGTGAATGGAGAATACAGTGTGCTAAATTTAGGGTGGAGGAGACTCTGGTTAATTGGATCAGGGCCTTCTCCATCCTTACGGCTATCACTGTTCCTAATGTACAGGCAGCAATGGCTTGCTACCAGAGCAGGATTGTAGGGTGGAGCGAGCAGTACCCTGGGGAGGCATGGAAGGAATATGATGTAAATTTCAGGAAATCTAAAGAATTTGACTTGTCGTTGACATGGGACAAGGTTGACTCGCTGTCGTGGCATAAGCAGTTCTCAGGGAACACGGCCCCGGCCCAGCCCCCTAGTGTAGCAAATGTGTTCTCCGCAAAACCCCAGCAGCCCTTTCGGGCAGCACAGGGGAATGAGTTCCCGGGAAAGAACAGGGGGGGTGGCGGGGAAAGGAAGGGTGTGTGCTGGGACTTTAATAAGCGCTGCTGTGCGAGGCCGGACGGCACATGTAAATTCAGACATGCCTGCGCCATTTGCAGTCACACCTCCCATTCCGAAACAACATGCAGGTCGAGAAATGGTAATCTCTCTCCCATTGATGTCTTGGCAATGATCCCATGGTTGAACAGATACCCAGACCACGCAGCGGCTGCTCTACTACAAGAAGGTTTCTCCCAAGGTTTCCGGAACCCGGCAGGGGGATACACAGGCAGCGCTCATTGTAGGAATCAGTTATCGGTACAGCATAACCCTGCAGTAGTGATTGCTAAGATTGAAAAGGAGCTGTCCATGGGCAGGATAGCTGGGCCATTCCTGGAAGTGCCAGTGCCCGAATTTGTGTGTTCACCATTGGGTGTAGTACCCAAGAAAGAAAAGGGCGAGTTTAGACTGATTCACAACTTATCGGCACCAAGAGGGGCATCCTTGAATGATGCTATAGATGAGGCTATCTGTAGTGTGAAGTAGGCTTCATTTGACCAGGCAAAGGAACTATTGCGGGGGTTGGGGCGGGGCACACTAATGGCTAAATCGGACATTGAATCTGCTTTTCGTCTTCTACCGGTGCATCCTTTGGACCACCACCTCCTTGGTTTCGCCTTTGAAGACAAATTTTACATGGATAAATGCGTGCCTATGGGTTGTTCCATTTCATGTGCATACTTTGCGACTTTTAGCTCTTTTTTAGAGTGGGTCATGAGACAGCCCACGGGCCACAAACAGGTCATGCATTATTTGGACGACTTCCTTTTTCTGGGAGCGGCAGGGACTCAGGAGTGTGCCTGGGCATTGCAGGAATTTTGCCTGCTCATGCGGGCTTTCGGGGTTCCGCTAGCGCCTGGGAAGACGAACAAAACACAATAAAACATAGCATAATAAAACATAGCAAAACACAACAAAACATAGCATAGCATAACAAAATACAACAAGACATAGCATAGCATAACAAAACAGCATAGCAAAGCATGGTATAACAAAACAAAACATATCATAGCATAGCAAAACATAGCATAGCATAGTAGAAAAACATAGCATAGCATAACTAAACATAGCATAACAAAACATAGCATATAAAAACAAAGCATAGCATAATAAAACACAACAAAACAGCATGGCATAACAAAACATAGCATAGCATATCAAAACACAACAAAACATTGCAAAGCATAACAAAACATAGCATATCATAACAAAACATAGCATAACAAAGCATAGCATAACGAAACATATCATAGCATATTTAAGCACAACAAAACATAGCAGAGCATAACAAAACACAATAAAACATAACATAGCAAAACACAACAAAACATAGCATAGCATAACAAAATACAACAAAACATAGCATAGCATAACAAAATATAGCATAGCATAAAAACATAAACCAAAGCATAGCATAACATAACAAAACATAGCACAACCAAACAAAACATAGCATAGCATAACAAAACAAAGCATAGGATAGCAAAACAAAGCATAGCATAATAAAACACAACAAAACAGCATAGCATAACAAAACATAGCATAGCATAACAAAGCAGAGCATAGCATAGAAAAACACAGCAAAACATAGCATAGCATAACAAAACAAAGCATAGGATACAAAACAAAGCATAGCATATCAAAACAACAAAACATAGCATAACATAACAAAACAAAGCATAGCATAACATAACAAAGCATAACAAAACAAAACATAGCAAAGTATAACAAAACATAGCATAGCATAACAAAACACAACAAAACATAGAATAACATAACAAAACATAGCATACCATAACAACACATAGCATAACATAACAAAACAAAGCATAACATAACAAAACATAGCATAACAAAAAATAGCAAAACACAACAAAACATAGCATAACAAAACACAAAAAACATAGCATAGCATAACAAAACATAGCATAACAAAACATAGCATAGATTAACAAAACACAACAAAACATAGCATATCATCACAAAACATAGCATAGCATAACAAAGCACAGCATAACACAACAAAACATAGCATAACATACTAGAAAACATAGCATAACAAAACACAACAAAACATAGCATACCAAAATATAGCATAACATAGAAAAACACACCAAAACATAGCATAGCATAACAAAACACAAAAAACACAGCATAGCATAGCATAAAAAACATAGCACAGCATATCAAAACACAACAAAGCAAAGCATGACAAAATACAACAGAACAGAACAGCATAACAAAGCGTAGCACAGCATAACAAAACACAACAAAGCTTCGCATAGCATAACAAAACTTAGCATAGCATAACAAAACATAGCATAGCAAAACAAAACACAAAAAAAACAGCATAGCATAACAAAACATAGCATAGCATAACAAAACAAAACTTAGCATAACATAATACATAGCATAGCGTAACAAAACATAGCATAGCATAGCATAGCATAACAAAACATAGCATACCATAACAAAACACACCAAAACATAGCATACCAAAATATAGCATAGCATACCATAGCATAGCATAGAAAAACACAACAAAACATAGCACAGCATAACAAAACACAAAAACACAGCATAGCATAGAATAACAAAACATAGCATAGCATAACAAAACACAACAAAGCATAGCATAACAAAACTCAACAAAACAGAACAGCATAACAAAGCATATCATAGCATAACAAAACACAACACAGCCTAGCATAGCAGAACAAAACATAGCATAGCATAACAAATCACAGCATAGCATAACATAGCATAGCCTAGAAAAACACAACAAAACATAGCATAGCATAACAAAACACCTAAAACACAGCATAGTATAACAAAACAAAGCATAGCATAACAAAACACAACAAAGCATAACCTAACAGAACACAACAAAACAGAACAGCATAACAAGGCATAGCATAGCATAACAAAACACAACAAAGCTTACCATAGCATAGGAAAACATAGCATAGCATTACAAAACATAGCATAGTATAACAAAACATAGCATAGCATAACAACACACAACAAAACATAGCATAACAAAACATAGCGTAACATAACAAAACAAAGCATAGCGTAACAAAACACAATAAAACATAGCATAGCAAAACATAGCAAAACACAACAAAACACAACAAAGCATAGCATAACAAAATACAACAAAACATAGCATAGCATAACAAAGCATAGCATAGCATAAAAACATAAAGCAAAGCATAGCATAACATACCAAAACATAGCACAACCAAACAAAACATAGCATAGCATAACAAAACAAAGCATAGGATAGCAAAACAAGCATAGCATAATAAAACACAACAAAACAGCATAGCATACCAAAACATAGCATATCATAACAAAGCATAGCATAGCATAGCACAACACAGCAAAACATAGCATAGCATAACAAAACAAAACAAAGCATAGGATAGCAAAACCAAAACATAGCATAGCATAACAAAACAAAACATAGCATAGCTAGCAAAACACAACAAAGCATAGCATATCAAAACAACAAAACATAGCATAACAAAACAAAACATGGCATAACATAACAAAGCATAACAAAACAAAACATAGCAAAGTATAACAAAACATAGCATAGCATAACAAAATGTAATGTAATGTATGTGGTCTTTTAAAGCGCACTGCTGCCCTGAGGCGTCGTGGCGCTGTAGACCGCTGGGGAACCCGTCCTGGCTATCCCTGTGAGATGGTCCCTACTGGGTATCTCCAAGGTGAAACCAGGCATCCCCGGCGAATGTGGGGGTCCGTTGTAGAGATGAGGCAAGCTAATGCCTAGAGTTGCCGAGTGTGATCCCTAGTTAGAGTAGGCACCAAGGCGAGAATTATCGAGTCTGCTGACCTTGGTCCATGACCCTGCCGCGTCGGGAATCGAACCCTGTTCCCAGGCCGGTCGCTGCTTCCGGGTCTGCCGCCTCTAACCAGTGAGCCACACCACTCCACAAAACACAACAAAACATAGAATAACATAACAAAACATAGCATACCATAACAACACATAGCATAACATAACAAAACAAAGCATAACATAACAAAACATAGCATAACAAAAAATAGCAAAACACAACAAAACATAGCATAACAAAACACAAAAAACATAGCATAGCATAACAAAACATAGCATAGCAAAACATAGCATAGAATAACAAAACACAACAAAACATAGCATATCATCACAAAACATAGCATAGCATAACAAAGCACAGCATACCACAACAAAACATAGCATAACATAATACAAAGCATAGCATAACATAACAAAACATAGCATACCAGAATATAGCATAACATAGCAAAACACACCAAAACATAGCACAGCATAACAAAACACAACAAAGCATAGCATAACAAAATACAACAGAACAGAACAGCATAACAAAGCGTAGCACAGCATAACAAAACACAACAAAGCTTCGCATAGCATAACAAAACATAGCATAGCATAACAAAACATAGCATCGCATAACAAACCATAGCATAGCAAAACAAAACACAAAAAACACAGCATAGCATAACAGAACATAGCATAACATAATACATAGCATAGCGTAACAAAACATAGCATAGCATAGCATAACAAAACATAGCATAGCATAACAAAACACACCAAAACATAGCATACCAAAATATAGCATAACATAGCATAGCATAGAAAAACACAACAAAACATAGCATAGCATAACAAAACACAAAAACACAGCATAGCATACAATAACACAACAAAGCATAGCATAACAAAACACAACAAAACAGAACAGCATAACAAAGCATAGCATAGCATAGCATAACAAAACACAACACAGCTTAGCATAGCATAACAAAACATAGCATAGCATAACAAATCATAGCATAACATAGCATAGGCTAGAAAAACACAACAAAACATAGCATAGCATAGCATAACACAACAAAGCATAACATAACAGAATACAACAAAACAGAACAGCATAACAAGGCATAGCATAGCATAACAAAACACAACAAAGCTTCGCATAGCATACCAAAACATAGCATAGCATAACAAAACATAGCATAGCACAACAAAACATAGCATAGCAAAACAAAACACATAAAACACAGCATAGTATAACAAAACATAGCATAGCATAACAAAACACAACAAAGCATAACAACAGAACACAACAAAACAGAACAGCATAACAAGGCATAGCATAGCATAACAAAACACAACAAAGCTTCGCATAGCATACCAAAACATAGCATAGCATAACAAAACATAGCATAGCATAACAAAACATAGCATAGCAAAACAAAACACACAAAATACAGCATAGCATAACAAAACAAAGCTTCGCATAACTAAACAAAACTTAGCATAACATAATACATAGCATAGCGTACCAAAACATAGCACAGCATAGCATAACAAAACATAGCATAGCATAACAAAACACACCAAAACATAGCATACCAAAATATAGCATAGCATAACATAGCATAACATAGAAAAACACAACAAAACATAGCATAGCATAACAAAACACAAAAAACACAGCATAGCATAGAATAACAAAACATAGCATAGCATTACAAAACACAACAAAGCATAGCATAACAAAACACAACAAAACAGAACAGCATAACAAAGCATAGCATAGCATAACAAAACACAACACAGCTTAGCATAGCATAACAAAACATAGCATAGCATAGCATAACATAGTATAGCCTAGAAAAACACAACAAAACATAGCATAGCATAGCATAACAAAACACATAAAACACAGTGGAGAAGTGTGGCTCACTGGTTAGAGGAGGCAGACCTGGAAGCAGAGGTCAGCCCGGGACCAGGGTATAATTCCCGGCTCTGCGGGGTCTTGAGTCCTAAAATGTCCATGGACTCGACAATTCTCACTCCGGTGCCTACTCGATTCACAGGTTCACACTCTGCGACTCTGGGCAATAGCTTGCTTAATCTCCACAACGGCCCCTCGCAGCGGATGCCTGGATTTCACCTTGCAGATACCCTGCCGGGGTTATCTCACAGGAGAATACCAGGACGGGTTCCCTAAGCAAGATCTTAGAGACCGGTTGGTGATTTGCGCTGTATAAATTCCTGTACATTTACATTTACATTTACAGTATAGTATAACAAAACATAGCATGGCATAACAAAACACAACATAACATAACAGAACACAGTACACAGAACAGCATAACAAGGCATAACAAAACACAACAAAGCTTAGCATAGCATAGCAAAACATAACATAGCATAGCATTACAAAACATAGCATAGTATAACAAAACAAGGCATAGCATAACAACACACAACAAAACATAGTATACCAAAACATAGCATGACATAACAAAACAAAGCATAGCGTAACAAAACACAATAAAACATAGCATAACAAAACATAGCAAAACACAACAAAAAAAAGCACAGCATAACAAAATACAACAAAACATAGCATAACATAACAAAACGTAGCATAGCATAACAACATAAAGCAAAGCATAGCATAACACAACAAAACATAGCATAGCATAACCAAACCCAACGAAACATAGCATAACAAAACAAAAAATAGAATAGCATAACAAAGCACAGCATAACACAACAAAACATAGGACAACATAATACATAGCATAGCATAACAAAACACAACAAAACAGAACAGCATAACAAAACAAAACATAGCATAGCATAACAAAACACAACAAAACATAGCATAGCATAATAAAACACAAAATACACAGCATAACAAAACATAGCATAGTATAACAAAACACAACAAAGCATAGCATAACAAAACACAACAAAGCAGAACAGCATAACAAAGCGTAGCACAGCATAACAAAACATAGCATAGCATAACAAAACCCAACAAAGCAAAACATAGCATAGCAAAACACAACAAAATGTAGCATAGCATAATAAAACACAAAAAACACAGCATAGCATAGCATAACAAAACATAGCATAGCATAACAAAACACAACAAAGCATAGCATAACAAAACACAACAAAACGGAACAGTATAACAAAGCATAGCACAGCATAACAAAACATAGCATAGCATAACAAAACCCAACAAAACTTAGCATAGCATAACACAACATAGCATAGCATAACAAAACATAGCATAGCATAACAAAACAACAAAACCTAACATAACATAAAAAACAAAACATAGCATAATAAAACACAATAAAACAAAACATAGCAAAACACAACAAAACATAGCATATCATAACAAAATACAACAAAACATAGCATAGCATAGCAAAAAATAGCATAGCATAGTAGAACAAAACACAACAAAAATAGCATAGCAAAACTAAACATACCATAACAAAGCAGAGCATAACAAAACATAGCATAGCAAAACAAAGCATAGCATAATAAAACAAAACAAAACAGCATAGCATAACAAAACATAGCATAGCATAGCAAAACACAACAAAACATAACAAAACATAGCATATCATAACAAAACATAGCATAACAAAGCGTAGCATAACAAAACATAGCATAGCATAGCAAAACACAACAACACATAACATAGCACAGCAAACCACAACAAAACATAGCAGAGCATAATAAAACAAAGCATAGGATAGCAAAACAAAACATAGCATAGCTTAACAAAACAAAGCAAAGGATAGAAAAACAAAGCATAGCATAATAAAACACAACAAAACAGCATAGCATAACAAAGCATAGCATAGCAAAACACAGCAAAACATAGCATAGCATAACAAAACATAGCATAACAAAATATAGCATAGCAAACCAAAGCAAAGCATAGGATAGCAAAACATATGTTATGTTATGTTATATTAATTTATTGTGCGCACAGCTACTCCAGCCAAGGAGCGTCCCGGCGCAGAGACAAGGAGAAACATAACACAACAGGAAAAGATAAAACCTAAGAGGGACAGCTAAAACAAGAATGTTTTAATAGCTCTCCGAAAAGACAACAGGTCCTCAAGCAGACGGATTTCAACTGGGAGGGTGTTCCAAATTAGTGCAGCTTTCACGCTGAAAGAACGACCCCCCATCCGGCTGAGTCTGAATCTGGGGACCACAGCAAGGGCTTGACCCTGGGATCGGAGATTGCGGGTGGGGACATAGAAAGAGATACAGTTGGACAGAATTTCAGGGCCTATACCTCTTAAGATTTTAAAGGTCAGACAAAGGACCTTAAAAAGAATACGCTTCCTTACAGGGAGCCAATGCAGGGAGCGGAGGACAATCGCCACCGGGCAAAATCTGGGTAGGCCAACAATGGCTCTAGCCGCAGCATTTTGAACCCGCTGCAGGCGAGTTAACTCAGCCTGATTGGCCCCAGCCAGAAGAGAGCTAGCGTAGTCCAGGCGAGAGATGATAGTTGCCTGGACTACAAGCTGTCTGGTTGGGGCGTCGAAGAATTTAAGAACTGGTCTTAAACCTCTTAACAGACCAAAACAACAGGCTGCAGTTTTTTTGGTGTGCCCTACAAAGGTAAGGCCAGCGTCCAACCAGACCCCCAGATTTTTCACCTCCGACACCGGGGTCGGAGTGGGGCCCAGCTCAGAAGGCCACCACTGATCGCCCCATAGCTCTACTCCCTTCCCGACAACCATTACCTCCGTTTTTGTGGCATTAAGCTGGAGACAGTTTCCTGTCAACCAGCTAGCCACCGCCTTCAGTCCAGACTGAAACCTGGGGGCATCTTGTTCCGCATCCCCGCTGAGAGTAACCGCCAGCTGTGTGTCGTCGGCGTATGAGACCAAAGTTAGGCCCCACTGCCTCGCGACATCAGCCAGCGGTCTCACGTAAAGGTTGAACAACGTGGGACTCAGCGAGGACCCCTGCGGAACCCCCATGGCCAGAGGCTGGGAACTGGACTTGAAGGGAGGGATGGCAACACAGAAGGAGCGGTTGTCTAGGAAGGAGCGGAACCATTGCAGCGCCTGGCCACCGATACCAATCTCCTCGAGCCGATGCAGGAGGATGCTGTGAGATACCGTGTCGAAGGCGGCGCTGAGGTCTAACAATATCAGCGCCGCCGTCTGACCAGCATCCAACCTCGCACGCAGGTGTTCCACCATCACGAGAAGAGCGGTCTCCGTGCTGTGGCCAGCACGGAAGCCATTCTGTGTGGGATCGAGGGCATTGGTCCGAGCTAGATGTTCTGACAGGGCCAGATTGACATGGGCCTCTGTCAGTTTAGCCGGCCAGGGTAGCAGCGAGATGGGACGAAAACTTTCAGGCTTAGACGGGTCCAAGGAGGGTTTTTTGATAATCGGGGACACCACCGCCTGCTTCCATTTAGTTGGAACTACCCCCGACTCCAGGGAGAGGTTGACAAGGGAACGTACAACAAGGCGTCCCATAAAGGTCTGATCTCGAAAGACAGCAGGTCTCACTGGATCAGACGGGGATCCAGATTTAACTTGCAAAGCAAGTTTATCAAACCCATCCGAGGTAAGAGGGGGGAATGAGAGCAGGGTGATCTGACGAGGTGTCACATTGGGGCTTCCCAACGCGACCCCAATGCTAGGGAATGTCCGATAGATAGCTTGGACTTTTCCCAAGAAGTAGGAAGCAAGGGATTCGCAATGGGAGACAGAACTCCCTGCCGTAGAGGTAGTCCGCTTTGCCATAAGATCTTTAACCGCCTTGAAGATGGCCTTCGACGGGTTGGTGCTGTTCCGGAATTCTTCGGCATAGAAGGCCGCTCGAGCACGACATATGGCCCGATGATAGAGCTTGACATAGCATATCATAACAAAACAAAGCATAGGATAGCATAACAAAACAAAACATAGCATAGCAAAACACAACAAAGCATAGCATAGCATAACAAAACACAACAATATATAGCATAACATAACAAAAAAAGCATAGCATAACATAACAAAGCATAGCAAAACGAAAAAATAGCATAGTATAACAAAACATAGCAGAGCATAACAAAACACAACAAGACATAGAACCGCGTCACAAAACATAGCATAGCATAGCATAACAAAGCACAGCATAACACAACAAAACATAGCATAACATAATACATAGCATATCATAACAAAACACAACAAAACATAGCTTTGCATAACAAAACACAAACATCACAGCATACATAGCATAAAAAACAGCATAGCATAACAAAACACAACAAAACAGAACAGCATAACACAGCATAGCATAGCATAACAAAACACAACAAAGCTTAGCATAGCATAACAAAACACAAACATCACAGCATAGCATAGCATAAAAACAGCATAGCATAACAAAACACAACAAAAACAGAACAGCATAACAAAGCATAGCATAGCATAACAAAACACAACAAAACTTAGCATAGCATAACAAAACAGCATAGCATAACAAAACATAGCATAGCATAACAAAGCACAACAAAACATAGCATAACAAAACATAGCATAACATAACAAAACAAAGCATAGCATAGCAAAACACAATAAAACATAGCATAACAAAACATAGCAAAACACAACAAAACATAGCATAGCATAACAAAACAGCATAGCATAAAAACATAAAGCAAAGCATAGCATAACACAACAAAACATAGCATAGCATAACAAAACATAGCAAAGCATAACCAAACACAACGAAACATAGCATAAGAAAACATAGCATAACAATACAAAACATAGCATAGCCTAACAAAGCACAGCATATCAAAACAAAACATAGGACAACATAATACATAGCATAGCATAACAAAACACAACAAAACATAGCATAGCATAACAAAACAAAACATAGCATAGAATAACAAAACATAGCATAGCATAACAAAACACAACAAAACATAGCATAACAAAATATAGCATAGCATAACATAGCATAGCAAAACACAACACAACATAGCATAGCATAACAAAACACAAAAAATAAGAAGAAGCTAACCTAACAATGGAACATACCCTTTAAATCTACTGATAGCACTTTCCAAACAAAATCAGATTTGGCCTCTGATGGAAATGTCGAATGTTGCTGCAATACAACGAAACAACACATTGTGTGCTTTACACGTGCCCCTTCCTGCACAAAAAACAATCCTGCCTACAACACAGGCACCCTTTGCACCATGGTGCAAGGGTGCCTGTGTTTGAACTAGGTTGCCAAAACTGTGTCAGCGCAAGGAAATAGGATAGGAATGTACCATATTGGATAAATATTGTACATTCCTGCCCTTTCCCTCTGATGCAGCGCAGCAAGGTGACTTGCTGCCCAGCGCCACACTTTTAATAAATGTGCCCCTAACTGTATGGTTATCATCCCTTCCATATCCCACATTCTTTGTGTTGTGACCTCTCCCTCTCTTCCCCTATCCACCCCTCCCTTCTCTCCCCTCTTGGTACAGCCCACTCTGCTTCCCGGAGTGTGTGTTAGAATGTTCATGAGTCAAGACTGCCGCCAAGCTGGGAGCACCTGTTACACTTGACTGAATAAAGTCGTACTTTGAAACCCATATGTGTAGAGGCTCGTTACTACATTTCTGGCGACGAGGACGAGGAGCTGAGCCAGGGTCAGCTTGGTGTTTCTCCCCCCTGGATAAATTTGAAGCTTGTGCGGAGTTGTTATTTGAAATGAAGGACTCATCAGTTGAATTGGAAGTTCACTGGAAAGCAGACCGGTAAACCAGGCTGTACTCACCGATGTGTTCCCTTCTGGGGACGTAAAATTCTCGATTCCGGAAATTTTCTGGAAGTCGGGTGTGAAGTTTCGGTGAATGAACTGGTGCCGTGTGGAGAAGAAAAACGTTTCTTCCTGACTTGAGGTCTGCTGGAGTTGTGGATTGTGTAACCAGTGTCTGGAAAAAAAAAAAGATGAAGAAATGAGTAGATAAGCTGCGTCGGGCGTCCCAAGGAGAGTGAGAAGCTGAAGAGGAGTAAGACCCGAGTGGATGAACTTTGAACGGAGAGAAAGTTCGTCAGGTGAGCAGCTGAAGCTAATGTGGAAAGCTGAGCGGAGCGGGAGACGAAATTGCTGTTTATCGTTCCCACCGCGTTTTGAAGTGTAAATATGAGCCTTGGTGATGAAGTTGATAAAAGAGCTCTGTAGGAGAAAGTCCGTTAAATGAGCAACTGAGGCATATGAAGTGAGGATCTATGTCGGGCGTTCCAATGAACTTGAGGTGGTGAAGAGGAGTAAGACCCGAGTGGAAGAACATTGTAATTGTCGAAATGTCGTGAGGAGAGCAGTTGAAACTAAATGTAAGAGCTGAGCGGAGCTCAGGATAAGGTGAAAGTCTGTGTGTAATGGGAAGGAGTGAGACCCAAGTACGCGGCGAAAGCTCGTGAAGTGAGCTGCTGAAGCGCATGAGAAGAGCTGGGCTGAGCGGAGGACGACATTGGTGTTAGTGGCAAAGAAGAATATTGAGCTGTGGAAAACGCAAAATCCTTACCTGAGGAAAGAAACCTCTGCCCGATTACATCGCCGCCATTCTTCCTGGCATCGCGTCACTCCCATGCAGCACGAAGCAGGACAGAGACAAAGAAAGAGGACAACTGTAAACGCCCCTGAGTGTGTAGCAGACGGAGTCTAAGCTGTGGAAGGTGGCGGAGTATCCGGTGGGTGAACCGAACCTCTTACAAAGGAGGCACGCCATCGTGGGAGAAGGCTCTATTATGAGGTGAGAGGTGACATGCGTAGAGGCGTGTAGGTCTTGCTGTGGCAGTTCCCAGCCGAGTGGGCACTGAGGGAGCTGAGATTCTGGGAGAAGAAAAGGCGGGGGAATTCAACAGAGGAATGATGAAAGGTTGAAACACGGCCCCTGCCGTGAGCTGCGCTGAGGAGACGGTGTGTACGGCACTTCTCCGAGAAGCGTTCTCAGAAAGAATCTGTTCCAAGTAGTGAGCCAGTCGGTTGGATTACTCACCCTTGAAAGAGTTGAGGTATGACTTTGTGAAAAAAAAAAAAAAAATTCAGATAAGAATAGAAAGGTGTTATGAAGATGAAATCTGAGTGAGTTAGTCCCCTCTTCCTGGAAATATAAGATTACGAAGGTATTCTGGTAATTAACTGCGTAACGTGGAGAGTATCCGTGTGTGGAACCTTGGAGGAAAGGGATCGACACTGGACCCTAGCTGGACTTCACAGTCGCGTTTGGCCTTTGAAACATTGTGAGGAGAGGGGAACGTTACACAGTGTGGGGTAATCATATGAAGCCGGACGGCAGCAGTGCATTGAGAGGTGTGAGTATTGTGCAAGGAACCCCTGTGGCGGAATCTATACTGATTTGAGGCAGCACGTCCTGTGACAGAGAATTTACAAGGGCCATAAACCTACAGACGGCGCAAGCAATACATATTCAGTGATTTCAAGGGGGGGAGGCAAGAAGGACAATAGTAGGTGGATTAGGTAACGTGACCTTCACATTTAAAACCCCAGCGCCCACAGCCTGTGCAGTACTTTGAATCAGATCAGGGCGACAGAGAACTCTACAATAGTGCACTCCTACCGCTATCTGTCTGCTCGAGGTGGACATTATATCTTCTCGTGAATTCCTAGATAGAGTTTTGAAAACAACATGGAGAGAGCCCTAAGGTATAATTTTCCGCCACCAGTGCAGTTTATGGAGGGGTATAAAAGAAACACGGCAGAATGGGGTGAGAGGAAAGAATATGTTGAGATGCACATATCAGTTGTTGAGGAAGAGGATGTAGCTCTTATATCAGAGGAAAAGGCCGAAACAGCATTTCACAGTCTAGGAACTGAAGGACGGAAAAAGTACCACAAAACGAGAAATATACTCACGAAAGGGTCAGACAGGAATGTTTATGAAGACATCGTGTGTACATGGAATGAATATGGAAAACAAGTCTCGTGGGTAAAGGCTCGAAGGGTTGAAGTGATCAAGGATAAAATGGATAGCCAAGAGGAAGTTAATACTAGAAAAATAAACCCGGAGTGTGCCATCTTCCAAGGTGGAGTAAAGACAGATATGGTCTTAGTTTCAGGAAGGCATTATAAGTTGGTAAACAAGAGGGAATGGAATAGAGAATTAGCTAAAAAAGATGGGGATGAATTTAAAGAGGCCAACTTATCCCTAAAAACATACACCGGGGAGAACTTCAACGTAATAGGTTACGAAGTAATGGATTTAATGCACAAGGGTGATCTAAAGAAATTGAAAATAAAAGGTAATGGAAGAAGAAAAGAACACGAGGGTGAACGGGCGCTTATCCAAAGCGTGCAGGGAACTAATAGTGAAGCACAGAAGACTCATGCGCCGACATCAAAGGGTTCGTGTGTTATGGAAGAAGCTACATGTAATAAAGAGTATGGAAAAGAAGTTGAGAAACATGAGAGAAATGGCAGTGAAGGAATAGGTGGGGAAAAAGGAGAATCCGAAAGAAAAGGAGAATGCATTATTACTACAACAAATGAACGGCAAAGAATAGAATGCAAGGGTAACCAATTCAATCACAAAGGGACGTGGCTAAGAACCACATCGTCTGAGTCCAGGAACAAAATGATGGAGGAATATAAAGACAAATATGAACTAGAAAGAGATATTGATCTCCACAGACTGAGGCGAGAGAAAACAGTTATAGGGAGAATGGCCAACATGGTTACAACCGAGGGTGAAACATGGATCGCTCACACGGCAAGCAATAAAGGATGTAGAAAAGAAGTAGCAAAGGACAAACTAAAAATAAAAATAGAGACGTGCCAAAGCTGGGTGGACGAAAGAGAAATACGAAAGAAATGCGAGAGGAAAGGTGGAGGAAGTGAAGTTGCGAAAAACGGAGAATTCGAGAGTAAAGGAGAGTGCATAGAAAATGCAACCATTGAGCGAGGGAAAATAAAATGTAGGAGTAACCACTTTAGTTGCAGTGAGAGGAAGCAAAGTACCACATTGGTTGAGTTCAGTACTGAAACAAGGGAAGAATTTGTGGACTATGGTGGACAGAAAAGAGTAATGGATTTAAGTTTGCTGGAGGAAAAGGATGAGAATAAAGCTAAACACTTTCTATGGCATCACAGCGGAGAGATGGAGAGAGAGAGTGGGGAAATGCAGAAAATGCTAAAAGGTATCTCACTAAGAGGCATGTCAGGGAAGAAGGGTCCACCTGATAATTATCTTAGCAAGCGGGAATGCCGTGGCCCAGGAAATACCACGGAGTTCTTCCAGGGGAGTAAAGAAAGTGAGCAGGATGACAGACTTAGGTCAGCCGAGACTGATGACAATGATCCGGAGTTGTTATTTGAAACGGAGTTCGTAAAGGTCTGGACTCTGCCCACGGCAAAGGTAAGGAGGGTAGGAGAGGGACCAGACCAGTCTACGAGGATGACGTTGAGAGAGAGTCTTACCATGTCAGAGGGATCAGGCGGGGTGTGTCTGGGCCCCAGTTACTGCCAAGGAAGAAAACAGCGTCACCGCCTAGACACCCTCCCTGAGGGGTACATGAAGACTCGTAGAGGAGCACCTAATTCCAGGTTGGAATAAACCTTACAGCTTGTTCACACTCAGAGGAGCCAAGGGAAATAAAAGTAGGTTGCACTCTTCCCTGCTTTCCACCCCTGCCTTGAGACTCATCCCGCTGTTGATAGAGGCGCAGTGGCGGGGTGGCAGGAGCGGACTTCTAGGGATCGGCCCTACCAGCTACACCTATTGTAGTATTACGGTGTTCATCCTTAGGGAGAAAGGTCAGGACCCGTTGCGGGTCCAAGTGGACCAAAGGAACCTAATGTTCTAGACTACTCCCTGTCAGTTCCACACCAAAGTTTACGTGTTGGTTTCACAGTTTGCTGTTTATTGGTTGCTGTGATATAACTCCTGTTTTCTTTTTCCTCCTCCCCACTCTTCTTTCACTTCTCCTTCTACCCCCCCCTCTCAACGCTTACACTCGTTGTTATTCTCCTTCCCCTGTCCGGAGCTTCCCATTTCCCTCTCCTCCGTCTTCCTTAGGGGGGAAGGTGTGTTGTGACCTCTCCCTCTCTTCCCCTATCCACCCCTCCCTTCTCTCCCCTCTTGGTACAGCCCACTCTGCTTCCCGGAGTGTGTGTTAGAATGTTCATGAGTCAAGACTGCCGCCAAGCTGGGAGCACCTGTTACACTTGACTGAATAAAGTCGTACTTTGAAACCCATATGTGTAGAGGCTCGTTACTACACTTTGCTTGTTTGTTTCTTTTTTCATTTAATGTGTTCTTTCTGTCTTTTCAGCCATATTATGGCTATGTTAGGACGTCCTTTATTATTGACTCTTTCTTGCTTGTATTTCATTGTTTCTTTCATCAGTTACATATACAATGACTTCTGTGATTGTTGGATTGTAAAATCTCAACTTCTTTTTTCAGAGGAAACACCCTATCTCCAGGGCTGTTCAGCCCACTCCTCAACTGATTGTAGTGCATTTGCAGAGTCTATTTCCATGGATCTGCATGGCATTGACCAGCCTTAACAAGCCTCTTTGATATCATGAGGAGGTAGTACAATAGGTTCTGGCACCTGAGGGCACATTTGCCACTATGGAGCAGGTGGATACAGTGGTACAGACTGGGATAGGGAGGGTGGCTGTGCATTGTTTACACCCCTTTTCCCCTGCCCTCTGCTCTGGATACTCCTGCTGCCCTGTTGGAGTGACACTACCTTACATATTGGCCCTAAAGGCAGCTCTGGGAGATATTTTGGTGGAAACCTGGGGATGGAACTTGGTGTGATACAGCCACTGGCCTGAAACCCATACGGTTCAGCTAACACAGCAATTGAGATCCCTTTACCACAAGATCCAGGTTGAGATGTCCCAAGATGAGTCTTTTTACTCTTGAAGTGCAAGAATATATGAGCCTAATCGTTGGAGATGCAGCACAAATTTGGAAAATAAAAAATATATTCTTTATATTTAAGCAATATTATTCAAGAAGGAGCACACTCCCATTAGGTATTGATCTAGGTGGAATCAGGGGACCCGTGGAGTGTATTTCTGAAAGTATTTGTTAGATGACTTGTTGGTATTACATCGGTGAAGGCTACATCAAGGATAACATGCATTGCTTTTGCTGATAAGGATCCCCATTTGTTATATTGCAATGCCAGGAGTGAATACCTGTTTTGAGGGTCACAAAAAAGTGTCATATATTTATGTGGTTTCACCATGTGAAAAATGGCAGCCTCCCTGCTGGCATTAGATTTTGAGAGAAACCTTTTTTCTTATAATGTTATCTTGGAGTCTACAGTGAGTAGTGCTAACATAACACATATTTTGTAAATTCACAAATACCTTTCTTAACTATGTAAGCAGAATTTATGACTTGCTGAGTGAAACATATGTTTCCAGTCTGTCATTTATGCTCCAGTTTTCTAATGTATCTTCACCACAGAGATCTAATAAACAATGCTAACTGCTATTTTTATGATAAAAGTGAGGCATGCCAAGCGCTATACTTTGGGGGTGCTAGCTGTTGAATTTAAAACATGACCTATGGAAAGGACTAGATTTAATTAACAATATCAGTGGGTAAATTTCACTGTTTACTGTTAATGCACAAATTAAACTAGTTTTTGATAACTGAAGGGGGAACAGTAGTTTAAAATATATATATGGGATAATATATCTGCAAAGCACTCAACATAGTTAATGAGAATGATCCCTACAAACATATGGCATCTCCTTTCCACAGTTGTGTCCTCAGACTATCTGTCATCATTTCATTCCTAATACCATCTTGATTTTAAAATGTTAACATTTGGTAGACAAAGAAGGTTTTTTTAAGGTTTTCAATTTGAATAGATGGCAATCGATTTTTGAAGAGACACAAAGCTACCTTTAGAAGAAGCTCATATTTAACATAAATGGATATTTTTTTTTCATTCATATGGTTTATCAGATATCCAAAGCGGTTCCTTTTTAGACATTTCACCTTTTTTGGGTTCTCTGATTTTCTTTTTAAGTGCTTTTTGTTGTATTTAAGTGCTGAGGAAGACTGTAAAGTGATGGGTGGAATGCTTGAACTAATCCCAGCCACTGCTAATTGCTTTGGGTCGCATCCCACTCCATTGTTTATGCCACCTCAGACTTGTACTATGGAATATCCACTACAAAAATATCAGTATTCAAACATTTGATCTTAAAAATATCAACTACCAAAATATTGAGTAATAGAATCATAAAAAAACTGAAACTTAAAATGACCACAACTTTAATATTTTTAAAATACTACAAAATTGATGCATTTCTTTTTTAAACCTTTATTGACATTTCAACCAAATACAAGTATGGGCCTACAACCCTCGGGACTGGCCGCTAAGCAGTTAGATGAGCAGAAAGCAATTTTTAAATCACATGCAGCACCTCGGGGAGCAGAATCACCATGCTAGCGTACTCTTAGTCACTGAATAGCACAATTAGAAAAACAGGATATAAAAGGTTCTCATTTTATAATAGAAGATGGAAGGATCAGGTGCCAAACAATTTCCCAGCAGCTATAATGGCAGGCAGAATAAAAAACGTGTCAACGGTAAACAGTAATCGGTCAAATCAATGGCGCTAAAACAGGCGGTCCAGGATATGAGGAAATATTACGATCAATTCGCGCCTACTAGTCACCTGCCCTAAGAACCAGAGAGCACCACGAAAATTGAGGCACAGATGAGAAAGCAGTGATTGATACCAAAGGAAACCCACTGCCCTGACCCAGAGAAAGAAAAAGACAAAGGAAGATAAAAGAAGAGAACAAAGGCCATAAAAACAAAATAAAAACGAAAAATTCCCTCCCCCAACCCTCCACCCTGCACCCCTGCAAATGACTATGGCCCCCCCCAGCAGTGTGCCTGTCGCCCGAGAACCAAACCCGAAATATAGAAGAACAGAGAAAAAGGAGAAAGAAAGGAAACCCCACCCAACGGGGAATTGGAGGAGGGCGATAGTCTCTGCGCTCCCGGTCTCTCCCCCCTGCCCTAACAAAGGGGGCCCCCTAAGCCAGGACAAATAAAGTTATCCACCATACCAAAAATACCCCAGGGGGAACCACAAACCCCCGCCCCAGAATCCGTCTGTTAATGAAGCAGTCCGGTTACCAATGGACCCATCGTGAACAATTCAACCCACAATCTCTGCCTTGGCCCCGTCTACCCGTCTATCAAAGTTGCCGAGTCCCTCGGATATGTAAAGCCCCATCCCCGGAAAGTCAAAAGTCACATCGTAGCAGCCGAAGATTGGGCCAGCAAATGGGAGAGGAAAAGCAGAACTCAAAGCACACGGCTTGCACAAACAATGTCCCTCCCCGTCTCCAAGGCCAAGCATCTTTACGTCCGCCATGTTGGGAGACCGATTGGGAAGGGGGTGCGACTCGTTCCGATACAAGATATAGTGTGGGCCAACAGTTTCCAGGATGGGGGAAGCAGTAGAATGTTCCGATGACTGTAGGACAGATGTGTCCGAGAACGTAAGAGAGTCACCAGTCTCAGCACACACGATGAGTTCCATTGCCTCGGGGGCAGGCACAGCTTCCAGCACCGGGTCCTAACGCGCCACTAGGGCGCCCAGCAGGAGGCAAGTCGGCTGCCGGGTCCCAAAAATCAAATCAGGGCTTGCTTCCGGTCCTATGATCCCATCCGCTGCCGACAGCAAACGATTGACCTGGGCCCTCATCGTCGCGCGAAGCGCCGCAAGTTCCGCCATTACCATCCGCAAGGAAGGGCCACATTGAGTCCGTTCCGCCAAGTTCTGTACGTCTGCAGGCATAGCGATCCCCACGGGGAAGCACCGGGGCAGGATACGCCGGAGCAGAAGCAATCCGTGGGGGACGGGACAGCAGCACGCAGCAACGCGCGGCGGGACCCCCGCCCCGGGGCACCAGCGGTGCTAGTGCCGGGCCTCCGGGCCGGGGCCCCCCACGACGCAGCACCGCGCGCCACCCGTCACCCCACCTCAGGTACAACACCAGGCAGCAGATGGTTGCAATGTAGTCCAGAGAAATTTTCAAAAGTTCCAAGGACCGGACCAAGCCACTCTCCTCAGTCCGTTGTTGTTCACTTTGGACCCGGGCAGACCAGCAATCGAGACCCCGGCTTCCAGTCTAGGTTAGGCCTCAAAACATTTTCGGTGCCACTTCACCCCAGAACATCAGAAAAATTCTGTGGTCACACCATCGGGATGTCGACTAGTTCACCCACACTAATCCGGGGCAGGAGATCAGGATATTCAACAGGATAAGCGAGCGTAGGACGGAGGTCAGCGGAGCCGGGAGACTATGCGGCCATCTTGGTTGGTGTCGTAGCTCCTCCCCCATTGATGCATTTCTTAAAGAAAACGCAATTCAAAATATTACGCTGATTTTAAAACTATATTTCACTCTCAAAAATACTCATTGATATTCCCATATAAACAAAAACACCAAATAAAATATTACAGAAGAAGAACCAAAAACCCAATAAAATTCTAAGTAAAAATGGTTATTAAATCAGGCAAACTATCAATTAGTAAAGTACTATATATTTTAGAAATTACAACCCGTCTGTGTGCCAACACCCTAATTAGCCTGTCATGCTGTTAAACAATAAAAACACCCCTGCTTCAAAATGTAGGTAAAAATATTAAAATGGAACAAAAAATATTTTTATATATATATATTTTATAAATAGTTTTTATTGAGCAGAGCCTTAGGTTCAAGGTATACTAAAAAATATTTTCTCTAAACATTAAAACCAGTTTCAATAATCAAAAAGACAGTCCTCACAATACATAAAACAAAAATGACAAAGAGCTAAAACTAGAGCAGTTAATTATTTTCTCATTCATAAAGTAAGCACAAATTCATCCTAGAACAGAGTAGCAGCATTAAGAAACATTCCTAATACATTCAAATTAAAATGCTATTAAAGTGCTAGTGCCATCTTATCGCCTAAAGCCAAAATGAATACAACACATTTCCCCCCCACCCGTTGTGGCTATAGCGATTTCTCACATCATTGACCAAAGTGCAAAATACATTCTATAGAGTGCTAACAAAAGTGCTAATGCTGCTTAGGTGCCATAAGAAAAAAGTGCTAGTGCAATTTAATAAACAGCTGCTACATAATTTTACCAACCCGGGTGCTATGATCTCTCTTTGAATTCTTCCATTTCACTAAAAAATGTCCTATTTTTTTCAAATTTTTTAGTAGCTCCTACCCTCCTAGCGTAGTGTAAGTTCTTTTCATTTTATTGAACCATTTCAGATGAGAAGGCATTTCCCTAGATTTCCAATTCTGCAAAATTAGGGAGCGGGTCACCATACTTGAAATGAATATGAAGGCCTCTTCGGGTTCGGATAGTATCTTTTCATCTCTACTGATGCCAAAGAAGACAGCTTCGGCTTGAGCGAAATACTCTTACCGATTGTTTGCCCAGTATCCGAAAAAACCTCCTTCCAAAAAAGCCCGAGTCCTGAACATGTAAAAAAAGTATGGTGCCACCCTCTCTCCCCAACTATTTGGTAACGAAAGCACCTATTTTCTACACCTTCAAATCATTTATTTAAAGCTGCCGGAGTTAAATAAGATAGCCATGGTGACAGTAAGGCCATCCTTTTAAAATTTGTGGCAAGCAGGGATTTACTTCCTAGGAGGCACATCGACTCCCATATCTTCATATTGAGTCTACAACCGGTCTCTGAACTACAAGGAGCCTCAGGGGGAAAGAAAGAGGGTTGATACTGGCCGCCCCCACTCAATACATCTTAGATAATTAGTGGTCTGCCCTTACACACTATGGGGTCGGAGACCCTTACTTGTTTGTATGTTAATCAGGTGGACAGAGGTTATAGTACAACCTTCTATCTACATGTGCTAAATAAAGTCACCATTTTACAAGCAAAAAGATAAAACTCTAAAACAAGTAGTGCGTGTGCGTGAACCCCACGTGCTAATCCCACACCTCACTAAACCTTTCTCTAAGGAAAAAAGGGGGAGGAAAGTTGGCAGAGCCTCACGGGAGCAACACCCGGGGAGGATATGACAGGCTGGTACTCGCCTGTACCCTCACGTTCTCATCATCAGCATCTGCCAACCGGTGCAGAGAAAAGAAAAAACCTGTATGTGTTCTATGTGTTAGTGACCCACTGTGGTATGCCAAAACTCCTGTGCTCGAGATCTGGTCCCACCACCATAAAAAGAGATGAGCTACACTGGCAAATCCAACTTTATTCTGTGCTGTGTGCCCTCTCTAGTTAAAAACAAGCAACATGTTTCATCGCCGAATTTTCTTTACCGGTAATTTCGTCAGGGTTTTGGGTCAGCGTGAATACTGCACGTCTAGATTCTCCCTTTATTGTACCTGTGGTTGCACATGGGATAAAATCTCACACACACACACATTTACTCACTGTGTCTCGCTGGCAAATCAAAATAGCAACTGTACGCATTGTTTTTCATCTATCATTCATACATTACCAGGTGGCCTTATGAGATCGAGCCTATCAGGCTCCCATAGAAGAATCTGGGATGGTTGGACCCTTTAACTTATAATGGGTTCCATGAACCACCCTTCAGTCGGTATCTAAAAAAATGAAAGAGCATAGTAAGTTTGGCGTTTACATATCCCCCTCATTCACCATGCTCGTATGATGCTGCAGCGACTCTGCTCATGTCGTGGTTTGCTGTGAGCATCTGTATATCTGTACCCGACTCCTATGGCCCAACCGGTACTATGGCCGGTACTCTCTTACAAATCCACCTCAGATCTTCAGTAAAGTCAGGACTAAAGAGACTGCACTGGCTTCCCGTTAGGGAAAGAGTCAATTTTAAATCATTATGCATTGCACACCAGGCCTTCTGGTCGTTAGGCCCGGCAATCAATCTCCCCCATATTACACCCTATCATCCTACCAGACAGCTGTGCTCGTCCTCTGCCAACCTGGCCATTGTGCCGCAAATAAAGAAATCAAGATCTGGAGGCCGCTCCGTTTCTTATAATGTGGCCAGGCTGTGGAATGCTCTTCCCCAGCATTTACGATCTAACCCCAACATCCTCTCTTTTCGTAAACAGCTGAAAACGCTCCTTTTCATCAATTAAATAGTGAGCTGATACTCCCTCTCCCTACCTCTTCTTCAGTTGGTATTCTTAGCGCTTGGACGCCTCAGGGAAGCTATGTGCGCTCTAGAAAACTCAATTCATTCATTCATTCATCAATTATAGTGTCCCGTTATCTAGTTTACAGAATTTGTAACTGATAGGGAGAAAGCGCCATAATATGTTCAAGTATGTCACGAGGACAACGCCCCATCGTGCAGCGTGGCACGTATCACAGGAGAGCTAACCCGCCGTCTAGGTCACCTCTCTGCCTCCGTGTCAATTTTATGAGTACCAAAGCCTTAGGCACCGAGTCCAAAAGCCCTGCTAGTTTAGGAGTTGATCTCCTTACCGGTATTGCGTGTAAGACTGGCCTCCGCTCACCCTCCGATACCAAGAGTTGCACCGGTGTGTGTATTTTGAGCATGGGAACCCGGTCACGTGATAGTCGCCTCAGTAGTCACACCGATCATACCCATTAGATGTGGTTGACGGACACCGACGCTGGCTTTCCGCGTGGCGGCCATCTTGAAACGGGGTGATGCTAGGAAAGAGCGTTCAATTTGTATCTTTAGTTAGCCCGTTTACAATTGCAACATGGTGCATTTTGTGGTGCCAACAATGATTTAATTTCTAAAATTCTAAAAAAGGCTGAATCTGTATATGTCATCCAGTCATGTTCTTAAATGGTCCAATTCACCCGTTTTGACAAAGTCAAAAACTTGTTTTTCATGAAGGAACCATATTGTTGCAAGAAGAATTTATTGAAAACAGAGGATTTATGTGTGACATCAGTTGATACTAATGCCGGCATGGTAACTTTAGCATCTTCGTTGAGTTGGCGCTTAACTCATATATAGCTGGCTACCCTCATCACATAGTTCATTACACATTTACCAGGGACACCTTACAAACTTGTGTATACCTAGTCAGTGCCTGTATCACTGCTCAGCCCGCTATGTACCCCCAGGCCTCAGGAGGGGGTTTATTACATTCTGTGCTTCTCTTTACATGCACGGTGCACTCACGTGAACTAGATGGCAGCTATTCTGTTCCATTCAATAACATCATTGAGGCCTTGACGGGCTGTGGCCTCTTCAAAAATCCAGCGTGCCTCCTTCCTGAGGAGTCTATTCTCCATGTTAAACTGGTCTCCCACTACCCTCTCAATTACGAGCCACCGCAGGTCCCTGGGTTGGTGTTTTTGAGTGGTGAAGTATTGCACCAGTTTAGTTGTCAGTTTGGCTGCTTTTAATGTGCTCAGATGTTCTTGAATTCTGACTTTGATCTTTATTGTTGTGAGACCTATATAATGTATCCTGCACGGACATGAAAGCCTGTAGATCACATTCATTGAGTTACAGTTACTGAGACTATTCAGATACCAGGTCTTTCCATTGGATCGTGTAATCCCTTTGGATTTAATAGTGAGTGCATACACCGTGCAACCCCCACCCGGATAGTGTCCCGAGGGATGCTAGAGTCTTTCCCCGGTGGTATCGGTCGTGTGTGGACCAGACGGTCCCTGAGGCTAGAAGACCGTTTAAAAGCAAATCAAGGTTGTGGCATTTGCATAGTGTTGGTGCTCAGCAGATGCCAGTGCTTCCTAATTATCTTGCGAATTTTGGTGGAATGAGGGCCAAAAGTAGTGACCACCGGGATGCATTCCCTCTGTTCTTTGGTCTGCCTTTCAAGTAGAGCTTCCCTCGGAGTGTTGAGTCCCCGCTTGCGTGCTTGTTTCACTACCTTCTGTGGATAAGCTCTTGCAGTGAGTTTACTGGCTAGTTCCTTAGTTTGTTCCAAAAAGCTTCCTGTTGTCGTGCAATTCCTGCGAATCCTCAGAAATTGTCCCACCGGGAGGTTATCCCGCAGGGCTCTGGGGTGAAAGGACCTGTAATGCAGCAAGGAATTCTTGTCCGTCGGCTTTTGGTGGACTGTCGTTGTGCGCATATTATTTGAGGCCTGTATAACCAAATCTAGGTACGTAGCTTTATGGCGGTCCACATTCCAAGTGAATCTAAGACATCTGTCAAGGCTGTTTAGCCATGCCAGGAACTGGTCCAGTACAGCTGCAGAACCCTTCTAGATACATAGGATGTCATCTATATATCTCTTCCAGAGGACAATGTTCCCCTGGAAGAGATTAGATGCATGGTAGATGTTGTTGGTCTCGAACCGGCAGACATAGATGCAGGCCAGGCTTGGGGCAAAAGTTGCCCCATCGAGGTCCCCGAGGTTTGGAGGTATAACTGATCTTTGTACGCAAAGAAATTGCGTGTCAATGCAATCTCTATGAATTGCAGCACAAATGTAGGTGCAGTGTCATAAAACCACTCACATTCCCCCAAGGAGCGGGCTGCTGCCACCAGCGTCGCCTCCTGGGGTATGTTCGTGTATAGTGACTCGATGTCAATCGTCACTATAAATTGTTCTACAACCGGTCTCCTAAGTTATTTTGCCCAGATAAGTCTCTATCACAGAAGCCTGTCCCTGCTTATGTAACAGCCTATACCAGTTTCCCACCCCTTTAATATTGGCCCCATAAAGAGCTACCATGAATTGACTCGGGGTGTCCAGAATACTACTGGTATTTGTTAGCAGATGAACAATGCGTAAATATTCGAGAAAAGTTGGCTTCCGGTGACCTTTTGCCCTTGCCATAATTTCTTGCCAGGAGATCGGCCTATTTTGCACTATAAAATGCCTTAACTCGGAGAGACCACAGTCTTCCCAAATACTTATATGTCCCGATTGCAACTGGAGGCCGAGACTTGTATATTCTCTTAATTTTAAGTACTGGAAACCAGATAAGCCCATCTTCTTAAGAAAAGACTGGAGTTTAAAAAAATAATCTGTTAAAGTCTTATAACGTGTCTTTTTAGGAAGTTTAGAAGTTTTTAAAAACACTCAGGTTAGAGATCCAATTTCTTGTGACATTTTATCTATAAAAAACTGTCACTAATAAAATTAGATCCTATCAAGCCAGACACTAAATCTAAAAAGGCAGCCTCATAGTAAGTTCTCAAATGAGGTAGCGCTAAACCCCCTTGTGCTATGGGTAATTGAACCACATTTAATTTAACCCTCAGAGCTTTCTTACCCCGAATGAATTCCTTCAATTTCATTATGTATGACTGATTTATTTTAATCAGGACGTTAGAAAATTAAAAAATAAGCAACGGGAGTATAGACATTTTAATCATTGAAACTCCACCCACAATCGAAAGGGGGAGTAATGTCCATTGTTCTAGCAGCTGCTTAATCTTACCCTTCATTTTTAGATAATTCAACTCAAATAGCTGATGATACTGATCAGACACATATATCCCGAGGTATCTTATAGGATCAGTTTTTTTTTTGCTTGTGTCTTTAAGCAGGATGGAAAAGAATTCAAATCAGCATTAAGAGCTAGAACTTCGGTTTTATTGGCATTTATTTTATATCCACCTATTTGCTCAAACTCCGAGAATTCCCTCAGAGCTGTTTCGAGGTTCTCTCTGTCGGGAATCAGGTATAAAATAATATGACCAGCGAAAAGTTTTTATTTAGCCATACCAGGTATCGGGGGTTGTATAGCAGCGTTATTTCAAATCTTTAAAACCAGAGGTTCTATAAAATAAGTAAAAAGTAATGGCAAAAGCGGACAGCCCTGCAGAGTTCCTCGATTTATATTTATGGCTCCTGCACAGTTAGAGTTATTTATAACCTGGGCAGTGGCCCCATGGCAGATGTTACGTAACATATTAACTACCTGTGCAGGAAACTCGAACCGGCCCAGGGTAAAAAACAAAGTTTTCCAATTCACAAGATCGAAGGCTTTTTCCGCATCAGCCATTACAATACTAGCCGGGATGGAATTTGTGTTAAAATAATCCAGTGCATGTTTTAAAAACTGGGTGTTAGCTGCCATTGATCTCCCGGATATAAAGCCGGTTTGACCTCTATGAAATATTTCTTGGGCGGCAAATAAAAAACGTTCTGCCCATACCTTCATCAAAATGTTATAGTCAGAATCCAACAGACTAATGGGCCTATATGAATTCACATCTTCCGGGTTTTATCTTTTTTAACGAAAAAAATAATTATTGCTACTTTAAAAACCTCTGGGACTTCACCACCCTCCTCAACAAAGTAAAATAATTTTTTCAACGGGGTGGTGAGTTCTTTTAAAAGTATTTTATAAAACTCAATAGGAAAGCCGTCCTGCCCACAAGCTTTTGCCCTGGATGTTGATTTAAAGCTGCTAAAATCTCGTTTGCTTCTACTTCCCTTCCCAATTTGCCAATCCGATTATCTGATAGTTTGGAGGACATATTTATAAAGTATTCCTGTATTTGCTCCTCCTCCACTAAATACTCAGTGGAGTATAGCTGGCGAAAGTGGTCCACAAAAATCTGTGAAAAATTCCTGCTATCAATTTTTTCTTCCCCAGTCCGAGGGTCCATAATTTTAGTTATTGTAGCTGATTCTTGTTTTTTCCTTGTGGAGTTTGACTGAAATTTACCAATTAACTGGCTTTCTTCATAGACCCTCTGTTGGAAAATGTGTGAGTTGCAGACCTCTTCTAAAATAAAAAAAGTCCCTCAGCGCTGTTCTTGCCTGCTCATATAGGTTTGGGAGAAGCTGAATTTGGAGAGCGTATTCTCGGTCCACTTTGGTTTGCAATTGAGCTATCTTGATCCTCCGGGTACTGGATTGGGCAGCAGTGTAAGCTATTATCTGTCTATGGGCTGCAGCCTTACCCCCCCACCACACGGAAAAAGGGGCAGCCGTATTCTCATTATTCAGAAAATGTTCCAGAATCCACTTTCTAAATCTCTGAACCCAATCTTCATTTTGCAATAGGAGACTATCCAGCCTCGACCTGGGATGTTCCCTATCTCTTCCCCCAAGTACCAAATCTATCCCAACATGAGCATGATCCGAAAAAAGGTTACAGCCTATGCCGGCATCTTGAATCCAAAGGGATCCGGAAGTAAGAAAATAATCTATTCGAGATGCCGTCCGAAAACGGTGCGAGTAGCGGGTACAAAATTCCTTTTCTAAATTGGTTTCACGCCATGGGTCCATCAATTGATATTCTTGTATAATGGTTCCCATTATTTTTTTTGTATTTGGTTTTAGTTGTTTTTTTATTTTTATTCAAAGTATCTTTCCTTATATCTTGAATATAATTAAAGTCTCCGCCAAATACCACGTGCCCGGGAGATCCTATCAAAAAATCATTAATGTGAGTCAGGGGTACAATATCATCTGGGACTGCACCATAATAATTTATAAAATGTAGCGTTTTCCCCTGTAGCTTGGCTACTACCCATAACCATCTCAATATATATCCCTGTGTACTTGTTTAAATTCCCTGTGAAGTTTATTAGAAAAGTAGTTTGCGACCCCTCTAACCGCAAAACCTGAGGATGCAAAAAAAACTTTTGAAAAAATCATAGGTATAAAAAGATTTGGAGAATTAGATTTCAAGTGCATCTCCTGTAAAAACAAAACTTGGGGATTTAAAGAAGATAACAAGCTAATAAGAGCGCCATATTTCCTTTTGTTCAGTATTCCAATCGTGTTGACTGATTGGATCCTACATTTATTTGTTTCCATAATGACCCCTTCTTTGTGCACTACCTAAACTTTCTATTTTAATATCTGAAAGATATTTTAGATCTAATCAATTGTCCTCTCTCCTGTTTCGAAACTACACATTAGAAACTCCAACAGATTAGCCCCTGAAAACCTATGAACAAAACAAATATAAACCAAGTATTAGAACTTCTACACCTGTACAAGAAAACAACTGTAATTAAACTGTGCTTTCGTACAGTAGCATAATATAAAGTTAATTACATACATAACCGATAAAATGAAACATAGTTTTACTAATGTTAAAATCACATAAAGATCGCAGTATGTCTAGTAAACCCACTTTGACTACCTCTCAAAAAGGGAAACCCCTTTTAATGTAACATGGTTATTCTTAGATTAAAGAACACAGTAATAACGCACTTAGCCACTGGATATGTGCAAAATACTATTCAAATGTTTGCTCCACAATGATCACAAAACTAAATACTGAAGAAAAAAAGTAACTGACTACAACTACCCACCAAATATGGAGATGGCTTAAAAGAAACCTTAACATTTTCACACTGTTCCAAGTCGGATTGTCTTAAGATGCTATGCTTATAAATTACCAACCACAGTCCACCTATAACCAATTAGAAAAGGACACTATTTAAGAAAGTAAGAACAGAAATAATTGCTAACCCTGCACCAAAAAGATTTGCTGAGATAAACATCTTCGACTGCTAAACACAGCCATAAAACAAATGATTTGGTAATTTATATAATAAAAAAAGGAGTACTGTTTCCGCAACTATCCAAAATCTAGTAATGCCCACATAATCACTCATCTGGTTCATGTGTTATATTCGATATAGGTACCCCAATATAGGCTCAGGTAATATCGTAACCTTCCACTTATACTCTCCCCTACATTACACACATAACTCTTCTTGGGGACTGATCTTTTACCTAGATGCAACACTGCACACAGAACGCGGGATTTTCCCTGGTAAAAGCCTCATACATTATGCATGAGGATTCTTGGAAACTCAGCAGGACTACCATCTCCTGTATAATAACTAGGTATAAAGTTAATTTCCAATTTAATCCTAAGTCCGATATGTGGTACAGCAAGGTAGAACCCCCGGGGAGACCTTTAGGTATATACACATCACATCTTGCCGGAACAAACAGAGGAGATCAAGATTCCCCTGCCAACACACTGACGTGAGACGCTGAGGTTCCTGCATGCAGATACTCCATCACGCCGTGGTCTAACATCCCTTGTGGGGTGTCCAAATTGAGACCAAGACTGGACCCCACAGTCTCTCACTTCAGGTAATAGGGTTGACTTCATCCTAGAGGGATTCTTGGCTTACCACCTCCACACATGCTAGATACACTAAGGTACATCAAGTTAGGGTAGCATTGTAGGAGTACACATTTTATTCATTTCTTTTATATAGTTGCCTGTATTCATGGTTATAGCAAAATGATAGAAATCTACCATCCTTTTACTTTCCTAGTGCTTCTAATCATTTATATCTGTTACTGTCTAATTGTTGTATCAGCACACCTATATTACACCAGAATAACAACTGTTCAATAAATGCTTATTGAAAAACCTCCATAGCGTTTATTCTGTGTATTCCTCTGAGACTAAGTGAGCACAAGTGACTGAACGAAAAGTAGAACATTAATCAAGCTTGAAGGACACATTGTTTGTGTATAACACCTTATCTTGGTTCCGTTGGAAAACTCTTCTTACTAACCACAATGACTAAGCAAGTGGATAATGCTGTACATGAGCTAAATCTCTCGGCTGAAGAGGAAGATGCAGACGTAATAGAATTTACAGAAAATGTTAGAAATGCCATCACCCTAAAACTAGCTTCATATGATTTAACAGCTAGGGGTGGGCCAGTAACCTTTGTTATTGAGGCACACACATCATTTAGAACAGAGGTATTCTATTCATGGGTTACATTCCCACAGGCAAATGCACGATCAAAGACATTTAATTACTACACAGAATATTTCATACCCAAAGAATATTGTCCGTATGAGGATATTAAAGTTCCAGTCACTTACCAGGAACATTTATACTGGTTTAAAGGCGCCCTACACCATACAAGAAATAAAGTTAGACTCATTCTGCTCGGAAGAGATGGAGCAACATGGCCAGTACTGGTAGCCTACACACCACATCCTGACATTGAGACAATGCCAGCAGGAGACTTACTTACACTTCATAAAGAATTAATAAAACTTTACAGAAACATGACACAGTTTGTGATGAGAACACTCGCAGTTCAGCCAGAAACGGCTACACCAACAGGTCAGATTCAAACATCAACAACTAAAATTACACCACAAAATGCCCACTAAACGTGAACAAATGCCATTCTGGGTGGCTAAAAAAATAACACAGCTAGATGCGGTATTTCCAAACACCAGCCCACATGAAAAACACAGAATGTTAACAATTTGCTTGCCCATGGGGATAACACCCCAGATAGAGGATTTTACCTCTTGGGGTACAGTTTTTGCTGCCATATACACCAGGACTCATGGTATCCCCATCATTAGCAGTAATGCCAGATGTATTAAGACAAATACAGAAAGAGTATGGAGCAGAACCTGTTTTGAACTTAGGGATGAAGTTACTAGGTAATTTTGACCAGGTATTAGGTATAATATTAGCAAATATAAAAGGGGAGGCAGCATTGGTGGCAATACGCCAACCCCTACGGGATTTCACGCCTCTACAGCAGGAACATGAATTGCCTAAAATAATTAAAACTGCTTATGCAGAATTAAGCAGAGACAGTTTGGGGGCTAGAGCAATACAACCTCAACTGATGGGTAGTCCTCGAAAAGGATACCTTTAAGCAAGCACCTGCCTCTTCAAAGAAGAAACGGGATAATAACAAACAACAAAAGTATAAAGAGAATAGATCTCAACCAAGAGGTAGGTCTCCTCAACAGGAGCCCTCAGAAAGGAGGTATACCCTTAGGAATAAGGACAACATTAGAAAACCTAACACTGATACACATTCCTGTTGTTACTTTCAGGGTTCATCGAAAAACTCAGTGAGGGCAGGATGGTCAGAACACAGACAAGAAGAGCATACAAAGTCCAGAGACGCACAACATACTTCAGACTATGCTTCCAAAAAAGAAGACAAGCCTAAAGCAAAACCTCAATTCAAAAAGAAGAAAGTAGCAGGTCTCAAAGTTAGAGATGTTCAGAATTCTGAGGACTCAACTACTGAATGGGGAATGGGCTCTGATGATGCTGGACAGTACAGCAGAAGTAACAATAGCTTGCCAGAACCTGATGGCATTTCCGGTGACAGTAGAGTTGAGTGAACATATCACAGTGGAGATGCCTGATACTAGGGTAAGTGTCCCACATAGGTTACATAAAATAACACTCCAAAAGGAGGGGGACAAGCCCAGAAAAATTAAATGTCTCCTTTGTGAGAACCTGACTTTTGGCTATTACATTCTCTAAGCGGAAAGAGATAGGCCGCCTACGATTGTTATGGATTGCCCAAAGGGAGACAGGGTCATTTTTTCAGCTTTTTCAGACATCGTTCCTAACCACTTAAAACACACATACGCGTAGCAGTGGGCGGTAGCCCTTGCCCTTGCACTATATCGCAACTATGTTGGGTAGGATGAAGATTCAACCCATTCTACTCCAACTCCACAGAGACATTATCCAATAAAACAGGAAGCAAAAAAACAGGTCAGGGAGATCTTAGATCAACTTGAATACCATGGTGTGATTGAAACCTCCACCCCTTCAATGAATAATCCTTTGTTTCTCATAATGAAACCTGACAACTCCTATCGTCTAGTTTTAGACTATAGACATCTAAACTCATTCACAAAAACATTTGCCATACAAAACACACACAGTAATGCATTGATGAATAACATAGTGCGGAAAAAATATAAAACAACACTAGATATCTCAAATGGATTCTTCTGCCAAAATATAGCACCTGACAGCAAATATTTGACAGCCTTCTCAGCGCTGGGATCCAAGTGTCAATTTTGTCGACTTCCTCAGGGGTATAAGAACAGCCCAGGGTTGTTTTCATCCAGGGTAAATGAGCTACTTCGGAATCTGGATGAAGAGGCATTGTACTATGTAGACAGCATTTATCTGATGGATGATGACCTAGTAGAACACTTGACCAGGGTGAGCACCATAATTTTGGGATTCGCCTCTGAGAGCTACAAATTCAACTTCAAATAATCAAAAATAGCCCACCTAAATGTCCAATGTTTGGGATATAAGCTTTCAAGTGAAGGAAAAGCTTGGCAGCCAAACTTTTCAGAAAAGTGCATGCTGCTCCAACATCTAAAATCATTAAAAAAATGTACAATTCCTACTGGGATTCCTGAATTTTGGTAGAACATACATTTTGGATTACGCACCTGATTTTTCAGTTAGACTATGGACATAGGAATATACAGATATCCTTTGTTCCCTACAAGCTGACATGGTAGCGTCTAAAAACGTACAAACACGCGTAAATGTCCGAAACCTAGTGATCCGTATAGTTGCAGGTCAATCTGGGTGCACCTACCTAACACACAATGAAGGCGAAACAGTACCCATAGCATACAAATCACACTTATTTACGAACATTAGATGCTTTTTGCATCCAGTGGAACAATTCTGACAGCAGTACAGACTGCTGTAGTGAGAGGAAGAGCACTGGCTCAAGGGAAACAAATATTTGCAGTGACTCCACTACTGGATAGAGGCTGCTACGAAGGCTAGAGTTACAAATACAAAAGCTCTGCATCCGAGATGGACACAATTAACACATTCTCCCACTGCATCAGAAATAGAAAATAGATACGACCGAAGTCTAAAAACACAAGCATTTTTGCAAGATGAACAGGAATATCCTCTCCCTAATGAAATAATGCCTCTAGATCAGTATGAATATATAATTTACACTGACGGGTCTGCTCAGCCGACCGTGGGAAGTAAACAGCAATACAGTGCTGCATGTGCGATTGTAAAAGGTTGTGTGCAGGACGGAAAGTTGCATCCAAGCTGTACAAAGGCAGAGTCTCTAGGAGTCTGTATGGCTCAGCTGGCAGAACTAAAATCTCTACTACTGGCACTGATAAATTTGGATTGAGAATTCCCCACACTAATTGTGTGTGATTCTTTTTACTGTGTACAGTCATACAATGCATACCTACACCATTGGGGACAAACTAGTTTTAAAGACTCAAAAGGTGGCACGATTTAGCATAAAATGCTATGGGAACAGGTAGTGGAGTTGAAAAACGAACTACCGAGAGTTCATGTGATACACATGCTGAGTCATCAAAGTGATTGCATTCCCATTGAAGGGAATTCATTGGCTGATAAAGCAGCATAGGGGAAAGTACAAACTGCGTCGTAGCTGCAATCACTCATTCAAAAAACGATAAAAGACAGATAATTGTAGCTGTAATTGCTTCACACAAAGACAATAAGGCATTGCCGAAAGGTTTTCCAAGCAAGTACTCCTACAAGTTAGATGCAAATAACGTTCCTTTTGCTCAAATTCCCGCAGTGGGGAATGGAGTAATTTCAAATATGGATCGCAGACTGGGCTTAATATTAGCTGCACACGAGGGTCTGGGCTCTGAACACGCGAGATTTACAGCAACAGTTTCTTTACTGAAACAACGCCATTGGTGACCCGGGCGAATAAAGCGGACCAAAGATTATGTCTCAAAGTACAACATCTGTCAACATATGAAGGGCTCCACCATAACACGTCCAGCACAGACAGCATTGCTAATATCAGACAGACCACTCGTGTGTATCTATTTTGACCACTGCGGCCCCTTACAATCTGATGGGGCTTACAAATACATTATGGTTGCAGTGGATTCCCGCTCAAGATTCCTATGGGTATGGCCTCAGTGCTCTGCTGATGCTCGAACTGTTATCAAAGATTTGTGAGTCTTTATAGGGACATACGCAGTTGGCACATTACATTCTGACCGTGGCCCTGCGTTTAGCTCTAGGGCTTACAAGGAAGGCATGGGAAGTTTGGGTGTTGCACTGTAGTACTCTTCTCCGTACCATCCTGAGGGAAATTAGGTTGTGTAGAGGAAAAACTGGGACTTATAGCAATCATTAACGGCTAGAGTATTAGACGCAGGTGGCAGTTGGGTCAATCACTTATATGGGGTACAGCGGGCCTTGAATAACAAGCCAAACAGTTCTCTAGGTGATGTCAAGTTAGTCTCTACAAGATGAGGACTATGAAAATGAACCAATAATGTATGTGGCATTCAAAATAATCAAATAAGATCATCAGTAGTAATTCCTTGTCTCCTTTATTAATGTCCAAAGATAAAAACTCCCAGCACATAATTAGCCGACACTTTTTCATCTGTACTCAGACAGTGCAAATGAACCAATAATGTATGTGGCATTCAAAATAATCAAATAACATCATTGGTTGTAATTCCTTGTCTCCTTTATTAATGTCCAAAGATAAAAATTCCCAGGCACACGATTAGCCGACACGTGTTTCGTCTGTACTCACTTTTTCAAGGCAAAAATGGGAATGTTGGCAGACTGTAATCACTTGTCACTTACATCACAAATGTCTACATGCGCGTTTGCTAGTGGGTCACTCCAATTTGGAGGTCACATACTTACCAGGGCTGTGCCTCATGCTGTCCAGGGGAGACTCGTTATTCTTGTCACGCTAAAGACTATACCTATTCTGTTTGTCACACTTGGAGTATTAAAGATCATACGTATTCCGTTCATTATATTTAAGGCGTTAGGTACATAGCTGACGGGTTAACACCAGAGCTTTTCTTTTCTCCGCTTTTGGGATCCTGTGATTTCGTGGGAAGTCAGGTGCCGCACCTTAGCATATTTCTCTGTATTGACTATTACATACCACAACATCCTCATTTTGACTCTGGAATTTACTACTAGATGTGGTAAGGGGACGGACTTGTTCTCTGATTACAGTCTGCCAACATTCCCATTTTTGCATTAAAGAAGCCTGAGTACAGATGAAACAGTGTTGACTAATCATGTGCTGGGAATTTTTATCTTTGGACATTAATAAAGGAGACAAGGAATTACTACTGATGATCTTATTTGATTATTTTGAATGCCACATACATTATTGGTTCATTTTCATCGTCCTCATCTTGTAGAGGCTAACTTGACTATGGAAGTTATTTAACTCATGACCAGTATTGTTTTTGGACATTTAATGTATCTAGGTGGTATGGATATGCTGTAATAGCTTCTTTTGTTGTGTTTCCTTGTCCATATAACATTACCGGTCACATCTTTCCATTTTCAGTACTGCCTAGAACGACAACAGGCAGGCAGATATGAAGAAATGGGTAGGGAATTCATGAAGGAATCTTGGGAATTGCTGTACAGATTTGGTTGCAGGAGTCGGGATCTGGAAGTGTTTCTAAGCAGTACAAATTGCAAGAATGCTTTAAGTGGATCTCTCATATGCCAGGATATTATGCTGCACGGGGCCTACAATGGTTCAGTAGTGCACCTATCATGTCACTTGAGGGGTACCCCAGCAGCTATGATTACCCCGGTATTCAAGCTACTTTCAAATGGGAGTTACTTGATGCAGAACGATCAAGGTTGTTGTGAGATGCTTCCAGGCATCGCATATCTTGTCACAGTGAGCTCCAGGGTTACTTGCTGTATGCAAGTATTGTTACCACCAACACATACAGTCAGGGAGGCACTGCTATGGCCTTCATTAAATGTTATCTTTATACGATTTGATACTCTGAGCAGAATGAAAGCCATGCTTCTACAGGAAATCGCGCCCTTAACCTCTGCCCGGGAGACTTTTGATCTCCAGATCGCAAGGTCATCAGCTGAAATACAGGCACTCATACATACAAACTGCCCCTTTCATTTCACCGAAATGGTAAATCGTATCTTTAACATGTCTGATACGACGGGTATAGACCACCTATTTCAGACCATAGGTTCACGACTGTTAAGCACCTTTCAGACAGTCCTCGAAGTTATACCAAACTTTATACACTCCGTATTCAGAAGCATTTTTGAAGGACTTCTGCTGATTCTGTTTCTAATAGCAGGTATCCTGATTTTAATTTTTTTGCTACACGATGGCTGTCCCAGTCACCAAGGAGATGGAGAAAGCACTCCTAGAGCATAAATACCGTGATTGCATGGCACAACATCTGGGCACACCTCGCCTACAGGAACTAAGTGCCTCTTGATTCCCATCATTAGGCCAGTCTGGATAGACTGCATCCTACCTGTTCTCCGATGCCTGTTCTGCGGAGAAGAATGCTTGTTGGATCTCTGTCTGACACTTCCATCAGCTGCTCAACTATACTTTGATGCTTTACTGGACCCAATAACGACCCATGTTCTGCAATATTTAGAGCATATTGCTAGGTTGATGGCGGCATTACTAGAGCCTCCATTGGAAATCTCTGCTTCTGTTGGAATGGATCCCGGATCCTCCACTGACACCCAGGCCATAGATGGCGCACAGGTGTGATCCGTGCGAAGTGTTACAAGGGTCGTCGTCTGCGAAAGCAGGCAACAGCAATGTTGCGTCTACCAGCCAAGACACATAAACATTTGGGTCTTTGTGTGCTGGGAGAAATTTGGCCTTTTTGAAACAACCTAAAACTGGAACTCCAAAACAATTGACACTTTTTATAACCTGCATGGTTTTCCGATGCTTGTAGTTGTTCGAACTATACATACGGACACATTAGAGCTATTGCTTGTGTGACAATTTTCCCTTTTAAACATATTTTAGAATTTTTTTACATTTTTAACCAAAACTATTGTTTTACTATAGTTGTTTGCGTGCCAGTGCCTAGACAACCTAGTAGTACCTTAGAATTTAATGATGTTGTTCAGTCAGATGAGGAGTGCGTGTTAAATTCCAGATAGGTACCCCAAAATAGGCGCAAGTAACATCGTAACCTTTCACCTATACTCTCCCCTACATTATACACATAACGTTCTTGGGGGCGGACGGTGATGGATTAAACCCAGATCTTTTGACTGGGTGTGAGTGTTTGATTGATTCAGATGCTCCGTCCATCACCACCCCCTTTTGTACCGCTTTAGGCCACCATAAGTGTGGCAGGGTATGCTCAGACGTGAGTTCCTTGCTCACTTTGCCACTGGATTCAAGCAAGCCGGGCTGAAGACGGCTGGAATGCCAGAAACCGGTCCTCGGAAGCTTGTTTCCGGTCCAGGGAAGACATGGCTTGGCAGTTCGGGCTGGACTGTTCCCATGAGGCACAGGGTCAGACTGATTTGCATATAGCCATGTTTGAACTGGGGTGGCAGAGTGGGCATAAGAACGGTGATGGATTAAACCCAGATCTTTTGAATGGGTGTGAGTGTTTGATTGGTTCCGATGCTCCGTCCATCACCACCGCCTTTTGTACCGCTTTTGGCCACCATAAGTGTGGCAGGGTATGCTCAGACGTGAGTCCTTTGCTCACTTTGCCACTGGACTCAAGCAAGCTGGGCTGAAGACGGCTGGAATGCCAGAAACCGGTCCTCTGAAGCTTGTTTCCGGTCCAGGGAAGACATGGCTTGGCAGTTCGGGCTGGACTGTTCCCATGAGGCACAGGGTCAGACTGATTTGCATATAGCCATGTCTGAACTGGGGTGGCAGAGTGGGCTAAAGAACGGTGATGGATTAAACCCAGATCTTTTGACGGGGTGTGAGTGTTTGATTGATACAGATGCTCCGTCCATCATCACCCCCTTTTGTACCGCTTTTGGCCACCATAAGTGTGGCAGGGTATGCTCAGACGTGAGTCCCTTGCTCACTTTGCCACTGGATTCAAGCAAGGCGGGCTGAAGATGGCTGGAATGCCAGAAACCGGTCTTCGGAAGCTTGTTTCCGGTCCAGGGAAGACATGGCTTGGCAGTTCAGGCTGGACTGTTCCCATGAGGCACAGGGTCAAACTGATTTGCATATAGCCATGTCTGAACTGGGGTGGCAGAGTGGGCTAAAGATCGGTGAAGGATTAAACCCAGATCTTTTGACTGGGTGTGAGTGTTTGATTGATTCAGATGCTCCGTCCATCACCACCCCCTTTTGTACCACATCTAGTTAGGGTAGCATCGTAGGAGTTCGCATTTTATTGTCATGTATTTTATATACTTGCCTGTATTCATGGTTATAGCAAAATGGTACAAATATACCATCCTTTTACTTTCCTAGTGCTTCTAATCATTTATGTCTGTTACTGTCTAACGGTTGTTTCAGCACACCTATTTTGCACAATAATAACAACTGTTCAATAAATGCTTATTGAAAAACATTCACACCCTTTATTCTGTGTACCCCTCTGAGACTAAGGGGGTAATTATGATGGTGGGCGAATCGCCGCCGGTGGTGGCGATCCGCCCGCCATCACAACCACATTTACCCCCCATCATATTACCATGGCGGGGTGTACCGCGGCGGACGGAAAGTCCGCCCGCCGCTTTTCTGCTGGAACTCGGGCATATTATGGAGGCGGTGCCTGGAAGGCACCACCATCCATATTCTGATGCCTGGTGGTAAAGGCCTTTCGATGGCGGTGATGACGCCATGAAAAGACTGGCGAGAATTGCTTTAGCAGCCCGTTGCGGGCCCTGGGGGGTTGGGGTGTGGGGGGCTGCACTTGGGGGGTACCTATGATACCCCCCTTCATTGCCATGCACAAGGTGGCAGGTACCACACTGTGCCTGCCACGTTGTGCATGCCAATGCACAGCATGCCTCTGTGGCATTGGGGCGGCCTCAATGCTGTAGATTTGGAATTCGACCACCAGGGTGGCAGTAGCAACCTAATTGGCAGGGCTGGACCGCCACACCGCTGCAGGCTGGTCCCAGCACTGCTAGGGTGGCAGGCAGACTGAAGTCCGCCCGCCATCATAATGGGGCCCTAAGTGAGCATGAGTGACTGAACGAAAAGTAGTACACTGTTTCCACGGTCCTCAGGGATCAGGGTTGTCATGTTAGACAGTTGCCAAGAACTATTCTCTCGAAGGTAAGAAGAGTTTCTAGTGGCACTGTGAGCTAGCTTGTACACAGGCCATCATACCCGTGGGGGTGTCTGGAATCAGTCTGACACCAATCCTACAGTGTATGTTGTTTAAACACACAGATCCTATGTAGGTTTTATGGGAACTACATGACACATGGATGGTACTTTTAAAATCTGTACTACACCATTCTTATAGTTGTGCATCATTCATGGATAATACTAAAATAACAACATCCCCTTTATTAGGTCTCACCTACCAACATCTTTTAGCTGTCTGTTGTTGAAAGATCAATTGTGGATCATACCAAAAGTTACAATGGAATTTGGGTTATCCCATTGCTTGGCTTTGGTTGGCCTTCTAGTCATTTGCTTGCTTCTTATTTCATGACTTTTCTTCCTCCTCTTGAGTTTGTCCCTTCCTCGGAGCATGACTGTTTTACCATGCTTTTCATTGGTTGACTTGTATTCCTCCAATGCTTACATTCTAAGATCTCAAAAAGGACACAAGAAACCAAAGAAATGACTGTGAAAGATGTCTTCTTCACTCGTGCAAATAAACCAACAACACAATTCTCATACCACCAAACAAACCTAAACAGTTTCAGTAAACCCCATAAATTACAGAACAAATTATAAAAATTATATTAAGTATATATTTAAACAAGTGCATAAACTACCAACATCCTTAGAAAACACTAACAATTGAGTGTCACCACATAATAATCTAAATTCATCACACAAGCCTACTATGACCTAATTATATACTAAAACCAGGGGTGACTCCTCCATTAGGGTGGTGGAGCGTCGCTCCACTGCTTTCTCGCCGTGCAGGTAGCAGAAGCATAAAATGGTATCCTAAACGCCATTTTATGTTTCTGCTTCTCATGCTGCGAGAAAGCAGAAGGCAGGGTATGCCTTGTTGGGGGCGGGTGGAAGGATATGCCTGGTTGGGGGAAAGTGGGTGCGCGGGTGGGTTGATGGGTCGAGGAGGAGTGGCTTGCCGACTGTTGTGGGCCCTGACTGTTTGTCATACCTCTGGTGACGACCAAACCAGTCATACACACTCTACATTTTCTCTATGTAGGCTGCATGCAGCCTACATAGAGAAAATGGCAGCCCTACAGGTGCCCGGCTGGGTGCTGTCTGACCAATCACATTATTGCCATTGCAGCATTGTGATTGGCTTAGGGGAGAGGAGGGAGGATGCTTTCTCCTGGAAACCAGCAGGAAAACGCCAAACGCGGGACCCAGCCACCAGTGGAGGCGGCGCGGGACCCGGTCAGGTACGTATTTAATTTTCTTTTTCTAACCCCCGTGCGTGAACCCCCGCGCTACCCAAACCCCCCCCACCCGCGAGTCATGCGAGCCACGACTGATTAAAACACCTTACCTAATACTGACTCCCATCCCTAAACCTTCACTCTCTATTAAGAAACAGGTTGTAAGTAAACTTACCTTTTATGATAAGCCAAGATCATGCATTCATTTGCCTCAACAACCACCATACAATGAATGAAAAAAGAAAAGATTGCTATATTTGTTTAATGGACAAGCAAAATGTTAAAGGAACAATGAAATGAGAAAAAAGTCTTGCAATAAATAGTTCTATGAATGTACATGTTATAAATCCATATTTATACATTATAAAATGCTTAGCTAATTAAAAAACATTACTATTATCTTGTACATTGCAAATAATATGTTATATATTACGATATATATTTATTTATATTAAAAGTATGTTACACCTTAAAGATTTAAATGTCTATTTTCGTACTGTATGAAAAGTTGTTTTAATGAACGAAAGATTTTTCACAGAGTCTAAATTTTGTTTAATAATTATGAAAAAGCTATAACAACTGAAACCTCTTGTGTGAGTATATTAATGTATTTTTATTTTGATAGTAAATAAATATTCACTAAAACAGCATGCTGATACTTTTAATAAGTTAAATTAATTAAAATGTCACTTTTCTCCCTGTTTAATAAGTGTCATTTTAAGTAAGGCAGAGCTAATGACTTAGTGGAAGGGTCAGAACATCAAAATATAACCCGCATTGACAAAGCCAATTGGTCTGGCTCGGCCTGTCATTCTTTTGTCTTATTGAATTTGTTTTTGTAAAATGATAATGTTGACCCTCGCCAATGTAAAATAAACATTAGATAAAAGTTGACATTTCTTTTCATCTCAAAATGCACACATTGTCAAAGTACCTCCATTTACTAAAGGGAATGACTTTGTGTGATGGTGCGCACCTTGTGAAAGAGCAGAATGCTTTCACTCACAGTGAAGTTAGTCAATGATGGAAGTGGGCTGATCCGCTGCACCATGCTGTATTCTATACTGGGCGGAAGACAAAAGTGACTAAAACAACAACAGACCAATGAATAAAGATGGCTGGCTAAAAGTTCCTGTGAGTAGTTATATTACATATTTAGTAAAGTAGATTTAGTAAATCAAAAGGCCTTGTTGAACATGACATCCCAAAAGTCTATTTGAAACTTTTTGCATATAGACACACCTACATGCACATATGCAAGCACACAGACGTGACCATGTACACGAACAGGATCAACAGCCTATTTACCATACTGGGTCATGAGGGTCTCACACCTCTGACCTATACACAGACAGTGGCACCATACAATCTTGCAGTACCACCTGTACACTGCTCTCAAACAATCATTTTCACACTAGCAAAACTACATACACAAGCTCATGAATACAGGAATTTTCACATTGGTGGTTGTACAAACACACACACATACACACATGAGGAGTCACTTTGGCACCTTGTACACATATGACATGTACACAGCCAGATGGGAACCCTAAAAGTACACCAAGACAAGTACACATTCTCAAGTTGCGTGACAAGCCTGTCAACGTATTTGTGACTCTCATTCAAATGACAGCTTGGTCCTACTACTTAGTTTTTTAACTGAAGCTGCTGATTAAATATGTCATTCTCCTAAATTGTTTGCTGTTGGTGATAGGTGAAATAGTGAGTGTTGCATAATGTAATCCAACTAGAAGGTTCCCAAAGCCAAGCATTATTAGATGTGTGTTTGGCTTTGACTAAAGCTTACATAATATCAATGTAGTGTGTGCTACTTTCTTTGTTTTAATCTGTAATGTGTTATATTATCTTTCAGGAAATAAAGAAAGATATGAGGAAGGGAGTTAATCTATTTAAAAGAGGCTTCTGATGGGAAAATCTTAAACAGGACATATCAGCAAGGGCTTACTTCTGAGGTTCCAGCTGCAGACACTCCAAACGATTTACCAATGGCGCTGCGAGACAATACAAATAAATAATAGAGGGAAGAGGTGTGGCGCCGCGGCCAGGGCGACTGACTCCGGAATCTGGGGATCACGGTTCGATCCCTGGCACCGGCGGCAGATTAGCCCAGCACCATGTGACTCTGGGCAATAGCTTGCTTAATCTTCCCGACGGCCCCCAGCGCCTAGAGACCCTTACGGGTGATTGTGCGCTTTACAAATGTGGATTATTATTCTTATTATTATGTGCTTTTCCAGCGATGCTTATTGGAAATATTTATAATGCAGACAGCCCTTTAGGTACTGTCCCACCCCAGAGCATCAGCCCATTAAATGATCACTGTAGAAGAGAAAGCAATAAGGTGTGAAGCATATGGTTTCTGAAGTTGAGCTGTTAGGGGTGAATAAACATTAGGGCAGACAGTGGTAGGAGATCAAGCCACACACAGCTGACCATTTTTCACTCTTTCTCTTAAGAGCAAGGAAGAAGAGATAGGAGGCGGCTGGCGCTACGTCATTCATCAGCGGACAGTGGGCAAACAACGGATGAGCGACTTCAAAAGAAGAAACAAGGTAAAGCTGTTGGTCATTGCAGTCTCTAATCTACAGTGGCAGTGTTCTGCTCATGTGTTAAACGTGATGCTACATGTCTTGATGGCTGTCGGAAATCAGCGCACCTCAGAGAGCTAACTGTTCGTCAGGGCCGGTCCTAGAACTTCTGGGGCCCCGGGCGAAAGGGAAGATGTGAGGCCCCCTTAATTTCTATGTAACATCCAGTCGCGGACGGCATGATGCACGGGTGGGGGGTCTCATAGGGGTTCGGCGCGGGGGGTAATTAAAAAAATAAATAAACTTACCTTCCCAGGTCTCGTAGTCGTCTCAGCTCCTGTTCTGCTCTCCTGCTTTCCTGCCTCTGGCAGGAACAGGAAGCAGGCAGCCTCCTTTCCCTAAGCCAATCACAAGGCTGCAATGGCAGCATTGTGATTGGTCGATACGCCGACCAGCCAGGCGCCTATGGGGAGGCCGTTATCTCCATGTAGGGTGCAGTGCCCATGACTGGTTTGGTCGGCCCAGAGGGCCGACCAAACAGTCAGTGCCCTTAGCAGTGGGCAAGGGACTCCTCCCCTGCCCTAAAGCAGACCTGCCCACCCCCAACCAAACACTTCTGCTTTCTTGCAGTGCGACAAGCAGAAACATAAAATGGGAGTTTTAGAATTTTGTGTTTCTGCTTCTCGCACTGTGAGAAAGCAGTAGGGCGACACTCCTCCGCCCGAGTGGAGGAGCTGCCCTTGGTAACATCACAAGAAGTGACATCACTGAAATTGGCATCTCAGCACAATTGATCTTATTTGGCATCCCGAAGAGACCTAACTTGGATACCAGTAACATGGACAAAAAGATCAATATACATATAAAATAAGTCCATATATTTTAAAACTGTATTAAATGGATTACATTTGTCACATTGGATGGAAAAGCTAGTTGCAGTTCTCACAAAAATGTATATTATTTACTCCTCGTTAACTGATTGTTTCCAGATGAGTGCAAGATTCAATTTCCAGTTCTGCCTCATAAAGGGGGGAGATCCTGTTGAGGTAATGAGGGGCGGGATCATTCAAAATATAAAATGACACAATAGAAAATCTCTCACACCATGGAAATAATTGCAAATTTGAAAAGGCTCCCTTATCTTTCTGTGCCATTATTGTGCTACCTTAGGATGACATTAATACTTCTTAATTTGTTTTAACATAAATCCTCTCACCAGTATCCCGCATACACATGCTAAGAGATGTAGGACAATCTTTTTTGTGTGTGGGATCTTTACTCGCCAGAATTGTGTTAAGTGCAAAAACACAACGCCTAGTACAAAATTACAAGACACCATTGCAAACAAATAATGATTGTACATAAATAAAAAAAGACTTGAAACAACCAAGACCACTGCTAAATCATACATTGACTTGAAGGTAAACTTCAGATTCAAGGGGTTGTCAAATCAACGTTTTTGATTTGGTGGTAGAACTGTAGGAAGTAGAAGTGGCCGCCTTTAGCGCTGGTGGAGCCGTGTGCGACAATGTTGGTGACCCTCAATGACTCTGCCATGGATTGCCTCACTACCACCCTATAACAGTGCCACCCTTTAACAGTGCCACTCAAGTCTCCATAACCGCACTCTCTCTCAGATACATTTAATTTAATTTACAGAGCCGCTGATACCAGTGTAGGGTTTCAGAGAACTTTATATCACACATTACATGGAGACAATCAATCCTACGTGTGTAAATCACAATAGGTAATGTTACATAAGACAAAGGACTAGGAGTCACATTACAATCATACTAGTAGGCAGTATGGTGCATTAGTGATTGATCAGGAAAAACACAAACTCTGAATTTAGAATGTAATACCATGGTTCAGGGTTCTATTTAATAACTAGAATTGATTTCTGTCTTTTTGCAACATTGGGATACTCAAAGACTGGGGAAAAAACCATAACGCTGTAATTTATACCTTGTAGTTTGCATGCAGCTCTTATGACAGTTAATAGCTCATTGTTCAATGTTAGGATTTTGACTTATAAACTGCAAGTAACAATAGCATCTCTCTGACAAAAGCAGTAACCCATTGGCCTATTTAAATTATGTGGATTTAGTGATCTGCATGGTACATTTTCTTTGCAGCAGGCACATTAACCCTCTGCGCTACCTTTTAAAGAAGTCAAAACTTCCACTTGACAAAACTCCATCTCTCTCTAGGAAGAACATTAATCATCGGAGTATTCATGACAATTTTATTGTGGCCAAAATTGTTGGAGGCCAGGAAGAAGGCAACAAGTGCTTTTAGAAACATAATATACTCACAAACATGACTCCCCCACCCGAAGTCAGCACTCAGTGCGATCTCATAGGTCGAACCGCCCTAGAGCCTTCCTGCTCAAGGGTCCTATGACCTCAATGCCAGTCACTAGGGTGTGCTGCTTCGAAGGCCTGCCCAAAAGACTCAAGTTGAGCTTCAATAAGGGTTGTAATGGACAGGCCTTCAAGTTTAACCCACACTTGCCACCGCTATGGTCCACCTGCTGGTGCTCAGACACCATTCTTCTAAAGTCTTTCGGGGCCTACTAAATGTGCTCTCTTGGGAGAGTGGTCTGGTGGACTGGTCATGAAGGTTGAACCTGGTTCCCCAGTTCCAAATTTGGCCGCTCTGACCATAGTGCCACATCCTCTCCCTCACTGAACACCATACTGCCCCACTGGGAGAAACTTACATTTTATACCTTTTATTTCTCTCCATCCCAATGCTGCAGGTTGGAAGAGAAAAATGTCAGAAAAAAGACGACCTTTCCAGCAACTGTTTTTATTTTTTGGATTCATTTCACTTGAGAACAAATAAAGTAGTACTGGCAACAAGGCCCAGGGAAAGGGGCCCACACACCTGGACCTTGCAGCTTTCTATAGTGCTTAGAGGCCCAGGGAAAGGGGGCCCCCACATCTGGACCTTGCAGCTTTCTATAGTGCTTAGAGGCCCAGGGAAAGGGGGCCCCCACACCTGGACCTTGCAGCTTTCTATAGTGCTTAGAGGCCCAGGGAAAGGGGGCCCCCACATCTGGACCTTGCAGCTTTCTATAGTGCTTAGAGGCCCAGGGAAAGGGGGCCCCACACCTGGACCTTGCAGCTTTCTATAGTGCTTAGAGGCCCAGAGAAAGGGGGCCCCCACATCTGTACCTTGCAGCTTTCTATGGTGCTTAGAGGCACAGGGAAAGGGCCCCCCCTCCCCTGGGCCTTTGAAGCTGTGAGTCAATTCGTAAAACATTGCCCTAGCACTGGCAGTTCTACATACATTAATTTAACAAAAGCCAGTTGATCTGGCTGCTCCCTCCTCCCCTCACCCACCTCCCTTACCTGAGTCCGGCTGGTCCTGAAAACAAAGGGGGCCTTCTGTAACCTGGCAACAAAATGCAGACAGGGAATGGCCGGTACTTAACAGAGGTGCTGCTCCGCCCCTGACACTGTGATGCTGGCTGAATGCTCTGCCTTCCCCCCACCCCTGCACCCCCAGGAATGCCAACACGCCGTGATCAGCAAGGTCGACTCCAGACCATGTGTATTGTATTGTGATTGTGCGGGAAGGGGGCCCAGCAGGAGCAGATGGGCAATCTGTGAAAGTGTGGCCTTTCACAGTGAAGCGGTGGTGGCCCCCTGTCTTGCAGCCGAGCGCGAGGCCCTGGGCAGCTGCACACACTGCCCATGCCTAGCGCCGGCCCTGCTGTTCGTGCGAAAGCCACAATAAAAGCTGTAAATACATTTCTTGGGGGAAAATGCTATCTGCTCCCATCCTCACTGCTCACGCATTTGATGCTCCCTGGAAGGCTGCTTTGCCGTATGTGAGTTGTGCTCGCAAATGAGCTGCTTCACATCTGTGTAGTCCTAGCCAAGTGCAGAAGCTTATAATAATTGGGGAAAATTTAGTCCCTCACAGTGAACAGAGCCAGTGGCTGACAAAGGTTGACCCTCTGGAGTGGGTGAAGCAAAGTGTAAATGATGAATGAACAGATCAATGGATGAGCAAGACTTGCTGAAAGCCCCTAAAAGTAAGTATATTATACAATTCAGTAAAATCAAAAGGTCTTGACTAACGCTAGACCTAAAGAGTGGGCATATTGGCTTTAGGAAGTGATCAGGATTTCAACATATATAAAGCAAATGTATTGTTTTTGCCCAAAAATGATGTATAATTATAATGAAAAGTATATTTCAATATTCTCACAGTTCAATCTTCACTAAAAGTGACTGCCATGAAATACAATGACGCTAATTTATTAAGGTGCAAAGTGCAGCCATAGAACCCACCACAAGGGGGCTGTGCACTCCAGCTGAAGAGCATAGAGTACAAGCTAGGAGTGCTTTAAAAATATAATGGTATGCCCTCCCTGGGGTCATCAATTTATTCATCACACGTTCTCATCATGAGGCTGTGAAGATTCAATGATCCTTATCATGAATTGTTCCCGATGTGCTTCAACTTGGCAGCCGCTGTAGTTAGTTGGCGAAGACTAACTAGAGCTGCTGCCAAGTTGAAGCACATCAGGAACAAATCAAAATAAGGATCATTGAATCTTCACAGCCTCACAATGAGAACGTGTGTACATAAATCAGCGAAGCCAGCAAGAAACCTTTAAATGAATCCCGATTAACGTCACAGACCGGCTGACCGATGAATTTCATTGCATTACATGGGATCCCTTCTGTTAAACCCTGTTAGGACATCTCCAGTCCACGCTCTGAGGATAACCATAGAACCTAGCAGGGTTTGAAACGCGTTAGCATTACGGCTGAAGTTAACTATGTTTTTGGGCATCATAGGGAATTGGTCAAAGAAATTAACCCCCATCAGTGATACGACCCATGTGATTATGTTGTTGTCTTTAGCCTAGGATACAGGCAGGACCCTTTGAACTGTGTAGAGTCCGCCTGTATTTTGTGCTTTATACACGGACTGGTGCCCTCTGAATTTTAGGAGGACAATCAGAATATAATGGTGTTTATTTTGTACATATTTCGATATATTGAAGTTTTCTCACCTTTTTATGTTTTTGGAATTTGTATGTAATTCATGTTTTCTGTATGCATTTAGGTTACACTGAAAATTCGATGTGTCACTCTATGCCATGATGAAATGTTAGTAGTAATTTTGCAAGATCCTATCTGGTCCCTTGTTTGTTTTTGATACTAGAGTGGTCCATGCCAGGTAGTGACAGGACCCAAGCCTTTTGTTGAAAGTGCATGAAGGAGTCAACACCCTCGAAGTTTAATCCACAGCATCCCCAAAGGAGAGTTGATGCAACTTAAAAGAAACTGCACACTCTCCACAGACTACACACAAGCAGCAAATGAGTCTTTAGGGAGATTCAGACAGAGGGGATATCATGACCATCTGCTACATGAGACGGCCTTGAGGGTACAGACTACAGAAAGGCAAACACTCTTGGTATATAAAGAAACAATGGAAACCCAAGAGAGCAATAATGCAGAAAGTGTGAGACTGATTTGGGGGTTTCCTCTGAGTCAGGTACCATCAGAAGGCTGGTTGAGAGAAATTGGAAAGTACTACAGACAGACAGTATAGTTGGCAAAATGGTACCAAGTAGACCTGAAATCACGTATCGGAAGAGTAAATCTTTAAAAGATCTACTAGTGCGTAGCCATTTTACAGAGACGGCCCACAAAACTACAGTGGTAGGTTTTTATCCATGTACTTCCTGTAAGGTCGGTAAAAACTGTTTCAAGGTAAAAGAGTATCCAATCACAGGAAGAAAGTGGAAGGGCAGTATCGACAAATTGATTACCTGTAAAACGAGATTTGTTGTCTATTTTTTGGTATGCCCGTGTGGTCTCCAATACGTTGGAAGTACAATTCATCCAGCCAAGAAGCGGGTATTGGAGTACACACGGGCAATAACGAACCGTGATAGTGCCTATCCAATGGCTAGCCACTTTGCGGAAGTACATGAATCACGTAGTGATAGGCTACGTTATTTTTGTCTAGATCATGTCCCAGTGACTGAAAGGGGAGGAGATAGGGTGAAGTTGTTGTGTCGGCTTGAAGCTAGATACATCATTGAGCTGCAAACCAGTACTCCTTGGGTTTTAAATATGGAAGAGGATCTGTGGTCCTCCATCGGTTAAACTTGTTCAAAGGTGAAGCATGATAGCCTAAGCTCCAGAGCTGTAATTAATATTGCGTAAGCAACAGGTTCCCCTCACACCCTATATAGAGATGCATGTAACTTTTTGCCTTCCCCTTCTAATTGAAGTTGAAGTTCTAATTTTGCTCAGTCACACTAAATTTTTCTAAGAAACTTTTCTGAAAAAATTATCTTTTTATAATATATATAGTTTTTCTTTAATTTTTTTCTTATTAGTAACACTGTTGGATAACGATTTAACATCCCTAGATACACTTAAAAACTATTAGGACAGACAGTACATTGTTTATATCTGAAATAGTTTGAATCAGACATTTTTCAATTTTGATAAGAGATTCATAGCCCATTGGAGGGCTCAATTCTGTGATCAGCAATCATTTGACTGCATACAGGAATCAATTGGAAGCAGTCATGAAGTCTTGATCATTTGTATGAAATATACATTTTTGTAGAAACGTTTAGAATGATCTTAAAAAGAAAATGGGTTAAATGTATTAAGATTTATATCTTGGCGGAGGAGCTTAGCCTGCAGCCATGATGGCCGCCTGATCCTTCGGCTCCGCCGACCCTGCCGCTTTCCTCCCATCCCGTCGCCTATCCTTTCATTTATCCTGCTTCTGAGGCGAATTTTCGGGAATGGGAGAGGACCCCGACTCCGATGGTGTGTCTCCTTCTGCGCTCCCTGCAGTGGAAGCGGTGTAACGGTCTCGCCTTCTCCCGGACGCTGCCCGGCGCTGAGGGGTCTTTGTTCCCCGGGATCGGCTGCCTTCACCAGCAACAACGCAACAGACTGGACAGAGCTGACCTACGGAGTGCAGCGGCTAAATTGGGACTTTCCTCTGCCACTTTCTATCCTGCTCCGCTTTGCTCCTCTTTACGCGAGGGACATGCCGGCTGTGATCGCAACATTGTATCACCGCCCAGACTTGCGGATGCCTTTGTTCAACTCTTGCCTCGCGGTGTGAGGCGGTGGGGGCCATCTTGACGACCGAGCGATCGCATCTTCTTCCCCAGGATCCCGGATTGCCCCTAGTGACACGGCCGCTGCTGACGCTCTGTTTCAACCTGCACAGTGTACGATGGTCTATGCTCCCTTCATGCCCCCGGCCCGGCGAGGCCATGCAGGGCACCGGCGAGGTGCTCAGCTTTGCCATGGAGACGTGAGCATTCAGTCTGGTGGGCTGCCACGAGTTTCCGAGCCCCGTCAACAGGGAATTGCTGCATCATTCTCTCCTGAGGCACCAGTGCGGACTGCTGAAATTTTGGAAGCCCTGTATACCTTTCGAACTGCTTTGCGTAACGGCGCCTTTGACCTAGGACACCGTCTGGATGCTGTCCTCTCAGTAGTGCCTACATCAGATCGGACGCATTCACGAGTGCGGGACGTTACGCCACATCTTGTCTCTAACCTCTGTGGACTACTTGCCCAGGTGTGCCCCGAGGAGTTGGAGGTATATGGTCCTGATACCCTTGAGACGCTGTCTGTGATGGAAGCGCAGCGGTCTGATATCTGTGTGCTGCTTCAGAGGAGGGGGTCTTATCTACGGACGCCATGTTTGGATGCTCCTTTGTTGTCGATAGGAGACGTCTCCTACGTTATTCAGCAGCTGCTGCCACTGCCCTGGCCGGATCGTTCCTGTGCTATTGTCATCTACATGGCTGTGATTCGAATGGACTTTGATGGACACCCCCCCTTTCTGCTGTGGTCATTTTGCTCGTTCGCCTCTCTCAGGATGTTTACCATGCGGCTGGACTATGTCGCCGCCTCACATCGCAGGGGGCAAGGCTGAGGTTGTCTCCTCTTATATTCGGACTGTTTTTCTGGTACTGCTGGGATCTTGATGGACTGCCGGGGTCATTGAATATAGGTATAGTGTTGGCGGCGGGGACTGGGATCGGGCGGCCGGAGTGATGTGTAATGGTAGTTTTGTCTTATCTCTGTGGCCCTCCTCCGGTCTTCTGTGAATTACATTACTTTTCCCTTCTTTTCTTCCTTCTCTTTTCTGTTCTAAATTTCGGGTTCTCTTTCTGGGCGACAGGCACACTGCTAGGGGGGGGGGTAGGCCGTAGCCTCCGCATGCGTGCAGGGTGGGGGGTTGGGGGTGGGGATTTTGTTTAGTTTCAGTTTCTATGGGCCTTAATTTTTTCTCTTCTTGTTTTCTTTTTCTTTTTCCTTTCTCTGTGGGTCAGACGGGTGCTTAGAGGTAGCGCGGACTATTCTTTTTGCTTCTTTTCTTCTCTTATGGTGGTTGTGGGAGTACCGAGTCCGTGGGGCGGGCGCCTGCCAGCATGTACTGTTAGTTTGTTGTATTATCCTGGAACATATTATTTTTTGCTGCTTTTTCAGTTATTCTCTCTCGTACTGTCGCTGATCTGCTGGTTTGTTACCTGCCATCTGCTTTGATAAATTGTTTGCGTCTGATCCTTCTTCTCTGCAAAATATAAAATTAACCTAATTCCTCCTTTACCTGGCGGTCCCTCTTTCCATATGCCATGCCCTGGACATTCCTGCCATTTTGTTGTTTGGGACTACTGGACTGACCTATCCTCACTTTTTGTGCTCTTGATTGCTTCGAGGCCGGCCCATGTGGTTGTGGGCCCGTAACTGTATTTTTCTGATGCACAATAAAGGTTTCAAAAAAAAAAAAAAAAAAAAAGATTTATATCTTGTATCATGATTTTTCTGCCATATGTCTAAATCTGAATTGATGCAATTGCATATTATGAGAACCTGTTAGGCAGTAACCCAGTAGATCATGTACAGGTTACGATGGCCGCCTTGTGAACGCGAGCCAGGACAATGTACCGTGAAGTGCTTTGTCCATGTTAATAGATGATTACTTGTTGACGAATCAGTGAACCTTTAAAGGCCATGAAATGCTAAGTAAACTAACACTGACGAAGGCCAGGGTGCCCGAACACATGTGTTAGCGACCCTCTTGGAAACGGAATAAAGGAATTTGCATTACATTATCGAGCTGGAGTACGCAGCGTTGTTTCTGTGATGGAGACTTGGTGTATTGAAATATATATCTATCTATATATATATATATATATATTACTTGCAATCCGTTCGATACCACTAGCGCAGCATCAAACAGTCAAATCCAGACTGTTCACCAAACGAATAAGTCAGACCCAAGAGTAAAGTGCAGTGATTTTAATCCATTTTACAAAGTAAAACCCAGAAAGCCCGCAAATATATATATATATCCCCTCCACCATGCACCAGCCTGGTGCGCTCACGAACGGGTGCCGTTCATGCGGGGGTGCTCCCGCAAATCAAATACGCTCCACACTCCTTCAGGGGGGACTTTGGCCCGAAGGAGCATATATATATATGTACATGTCACCATTGCTAACAATACTGTTGCCACATCGTTATATCGAAAACCGACGGCTGGCAACAGTATATTACACGCTAGCAGTAAGCATCCCCAACACGTAATCACCAATATTCCGTATGGGGAGCTGCTCAGAGTTAAGAGAATCAGCAGCACTCTTGAAACCTTTGAACAAGAGGCACAGATCACGATGAACAGACTGAGAGCCAGGGGATATAATAACAAGGTCCTAAACAGCGCACTTAGGCGATGCCGAGCAAAGCCTAGGGAATCTCTTCTGACATCTGAAACTGTTGAACTGGAGTCAGATAACCCTGCCCCTCGACTCATACTGGCATTCAGTAAACAAGAAAAACAAATAAGGTCCATTGTGAAGAAGCACTGGTCTGTCCTTCGAACTGACAGTGTCTTGTGTGATATTATCCCCAGTGCCCCCATTATAACGTACAAGAAAGCACCTAGTATGCACAACTGTCTAGTCAAAAATAGCCCTGAACTAGGTAATGGTAGCGCTTGGCTTAAACAAAAAGGTTTCTTTAAATGTTCCTCCTGTAGGGCTTGTAAATTTGGTGTAAACACATCACATTACTTTACACCTTTCAGCTCTAGGAGGAAAGCCATCCGGGGATACTTTAACTGCCACAGTGAGTTTGCAATATATGTCCTGACGTGTACCTGTGGCCTACGATATGTGGGCAGTACCAAGCTACAGGTGCACGCCAGAATCTTGCAACACTTACGTGCCATTGTTAACAGTGACAATACGTACCCGGTAGCACGTCATTTCAAGTCCACACATAACAATGATTTATCCAACTTATCATATTATGTTATTGATGTGGTTGCGCCCCTCGTTCGAGGAGGCGACAGAGAAAGACTGCTACGTAAAAAGGAAACCGAATACATCATTGAACTAGACAGCAAGTACCCCAATGGGCTAAACACCACTGAAGACTTACATCATCTGTTGTAGTCTTATTAATCTCAATATTCACATGTGGCTTTTTCCATATTTTTCTCCTCAAGGTCTTTCTGACAACAACAACTGATACCAGATGGCGCCGACCGGGCACCATATGGGAGTCCAGCAAGGATTCTTTTATCATACTGATCTTGATGTACATTGCCTTCTTGTATATATTATCTCTCTAGCCATTCTAAGAATAATTTGGTGACTAATGAATCTTAAGTCAACCAATAACTTGTTTTTAGCTCACAATTTTGCACTTTCACTAAATTTCTAATATAGATCATATTAAGATTTATCACTAGTGGGTTGTCTAATATCAGTGTTGGCACGCTATAAGTACATGTACATATTGAAGCTGTACATTATTCAAATTATTGTTATAAATTATACATTGATATGTGTCCATTTGTCCATCTTAATGCCATGGAAGCTCTAAATTGGGTTTGTAATGGATGTGGATTTGTATATAAGAATATAGTATGTATTTTTGTAAGATATAGATATGTATATATGTATATGTGTATGTATATATTTTTGGCACATCTTTGTGATATTGTATATAGATAGTATATATATATTTTTCTAGGTGTATATAGATTGATTCAAACCTAAAGGACACATTTTTGTACGGGACTGATATTTGTATATATTATATATATATATTTTTTTGTACATGGCTATGGTATAACGTGTCAGTATAAATGCATTCATGCAGATATAATTTTTCTTAATGCCATCAACACTGGTATTTGTTTCGATTGTAAATAGAGGTGTGCACGTAGTTTACAAAGGAACACGTGTTTTTTCTATTTCTACACCTTGTGACTCACGTTAATGGGTGGAGCATCACTGGTAAAAAAATGTTTAAATTTGTAGCTGACCTGGTGCGCGGTGTGTGACCAAGGGCACTAGTTGCTCGAAACGCGTAACCAGCGAGGTTTTTATTAAAGATCTCCTTGACTGCAAACCATTGGGTCCGTGTCTTCGTTTCCACAACAGGAGTGTGGTTTATTTGAAGATTGTTCTGTTCATATATATATATATATATATATATATATATACATGCTCAAAGGAAAACAAACATCAAGTTCATATCCCACGCTCTCAGGAAGCAACGAGGAGACACCAAAGTGTAGCCAGTGCTGTTTACACTTTGGTGTCTCCTCGTTGCTTCCTGAGAGCGTGGGATATGAACTTGATGTTTGTTTTCCTTTGAGCGCATTTTCTGTCGGAAGTACTCCGCCGACGTCCACGCCACTTTTCATGGGTCAAGGGACCCAGAAGGAGTTCTGTTTGGAAGCTTTTATATATATATATATATATATATATATATATATATATATATATATATATATACAGATCACAGGTTACTCTGTTGGAAAATCGGTTACATCCACAGACCAACACAGACCCAGGTTCAGTGCAAAATGATTTTTATTCTTTTCTTGTCGCCATTAGGCATTTCGGCTCATCCGAGCCTTGATCACATGACAGTGCAAGTTAAAAATGTGCAGTTTTTAAAGTGACAGTGCTTGATTATCATTTGTATCATTTGTACCACGTGATTTCTTCTTCACGAACATAGACAAAATACATTCAAATATACAAAGATACTTCCAAATATTTTGACCCTTAACAATTGATCTAATATTTTCCAAATGTTGCAACTCATATTGTCCAATATCGTGTTGCTCTTAAACTCATTTGCAAAAGATAGTATTATTACTCTCATTTTACATTTGCATACCTCAAAATACCGTTAAAATACCATGTACTGTCTAACTATCGAGCGTACAGTATTCTCAACATTATTTTGAAATTCACGGATCAATCCTCAACCTTGTTCTTTTTAATCATCAGTTAATGTTATTTGACTTTTCAAAGTGCTTGGTGCACTAATCTGAATATGAATATGATATTACTAAACTGTAGGTCCACGACAAAACACAAAATGGAAATCCACAACCTATTGATAAATAGAGATCTGGACGCCATGTTTCTCACTGAAACATGGCTAGAAGAAGCATCTTCCCCAGATATCCTAGAAGCCATACCCTCCAATTACAGTCTTCTGAGAATTGACAGACAAAAGCAACGTGGGGGAGGACTAGCAATCATCTGTAAGGCAGAACTAGAATGCACTCTTACTAAATCAACTATAATCAATAGTGAGTGTGGTATTTTTACAATAAAATTAGATCCTACAACTACGATCACTGGTCTACTTATTTACAGACCCCCTGGAACTGCGGTGCCTTTCTGTAGCCAACTTATTGAATTAGCCACTCAGCTTGCTATTAGACATAAAAATGTAATCATTTTAGGCGACCTCAATCTTCATTTCGAAGATATAAATTCCAGTGAAACTTCTAGCAACCGCACTCAATTCTGTAGACATAAAACTTCTTTCTACAACTCCCACCCATCAACAGGGACATCTTCTAGACCCTATTTTTTCAAATTGGGATGGCATTAAAACCTCTCCCCTGATTCCATTAATTTGGTCTGACCACAGTATGGTGCCGTTTGAGATAACTAGAAAACTCACTAAAAACATTCTCACAAAGCATCCGCCCTACAAACGCCGGAATTCAAAAAAATTCACCCCTGAACTCTTTAAAAACATGCTAGCCGAACAGCCCCCTATAACAGGTCACTCCCTGCAAGAGGTATGGGATAACTACGAACTTTAGTTAGTAAAAGCACTAGATAAAATCGCTCCCTGGACCACCAAACCTCCGGCCAGACAATCCAAAACCGCCCCTTGGTTTTCAGAGAAACTCAAAACTGCAAAAGCCCTATACAAATCTATAGAGCGTAAATGGAGGAAAAATTATACTCCGGAACTTAAAGAAAGCTACAGAACTGAACTGAAAAAATACCAGAAATTGGTAAGAACAGAAAAAAGTCACTACTACAAAAGCAGAATTGAGGAAGCCAATAACCCAACGAAAGAGTAGTTTTGTATCTATAGAGAACTCACTATTCCCACACGTCTGGATACTAAAGATACATACTCCACAGAGATATGTGATCAGATAGCTGATTTCTTTGTAGAAAAAATTCACGCCACTTTTACAAGCAGTACAAATATAGTTAATAGTAATGTGGATAATAAAAACACCCAAATGCACAAATCCCTATTCACCAGGTTCACTACCCCGAATAAACAGGACCTAAAGAAAATTATTAATGGAATACACTCTGGCTCCCCCATCGATGCCTGCCCTCCGGAACAATGTAAGGTAGTTATGGAAAACACACTAATAGATCACATCAGTAACATGATAACCTTATCGTTCCAGGAATGCCACGTTCCGAAAATTTGGAAATCTGCTCAAGTAATACCTTTAAAAAAGAAACCGAACATTCCTATTTCCCAATTTCAAAATTTAAGGCCAATTTCACTTCTCCCGTTCTGTGCCAAAATTATAGAAAAGGTGGCAAATAAACAACTAATGGAGTTTCTGGAGAAAGAAGCCCTCCACCATCCCTCCCAATCAGGATTTAGATCAGGCTACTCAACCGAATCGGCAGTCCTATACTCGACTGAATGTATTCGGAAGATGGTGGACGAGGGAGAGACGGCAGCGTTGGTCCTATTGGACCTCAGTGCAGCATTTGACACCGTGCTGCACTCAACGCTGCTGTCTCGTCTCTCGGACATGGGAGTAAAGGGCTCAGCACTTGCCTGGTTTCAATCCTTCCTGACTGACAGAACATTCCAACTACATTGCCCACCCTTTAGATCATCGCCTCGCAGGGTGAGCCATGGGTTCCACAGGGCTCCAGTTTGAGCCCTACATTATTCAACATCTATATGGAGCCCCTGGCACACATTGCAGAGGATTTTGGGGTGGGCATTGTCAGCTACGCTGACGACACCCAGTTGGTGTTCAAACTGACTCCAGAGAGTAGAGAACTTGCCACCAATTTTTCGAACTGTATGTCGGCGGTAGCTACCTGGATGAACAACAACTGTCTCCGTCTGAATGGAGACAAGACAGAGGTTCTGGTAGTGGGAAGAGATGTCTCTGCATGGTCTTATGCATGGTGGCCCAGTGAATTGGGTGAGTTGCCTACTCCCGTTGAGACGGTGAGAAATCTAGGCGTCATGCTGGATTCTGACCTCTCTGGTAAAACCCATTTAAATAAAGTGACAGGCAAATGCTTTGGCATATTAAAAGTTCTTCACAAGGTACTCGACCTTCTTCCCACCGAAGCCAGGAAAACCATAGTCCATGCTTTAATAACACCTCATCTGGACTATGGTAATGCCCTCCTGTTAGGCCTTAGCCAGAAGGGTCTGCACCAACTACAATGTGTTCAGAACACAGCTGCCCGTTTGGTGCTTGGTCTCCCTAGAAAAACTTCTACCAAAGCCGCTTTATCCAAACTCCACTGGCTCCCAATTAAAGAAAGAATTAAATTTAAAACTCTCTGTTATGCCCACCGTATCGCCCAGAATAGAGGCCCCGACTACCTGAAAAGTCTTATCACTATTCACCGCCCGACGAGAGATCTAAGATTGTCAGGTACGATGTTATTCAAAATTCCCCGTATCATAAGAGCCAAAATGGGAGGAAAATCCTTCCGATACCTGGCCACAAAACACTGCAACGCACTTCCGCTTCATTTGCGGATGGAGCCTTCCGAAAAGAGATTCAGGGCAAAATTAAAAACTCACCTGTTTCCTAGAAAGTAAGTCTTCTGCTGAGCTCCACGATACTTCTCCTCTGGATCTATTATGTATTAGCAGTTAGCGCGGGGACACACAGTTTTGTGTAGCCAGGCGCTTAATAAGTGTTTTATTATTATTATTATTATTATTATTATTAATAATAAAGTGCATATGTGTTGTGTGTATTAAAAAACTTCAGAAAATATTTATGTACTGTTGTAAATGCCATAGATGGTGGTTCAGAATGTCTTGGTCTCATTTCAGATCATTGAAATAACGACCTTCCAGAGTTAAATCAAATATTGATTAAAAATGCTATGCTATACTGTAAGGGTTATTGACGTTTTCAATTTATTACCATCATTTGGAGAATCATATTCCATAGCAAATTGATAACTCTATTTTAGGGGTAGGAATATTGCGCAAAAATACGCTGATGGGTATAAATACCTAATATCTTAAAAGAGATTAAAAAAAGCTATTAAAATCATTTACTATCTGTTAATCAATATATAAATAAATATATAATATATATAAATATATCCACATAAATTCCTAATTTTATTACCCTAGTATATCTTATCTAAATTTGCCATAGAATAAATAGGTTCATAAAAAACAGTGTGTCAATAAGTTAAAACTTCAAAGTTGCTGTATACTATTCCCTTATTCCCCATAGATCTGTAATACACTGCCTCATGTTAAACAAGTGTGCAAATCCTCTGTGGTATTCAACAGCCCCCCAGGATGTTTGGAATCTAGCTGTAATATATATCTGGTTTCCAGCTTTCTTAAATTATTCTCTCTATCACCCCCTCTCCTGCTGGGGGGGACTGCGTCTATTACATAATACTTTAGGTACATAATGTTAGATTCATGTGTTTCCCTAAAGTGACACGCCACAGGATAGGTATTGTCCTGGTTTGTGATAGCTCTAAGATGTTGCAGCACTCGCTTGTGTACCGGTAATTTTGTGCTGCCTGTGTACTGCAGGCCACATGGACACAACAGCACATAGACAGTGAATTCCGTTTTACATGTTAACAGTTTGGAAATTTTGCAGACCCTTTCACTGAACAGTATATTATTTGTACTTTTATTGATGCCATAGGAACATGCTTTGCATGTTTTACATCTATAGAACCCTTTGTTTGATTGTATCCAGCTGGTGTTCTTTATGACCTCCGGGCTTGTTTTCACCAAAATGTCCCTCATAGATGGCGCTTTACTATAGGTGATGGACATCCTGCAGTAGCAGGGGTCCTATCACTGGGTCATTTAGCACCAGAGGCCAATTCTGCTGGATAATTTTCTTCAATGACTTCTGCTGTTTACTGTATTTCATGATCAATCTAAAATCCTCACTGCCTTCATTTCTTGCAGTGCCATTACTATTAGTACAGATATTCGAGTCTTTAGTTTTCTCTTGTAATGCTTCCTCTCTTGTCATCATCAATGATTTAGCAATGGCCTTCTCTATCATTTTGACCGAGTAGCCTCTCTGTTTGAATCGTCATCTACTCTCCAGTTGTACTACCCTCAAATCATCACTGTTTCTACATATGAGTCGTAGACGCACCATTTCCCCATAGGGGATGCTGTTGATGAGGTGTTTCGGGTGCGAACTACTCGCATGGAGAGTAGAATTGCCTGCTGTTTTCTGTCTGAATAGACACGTTTCGATTTTATTGTTGTTGATGTTTATCTGAGTGTCTAAAACCTTGACACTAATTTGGCTGATTGTTGCAGTGAAATGCAAATTGATGCTGTTGGCATTGATGCTATCTACAAAATTGTTGGCCTGTTCCAAGGTTCCCTGCCTCACCACGAACGGGTCATCATTGTAGCGCAGCCACATTTTAACATTGTTTTTAATGCTTTGGGAATGGTTTTCCATGAGGACCAGCTCCTCCCACATGCCCATGTGTAGGCAGGCATCACTGGGTGGGAAGCTGGCCCCCATGTCTACACCTCTGGTTTGCTGATACAATTGACTATTGAACATGCAAATGCTGTTGAATAAACAAAATCTAATCATTTCAATCAACATGTTACTGTGCTCTTTGTATTGCACTGACCTACAAGACAAATAATATTCAATCACTGCAATTCCGTCAGTGTGTTCAATACTTGTGTACAATGCAGTTACATCAAAAGCAATTAAAAACAAATCATCCTGCCAAACAAACTTGGAAATCTTTCTTAAAAAGTAACTAGTATCTTTAACATTCTATTTGAGGTCCTGGACAAAACTTTGCAAAAAATAATCAATATATTTTGTAGTATGCTCCAATACTCCCCCCCTGGATGAGATGATAGGTCACCCTGGAGGGTTTATAGTATCCTTGTGGACTTTTGGGATGAAATACATAGTCTGTGTAGTAGGATTGTCATTTCTCAAAAATGTATACTCATCAATGCTTATTAGATTTGCACTTTTCCATCTAGATAGTTTAGCATTGAACTCTTTGTACGTGATTTTCAAATTGGTTGTATTGGTGCTATTGTAGCAAGATCGATCATTTAACTGATTGAAGGCTTCCTTGTTGTAGTCTGCTAGTGGCCAAATCACTATATTTCCACCCTTGTCGCTGTTGTGGATGACAATATTTTTATCTTAATGCAATTTGGTGACCAAATTCCTGTACTGCTGATTGATTCTGTTAAAGTGTTTATCTTTCATTTGTAAAGTCCCATTCAATGTTTTAATTTGCAAGAGTATTGTCTTGTGAAAAATGTCGATGGAGTCCGGCACAGCGATAGGATTATATGAAGACCTGGGTTTAAACGGGGTTGGTTGTCTTGGATTTTGCACATCCCTGGAAACATTACTAATGGCTGCCATGTTGTTTCGACTGGCCTGACCATAATTGTCATCACATAAAACTTGCATCACTTGTAGTATAGGTACATCCGATTGTGATAGGTCACGGGGGCAGGGGCTCTACTAGGTCCCCAAACAGCCTTTCTGCCAGCCTTTTCACACTGGTAGAACTGCTGTGAAATGGCTGGCTGAAAGGTGGACTGTAATTCCCACGATGGTGGTACAAAAGGGGGTGGTGATGGACGGAGCATCTGAACCAATCAAACACTCACACCCAGTAACAGATCTGGGTTTAATCCATCACAGTTCTTTAGCCCACTCTGCCACCAGAGTTCAGACATGGTCATATGCAAATCAGTCTGACCCTGTGCCGCATGGGAACAGTCCAGCCCAAACTGCCAAGCCATACCTTCCCTGGACCGGATTCAAGCTTCCTAGGACCGGTTTCTGGCATTACAGCCATCTTCAGCCAGGCTTGCTTGAATCCAGTGGCAAAGTGAGCAAGGGACTCACGTCTGAGCATACCCTGCCAACTTATGGCAAACAAAGCGGTACAAAAGGGGGTGGTGATGGACGGAGCATCTGAACCAATCAAACACTCACACCCAGTCACAGATCTGGGTTTAATCCATCACTGTTCTTTAGCCCACTCTGCCACCCCAGTTCAGACATGGCCATATGCAAATCAGTCTGACCCTGTGCCTCAAGGGAACAGCCCAGCCCGAACTGCTAAGCCATGCCTTCCCTGGACCGGATTCAAGCTTCCTAGGACCGGTTTCTGGCATTAGAGCCGTCTTCAGTCAGGCTAGCTTGAATCCAGTGGCAAAGTGAGCAAGGGACTCACGTCTAAGCATACCCTGCCAACTTATGGCAAACAAAGCGGTACAAAAGGGGGTGGTGATGGACGGAGCATCTGAACCAATCAAATGCTCACACCCAGTCACAGATCTGGGTTTAATCCATCACCGTTCTTTAGCCCACTCTGCCACCAGAGTTCAGACATGGCCATATGCACATCAGTCTGACCCTGTGCCGCATGGGATCAGTCCAGCCCGAACTGCCAAGCCATGCCTTCCCTGGACCGGATTAAAGCTTCCTAGGACCGGTTTCTGGCATTACAGCCGTCTTCAGCCAGGCTTGCTTGAATCCAGTGACAAAGTGAGCAAGGGACTCACGTCTGAGCATACCATGCCAACTTATGGCAAACAAAGCGGTACAAAAGGGGGTGGTGATGGACGGAGCATCTGAACCAATCAAACACTCACACCCAGTCACAGATCTGGGTTTAATCCATCACCGTTCTTTAGCTCACTCTGCCACCCCAGTTCAGACATGGCCATATGCAAATCAGTCTGACCATGTGCCTCATGGGAACAGTCCAGCGCGAACTGCCAAGCCATGCCTTCCCTGGACCGGATTCAAGCTTCCTAGGACCGGTTTCTGGCATTACAGCCGTCTTCAGCCAGGCTTGCTTAAAATCCAGTGGCAAAGTGAGCAAGGGACTCACGTCTGGGCATACCCTGCCCTGAGAAGGCACCACCTCCATTGTGGGGAATGAGATCAGACCGACAGCCCGACGGGCTACGCTCAAGCTAGGAGTGCTTTAAAAAATAATGGCAAGCCCTCCTGGGGTCATCGATTTATTCATCCTGGAGACTAAGGGGTAAATTATGATGGGGGTCTGATTAGTGTCCGACTGTAATCGTTGCGGGAACGGTACAGACAACATGCAGTCAGTGGTCCTGCCCACCAAATTAGGATCCGACCGCCATGGAGGCAGTGGAAAACATGGCTTTTTGTATTGAGGCTTGTGCTACAGCCCAGGAAAGGACCTCAGCACAAACCCCAATGCAAAGAGGCATGTTTTCAAACCTCCCTGTACCCTGTGGCAGACATCATGTTGCGCCTGCCAAACAATGCAGGGATGTTTACCATGGCCCATAACGGTGGGCCACGGGGGACAGGGGCTCTACTAGGGGCCCCAAAAAGTCTTTCTATCAGCCTTTTCCCATCGGAAGAACTGCTGTGAAATGGCTGGCGGAAAGATGGATTTCAATTTCCACGGCGAAGGCACCACCTCCATTGTGGGGAATGAGATCAGACCGACTGCTCCGTCCCTTGGACAATGTGGCTAGACAGACCGCATCCTAAAGCGGTGATAATACCCTGGTTTGAGATGTCGTGGAACTGTCGCGACGTCAGTGTTTGTCCCACGGATATCATAATCGACCCCTAATGGTTTTTGTTAAAGTTGTTGGGGGAATGATGCACTATCTGCAGCCTCCCACAACAAAACAATGCTTGGTGTTGCGTCTGCCCTTTCTAGGGATGCTACCAGGCTTGAAACATTATGTTTTAAAGGCCTGTGTATGAGTCAGCACCTACATAAGTCTCCTCAAATAGTCCTCTACATCATCAGTGTAGAACTAAGACGACATCTACAACCTGATCACAATCTACGAGATGTAATACCTCACAGCCCAGGCATAGGAGAAGATCCCCTTCCTGGTCTACGACTTCACGCTCCTCAGTGCAAGATTCTTCTTCTACATTATTGGAGACACCCTCTCCATGCTCTGCTAATTACTGCACATATTATGTCATTCATGACATTTTCTATGACATCATTTATAATATCACTGCAATTAAATTATTGCATGAGAAAACTGCTTGGTTGTTGCATGGGTTATAGTTACCTTAGGGCATGAGTTATAGTTACTTAAGTTAACTATAACTGGTGAATTTCTGTGGTTTTTAGAGTTTAATAGTTACGCAGTTGCTGAACATTTCACCTAATTTATTTATTTATTTATTTATTTATTTATAAACAGTTTTCTATAGCGCGAACTAGACCCTTGGGTATCAGAGCGCTTAACATCACGTGGCATAGGACAAAACATCATGAATTTAGATAATAAAAGACGAAAAGGTGCAGGACTGCTACAAAATTCCGAGACATGAATAATACTGTTTTGAGGTAGTAGTTGAAATGATTTCTCTTGTCTCCTTGATTGTCTCTTGCCTTCAGTCCAGTGATTCTCTTATCGTGTGTCATTTCTTCTATAAATGTCCCAATTTGTTATCTAATATATCTACCCTGTCTGGTTACAGATGGCAATTTGCCTACCTATGGGAGGAATTTGCTCATGAGAAAAATCTTACTTTCTTTCTTAAATGATGCTGTGTTTCGAAATGTTTCTGATGTTCGTAGGGAGAGAATTCCAGATTCTAGGTTTTTTTCTTCCTGAAAATAGGTGGTCTCACCAGCAGAAGATTGGCACTCCGGGCAGGTCTGATTCTTCCTGATATTTCCATTTTCTTGGCAAGATATCTGGGTGTGTTGTGATGAATCGCTTTATGGGTGATACATGCCAATTTTAGCTGTATTCTAGCTTCGTAGGGTAGCCAATTTAGAGCTTTCCAGTGAGGGGATATTTGGTCAAATTTCCTGGTCCCTGTGACAAGTCTTGCCGCAGCATTGAGTCATGCTTTTAGAGGAGCTATGGAAATTTTTGGGAGACCTGCTAGTGTTGTGCACCCATATTCAATTCTTGAGATAATCAGTGATTGCACAGCTAGTTTTAGGTCATTCTCCGATAGAAATGACTTCATTTTTCTTAAGTAGTTCAGGTGGAAGCGTGCGTTTTTTGCCATTACTTTAATGTGGGTTTTCATATCAAGGTGTTCATCCAGTGTGATTCCAAGAGACTTCGCTGACTCAACTAGAGTCGGGGTTGCAGTTTAGTGCTGTGATCAATTTGGACCATTCCTTCGCTACTGCTTGTTTCTTTTGTGGTGCGATGAGTAAGAATTCCGTTTTATTTGCGTTTAGCTTGAGATGATTGCTAGTTAGCCAATTTAGGGTCCTTTTGAGGGCCTCATTCACGATGGTTGTGTCTTCCATTGATGCAATCTTGATGTAAAGTTGCGTGTCGTCTGCGTACATATGGTAAGATATTTTAGAATTTCGCAGGATTTCTGTGAGGGGTTCGATATATAAATTAAACAGAGACGGAGATAGAGTTTATCCTTGTGGTACTCCAATTGAGTTAGGGCAAGAAGGAGAAAGAGATTGATTTACCAGGAATTTCTGAGTTCTGTTCTTTAAGAATGATTTGAACCAATCCAATACAGTGCCGGAAATTCCCATCCTGTCACGCAGTCTGTTTAGAAGTTTTTCATGGTTGACTGTATCAAAAGCTGATGACAAGTCTAGGAGGATGGGTAGACAAGCTTGGTTATGATCTAGAGCTTGAAGTGCATCATCGACTATGTGGAGGATTGCTGTTTCCGTGCTGTGGCCAGCTCTGAATCCCGATTGACAATCATCCAGTAGAGAGAAGTTGTCGATGTGTCGGCTTAACTGATTTTGTACACATCTCTCTATTAATTTGGCAAGAAGAGGGATATTGGTCACTGGGCGATAATTATTTGGATCTGCCGGGTCTGCTGTGGGTTTTTTGAGGTTCGGGACTACTTGACCTGTCTTGAGGCATTCTGGGAGGACCCCCTGGGAGAGTGAGGCGTTTATAATTTCCGTCCATATTGGAATCACAATATGGCAGATTTTTTCCAGGCATTTTGATGGGAGAGTGTTGTTAAAGTGATTGTTAGGTTTAGTGGTAGCGAGCGTTTTAGTGATCTCAGTCTGGTCTAGAAGTTTGAAAGAGTCCCAGTTTGCCTTGTTTTTAGTCGCATTGTTCGTATAGTTCGTTGCAGATTGAGATGCAGGAGTGTTGTCGCTGGGGTTATCTGCTGCGATCCTGAGTTATTTTTCCAGATCGTTGGCTTTGTTATAGAAAAAGGTTGAGAATTCTTCGCAACTAGGTTGTGTTTTCGTAACTTCTTGGGCCGATTTTGCCAGCTTATTTGATTGTGATTTTAAAATCTCAAACAGTTTCCTTGGTCTGTTTTTGGCGTTGTCCAGTTCAGATCTAATAAATTACTTTTTCGAGTTGATGATCTTTTTGTTATATTCCTTTCTGATCTTTCTGAGGGATTTCAGCTCAGGGGATGATGGGTGTTGTTTCCATTTTCTTTCTGCACGTCTCAATTTTCGCCTATCTTCCTTCAATATTCCATTGAACTAAGGGTTTTTAATCTTTTCCGTGATTCTTTTTAATTTGAGTAGTAAGGTGGAGTTGACTATTTGCGATATTGTGGTCGTGTAATTGCTCGTTAGATCCGTCACATTCGGCGTGTTGTCTGGTAGGATTAGATCTCTTTTGCAGCTTTCTAACAGAAGATCCATATTCGATTCTCTGGTTTCTCGTATCCATCTCTTCCTTTTGTTCGATTGAGTGGTTTTTATCTTCTCCTGTGATATTAGGAAGGTTATGGCGTGGTGATCTGACCAGTCGCATGGTTCTATTGAGAGGATTGAGATGATGTTATTCTAAGAGATGATCCAGTCTAAAGTTGCTCCTTTCTTGTAAGTAGGTTGTAGACAGGTTTGTGATAAATTTAGCTCAGTCAGAAAATCGTTAAAAGCATTGACCTGTTTGTCGTTGTTGTCATCCAGTGAACATTGAAAACACCGAGAAATATAATATTACTGTCATTGATGGAGTTGGCAGTGATGATCTCCATTATTTGGTCAATGAAGTTCATGTTATTGCCCGGAGGGTGATATATGGCATGTAGATTGCAAATCTGTTTGTTATCTGATCTTATGTGGAGTCCAAGGTATTCGCAAGATTCTAGAGGATCTGATTGAAAATGGCCAATTTCTAAGTTTGATCTGTGGATACAGGCAATACCACCTCCTGTGCTTTTTTGTCTGTCAAGTCTCGTTATGTTATAGTGCGGGGGCACCAACAAGTCTAAGATTGGGGACGAGGATTCAGACAGCCATGTTTCAGTAAGGATTGTTGCATCTATTTCCTGATTGATAATGATATCAGCTATGTCCGAAGCATGTTTTGTTGCCAATCTGCAGTTGAGCAATAGGCATTTTATTGATTTTTCTGCTCTATCTGTGATCTTGTAAGACGTGTCGGTGGTTAGTTGGATTTGTTGTAAGTTGTTGAGATTGGGTTTCCTTCCATTTCTCGTGGATGTTCTGTTTGCGTCTATTGATACTCTTTTTATTTCCTGAACTCTGGTAGGGTCCGGTTGCTCGTACTCCCTGAGTAGTGCTAGTATCTCTCCTTCCGACAAAGAGATTTGAGACCTATTTGGTCTGTTTTGTCTGTTTGACAATGGCATCACTCTCTTCTTGATTTTGTCTTTGGTTGTATTTAATAGCTGTTTGATGTGTTCTACTTCCGTGTGAGTGTTTTCTGTAATATCACATAGTCTTTCTATACCTTTCAAGGTGTTTGATACTTCCTGCGACATGGTACTGATTTCTGTTTGAATCTCGAGAATTTTTGTCATGACCTTAGTTGACGTAATGTCATTTTTCCTTCGTATGATTCGATCATCCCATTTTCTGTTCTTGCGTTTCCGTTCAGACCCCTGTCTCATTTTCTTCTTATTTCTCTCCTTTGGTCCGTTTTCTTCTCGGACCTTAATTGCTGTGTTGGCTGTTCTGTCTCGGCTTGGCAATCCACTGTTGTTGAAGTTGTATGTATTACGCGTTCTCTCATCTTCGTTCTTGGTCAACGTACTTTCTGTTACGCATATGGCTCCTGGATGAATGTCCTGTTCCCGGAGGTCTCTATATGGAGTGCTGATTTGTTCAGGATCCTGTTGGTCTCTGGTTGCGGTACTAATTGTGGAGATAGCGTCGGATGAGGTTGTGTTGTCTTCTGACGGACTCTGAGGTTGTAAAGGCCTAATGACTCTTGATTGCGCGACTTGAACAGGTTCCCTAGATGTGGTGCTTATTATAATGGTGTGGTTGGGTGTGCCAAGGTTGTCTTCAGGGTTTCTTCAGTGTGTTAGATGCATCGTGGTCTCTATGTTTTTTCTTAAGGTTGCGAAAAAGTTGTCGAATTTTTCCAGGTCGTTGTTAGATGCTTGGATCATCACTATCCTAGTCTTGAAGATAGTAATGCACAGGTCCGCTCTCAGGTTGGGTTATGCTTTTGTCATGTATTTATTACCATGTAATATTTCATAAACCTTTGTTTTTATCCAGTGACTATATATATATATATATATATATATATACAGCCACACGGTCCAACCAATTAGGTCGAAATATATATATGTGTATATATATATATATATATATATATATATATATATATATATATACATTACCTACTGGCGGTCGCCAGTAGGTATATATAGTTAGGATTTTTTTCCAATGGGATTTTTGAAAATTCTATGTCGAATAACTTTGGCGTTTGTGGACGGAATTGGCTGAAATTTTCAGGAAAATGGCACATTATGTTTCTGAGCAGCCCTTGAAAATTTGGGGGGGTTTCGTCAAGGGGGGCCCGAGAAAAAAGGGGGGTCCCAAAACGCGTTTTTCCCATTCATTTTCCATAGGGCGGTTGGAATCACTTTTAGCTCGAATGGCTGAATGGATTTACACAAAACTTGGCAAAATTGTAGATATGGTTTGCCCGACGTGCCTTTGCTATGTCTTAAAATATGTGCTCCAGTGGATTTTGAGAAATTAACGTTTTAAAAAACAGATATATCTGTGACAGCGTCCCGGTTAGCGCCCCGGTTCGCGTACCTGACGCGTAACGGAACTTCGCTAGGAGAAGCGGATTGGCTCCCCGGTGACTGTGAACATTCTATACAGTACGGAGCGGCCGCCATCTTGTGTCTTGGTAGGATCGAGACACAAGATGTGGCAAAAACAAAGGGGGAAATGAGCATAAGGGGGCAGAGTACATCCTCCCTGACCCCCTAGGTTTGATGAGGGGGCTTTAAAAGGGCCCCGCGGGGGAAAAATAAATAATTTTTATTATTGTTTTTTTTGCGGGGTGAGCGCTCGGTACGCGCACCGGAAAGCGGTCCGGGAAGCGTAATATAGGGAAAATAGGATGAAAGAATGTTCAAATAATGTATGTATATTGATTGTTCTTTTTGTTGTATTTTTTTATTTTTTTTATTTAAGTACCAACATGTAGGTACCAATGCAGAGTCTAAAAATAAAAATACACCGTTTCCTTTGTAGATATCTTGCATGTTGTTTCAGAAGTTATTGTGGTATATGGAATTCATAGCGTAGTCTGTCAGGAAAGCAGAAACACCATGGAGGCAGGAGATGATAAAGAGATGTTAAATACACATTGGAGATAATATAGTGGGAGATAGGAAGTAACTATGAGCAAACTTACTATGTAACACAAAAAAGTTGCACAGTATATTTAAAGTCTGATTTTACATTATAATCAATTTGGTACTAGTTTAAAAAATACATATAAAAATGAATAATGTCTCAAACAATTTTTGAATTATTAAATATAAATTTATTTCTCTGATTCGTTTTCAAAATTTAAAAGAACTTCTAATAATTGATTGTCAGAAATGTTCTCATTTTCAATCAGGTAATCTACTGATTCTACACATGGCAGAAGTTCAAAGTCCCGTGATTCATCAAAGAATTCAGAGTCATTGGGTTCAATTTCCGTATCTTTGTTGCTTTCCAGAACAATTTCGATGGTATTTTTTTGCTCTCCTTCCATTTTTATGCTGTAAATTGAATTAAAAAAAAATATATCAGTACAGATAGGGCACTGTTGGGTTTAAGTACAGACAGGTAGTTTGGTTTTTTAAACAGTGATTTTATCTTTGGGCAGTGTATGGTATCAGACTGGAAGTAGAAATATAAAAAATGTATGTGATAAAGCCTAAGTAAATTCTTAATTATACAAGACAAGCCTAACTCCATCCATAACTAAAACAGAGAAGTCTATCTTATTCTATAACTATTACAGAGGGATAGTATATAACTATCAGAAAATGTTTTCCTAATTAACTTAAAGTGCAGAACATACTTCAGTTTTTAAAATAACATCTTACCTTTCAAAAAGAAGTTTAAGTTCTCAGTTGAAATGCACTTGATATGTACTTCAGGAAGTAGTAGTCAAAATGGCTGTGTTTCTCTCTCTTTCTTTATTCAGGTACATAACCAATCAAATGTCATGAAATAATATAAGATATTGAAAGTAGCATTTTAATTGGTTGTCAATTCTAACACTTCATAAGTGTTTTTGTTAGGTAATTTACCTCAGGATATTTAGTCAGGCTTACAGCATAAGTTTCTCAATGGAATTCCATCAAATTTGGGTAAATGGTAGGGACTGCTATGTAGTAGGGCCTATTCTATATTTGATGAAAGTGTCTGTAGTGGTTTTTCTGTAAATTACTTTCCCACCTTTTTTTATCGAGCGCTCACCGGTGAGCTCCCCGGTACGCGAACCGGCAGCGTTACGGGAGTCCTCCATTTTGTGTATCGGTAGAATTGAGACACAAGATGGAGGACAAACAATGTTCGGAATGGGTAGAAGGGGGCACGGTAGACACTTTGTGACCCTTTAGGTTTTCTGAGGGGGGCTTAGGACGCTGATATATGCAAAAATAAAATAATAAAAATTGGAAAATTTCGCGGGGGGAGCGCCCGGTACGCGCACCGCTAAGCGAACCGGGGTGCGTACTTTGGTGAAAAAAAAAAGTTAGAAAAAGATAAACGTTTTGAATGATCAGAGGTAGGGTAGCTCTGAAAAGAGCTATTGGGTTCTGTGGCTAATTTAGGTACCTACAAGTAGGTTCCAATGCACAGTTTTAAATAAAGGAGGAATATTCTATTCCCCTCATCGGAGAAGTGCACACCATCTCTTCTGTAGATGTCTTGAATGTTGTAACGCAAGTTATTGTTGTATATTAAACCCATTCCATAGTCTCTCATGTAAGCAGAAACAGATTTATTCACATGTTTCCGTGCTTTCTCAAATTGTGGAAAAAATTGGTTGGACCACTTCCATTTCTGTCTTTGGCATATATTGGAATATACCAAGGCAGTTTGGGGAAAAAGTGTCGTCAATTGATGAAAGGTGTCCTTTAAAAGCATTTCCAGACCAACCCCAGTCATAGTGCCCAAATCATTTCCACCACAGTGCACTATTAAGAGGTCAGTGTTTGGCAGATGCATAAAAAAATTATATTAAAAACATATAAAATATATTTTTCATTTAAAAGAATAATACATTTTACAGCTTTTGATATTTGCTATTAAAAAACCATTGAAATTCACTGAAAAAACCATAGGTTATAGACCATATATAGTTAGGAATTAGCATTTACAAAACCTTGAAAATTCAATTAAAAAACCAATGGTTATAGACCATATATAGTTAGGGATTAGCATTTACAAAACCTTATTTTACTCACACAAAACCATTGAAATTCGCATATATAGGTAGTTGCACTAACTATATATCGCGCACCCGCAATCCACTGCTGATGATGTCACATATTACATCATTCATGACATGGTCAGTGACATCACTGATGACATCACTGATGACAACTCAAATGACATCAATGACAACATCACAGATGACATCATTCATGTGTTAATACGATGAACCTCTACAGACTCTGATATAACCTTAGATACACTCAGTGAAAACAGACACTCACAGATTGTCACTCATCCATGGAGTTACTCATACACCTAGACAGTCATGCAAAGAATTAATCACACCTCCATTTCCTCAACTATACAGTTATACACCTTACTTATTGAAACATATTCTAACACATATTTACTCTCTTATACAATCACTGATACAAGTTTTCAATGATCCGTGCAGCCACTCACACATTCACTGGCTCTTAAACACAGTAATTTATATATGTCAACTCTCACATGTACTGTGTTTTACATATGTACTTACTTTGACATGTAGCATTGACATATCCATTCACTCACCAATACACTAATGCACACAGTCAACCACCTATACAGCTGTTTCCACATGCAGTTTTGAACCCATACATCTAGTGAATCAACTGTTCACACATCTATGCACAGAGTCACACACCTCCCAGCCACCCCCACACACACACTCACTCTCCCATACAAATACTTGGGCAACCAATCAATAACCCATATAGTTACTCATATAGCTACTGATCAACACATGCAGCAGTTTACAGAACAACACATATAATGATGCACAAATTAAGACAGTTTAATCACTAACCCATGCACTCAGTGAGACACATTTAATCACTCTCTCATACAATCAGTCATGCACCTACTAAATCCTTCATCCAGACATTTATACATCCACTCATTCTTCAATATGTAAGACATATTTTAACTTTACAGAAATATACAGTCACTGGATGTTGTCATCAGTGATGTCATTTGAGTTGTCATCAGTGATGTCATCAGTGATGTCACTGACCATGTCATGAATGATGTAATATGTGACATCATCAGCAGTGGATTGCGGGTGCGCGATATATAGTTAGTGCAACTAACTATATATGCGAATTTCAATGGTTTTGTGTGAGTAAAATAAGGTTTTGTAAATGCTAATCCCTAACTATATATGATCTATAACCTATGGTTTTTTAATTGAATATGTATATATATATATTACCTACTGGCTACTCCCGTTTTTTAATTTGCGAGCCTCATTGGAAGGAAATCGCCGCCTCCCCACGCTGTTCCCAGCGCAGCAGACTACGTGCTGACGCCGGGGACTACAGCCGTCATATTGAGAGAACGAAGGGTGGCGTCCCAGTAGCTGGACCCTCCCGCCCTCCCAGACGATTTAAAGAGCGCATGCGCGAAGTGCGCTGACTTCATCTGTGGTCTACCCCTGAGGCGGAAGCCGGGGGCTCAATTTGCAATTTTTAAAGTGTGCATTCTGTATGATTTAGTGGCATTTCATTTAAAACTTTGTCCCTTTTTTAACTTGCGAGCCTCATTGGAAGGAAATCGCCGCCTCCCCACGCTGTTCCCAGCGCAGCAGACTATGTGCTGATGCCGGGGATTAAAGCCGCCATATTGAGAGAAGGAAGGGTGGCGTCCCAGTAGCTGGACCCTCCCACCCTCCTCAGCACTGGATAAAAAGAGAACGGTAGCTCATCCGCTCAGCGGTCGGGCGCAGCGGGCGTGCCGGCGGCGCGCCGGAGGCGTGCCAAAGGCAAGCCCGCCTGCGCCCGTCCGTGCCGGACCCGCGCCCAGCGCCACGACCCCTGGTTTAGCAAGGTGGGATGGGATTAGTTACTCCGCTGCCGATTTACATCTGCTGAGACCTGCTGGGGGACCTGTATGCTCCCAATACAACCTGGATAATATTAACGGAGTGAGTACCTGTTGTCCAGGTTGTAAAAACAATGTACCGTTTGTTAATCTGAAAGTCACACCATCCAAATCACATAAAAGTAAGTCTAGCGACATTACTATCTCACTCATAAACGCACGTTCCTTGGGAAGGCATAGGCAGGAAATCACCGACTTAATTCTGGATAAAAAAATAGATCTGCTTTTTATCACAGAAACCTGGATGGACGATACATCTGGTCTGGATTTAGTGGTGGCTGTGCCTAATGGTTTTTCCATATACCGACAAGATAGACAGGGGGAAAAAGGTGGGGGATTGGCAATTATTACCCGAAACAACTTTTCGGTCAGACTTTCGCCAATATCTTCTAAAACAGGCGAAGCCCTACATTTTACCATGAAGCTAACTCCATCATACAATCTTAAAGGAGTACTTATTTATAGACCTCCAGGAGCACGGGCTGAATTTCTGTCCTCCTTGCTCTCTATAATGGAACCTTTGGCAATTGAAGATACCTTTATGGTACTGGGGATCTAAATTTCCATTTGGTAAAACTTAACGATACCGAAACTTCATCGCTTGTGGCTGATTTTGCCACCTTAGGTTTAACCCAGTTGGTGACAGCACCTACACATGAGGCTGGTCACACACTGGACGCCATTTTCACTAATATAAACGAGATAACAATAAAGGAAATATTACCCCTCACCTGGTCTGATCATTTTGCTATCATGAGTAGCATTAGTATTAGTCAGGCCATTAAATCTAATCAGAATCCCGCAATGCAAGAACCATTTAGAGTTTGGAAAGATATTGACACAATGATCTTAAGAACATCTCTAATTGGCACCTGGCCAACCATTTCTGAAGAATCTAATGTAGCCGTGCAGCAATTTTCAGACTGGTTAAGTTCGGCTGTAGAGATATCTGTTCCACTAAAAACTATCTCTAAAAACAGGAGGACGCCCTCAGAACCTTGGTTTACGGAATCATTGAGAAAGCAAAAACAGATCTGCAGGAATTATGAGAGAAGATCGCGTAAAGCCTATGATAGTGAAACTAAAATAGTATATAAACAGACATTGGCCAAATACAAAAAAAATATTTTTGAGGCCAAAAAGAACTTTTATGAGGAACAAATCGAAAGCGCTAAAAACTCTAGCAGACAATTGTATGAGGTAGTGAAGTCATTATCTGGAAAACTGCCCGATTTGGCTCCGCCTCTCTCGCAGACTCTTTGCGATGCCTTGGCAAATTTTTTCTTCTCAAAAGTGAATGACATTTATGCCGAGTTCTCTATGACTAATACACCAATTAATTTGGCAACTATACTATCCAACAAACAAATTACGTGCTCATTCACTCAATTTAAAGAGTCAAAGGAGGATCAAATCACAGACATTATTAAGCTAATTAAATCAGGTTCTGCTCTTGACTCCTGTCCCCCTAAGATTTTTCGTCCCATAATGGACTTAATAAGTGCTTTTACAATACAAATCTGTAATGCGATGTTCACATCAGGTGTTTTTCCGGATAGGCTAAAGAACACGCTATTAAAACCTCTCTTGAAAAAACCAGGCTTGGATAAAGAGTTACTGAAAAATTACAGGCCTATTGCTAGTTTACCTTTCTTAGCTAAAGTGGTGGAGAAGGTCATGAATAGTCAGCTTTCTGAATATATTGAACAGAATGACCTGCTTTATGAGTCACAGTTTGGTTTTCGGAAATTGCATGGAACTGAGACTGCGCTCATCAAGGCCGCGGATGATATCAGGACCATTAAAGACCAGGGTGGCACGGCGGTGTTGATTATGCTAGATCTATCAGCGGCCTTCGACACGGTCAATCATTCCATCTTGATTGACCGTGTCGAAGAGCTGGGTATCCAGTCCACGGCCAGAGCTTCGCTTGTCTCCTTTTTGGTGGGAAGAACAGAGGCAGTAACTCTGGGGCTATTTAGATCGGCGGACCTGGCTCTTCCATGTGGAGTGCCGCAAGGCTCATCCCTAAGTCCGACCCATTTTTAACATTTATGTGTCGGACTTAGCTAGGGTTATTAAGATCTACCGGATGAGCCTCACCACCTATGCTGATGATACGCAGCTGGTGCTAGCCGTCAATAATGATGGAGAAGAGGTGGCAGCTCGGTTTCAGGAAGGCATGCTGGCAATTAAGGAGTGGAAGGCCTGCAACTGTTTAAGGTTGAATTCCGAGAAAACAGAGGTGATCATTTTTGGTAAACTTTCTCCCATCTGGTCATCAATCTGGTGGCCTCCGTTGCTCGGAGTACTGCCGTCCCCGGTGCAGAAGGTTAGAAATCTTGGAGTTATCTTCGATGAGAGACTCAACTTCGTTAACCATGCTAATCAAGTAGCTTCCACAGCATTTTCCAAGCTCAAACGTCTTAGAAAAATAACTCCATTCCTCTCAGACAATGGAGGGAAAACGGTGGTGAGCTCACTGGTACTGTCCGCCTTGGACTACTGCAATGGTTTCTTTTTGAACGCCCAATCTCGGGTGGTTGCCAAGTTACAACTGGTCCAGAATGAGGCAGCAAGGCTGCTGTCTGGTACCCCCAAATATAAACCAATTAAACAAGCAATCAGGAGCTATCACTGGCTGACGGTGAAAAACAGGATTAAATTTAAAACACTGTGTATCACCTTTAAAGCCATCCATCAGCTAGGGCCGAAGTTTCTTAAGCAGAAGCTCATGTTATATTGCCCCACTCGACAATTAAGGTCAATAAATGCATTCCGTCTTATTGTACCAAGAACAAAGACAGTCACTTGGGGAGACAGATCCTTCACCAATGCTGCAGCCAGACTTTGGAATATGCTTTCACTGGAAATTAGATCCACTCCCACATTGCTACAATTTAGAAAATTGTTGAAGACGTGGCTCTTTGACCAATAAGTTCTTCTCCACATGTATTATCTGCATGACTAAAACTGTAAGTTGAGCTTTTTGAGGTTACCAGTGAGTCTTAGCGCCAAGACGCCCAAGGGCATATGATGCGCTTTACAAATTTTAAAAATAATTATATATATATATATATATATATATATATATATATATATATATATATATATATATATATATATATATATATATATATATTCACTGAAAAAAACCATAGGTTTCACACCAGTTATAGTTACCTGGACATTTTACTGACATAAAGCCATTGAAATTCCCACGTTATAGTTAGTAGGACTCACTATAACTTGCGCGCCTGCAATGCACTGCTGATGATGTCACATATTACATCACTCATGACATGGTCAGTGATTTCACTCATAACATCACTGATGACACCATCCAGTGAATGTGTGTCTTTCTGAAAAATACATTTGTTTTATACATGTATTTGTAAAGGTCGATGGAAGAATGAATGGATAAATAAGTGTGTAATTGGATGTTTTTTTTTAAAGAAAAATGATTTGTTAACTACCTTATTAAGTGTATCTTAGTGAATACATATATTAGCGAGTAACTTTTAAATATTGAAATATATGTATCAGTGTTTCACTTTGTGTATAAGTGGCTGCATGGGTTGGTGACTGACTCACTGTTTGTATGTGTTTTGAAGACAGCATATGTGCAGGACTGTATGGGTGGATGAGTGTGTATATGTGTGTGTTAGTGAGTGAATGACTGTCTCACTAGTGTCTTTATCAGTAACTACATATGTTTTAATCTATTATATGTGAGTATTGATGTATATAAGTGGATATATGTCAGAGCGAGAGATTGTAAGAGTTCCTGTTTAAATAAGTATGTGTTTCTATAAGTGATTGTTTAAGAGAGTAAGTATGTGTAAATTTCCATTGAAGTAAAGTGGTAGTGTTTGTATAGTTCTATATGCAAATAAATGGATGTTCAATAGTTTATTTGCATGTGTGAGTATGTGTGTGAGTAACTTTTGGATGACTGTTGGTGTGTAACAGGATGTATAGGTGTATCACTACATATGATGAGTGAGTATATGTATGAGTGACTATATAGAACTGTTGGTGAATGAGTGGATGTGTATATAGATGGTGGAATTACTGAATTGGTTGTTGTAACTGGTATGGGTATCTCCATTTTTTTGAAAATGTTAATTTCTATTTTTGAATATGTGTTTTAAGGGTTACATTACACTGAAAGGAGGTCTGTCACTCTGTCACAAGGATGGTGTCATCAGTGATGTCATGAGTGATGTCACTAACCATGTCATGAGTGATGTAATATGTGACATCATCAGCAGTGCATTGCAGGCGCGCAAGTTATAGTGAGTCCAACTAACTATAACGTGGGGATTTCAATGGTTTTATGTCAGTAAAATTTCCAGGTAACTATAACTAGTGTGAAACCTATGTTTTTTTCAGTGAATTTAAAGGGTTTTTTAAATGCTCATTTTAACTATAACTGGTGTGAAACCTATGGTTTTTTCAGTGAATTTCATAGGTTTTTTAAATGCTAATTCCTTTCTATATCGAGTTTGTAACCTACGATTTTTTTGAATTTGCTGATTTGTGTGAGTATTAATTAGTATTATTTTTTTTATAATAATATTTTTTTAAATTTTTTTTTAATCATTTTTTTGGGGGGCGCTCTGGGTCCGTGCACCGGTAAGCTCTCCGGAAAGCGCACCCAGAGCGCTACTTGCGTTCGTGTAAAAAAATATGAATGAAAAGTAAATAATAACGCAAGACATTTAGTACCATACATATAAAAGCAGTTTTTTTTAATAAGAAAATGAAAATAATTTTGCATTTCCGTGAAACTATCAAAACGTCACTTCGGCGGGCCACGTTAGCGCCCCCGGAAGCGCCTACATTCGCGCCGCGTATGCGCCTACGTTCGCGCCGCGTATGCGCCCTGGAAGCGCCTACGTTCGCGCCGCGTATGCGCCCCCGGAAGCGCTCCGGTGCGCGCAGCATCAGCGTCAGCGCGTCAAGTCATGTGACCTTAAAATAACACTTTTCATTGGTTGCTAACAGTTTTTTTTTACAAAGAATGAAATCCCCACCCATTTCCTTCACTTCTTCTTTCACTTTTGTGACTGAAAGACCTGCCTTTTTGCTCTTGCATATTTCTTGGTTAATCATGGCTGCCAGACCCTCCAGCAGTGAAGATGAGCCTGAATTCATCAATGAAGAGCCTCCTCAACCAAAGGTGAAAGAGCATTTCATCTGGAAAAAAATGTCTATACCAGAAGGACTGAAAAAGGTGAATGCTCCAAAAGTGGAGTGCAGGATCTGCAAAAATGTCCTGTCACAGGGTGACCCCAAAAAGAAATATTCTTTTGGGAATTTCACAATGATACGCCATGTGGAGAGGAGGCACCCCCAGAATTTTGCCCGGGAAAGTGTCAGGGCTCTGGCACAAGAGGTTCCCAGTGATGGGGCCTCTACATCCACCGGAGGAGCAACTACTTCTATGAGGGGGCGATCGCAGGAGCTGGTTCCAAATATTAAACCTGCATTCAACAAAGGTGTCCTGAAATGCAGATACTGCGATCAACTCCTTACCTTTGGGGAGCAAAGTGTCCTGCTCATGGTTCGGAGAACCATCGCTGCCGTTCCCAGCCCTAATTTTCTTTATTTTTTTGCTCCTGTTGAGCAGTTTCCATTCCCTGTTTTTGTTTCTGTTTTTTAAAAAGAAAAAAGAAGAAAAAAAAAAGTTCTTTTCAGAACTACCTCCAATTCGCATCAAAGAGCTATATTCTTAAAAAAATGAAAAAGAGTAAGTGAAGTGGAGTGCATTGATAATGGAAAGGAAAATGAGTAAGAAAGAACAGAAAGGTATGAGAGGAGAAAGGAAGTGAAGTAGGGGGACTGAAAGAAGGTGAGTGTTGGGAAGGAAAGTAAGGAGAAGGAGAGTGAATATGGGGAATGTGGATATTCAAAGAAAATGTTGAAAAGGAACGGGGGTGTGGAAGGGTAAGAAAAGATGCATTGCTGGAGTTGCATCATTTTTGTGACACACTCCAGCAATGCATCACTTTTGCGCTTACAGATACGTCTGAAATACTGACGTATCTGTAAGTACTTCCGACATAATATGTCATATATTTAATATGACCCATGAGTAGAAGACTGAAGGCCTCATTTATGAGGCCATGCGTCACTTTAACGTCACCGGTGCGCCACTTTTTATGACGCACCAGTGCTGTAAATAATGCACCTTATTCAGTAATATTTACAAAGTGACGCATCTAGGTAGATGTGTCACTTTGTTAGCCCCTGTGCCACATTATACCTACGTCAGGTGTAATGTATGCAAAAGGGACGTATTGATGCAAGAAAGGGTCGTAGAGGTGACGCAGTGAAATCTATGAGATATCACTGCATCACTTTTATGACGCTGTTGCGTCCAAATCTTACGCCTGTTTCACAGCAGGTGTGCAGGCCCTTTCACATGGGGCCTGGTCCCATGTGAATGGATGCATTGCTGGAGTTGCATCATTTTTGAGACACACTCCAGCAATGCATCACTTTTGCGCTTACAGATACGTCTGAAATACTGACGTATCTGTAAGAACTTCCGGCATAATATGTCATATATTTAATATGACGCATGAGTAGAAGACTGAAGGCCTCATTTATGAGGCCATGCGTCACTTTAACGCCCCGGTGCGTCACTTTTTGTGACGCACCAGTGCTGTAAATAATGCACCTTATTCAGTCATATTTACAAATTGACGCATCTAGGTAGATGCGTCACTTTGTAAGCCCCTGCGCCACATTATACCTACGTCAGGTGTAATGTATGCAAAAGGGACGTATTGACGCAAGAAAGGGTCGTAGAGGTGACGTAGTGAAATCTATGAGATATCACTGCGTCACTTTTATGACGCTGTTGCGTCCAAATCTTACGCCTGTTTCACAGCAGGCGTGCAGGCCCTTTCACATGGGGCCTGGCCCCATGTGAAAGGATGCATTGCTGGAGTTGCATAATTTTTGAGACACACTCCAGCAATGCATCACTTTTGCGCTTACAGATACGTCTGAAATACTGACGTATCTGTAAGAACTTCCGACATAATACGTCATATATTTAATATGACGCATGAGTAGAAGACTGAAGGCCTCATTTATGAGGCCATGCGTCACTTTAACGCCACTGGTGCGTCACTTTTTGTGACGCACCAGTGCTGTAAATAATGCACCTTATTCAGTCATATTTACAAAGTGACGCATCTAGGTAGATGCATCACTTTGTAAGCCCTTGCGCCACATTATACCTACGTCAGGTGTAATGTATGCAAAAGGGACGTATTGACGCAAGAAAGGGTCGTAGAGGTGACACAGTGAATAAACTGGGTTTTCCCCATGCTACGCTTTTGGCCACCTCTTGTGTCTCGATCCTATCGAGACACAAGATGGTGGCCGCTCCGGACTGTTTCGAATGTTTACAGACACCCGTGAGCCAATCAGCTTTCCACGCGCAAGTCGCGTGTCGCGCCTATAGATATATATATTTTTTTTAACCTAAATTACTCAAAATCCACTGGAGCACATATCTTGAGACATAGCAAAGGCACATCGGGCTACCAGTCCCTACAATTTTGCCAAGTTTGGTGGAAAACCATTCAGCCGTTCGGGCTAAAAGTGAGTTTGACCGCCCTATGGAAATTAACATGGGGAAAACACGTTTTGGGACCCCCCTTTTATCTTGGTCCCCGCTTGACGAATCCCCCCGAAACTTTAAAGGAAGGACCGGACGTCCGCGAGGCAACTTTGAGGAAATTTTCAGGCAGATTCATCAACCGGCGCCAAAGTTATTCCAAATAGAATTTTGAGATTTTGCATTGAAAAAAATCCTAACTATAACTACCTACTGGCGACTGTATACACATATATATATATATATATATATATATATATATACATATATATATATATTACCTACTGGCAGTCGCCAGTGGGTAGTTATAGTTAGGACCTAGTTAGGAAATCCGCAACATTCTATTTGGAATAACTTTTGCGCCGGTCGACGAATACACGCGAAATTCTCTAAGAAGATGGCCTGCTCCGCTCCTTCCCTGAAAGTTTGGGGTGATTTGTGATGTGGGGGTCTAGAAAAAAGGGGGTCCCAAAACATGTTTTCCCCATGCAATTTTCCAAAGGGACCTTTTAAGTGAGGCTACAGCCCGAATTGCTGAACGGAATTACACCAAATTTGGCAAAAAAGTAGAGTTTGGTTCACAGATTACGCTTTTTGTTAAATTATGTAAATCCGTTGAGTAGTTCCTGAGAAAATCAAAAGTAAAGTCATAGATATATCTATAGACGAAGTACGGTACGCGTATGGTACGCGTACCCTCCCGTGCACAAGCTGAATGCTAATTGGCTGTCAACACTCCAAACCAGAAAGTGGTGGCAGCCATCTTGTGCCTCGCAAAAGACGCCTGATCACGGGGTCCCACATTTTTTTTTTTAGATAGCGGGATACGCGTAGGGTACGCGTACCCTGCCGATCCCCTCCTAAAAATGAAGGCACCACTCTGCAAACGTGCCCCCTGGCATGTTTGCAGAGGGGGAAATAATTCTCCTTGAATACTGGGGGTCACTGGGGGCCATGTAGCCCACCAGGAACCTCCAATATGCACCAGGGGGCATTGCAGAGTGTTGTAAAAAGGGGGCGTGGCCTCTGAACACCTCTCTGCAACACAGCTCCCTGGCGCATACTGGAGGTACCTGGTGGGCTAGTTGGCCCACAGGGGACTTCAGGATTGAAGAGGAATGAATTCCCCAACTTAAAACCCGACACAGGGCATGTTTGCACTCTTGTCACCTCAGGCCCCGCCCCCCTTCCTTCACTATTGAGCAAAATATTACTCTAAAATCAGGGGAACTAAGAATTCAAATTTACTCACCTGTTATCAGGAGAGACCTCAGTGCTGCATCTTTCAGCCTACTACTGATCTGGAAAAGCAATTCTAACCATACTTACAGTAACTTGAATTTCCTTCCACAGGCTAACATTGACTGGTCTCACTTGGAAGTTCTTCTAAGTGTGGAGTTTTGGAACTTTGAAAAATTCCTCTAAAATCAGCCGAACTTCGAATTGCGATTTACTCACCTGTTATCAGGAGAGACCTCGGTGCTGCATCTTTCAGCCCACTACTAATCTCGAAAAGTAATTCTAACCATATTTACAGTAACTTGAATTTCCTTCCATAGGCTAACATTGACTGGTCTCACTTGGAAGTTCTTCTAAGTGTGGAGTTTTGGAACTTTAAAAAATTCCTCTAAAATCAGCCGGACTACGAATTCCGATTTACTCACTTGTTTCATAGGATATCATTGCCTGCTATATAAAATATAAATAAATTTAAAAAAATAAAAATAAAAAAATATATATTACAATTTTAATATTTTTAAAAACAAATTATTTTCAATTTATATTAAAAATATGTAAAGTAATTTAAAAAAAATATCTACAAATAAATAGTTTAAAACAATGTAGTATATCAGTATAAAAAATATAACAATACATTTAAAAATTATCATTTACAAAACCTTTGAAATTCATTGAAAAAAACCATAGGTCTCAGCCACGTCATAGTTAGGAATTAACATTTAAAAAACCTTAGAAATTCACTGAAAAAACCATAGGTTTCACACATGTTATAGTTAGGAATTAGCATTTAAAAAAACTACTTTTTTAGTTAGCTGGACATTTCACTCATACAAAACCATTGAAATTCCCCCGTTATAGTTAGTTCAGCTAACTGTAACTTGCACCCCCCGAAATGCACTGTTGATGATGTCACATATTACATCACTCATGACATGGTCAGTGACATCACTCATAACATCACTGATGACATCTCAAATGACATCACTGATGACATCATCCAGTGAATGTGTGTCTTTCTGAAAAATAAATATTTTTTATATATGTATACCTAAACGTCGATGGAAGAAGAAACGGTTAAATGAGTGTCTAAATGGATGTTTTTTTTGTAAAATTGATTGTATAACTGACTTATTATTAAGTGTATCTTACTGAATACATGTATTAGCGAGTAATGTTTAACTTTTAAATATCTGTATCAGTGTCTCACTTTGTGTATTAATGGCTGCATGGGTTGGTGAGTAGCTACATGAGTGTGCATATGGGTTATTAGTTGGTTTTTTGAGCATCAGAATAAGTGTCTGTATGGTTTGGTGGGGGGTATTAGCGCACGAATGAGTGACTCACTGTTTGTATGTGTTTTGAAGACAGAATGTGTGCAGGACTGTTTGGCTGGATGAGTGTGTGTATGGGTGTGTTAGTGAGTGAATGACTGTCTCAATCGTATCTTTATGAGTAACTTCATATGTTTTAAACTAGTATATGTGAGTATTGATGTATATAAGTGAGTCTATGTGAGAGTGAGAGATTGGAAGAGTTCCTGTATAAATAAGTATGTGTTTCTATAAGTGATTGTTTAAGAGCGTAAGTATGTGTACGTTTCTGTAGAAGTAAGTGTAGTGGTGTGTGTATGGCTGTATATGCAAATAAATGGATGTTTGATAGTTTATTTGCATATGTGGGTATGTGTGTGAGTAACTCTATGGATGAGTGTTGATGTGTAAGGATGTATAGGTGTATGAGTACATGTATGAGTGACTATATAGAACTGTTGGTGAATGAGTGGATGTGTATGTAGATGTTGGAATTACTGAATAGGTTGTTGTAACTGGTATTGGTATCTCCATTTTTTGGAAAATTTTAGTTTCTATTTTTGAAGGTGTGTATCAAAGGTTATATAAGGGTGAGAGGAGGTCTGCCACTCTTTCACAAGGATGATGTCATCAGTGATGTCATTTGAGATGTCATCAGTGATGTCGAGAGTGATGTCACTGACCATGTCATCAGTGATGTAATATGTGACGTCATCAGCAGTGCATTGCGGGCGCGCGAGTTATAGTTAGCTGAACTAACTATTACGGGGGAATTTCACTGGTTTTGTATGAGTGAAATGTCCAGCTAACTATAACATGTGTGAAACCTATGGTTTTTTCAATGAATTTCTAAGGTTTTTTAAATGCTAATTCCTAACTATAACATGTGTGAAACCTATGGTTTTTCAGTGAATTATGCATATCAGCGTGCGATGGTACTTAAGAAGGTGGGTGTGGCCCTGTGCGTCCTTCGAATGCAACGCCTCTGAAGAAGTGAATAACGAAACGCGTCAGGCGGCAGACGTATGCTTTTAAGAACTGAGGAACTAAGCTGTGCAACCTGAATAAAATCGCTTGTTTGGGGAAAAGCGTGTCGTGTTGTGAGTGCTGCTCGACTTGGTCACCCCTTGGAGCTTTGATGTTTAAGCGGCAGGCCAGCCGCTAAGCGGGCACCACCCCAAGCGTAGGGGGCCACTAGCCTGGAAGATGCGAGGCTTGTAGTGGCACACGACATAAGGATAAGCGCAGCCCAAACCCTTGGGGCAAATATTCAAGGAAGCAAGATGGACTACATCTCCCAGCAGTCACATGCATAGTCTAATTCATAGCAGCTGCATATCAGCGTGCGATGGGACTTAAGAAGGTGGGTGTGGCCCTGTGCGTCCTTCGACTGCAACGCCTCTGAAGAAGTAAATAACGAAACGCGTCAGGCGGCAGACGTATGCTTTTAAGAACTGAGGAACTAAGCTGTGCAACCCGAATAAAATCGCTTGTTTGGGGAAAAGCGTGTCGTGTTGTGAGTGCTGCTCGACTTGGTCACCCCTTGGAGCTTTGATGTTTAAGCGGCAGGCCAGCCGCTGAGCGGGCACCACGCCAAGCGTAGGGGGCCACTAGCCTAGAAGATGCGGGGCTTGTAGTGGCACACGACATAAGGATAAGCGCAGCCCAAACCCTTGGGGCAAATATTCAAGGAAGCAAGATGGACTACATCTCCCAGCAGTCACACGCATAATCTAATTCATAGCAGCTGCATATCAGCGTGCGATGGGACTTAAGAAGGTGGGTGTGGCCCTGTGCGTCCTTCGACTGCAACGCCTCTGAAGAAGTGAATAACGAAACGCGTCAGGCGGCAGACGTATGCTTTTAAGAACTGAGGAACCAAGCTGTGCAACCTGAATAAAATCGCTTGTTTGGGGAAAAGCGTGTCGTGTTGTGAGTGCTGCTCGACTTGGTCACCCCTTGGAGCTTTGATGTTTAAGCGGCAGGCCAGCCGCTGAGCGGGCACCACCCCAAGCGTAGGGGGCCACTAGCCTGGAAGATGCGGGGCTTGTAGTGGCACACGACATAAGGATAAGCGCAGCCCAAACCCTTGGGGCAAATATTCAAGGAAGCAAGATGGACTACATCTCCCAGCAGTCACACGCATAGTCTAATTCACAGCAGCTGCATATCAGCGTGCGATGGGACTTAAGAAGGTGGGTGTGGCCCTGTGCGTCCTTCGACTGCAACGCCTCTGAAGAAGTGAATAACGAAACGCGTCAGGCGGCAGACGTATGCTTTTAAGAACTGAGGAACTAAGCTGTGCAACCTGAATAAAATCGCTTGTTTGGGGAAAAGCGTGTCGTGTTGTGAGTGCTGCTCGACTTGGTCACCCCTTGGAGCTTTGATGTTTAAGCGGCAGGCCAGCCGCTGAGCGGGCACCACCACAAGCGTAGGGCGCCACTAGCCTGGAAGATGCGGGGCTTGTAGTGGCACACGACATAAGGATAAGCGCAGCCCAAACCCTTGGGGCAAATATTCAAGGAAGCAAGATGGACTACATCTCCCAGCAGTCACACGCATAGTCTAATTCATAGCAGCTGCATATCAGCGTGCAATGGGACTTAAGAAGGTGGGTGTGGCCCTGTGCGTCCTTCGACTGCAACGCCTCTGAAGAAGTGAATAACGAAACGCGTCAGGCGGCAGACGTATGCTTTTAAGAACTGAGGAACTAAGCTGTGCAACCTGAATAAAATTGCTTGTTTGGGGAAAAGCGTGTCGTGTTGTGAGTGCTGCTCGACTTGGTCACCCCTTGGAGCTTTGATGTTTAAGCGGCAGGCCAGCCGCTGAGCGGGCACCACCCCAAGCGTAGGGGGCCACTAGCCTGGAAGATGCGGGGCTTGTAGTGGCACACGACATAAGGATAAGCGCAGTCCAAACCCTTGGGGCAAATATTCAAGGAAGCAAGATGGACTACATCTCCCAGCAGTCACACGCATAATCTAATTCATAGCAGCTGCATATCAGCGTGCGATGGGACTTAAGAAGGTGGGTGTGGCCCTGTGCGTCCTTCGACTGCAACGCCTCTGAAGAAAAGAATAACGAAACGCGTCAGGCGGCAGACGTATGCTTTTAAGAACTGAGGAACTAAGCTGTGCAACCTGAATAAAATCGCTTGTTTGGGGAAAAGCGTGTCGTGTTGTGAGTGCTGCTCGACTTGGTCACCCCTTGGAGCTTTGATATATATATATATATATATATATATATATATATATATATATATATATATATATATATATATATATATATATATATATATATATATATATATATATATATATATATATTACCTACTGGCGGTCGCCAGTAGGTATATATAGTTAGGATTTTTTCTCTATGGAACTTTTGAAAATTCTATGTCTAATAACTTTAACGTTTGTGGACGGAATCGGCTGAAATTTTCAGGAAAATGGCACATTTTGTTCCCGAGCAGCCCCTGAAAATTTGGGGGGTTTCGTCAAGGGGGGGCCGAGAAAAAAGGGCCAAAACGATGGGGGAAATGAAGGAAAGGGGGCAAGGTAGACCCCTTCTGACCCCCTAGGATTGATGAGGGGGATATTAAAGTGCCCCGCGGGGCCAAAAAAACCAAAAAAAAATTGTGTTTCGTTTTAATTAAATTACAGGATGGAGGAAAAACAATGTGGGAAATGGGTATAAGGGGGTACGGGAGACGTATCCTGACCCCCTTATTTTCTGAGGGTGGCTGAGGATGCTCATATATGTTGATACTTGTCTTCCAGCGGCTGCGCGTGAGCGTTTTCTTTTTTTTTTTTGCTGCGTGACGTCTGTTAACGTTCGATTCGAAGGAAATCAGGAAGTGTTGACCGCCATTTTGACGCTGCGAGTAAATATATTGTTAAAAATAATTGTTATAAATTAATCCGTATAGATAAACCTTGTCTGCGCCATCTTGCTTTTTTTGCAATGCCACACTTTTGTCGTGCACGGCAGTCATTTTAGATGCCTTGACCAGACCCACTCTCTGCCCGACGCCGATCGTGACGTCTGTTAACGTTCGATTCGAAGGAAATCAGGAAGTGTTGACCGCCATTTTGACACTGCGAGTAAATATATTGTTAAAATAATTGTTATAAATTAATTCGTATTGAGAAACATTGTCTGCGCCATCTTGCTTTTTTTCCAATGCCACACTTTTGTCGTGCACGGCAGCCATTTTAGATGCCTTGACCAGACCCACTCTCTGCACGCCGCCGATCCTTAGCATGGCTCCCCACCCTCGCAAGCATCTCCCCCACGCACTGGTCACCCCCGCTCTCTGTCATATGCATGGGCCATAAACCTCCCCCCATCTGCGCTGCTCTTCCCTGAGAATCACACCCTGAGCCCGCCCGGCACCACCCTTTCACCCTATTCACTACCGCACCCTCTGACACTCCTCTTCCTTTGTGTCCGATTGTCCAGGCCGGTCCCAGGCTATCACCTAGCCCTGCGGATGTAGTTTATGGCCCCAACTGTAAAGAATCACCCCTCTTCAAAGGAGTTACAGTTGTTCATGGCCCCCACCCGATGAGATCCATCACACCACACGCGTTCCTACTATCTGATAACCATCCTGTATTGTGATTGGGGAGGGAATTCTCACTGTGAGGGTGTGTGGGACCGAGCCTGAAGCGGAAGATTCCAGGGATGCCTTTTTGTACATCAAAGTCTTCACAATTATGTGTCACATTAAAAATATATAGAACTCCAACAAAGTAGTAGGTTTATAACACTTTAATAACTTATAAATATATACATCGCAACAAAAACAGTAAACACCTTAAATTTTTTTTATTAAAGCAGAAGCAACAATGGTCAGTAGCGGTCTGTTGTGCGAATAGTTCCAAGGCAGCACAACGTGCTGAGTTGTGGACGGCACCCAGGTGAAGAACCATCCCTTCTTTAAACCCCATGGTGACCAACTATAGTTTATTCTCTATTTCGTTCCCTTGCCATAACAAAATAAAAGTCTTGGGTTATTTATGGAAGGGAAGACTTTTTGTTTCTTCCAATTTTTTCAAAAAAACAAAGGTTTAAGGAAAGGCAACCCTTAATGTGCATGTTTTCCACAGAAATTTTCCTTTGAAAACTAGAGGCAATAAATAAGGCCGAAATCTGTATTTTGTTTTTGGATACACATGTTATTTGTGTCTGTGTATTCATTTTTATGCATGACTTTATATGGAATGGTTAAAATAACTTATGATGCAACTTAACAGGAAAGATCACAAACATTTCAATGAGTGCTATGTCCCAGGTTTACATAAAGTAGTGTTTACCTAGAGTGGTGCTGTGTAGGACACTCTGAATGGAAATTAACCAGAACTATAACCACAACAACAACAATAATATAACTTTTATGCCCAAATTACGCAAAGATTTAGCTAATCTGCTAAAGGGGGGAGTCGCCATTTCTTTTGATAATTTATTCACCCATCCGTAGCCTCTCTAATCTCCATTACAATGTGTTTGTTGCTGTCGCTAGCTGATGAAAAAACTAAAGTGATAACTTCCTCATCCTTAATTTGTCTTTCTTTGTTCCTTAAGATGTCATCTGTGTCAACCTCTTCCGAGAATGCTGATGCGTTAGGGATTTCCTTGTGTTTCTTAATAGCATTGGTGTCTGCATACTTCTTTGTCAATTCTGTGAACATGACAGCTGCTTCATAGACAGACGATATCTTTGTTAAGTCATTAGTGTTAAGTGTGTCTGAAACTACAGTACCCTTCTGTTTTACTTTCCTCAGACACTACAGAGTTTTGTGTGTTGTTCTTCTGAGCGACAATTATTCCAGAGGTTTCAGGTTCACTTGTTTTGTCCTACAGTGAGTTAACAGCTTCAGAGACTTCATGTTTATTTGCTATGTCCTGCTGTGCGTCAACTGCTTCAGAGACGTCAGCCTCATTTGTTATGTTTGACTATATCCTGGACCTGCCCGGCAGCACCCAAAATGGCGCCGGTATAAATGGGACTCGTAACTCCTTGTTGTGTACTGGTTGCACAACTTTGATATCACGAGATACGTATTCAGGTTTGAAGCACATGGCGAGCAGGGACGAGAATTGATTGAACATTTTGACATCCCTATTGATATTAAGTTCTGATGTGTTATTGATTACTGTACTATTGAAAGATCGAATTAACGTCACTCATGGTACTTGCCTGCTTTTGCTGCACTGTGCCTCGTCAGTAGCGGTCTGCTTTGCGAATAGTCCCAAGGCAGCAGAACGCGCTGAGATCTGGACGGCACCCAGGTGATGTCCAGTAAGTTGCCGCACTGGTTTTGGTATCCTACAATGCTGCTCCGAAAAATGGCGTGGGGGGCCCCGGGGGGGGGGGGGGGAGGCAGCGTGAATGGCCCTCCCCAGGTGGAGGCTCGTCTGCTGTAGTGGGGTGCCCCTTTACCGTTTCAGTTGCCATTCCGCCCGCTTTTGCTACACTGTGCCTTTTCCGCCATTCAGCTGTTTACCGCCCGCTCTTCCGGCTACAGCGTCTCACTCACCATGTAGTTGAGTTGCTCCCACTCTTGCGGTGCAGCGATAGGCGGCTGCAACAGGACTCTTAAAATGGCGGCCGGCTCTTCGGATTTGGGCCTGGTCCACTAAAATGGCCCTGGGACACCTTGGAACTCGGACGCTTGTCTGCTAGGGCTTGGGCTCCATTCTCGAAAGCGTCCCCTCAGCCTTGAAGATTCTACAAAAGTCTTGGGGGCCCCCGGCTCCCGCAGGCTTGCGGGGGGGGGAGCGGTTGCCATGATTGCTTGCGGAATGGCCACGACGGAGCTACGAGATGGTGGTGCTCTCATGCTGACGCCAGCTTTAGTCTGAAACTTCCAGAAACACTGTAGACTATCAATTCGATGAATTCCGGTGGAGCCCCAACGTGACCCGGTAGGGAAGAACTTGCCCTCCCCTTTTTTGAGTGATGGTTCTTGTTGCCTGTCCCCTCTGTTGTCATCTAACGGAACCTTTTTTGATTGCCGAGTGAGAAAAAAAAGGTGCGACTTTCATCGTTTGGGAAAAAAAAATGTTTTAATCCAATGAAAAGTGTTATTTTTAGGTCATATGATCAAGCCTTCCATCATTAGGAAACCAAAAGTAAAATGAACCAATGAAAAGTTTTATTAACAAGTCACATGACCTGTTATGCTTACGTTACGCGCTGCGCGCCGCGCTCTGGATCGTTTCCGGGAAGCTGCGCCTTGCGCACCGGAGCACTTCCGGGTGCGCTAATGCGGCGCATCATATGACGCATTACGCGACAACGCAGGTCCAGAATATAGTCAAAATGTCTCCACCAACCAGCGGTCGGAATACAACCCCTTTCAGCAGTCCAAAAAGTTCTGTTAAATGACAACAGAAGGGACAGGCAACAAGAACAATCAGTCAAAGAGGGGAGGGCAAGTTCTTCTCTACCGGGTCACGTTGGGGCTCCACCGGAACTGATTGAATTGGTAGTCTACAGTGTTTCTGGATGTTTCAGATTGAAGCTGGCGTCAGCATGAGAGCACCCAATTCTAAAACAGTAAATGCTTGGATAACAATCAATCAAATGTAGAGGGAAGCAGGCACGACGGGTTACAATGGGGGCAAAGGCTTACGTTACCTACCCTTCACTATCTGCAAAGAGAGAATACTCCTAAAAGAAAAGAGGAGGGGGGGCAGCGTTCAAAGCACATCAACGTGCATAAATACGAAAATGTTTTTACCTACCACGTACTTGACATTTTACAGCTTTTCATATTTGCTATTAAAAAACCATTGAAATTCACTGAAAAAACCTACGCGTTACAACTACGTTTGCTTTTTCAAAAACCTTTAATAAAAATGTTGGTGCACAAACACGGGCCTACAACCCCGTGGGCCAGCCACGGAGCAGGCTGGAACTGTAAATGGGGGGGGGGTATTTATTTGTGGAAAACATAACAGAGTCAGTGGTCGTTGATTTCATAGTAAAAAGTGCGACAAGTGCAACAAAATCATATCGATAATTCATTGTGAGCAAGTACCAAAAGTGTCAACAATTCGAACCTTCAATAAATACAGTAATCAATGATGCATTAGAACTTAATATCAATTCATTGTCCGAACGTGTAATCAGTACCCGTCCCATGTCAATTCATTGTTCGAACGTATAATCAATACCCATCCTGGATCAATTCATTGTCCGAACATATAATCAGTCTTATCCCATATCAATTCATGTGCTAAAAACTGCATACATATCTCATGATATCAAGGCTGAGCAATCGGGGCACAACAAGGAGTTGAGAGTTTCATTTGTACCGGCGCCATTTTGGGTGAGGTCAGGAAGGTCCAAGTATAGTCAAAATGTCTCCACCAACTCGTGGTTGGACTGGTACCTCTTTCGGCAGTCCAAAAGTTTTCGTTGAAGGGTAGCAGAGGGGACTGGCGACATGAACCATCAGTCAAAGTGGGGTGGGAGGCAACAATCTCTCCTACCGGGTCATACTGGTGTCCCACCGGAACTGATCAAGTTGGTAGTCTTGCAGGATTTTGCTCTTTTCAAGACTGAGGTCGGCGCCGGCATGAGCGCGCCGACGTCCCGCGGCTACGTCGTGGTCGTTCCGTGGGTGATCATGGCAGTCATTCCCCATCGGGGGTGTCTGCGGGGGTCGGGGGCCCCCGTGGCTCTTATAGAATCTTCAAAGTTGAGGAGAACGTTTCTGGACGCAGGACTCATTTTCAAGCTGAACTCAGAAGCGCCGTTGCACCGCAACAGTGGACGAGACCCCCGCTGGGTGAGCCGAGTATCATTGCCTCGCAATAGTGGACGAGACCTTTTGTTGGGTGAGTGGAGCGTTAGGGGTGCAGCTGAGGGGATGCAGGATGTCATCAGTGATGTCACTGACCATGTCATGAATGATGTAATATGTGACATCATCAGCAGTGGATTGCGGGTGCGCGATATATAGTTATTGCAACTAACTATACATGCGAATTTCTATGGTTTTGTGCGAGTAAATTAAGGTTTTGTAAATGCTAATCCCTAACTATATATAGTCTATAACCTATGGTTTTTTCAGTGAATAAATATATATATATATATATATATATATATATATATATATATATATATATATATATATATATATAGAGAGAGAGAGAGAGAGAGAGAGAGAGAGAGAGAAAGAAAGAAAGAGATGGAGAGCGATAATTATGTATTTTATTATATATTGTATGCAATGTATTATTACATATTTGAGGGGCATATTTGCTACTCGAACTCCAAGGCCTACAGACATTAGAGCAAGTGGATTCATTTACAAGGTGGGTCAAATTTACTTTGCTGCCTCCAGTCCTACAAACATAGTTGAAAGTGCATATCAGTGGGCGAGAGGATATATGTACTATTCTTACTCCAGAGCCTACAAACTATGTGCTAAGGATTATAATTGGAGGGAAGCATACTCACTATTCTAACTCCAGTTTATTAACCATTAATGAAAGTTCATATAATGGGGGAAGGGAAGAACCTATATGCTAGTCCATCACTAAATCATATAAGCAATGGGATTAAGAGCATACATCTTGGTGTCTCTCAAACAATATTGAAACCAACATAATCTTTAATTGTCTTTAATATAGTTTATATTCTGCAAACTTATATGCAGTTCAATTAAATGTTTACATTATTTTGACACTTTTTCTTAGTTATTAGTTATATATATATGGGGTAGAGGTGCTCCATTTCAATGGCAAAGGGGTGTGGCATCGGGAAGAAGGTAAGGCTTTAAAAATGCTACTGCCCCTGCCTAAGTCAGCAATGATACAGGCAATTAGATTAGAGACAGGAATGATAGCATGGAATACCCAGGCCAAAATGGCTGTGGCAAGATTCTGGAAATGCCAATCCCAAGGGAGTAAATCAAAATTCCTTAGACATAGATTTCACGAAGAGTTCACTCAGAGCACAAGGAAGGGAGCATTCAAGAATCCAGGAAATAGGATACCTGAGAAAGAAAAAATTGGTCCAATACATGATAGAAGCATGGAAAATGATGCATGGTATCCTTATTTAGAAACCCTGCCGAACTATGGATTTTGGTGGGATATTTTGAATAACTGAATTGGTACCATCCATCCCTTGACTATTGGAGGGCAGACTTAAGACATAAATGTTAAATTCCGATGGTCTATGCAAGTGTGGACTGGGGACCAAGTGTGAAATGTTGCACATACTGCTAGATTGTCTTACGTGTGTAGAAGTGAGAAAACGGTTCTTACGGCCCTTATTTATGAAATATGGCATAAGATTACGAGCCCAAGCCATTAATTTACTGATAGGAATGAAAAACTTGGACATAGCAATTGCACTTGGTAACTATTTGAGAGGGGTAAACCAACTGGTGAGGGAAAAGCTCAAGCAAGTACAGAGATGAATCTACTTTTACAACCTCTCTTGCAGAAGTTAAAGGCTAAAGACCGAGGTGAAACTAGCTCAAACGGTTCTAATATTTTACTGTAAATGAATAATGATGAATGTAATTAACTTGCCTCTATCTTTAGGCGATTTGTAACGCCCACTTTTATTATGTGTGGAGGGTTTTATACTTTTATTGTTTTTACAAATTAGAATATTGAGGAAATTGATTTTAGCATAGAAGTATTTATGTGGAGCTGCCCAGAAAGTAATTGTGTGATTTTATATATGATTGTATTATCTTGTTACTGATTGGTTTTTGTACAGTGTTTGAATTTGATATGTTCTTGAAGTTTAAAGACTATGGTCTAAATAAACAGAGTTCTTCTAATTATAATATATCAAATGTTGATAATATATCTAAACTTGTTTTTAAATAAATGTTTTTCTAAACAAAAGTTAAACATATAGTTTTACTGCTATTATGATTATTAGTATAATAATACTACTATTAATATTATAAATGTGCAACTAGTTTTTAAAGTTTAGCAATTATTTAGTTTATGAAAAAATTATTTATTAATAATGTGAACCCCCCAAAAAGTATTTGGGTTGGATTTTCTTTAAACAATTTGATAACAAATATTAAAATGTATTTTTTAAACAATCGAATAAATGTATATTATCTCCTTTTTAGTTAAAATACTGCCCAACTATTCTCTCATAAACCCTACTACTCCATAACATTATTATATTAATCAGTACATTAACATATTAACAGATAATTAAATACTACAATAATTAGGTCAAACATCAAAAACACACAAAATAATACATATATTTCATAATACACTTTGGTCCAATACCCCATAAAAAAACCATCAACCTAAAAAATGTAATTAAAAAATGTTCATAAATATGTAATATTTTTATTACCTATGTCACTTAAAAAAATATACCTTTAAAAGAAAATCTAACTAAAAATGATACCAAAAAGCTATGGTATATGAAGCTACATTTTAGTCATCAATATTTAAAACATTGATATTACTGTGAAAAAAGCTATGGGGATGATTAACAAAAGTGTTGTAAGATCATTTTAAATTAGGTTTAATAGCATTCTTCGCTTATGACTCATATTGCAATTCGCAAATCTAGTCAATGGTTGTCCATGGCAACTGAAGTGAGTGACTCCACCTGCATCACTAACTCCAGTTTTTTTAAATTATAATATAAAAAATAAAAAAACAAGAATACTTTTTTCTATCACACAGAAATATTTTCTATGACATATCGCTGTTTACTCCTTGCACCCAGTGAAACATGGGGTGCTTTTGGTTATTGTACACATGGTAGCCCACAGTTACTCCATCATTTTCTACATCCTATGGCTGACAAAAGAAATAAGAAATTCCTTTAAAAGTTTTGCAAATTTTCTTAACTTTAAGAGAGTAGGGGTCTCATGTACAAAGATTTGATTTAACAAATTGTACTTTGCAACAAACAGCGATTTGCGATTCATTAAAAGGAATGTACACAATAGATTTATTATAAGTTGTCACAATTTGTGCATCAACTTCTAACAAATCCATTTGTATTTTTAGAACCGACAAATGTATTAATAGGTTGGTTCTCAAAATACCGATTCATAAGTGCCCCTTCTCATTTGCAAATGGATTAACAACTCCTTTGAGGCGGTGGTAACATATTAAGGTTTTATTACTGGATTTCAGTTGCAAAACGTTAATACATACCTTAAGGATAGAGGGCCCGATTCACAGAATGAACTTACTACTTTTGGCATTCACAGAATGCACTTACTACTTTTGGTATTCACAGAATGAACTTACTCATTTTGGTATTCACAGAAGTTAGGACTACTAACTTTAGGACTCCTAAATGCCTTCTGTGAATACCGAAAGTCTTAAAATTAGGATTTTTCTCTATTTAGTAGTAGTAAAGTTAGGACTCCTAACTTTAGGATGCCTAAATGCCTTCTGTGAATACCGAAAGTCTTAAAATTAGGATTTTCCTCTATTTAGTAGTAGTAAAGTTAGGACTACTAATTTTAGGACGCCTAAATGCCTTCTGTGAATACCGAAAGTCTTAAAATTACGATTTTTCTCAATTTAGTAGTAGTAAAGTTAGGACTACTAACTTTAGGATGCCTAAATGCCTTCTGTGAATACCGAAAGTCTTAAAATTAGGATTTTTCTCAATTTAGTAGTAGTAAAGTTAGTAGTCCTAACTTTACTACTACTAAATAGAGAAAAATCCTAATTTTAAGACTTTCGGTATTCACAGAAGGCATTTAGGCATCCTAAAGTTAGGAGTCCTAACTTTACTACTACTAAATTGAGAAAAATCCTAATTTTAAGACTTTCGGTATTCACAGAAGGAATTTAGGAGTCTTAAAGTTAGTAGTCCTAACTTCTGTGAATACCGAAATGAGTAAGTTCATTCTGTGAATACCAAAAGTAGTAAGTGCATTCTGTGAATGCCAAAAGTAGTAAGTTCATTCTGTGAATCGGGCCCAGAGTATCTGGAAGGGAAACCTTTAATACGTCCCTTTCAAATACCAAATCTTTATTATTTCCAAAGCCAATTAGCGATTCGGTAAGATTCAGTAAGCTGGTACCAAATTGCTATTTGGGTTTGGAGAATTACAAAAGCAATTTTGCAGTTGGAAACCCTCTATTTTTATGAACCTGAGCCTTAGCAACCATAAAATAGCCTAATACACAAGGGCCTAGGTTAGTTAATTAAAATCTAACATCACAAAAAAATGCACATCCTTGACATATGCATTATTCTGCCCAGCATTACTCATGAACAGTAGATGTATCTAGTGGGTCAAAATTAAAAAAAATTGTAACCTGCTTGTTATGCCTCATTTTTACAGAGCTTGCAGTTGCGAATAATATTTGTTAGTGTAACCTATGCATAAATAATAATCCTGCATTTGTAAAGTGCACAGCTACCATAGTAGGTTTCCCGGCGCTGGGGGCCGTCGGGAAGATTAAGCAAGCTATTGCCCAGAGTCACGTGGATGTGTAACTTACAAAAGTGCAAGTTACACATTCAAGACTAACTTACGAATACAGGAATAACTTATGTATGCAAAATACACCATTACAAGCTATATAATGAGGTAAAATGCCCATGCATGCAGACAAGCAGAACAAACTGATTCAATAAAATTGAAAATAACGCTTTTTAAAATAAATATAACCTAAAAAGACAATCATAACATTGATACTAACTTAAAATGACATATTGCCTGCAAAGTAAATGTAAAATAATATATACGGGTAAGTCATCACATGCTAACTATAACGTACAACAAAGTGTAACAAAAACAAAGGGATTTCAACACATGCATGTTTTGTATTCTTTTAAAGAATTAAAAATATATATATTTGAACTCTTCTAAAACAATTTAAGGTGGAGTTACTTAAGAACCATGTGCAAGTTATGCATTTTCTTAGGACAATTTAAGAAAAGCTCTTACAAGTTTTTATTATTAGTGCACCATGGAAAATAATGTAATCTGAGAGCTTTCTCACACTTAAGAGACTTGTAAGTCTACCTTTATCTGTAATAAATAGGCCGTTAATACTCATTGTTAGACTCATAAGCCATAGAGTAGTCTTCCACCAAACATTTTTCCTTATTTCTCCATAATTTTCTATCATTTTTGTTGACCTTTGTGTACTTTCAGTACTCAAAGGGGGGACAAAGGGCTTTTGGACAGGTCCAGCATAAAGGCCCCGGGGAAGTCTATGACAAAAGAATTATGCTGTTCCTCTGAATTGAGAGTCAGATACAGGGAATATAAACCAAACTGACCAGAGTGGTTCAAAGTTGGGAATCCATTTTATTGGATTATAATGCCCTCATACACCCTGTCAGGTGTCATGCTTCATCATCTGGCTGCTCCTCGTCGGGTCGGCGGTGCAATACCCGACAAGCTCGCTATAGTAGGGGCACTTTAGCTGAGATCTTTTTCCAACAGTCGTTTGGTGAAGTGGGGGTGGTGTGTAGATGAATGTGTTTTTCGGGTGAATCTAAAGTAGGGTTGGGAGTACCTGCCACAACAACTTTAATCAGGGTGGTCTCCTACCCTAAGTAAAAACAAAGGATATAAGGCACTAGGCTGAGGTTATGTCTCAGGTTTATGGCGCTCTTGTAGGGTGTAGGTCACTTTGTGTACTTTACCACTGGTAACCAGTGGTAAAGTGTGTATGTGGTAACATTTGCTTTTCCCCAATATGCAGGGTCTGTAAATTATATGCTACTAGTGGGCCAACACCACTTCTTGTGCCACCCACTGAAGTAGCCTTGCAAACCTGTTTCATGCCTGCCATTGCAGCCTGTCTGTGCAGTATTTAAACTGCCATTTCTAACTGACAAAATAAATCTTTAGTCAGGCTCAAACTGAATGGGGGTTGGGAGCACACTGCATCACAGTCCCAGCACAGTTCGCCCCTTTGCATCCTGGTAAATGCAGTGCACAGTTCAAACGTACTTCAAAATTAGCTGGAGTTTTTCACCAAAGTTGGTGCAGAGCATTGCTGTATATCTCTAGACACGTGTTTCTGGGTTGAGCCCGTCATCAGTAGAGAGCAGTAGCATCAGAGAGCAAAGGAAAATCATCTGGGGTTGCTGGAAATGTTGCCAAGTTCCTCTCAGGTCACAGTACCACTCACAGGCACAGAGGTGCATCTCCAAAGCTCGTCAGCTTGCTGGCTCAAGAGAGCCTTTTAAACAGAATGGGGGTTGGGAGCACACTGCCTCACATTCCAAGCACAGTTCACCCCTTTGCATCCTGGGAAATGCAGTACACAGTTCAAACTTACTTCAAAGTTAGCTGGAGTTTTTCACCAAAGTTGGTGCAAACATGGCTGTATATCTCTAGACACGTGTTTCTGGATCTCAGGTCACAGTACCACTCAGAGGCACACAGGTGCATCGCTCAAACTGCCCATTTTAATAAACGTAAGTGACCCATAGGGTAGGCCCTGGACATGTAATCTGTTCATTGATAACAAGGCAAAATAAAAAACAGTTAGAGATTGATGCATGATAAACATTGTCAAGTCTCACACCACACCGTCATGGACATGTACTTTTATTTTCATTTTTGACTATTGTAAAGCCTACCTCTCCAATAGGGTACCAATAGGGTACCATTTGGGTTACCTTATCACATTTAATAAAGACAACTTCCAAATGGTAAGAGGTAAACTGTTCATGTTTGGTATCTTTGGAATTGCAATGCTAAATCTTCTTTTATGGTAACGTTTTAGAAAGTTGGCATTTTCCTGCCTGAACTATTCAGTACTTTAGCCTGTCTCTGGGTCACATGAGTAGGTGTAGGTGGCAGTTGGCCTTTGTGTATTCCTCCCAGACTGCCACCCACAATGGCCCATTAATCGCTGGATGAGGGCAGAGCTGGGCACAGCTCCACTTACACCTTAATAAGCTGTGCCCTGCCTTCGCAGAAAGGGCTGCATCCCCCTGTGCTTAGTCTCAAACAAACGCCGATAGGAGCTGCCCTGCTACACAAGCCCGTATGCAGTACCTGGCCCGATTCAATAACATCCGAGGTAACTCAAGTACCTGTTTGAGACAAATATTTTGAACCAGCGGCTAACCCTAGCGACAGAGGCACCGCTGTCATTTCAAGATACCTACACCACCGGTATGCCCAAAGGGGCACCGGTAGGACCACGCTATCGTTCCTCATTAGCGGCCTCTCTGAAATCACCAGCCTGATAAAAAATCAACCTGTATCATTTGACCACCTACAAGATACCAGGTGACCAACCCCCTTGATGCGTGGACAGAGGTTCATAACATATCACCGGTGTTTTATCCAGACCATTGTTGGATAACGGCCACAGTTACCCTGCCCCCCCCCTCTATCTACTGCCATAGTCCTGAAGAAGACCCGCAGCCGAGGTCTCCAATAACCCAAGAGCATCAGGGTCGAAACGTCGACGCTTACAAATTGTTTTGCTTGTACCCCTTTCTGTGCCTTTTCCCCCCCCCAATTGACCTTTATAAGGGACAGGCTCATACTATAGCGGAGGCTATCCTGCTTTGTGTTGTGTAAATATTTACTATTATTGCCTATTCTCCTTCTTTCCAAATCACCTGAGCACCCCTTTCCTTTCTCACCGACTATATTCTTTATAGTCTTCTGCGCCGTTCATACAACTGTTTTATTAAATTGTAAATAAATAAGTGAATTTTTTGATATAACAAGTATCCATAGTGTGGTTACATTTCAATTGTTTTTCCAATCTCATTCTTTCTCAATTGTTAATCGTGTCAAATTTTTGGGTATTGTCCACCATTGAATACATCTCTCCCTTCATTTTGCTTGAATCAATGTATGCAGATTTAAACGCATAACCAAAAAACAAATGATATTCATTTTAGTGTTTGTTCAAATCAAAATCAAGGACCATTGTTTTTCATATTATTCATACCCAGGTCCTTTGTTTCTGTGGGTTAACCCCATTGATTTAATAGTCTGGAGCCAGGGCAGGGGCAGCAGGAAACCTGTGCTCTTCAAAGGAAATCCTGTAGAAGCTTCTCCCACTTCAAAGAAGGCAATATTGAACCTCAGGCAACAAATCTTCAGAAGACTTCTGGACCAGTGGAAGACTCTTCTAGGAAGAAGGACTACTGTGCTGCTGAAAGGACTGCTACTCTGCTTGACTGTTGCCTTGGTAGTCTGCTGCCCTGCTGTGCTGACCTGCTGCCTTCTTGCCTGGGGGAGAAGAACTTGACCTGCAACCTGTACCCAGGACCACCATAGTGACTCCAAGGGCTACTCTCCTGTAGCCAGCATCTGGACTCTGTAACTGTGTGTCCTACTCTGCCAAGTGGTGCCACCCTAGCCCTGGACCCTTGGAAGTGGGCCTAAAGGTGCCCTGCCAGGACATCTGTGGACCCAGCAGAACCGGTGCATCTCTTCTGCTGTGCAACCCGAGCGAACCCATGTATTGCACTGTTGCATGGACTTCCCGTTTCAAGGACTTCACATTGCAGCCCTCCTCAGAACCGCCACTGTGCAACGCATCCCCGACTCAGGACTTCGCATCGTAAGCCCCTCCTCGACTGCATCTTAGACAACAACGCAGGACTTTGCATCGCAAGCCCCGCAACATCTTCGGAACTAACCGGTGCGCGATGCATCCTTTATATAGAACTTTGCATCACATGCCCTCTTGTTAACAGCCTTCACAATGACGACACAGGACCTCTCATGCAGCCTGTGCAATGCATCTCCGACCTGGACCTCGCATCGCTTCGGCTGTTTGATGCATACTCAAAGAGGGATCTCACAACCCTCAGCAACAAGGATTTAAGGTATCTTGTTCAGCAGGCCTAACTGGGTCTCCGAAGCCAGCCCTCACTCCATCATTGTTGGACTGAACTTTTGACTTTGACCCGGTCCAGGAGGACCAGATATTCACAGTTGGCACTTTGTGCCTTTTGGCAATATTATCCCTGAAATCTTTAAACTTGTATATTTCCGATTCTACTAATTGGATATTTGTAGTTTTGGTCTTATTTCATTTATTTTCATTTTCTCTACGTTTCTAATTTGGTGTGGGATTCCTCTTGAGCCGTTTCTCCACATATAGGACTGTAAAAACACACAAACTGTCTGTACCTTAAGACACAGCTTCAAGTCACCAAAAATTATAGACAGGCCCTCTAAATCGTTCTTAAGAGTGTAAAATTATTGCTAACTTAAAGGCATCAACTAAGTGCCTGACAAGCAGAAAACAATTGGTATTTAGTATTACATAGAATAATTTACCTCATCAACTCTGTGACTACATAAAACAATCAAGCCAATATTTACTAAAGCTTTGCATCGGCAATAGCATGACGCAACGTTATGCAACAGACAGCGTATGTTTACTTACCACTGTGGAGTCCTCTATCAGCACCTCTAAATTGTATTGCGATGCGTGACCGCCTGCGCAAAAATGTCGACCTCAGCCTTTGGCCTCTTGAACGGCATGGCTCATGAATCCTTTCTGACTTGTGCAATAGAGGTTTACATATTTTATATGCAATGATAATTTTGAATCGTGTGATAGTAACTCTGTCATAGTATATAGATTATTTAAACTGAGCAATAGACGATATTATGCGTGGACTTGTCGACCCACCAAATAATAAAAAATAATAAAAATAATAAAAAAATACTCAAGTTACTTATATGTAATTTCGTCTCACGCTTACTAATTGTGGATCGCCTGAAAATGTGGCTAGATTTTACTAGCCGATTAATAAAGATACAGGGTTGTCTGTGGCATACAGAGACTTCAAGACCACAGGGCAAGTTGTCTTGAAATGCTGAGGCAGTGATTCTGTTTTCACATACATCCACAGCACATGACAACACATGCAGGCGTTGAAGCCTGGTCAAATTAAATTCCTTCCTCCCAACAGGTCCACGCACAGAATATTTCTCTAGCTGCTAATAGTTGGGAAAGCGTGTGAGGAGAATGTGCAAGTGGAGTGAATTTTCTCCTAATTCCTCCATTGCCTTTTCATCTCACATTCATTGAGTTAAGACGGCAGTTTTCCACAGAAGAATGTGGTCCTGTGGTCGGAGGTTGCTTGGCAATGCAGACGCTCTGCTAACATAATAAATATGAGTGAAAAAAGGTAAGCAGGCCTCGAGGCTTAAGTGGCTTAGCAGACATTACTTATTATAAATCTCTAGAAATTATGCCGACCAACTCGAACAAAACCATAACAAATACATGTGTTTCAGCCTTTTCAATCCTGAGATAGGATTGTCTCTTTCTATTGCCCTGCTTAATTCCTTCGTCGTGCACACATTAATATCTGCATTATGAAACAGCAATCTGTTCATTTGGCTATATGTGTTCTGGTAAACTGTATTTTTGCACTTTTTTGTATGTTTTCTAAAATAAAAAACAGTTTACGACATTGCCTTGGGGATGGTATGTTGCGTGACTCTCTATCTCTGTTGCGTCTATCAAATTCGGAAGAGTAATAGTTTGATAGATTGGACCTACGGTTGCCTAAAATAGAACCCAGTCCCAGAAGGCAGAAGGGGCGTGCGCTTACATGTGCCAGGTGGACATGCGGCAGACGTCAATGATTTAAAAAATGTCTATATATGCCTTTGGAATCTCCCTGTCCGAATGCGGAAATTCCACAGTCATACATTAACACTTGAGGTAGAAATTTAAAATCTCCAAAGGTTATATCACCAAAAAGGGGTAATCACAGAGTAAAAGGGGGTGCAGCCAGGATGTTAGAGAATAGACAATCAGTGAAGCGGTAGGAACAGTGGCACTGATGCTCAGAGGCTTCAGGTGCCCATTTACCCGTGAGTAATGCTTTATTTTACTACCAGACCAACAGTGGGGAAGGCATTTTCATTGCTTGCACTGTTGCCAACACCATCCTTTCTGCGTCTCTGAATGCAAATCATAGGGGCTTACTTACACTAACACTGCACCCTGCCCATGAGGGTTTCTTGTGCCTACTTTAGGGGTGCCTTACATATAAGGAAAGGGGAGGGATGGGCCTGGCAAGTGGGTGCACTTGCCAGGACAACATGGTAGTTCACAAACTGCGCAGACACTACAGTGGTAGTTTTGAGATACATTTTCACAGCTACTCATGTTGGTGACATAACCAGTGATGCAGGCCCACTAGTAGCATTTGATTTACAGGCCCTAGCACACACCCTGAACTTTACTAGGGACTTAGCAGTAAATAAGAGATAACCAATCATTGTCCCAATTTACAGAGAGAGCATATGCACTTTAGCACTGATCAGCAGTGGTAAAGTGCCCAGAATCCTATAGCCAACAAAAATAGTGTCAGAAAAATAGGAGGCAAAAAGCAAAACGTTTAGGGGTAAAACTTGTCAAAAGGGCCAGGTCTAACCATTCCCAACACTCATGAGAACATTACAAGAGTGAAAAATATCTCATAAGCTGCTACCACTCCCCAGATCAAAAGATAGACTTTCAAAATACTTTAACATATGTGATAGGATACTTCCTGGCATGACACTAAAGGCAGAATGCATTATTGAGGTTATGGGGGACCAAATCAACTTTTATTTATTTACTTTGTTTTATTTATTATATTAGATGGTAAATAACCTATCAAACATGTGGCGTTCTTTAAGGTTTTGCTCGGGTGTTCACGTGGTGCAAAGCATCACAAAAAATCGCATAGATGTATATATCATTATAAACGCCTGTAGGTACAGTGTGACATTGAACGGTGCCATAAGACTCCCCACACAATCCTTAATAAATAAGGCTCATGGTATCTTGCTTCTTTTCATGAAAAATAGAAAGTTTGAAGGTGCACTCCAAAATAAATCTAACCATCGTCAACCTGTAGGTCTTAAATATTTGGTGCTACGGTACTTCAACTGCTGTCAAACAGGATGACTGAATATTAGTGATATTAAATGTAGCAGGAAGACCTGCTGGTACCATGCATGTTCAATTGTTTTTTTTTCCAAAAACCCTATTTGTAAATGGAAATAAACAAGACTAAACAAATAAATGAACTGTCATTGTATTCAATTTGTACACAGGTTACTCAGTACATGTCAAATAATAACATTATAATACAGAAACAATATTTCTGTGCTTAGTACTGTATAACATTAATTACTCTTAATGATGCAAAAAACTCCATATACAGTCTTAAATTGTTCAAAAACGTAAATATTCAACTCTTCATCCGTGTTTAGTGTGCAGCCCGATGCATTTCGGGACAAAAGAGTCCCTTCCTCAGTGGCAAACCATGGCACGAATGATAGTCACACGTAATGTGAAGGGCATTCAAGAGTGGAACATGTCGCTTATAAACAATTAAGTGTGATGCGCGCTGCGTGAAGATCTTGAATTCAGTGGCTTGAGAAAATAGTCACAGGAGCCAGAATGATGCTCAATTTAATCAAAAAGTAATCCTCATAAGACTCAAACTCAGGCTGAGAATGGACTACAAAGTCAATAGCATTCTTCATTAATTCTCAAGATTGTTCAGATGCTTTCAGCATACCATCTACCAAGTGGCAAGGATCTCTTACAGGAAAGCACTTCAGCTCCGGTATGGACTTTTAAAGGTAATCACATAACTTTTTCATATACATAACTGAATAACTGCAAATGCAAACACTATCACTCCAATATTTGTTGAACATGGTAAGAACTTTTTGCAGCAGCATTCCAAGTGACACTGCATTCCATGTTTTCCAAAAGTCTGGTGCCATGTTTTCACCATTATCCCAGATACTTGGTGACAGCACTCTTTTCACATACACCTGTAACTACACCTTGCATTGAATGTTTAAAGCATGGGATGTTTGGCAATTCACCTACTGTCAATATTGACTCCCTAGAAAAGGGGGCTGATATATCAAAGGGTTTCACCCATTCTCTGTCTGTGGGTAAATGTGATGGTACATATTGAGAAAGATTATTTTTCAGTTACCCTGACCTCTCCGCATGGGACAACACCTGGTATCCCCCCTGCCCTCGGAAACCCACCAATCTGTGCGGACCATGCCCCCAACCTCACCATCATACTCGACTCCTCACTCACCATGAATCACCAGATCAACTGTGTCCTCCACATGCTTCAACACCCTCTGCATACTCAGCAAGACCTGTAAATGGATCCCCCGGACACCAGGAAGACTATCATCTACGCACTCACCACTAGCAGACTGGACTATGGAAACGCACTCTACGCCAGAGTCAATAAAGCACTCCTCTGTAAACTCCAGACCATCCGGAACGCTGCAGGCAGACTCGTCCTCTGCATTCCACAACACGACTACATCACCCAGTACCTCTGCGACCTCCACTGGCTCCCCAAAGAATAACCTTCAAACTACTTATACACGCCAATAAGGCCCTCCATAACACCGTACCCAATACCTCATTGAAAGAATCTCCTTCTACGACCCCAAGAGAAACGTCCGCTCCGCCGACCTTGCCTTAGCCACTGTCCCTCGAATCCAAAGGACAAGAACAAGTGGCAGATCCTTCTATATCATGGCTAAGACATGGAACAAACTTCCCCTCAGCATCAGATGAAGCCTGACACTGCACCTATTCAGGAAGGACCTCAAGACCTGGCTCTTCGGATGAACTCAGAGCTGCCCATACACCGCCTGAGCGCCTTGAGACCCTCAGGGGTGAGTAGTGCGCTCTATAAATCTCTGATTGATTCATTGATTGATTCTTATGAAACCAAACATTTAGCTCATCAGTGAAAAAAATCAAACATAGTCAAAATATCAAATAGGATTTTGATATTTCCTGATTCTCTATCTTTCCTGCTCGGCTCCAGGCTTACAAGCAGCCACTGAGATGTTGTTGTGCAAGAAGAACAACTGAATCTCTATCTATGAGCTCCTGTTCAAGAAAGGAGTGATGCTTAATAGGAAACATGTCCATATGGCCAAGCATCTGGAGCTGGCTGACAAGAATGCCTCCAACCTACATGTCATGACGGCCATGCTGTCTCTAAAATCGCGTGGTTCTGTGAAGGAGCAGTTTGCCTGGAGGCATTTCTACTGATATCTGACCAATGAGGGCATCTAGTACCTGAGAGACTTCCTACTTCTGTCCCCTGAAATTGTAACAGCTAGTCTGCACAGCAGCCACCCAGAGACTGGCAGGTCAAGGACCAAAGGTCTTGAAGGTGAGCGCCCTGCATGTCTCAACCATGGTGAGGCTGATAGAGACAATTACAGGCGCAGTGCTGCTCCTCCTGGTGCTGACAAAAAGCAGAAACTGGTGCCGGAGCTGCTATAGAGTTCCAGTTTCATGGTGGATTTGGTCATGGACATGGCCAGCCTTTTCAACAAATTCTGTTTTGGATTTGTGTAAAAAATATGTATATATATTTTTTTTGATTCACTACAGTTTATAAAATAATTAAATAGGATCGTAAACATGTTTCGAAACCCTAAATATTTAGACTAAAGTCCAAAAAACTGAAAAAAGCAAAATAAAGAAGAAAAAATATTTTAGGGACATCCCTCAACAACAAAACTCAAGCAGAATAATGTTAGCCCAGTCGTTCTTGCTGCTACCTTGTACAACAAAGTTACATTCTATTGGCCCCTTCTGGAAAAAATAAAAATGACTCACGCTTCTTTTCCTTTCTTTCAATGGCATTTAATTTGTGGTTGTGCCGGTGTTTATCAGTGTTTATAGGTTTACACTGGTGAGGACTATTTCCCTTTCGATGGGGTTCTATCAGTTATTATAGGTTTAAAACTAAATCAGTATAGCCTAAATATGACTGTGACGTACATTTTTTAATAACCCTATAGAAAAGTGTCCTTTTCCAACCAGTAGCTCTGCCTCATATCTTAGTCTTTATTTTCTGAACACTTCCTGCCCTATCAGACCCTGCTGTAGTGTATTTCCTCAAAGTGGTGCATATAAAGACATGCTAAATTTGGAGGAAATGTGCTTCCTATGAAGTGCCTTGGGTTTGGAGATGTGGATTGTTTTCAAATTGAAAATAGTTTTCTTTAAACGCTAATGTTGCGCATTCATAATGAAGTTCACAGGTGCGATTGATGTCCAAGTAGAAGCCCTCAATATATTGTAGTGTAGTTCCTATATCCCTGATAGGTTCTGCGCATTGGAATAATATACACTATAGTTGTGGCATAGGACTGAGGTCAGTATGCCTCTATCAAGTACATTAAATCTAATTACTTGTGTGTGCCAGCTAACTCAGAGGTCACTAGAAACTTCTCGAATAAACATGAAGGGATTAGTTTCTGAAAACCGCATAAACATGACAACTTTATTTCCCTTTAGAATGGGAACAGTCTCAAAATCGTGGAGACAATAGATAACAGTTTCACTCAGTCAATCGTGCATGCTTCGTTTCTACTGAGTTTACATAGAAATAGGTAGATGGGTGTTTCAATAAAAAAGGGTTTAGATGATATTAAGCCGACAGCTGCGAGAAAGCTTTACCTCCAATTCAGGCATGGGGTTTTGCCTCTCCGTTGCTTTACACATAAATGGGGGAGTCTGCAAGTTTTATGGTGTCTGGCATGTGATTGTCCTGAAGATCAGTACTCTACGTGTTCTTCAGCTGCCCCGGCTGCTGTAAGGCAAGAAAACGATGGCTAGTGCAGACTTGTAGGAACCATGGTACTAGACGTTGCTTTGAGGCTTTCAGGATACTGAAAAACGATTGCAGTACCCCGATTGTTTACTAAGTGGCAGGTTTCCTATTTTCCATGTGGTATACACGGAGGATATTTCTAAAAACACCCTTGAACCAGAGCCAGGATGTGTTTACCGGTTTACATGTATTAATTTTAGCATTAAATAACCAGGATAAATACCGATTTGTGGTTTTCCCATCAGTTTTAAAATAAGTTTTTTTTATATAATCAGATTATAGCGAAGATGTTTATTTGCCCCCTAATCATGTTCCAGGGAAATTTATCAGTCTACTACTACAATTATTGTAAAAATGAATTAGGTGTGGATGTAGCCTGTATTGTAGGGGGTTCCTAGTGTTAGGACCTATTATCTGTAGTACGATAACAAAACATGGTCATTCTTTTTAGAAATTCTTTTTTAAGTAATTTATTTATATATTTGCAATATGTACTTTCCACAGGTAAATCCTTGTTCCTTGCCATAAAACAACCCTCTGAGATTTCTGTTCCTCCTTGTTTTCTCCTTGCAAACAATCAAGAACTGTAGGCATTGTTTTAATTGAGCATGGAATTCATTTACTTTACATGTGCGCCAACAGTGTGTACAAATTGTTTTTCATACTCATTTTTAATGTATCTTATCTTTGATGTATATTTTTTATGTATCTTTGTGTATTGTGTCAGTACTTTTGAGGTCATATTGACCAAAATAATTTTTTTTTAAAATTGAATTGAATAAAAAGGGTTTATTGAACAGTCTTATTTCTCGTGCAAGAGATATGAACTGCTACAATCGTAAGACAGAATGTGAAGTATAATACGTACAGCGTTAGCAGTAAGATAAAATAATAATGCAATAGCATGGTTTGTAGCTATGACATGTATTCATAAAAATACAAACATAAATAACAGGTTAAAATGTGAATACTCATCTGATGCTTCTAGCTAGTTCTACCCCAGTGTACCTAACCTAAGTGTAGTACGAGGGAAGAAGTAGGTGTTGTTTTTCTATAGTCTAGTTTAGCTATAGTTAGGATTGGTGTTGCCAAAAGTCCCTTTAGGTTCTAGTCTGCTCCATACCTTAGAATGAGAGCAGTTGGAATCTCTTTCCGGGTCTCAATCTCTAACACCCCGCAAGGTCAGTCAGAAACACTGGAGCTGGATTCTCTGCGAGGAGGATGACAGCGTCTGGTCAGTGCGTCAGGCGGGGACTCGACTTCCTTCCGAACTTGCCGTGGCGAACCATGCAAGTATGCAACTGTGACTTGCCATGGCAAGTGAAGGTATATTTATACCTTGAAGGTGTTTAGGAATGCCAGTATTGACGTAAAAGTTGGGCAGAGGAACATCATGAATGAACCCCTAAGGAATAGATGTTTATGCATAATAAATGAGTTCCTGAAGAAATCATTAATCCAAGCAAGGGGAAGTCCTAAAGGTTTAAGAGTCTGGTTTTCCAAGAACTCATTGTGACGTGGATGGACGGATGAAGGTGGCCATGCCTGTATTTGGTTAGCATGGATAATGCCTAAATAAGGATTGGATTTCTATGCCTAAATAAGGGCAACGTGAATTGTGCCAAATAATGGCATAAGTCGGGAAACCTATATACGGTATCAAATCGACACACAACCCTACACTATCTCAGCAGAGGCACAGTTGAGAAAATATACAACACTGGATATTGTGACTCTTAAAGTCACATATTAGGCATTTATGTCACACTGATGAAGTGCTCATATATTATGCTGAATGTTTGTACACAATTGGCTGAACCTATGTGTGGTGCAAAATATTGTAATCTAGCTATATCCTCTTACCTCCAATGTTGATTGTGTGAGGTGAGAAACTACCTCAAATAATAATCACAGTGCTTTTCAGGGTGAACCACAAAAGTCACCAAATAAACCTGTGCTTAACTCTGCGGTAGCTTGGCACAAAGAAGTCAGGCTTAACTTTGCGGCAACCAATTAAAAAACAGAGTATACTTTATTAAACAAAATGACACTGAAATTACAAAAATCTAATAAGAGGAACCAGACTTATACATTTTTAAAGATTTAAGTAATAATAAAGCCAAAAGTTACAAAGTGCCAATAACAGTCAATGGTCATGGTAGAACAGGACCTAGATGCAATTTGGCGCCGACTGTGAGGTAGCACTGGCGAGATATACCAACTAGGTTAGAATCGGTCAAAGATTTTACCTTCTGACGTTAGTCCTTTAAGTCCCAATCCACCATAGGATTGCAATTTACATGAGAGCCCCTTAGAGACACACATGGTGCAAGGTAGAGGCCACTACAGGTTCCTGTACTGATCAGCTGGGCAGTTGTAGAAAAAGGCTTTTTGCAGCTTGTTGTGTCCCAGTAGCTTTAACAGAGAGCAACCAGCTGACCTTAGAGTCCCTTCTAAGGTCCTGGGTTCAAAGCAAGGAGGTCCAATCTTCCTTCCTCAGACAGAAGGGCAATCCTTCTTCTGAATCTTTTCAGGTTCAGGAGTGTTCTGATTTTATGTTCTGAGGGTGCCACCTTTATATGCAGTGCCTGCCTGTGGGTGGGATACAAACCTTAGTTAACTCCTAAAACTAGTTCTGGTCAGTTCTTCCCTCTTCCCTGAGTCTGGCTCCAGCTGGCTTGTGATTTAAGGCAGGGACAGGCCTGGTGTCAGGTTCCTTTGTGTGAGCTGTAGCAGGTTCCTTTGAAGTAAAATTAGGTTAGGTTTTGTATTTGACCCTGTTTGCAAGGTCACCCCCAAACTGTTTGTCTTCACCCCTCCTATTTTTTGATTTTTTTGTTGTTGTCCTTATGACTCTTTACGCTTTACCACTGCTAACCAGTGCTAATGTGCTTGTGCTCACACCCTTAAACATGGTAAAATTGGCTTTCACCCAATTGCCATGTTTAGTTTACTATAAGTCCTTAGTAAAAAGGTATACCATGACCAAGGTCGGATAAATTAAATGCTACCAGGGGACCGTGGCTCCTTTGTGCCACCCACTTAAGTAGGCCTGCCACTGTCGCCTATTGGCAGTTTTAAAATGCCAAATTGACCTGCCAAAATAACTCTGTGGCCAAGCCTTAAACTCCATTTTTATTACCTATATGTCTCCTCTGAGGTAGGCCATTGACAGCCCATAGGGCAGGGTGCGTTGTCATTAAACATCTAGACGTGTACTTTTAGATTTTACATTTCCTAATAGTGAAAGAAAATCACAAATACGTTTTTCACTACTGTGAGGCCTGTCTCTCCCAAATCATAACATTGGGTACCTTATTACATTTAATACTTGTTAACTTTTGATTGGGAGCAGGTAGGAATGCCATGTTTGGTGTTTTAGAAATTGCAATGTACAATCCTCTTTAATGGTGATCTCAGATTTTAAGTCACTATTTTGAAAATGCCACTTCTAGAAAGTTTTCATTTTTATGTCCTAATCATTTGGTGCCTGCAGCCAGGGCCAAATGACAGGGGATAGTTGGCAGTTGCTTTAGTATATTCCTCCCATACAGAAACATAATAGAGGTATTCAGTGTGCCCGGATTTGCCCTCTCCAGCAGGATTGGGGGAGGGCCGGTCTTAGCTCAGCCCCACTTGCGAATCAATAGGCTGGATCCTGCCCTTACACAAAGAACTTCACAGTAGCCTATTATGACTGCAGACAGACTGGGATCAGGGTAAGGACGCAGGAAATTCCAAATACGTTTGAAAGGGAAACCTCTAGAAACTTCTAGTACTTCAAAGGAAGCACAAAGTATAAAAATAGGACCCTTAGACCCACTCATTATTTAACTTTTTGGACCATCGGAAGGACTCCCAGAAAAACTGCTTGCTTTGAAGTTCAGAAGACTGCTTTGCTGTACCAAGTAGGGCTGATCTGCTGCATGTAGCCTGCCCTGAGCCACTCAGAGGTCTGCCTCGCTATTTAAGCCCTGCTCTACTGCTTGAACCCAGGACTACCAGAGTGACTCCAAGGGCAAGTTGGCTGACCTCCTTCTCAGAGCCCCAGGGATATAAAAGGATCCAACCATTTGAACCCACAACTGGACCCAGCCCTTTTGAGTCCTGACCCTCCAAGTGGCTCCCCTCCAGTTTGGGACCCTTGGAGGTGGTGCTAAATGTCCCCAAATCCAAAACCTGGGACTTACATTTTTTCAACCAAATTGTGGTCTGAGAACCGAGAGTAGATCAGAACCTACCTGCTCATCGATCCGCTCAATGTGCATTGCTGGTATGCTTGACTTAGCGGCAGTTACTGCTACGTTCTTCTCTGTAGCAGCAAATTCTGTTCAGCAACTCTTAACAGAATGGGTATCCGGCCTTGTTGCGGCTTCTTTGGATCCAGCCTGCAGCTTCATCCTGCTGAAGATCTTTTTCCTCAAAAAAAGAGACTAAGTCTGAATGAAGGATTATTCACTGCCACTTCAGTCAGTGGCTCCCCGGCGATGATGCCTCCTCCTCATACACCACCAGCTGCCTTGCCCTGCTGACCTTTGCCTTCTCAGGTTACTTCAAACTTTCTTGTAGGTCCGAAGGCAAGCAGAGACGGGCCTAATCCACTTTGTGTATCTGACCCACTCTCCATCGTATTTGGCCATAACTTTTGACTTTGCCCCAGTCTCACCAGGGCTGTTTCTAGGTGTTTTGCCACCCTAGGCAACAATAGAAAAAATGCTCCCCTCCCTCTGTCATCCAGGCTAGAAGAATGAATGCATTAGATATAAAAAGAACTTGTATTCAACATTAATCAATAAAACACATCAACAATAGTATTGAAGTAGAACAGGTTTACATATGTAGAATGGGATTTTTTTCTTCAGACCTAGTCAAGCTCTGTATAAATTCCACGGCTTCAGCTTGACGCAGCCCTTCATTTCCCTAGTTGCTTGGCTTCTGAGAGCAGAGTCTAAAAGTGGGGCCACATTGTGACAAACTCCAGTATGGCTGTGGCATGTGAATGTGTACCCACGGGGTCACGCTGGGACCACAAATTAATTTCACTGGGGACAGCCGATATTTTAAAGGCTCACATTGTCTTTCGGTTCAAGGATGTTATCATGTTTTGGACATTACAACTGAGGGGTGATAAGGAGAATGTCCGATGTAAAATTATGGCATCTCCTGAGAAGACGAAACATGTGACAGGTGCAAGGTGAGAGCAGGTGATTTCATTTATGAAACGGATAGTGATAGAATGCCTTAGATTCTCAGCTGTTTAAGCACCTAAGGGCCAGATGTAGGTCGCCAATTACCGGTCGGTAACGGCCGATATCGGCCGTTACCGACCGGTAATTGGTTTTTGGGATGTAGGGGACCCGAATTTTACCGAATCTGTAAATTAACCTATTCGGTAAATTTACAGATTCAGTAAAATACCGACTCAGTATATTTACCGAATCGGTAATTCAAGATGTAGGTGGAACTTAAAATAGTGCCACAGGCCCTTAAGAATTCGTTATTTACCATGAAATACTATCTCATGGTAAGTAACGAATTCCTGTGTACATGCACATCTGTGCATGTACACCTGTGCCATGTGGCACACATACATGCCCTAAGGGCATTATGTGTGTCACATTGCACACAAGCCAGAATCAAGGGTGCAACAGGGTGTCAAAGTGACACCCTGTCCCCCTTGTAAATTCGGTAATTTTACCGAATCGGTATTTACCGATTCGGTAATTGACATTGATTCCTTCAGAAAACAACTCAAAACTTGGCAATTTGATAGGTAGCGATCCCCCCTCCCTCAAGCGCCTTGAGACACTCTGGGTGAGTAGTGCGCTATACAAATGTTGACTTGACTTGCCTTGACTTGACTCCACTATCAACACTAGTGGGTCAGCACTTGAAATTGCAGTGAGCGGGATGGACGAAGATCCCCTGGAACTTAGAGCTGAATAAATCGGAGCGGACATTTGTGTAGGCCTCACATCGCCTCATCTCTTCATTTTGTTTTCTAATTAGTGACTCTATTTAGGTGTTATTTCTTGGTGAATCCGATATTTTGATTTAAAAACTGTCTGTGTGGCACAGACAGAAAGCCTTCAAATTGTCAGTAAACTGTCTTGAAATGTGAGGCTATCGGAAGAAAGCGAGCAGCCGGAAATGAAAGGTGTACATTCCAATCGTTTTTTCACGGAGGATGACAGACACTGTTTTGGTCTTTTTTTCGTACATTACTCCGGAGTTATTCCTTCCGAATCCTTAGCTATTGATTGTTATTAAGGGGTTTCCCAAACTTGTTTTTGGCGCCCTCCCCTCTTTTGCCACCCTAGGCAGCCGCCTAGGCTTGCCTAATGGTAGAAACGGCCCTGGGTCTCGCACACCTAGATGCCTGTGGTTGGCACTTTGATCTTTTAGGTGCTGGCATTCACTTTCAATTTAAAAAATGAATAAGTCTGGTTCTACTGAGTGGATTTTTGACATTTTGGTCTCAAATATTTTACTTTCTTTTTCTAGACTGGTGTGTGATTTTTCTTATATTGTGTAGGCTCATCAGCCAGGTACAGCTTGGTTTTAGTGACCATAACGAGGGCAAAACTGCTCCTGGGTTGCTTGTGTTCCGGTCCAGGGACGACCTTGCTTGGCAGTTCAGGCTTGGACTGTTCCTATTGGAGCAGGGTCAAGGATGACTTGCATGTAGCATGTTTCAAACTGAGGTGACATGGTGTGCAAAATAATGATTGATTGGGATTTGGCCTCGAGTGATTACCAGTCGCTGAGATTAATTCAAATATTCCCTTTTTGTATACTTATTGCGTCAGCCTAAGTGGGACGGTTATGCCCAGACATAGGTACTGTGCACACTGTGTCTCTGGAATCAAGCTGTACCTGGCTGATTAGCCCATAACTAGGTCGAAACCAGTCTTGAGTTGCTTGTGTTCTGGTTCAGGCATGACCTGGCTTGGCAGCTCAGTTTGGATTGATTCTATTGGAACAGGGTCAAGACTGATTTGCATATAGCTAGATCCAAACTAAGGTGGTATGGCATGCAAAATAACGATGGATTGGGTTGTGGCCCAAAGTGATTACCAGTGACTGAGATGAATTCAAGCATTCCCTCCATCACTGTTTTATATACTTATTGTGTTGCCCTAAGTGGGAAGGACATGTCCAGCCCGGGCTGATGGATTTGATTTTGACAGGCTTAATTCAGACGCTGTTTACTTAATAAATCATGTAAAACATTGCACAATTAATTCATAGTTTGATTTAATGTGGCTAGTTTGGATTTTATCCTCACTATGGAATGTGATTTTAATTAGCAAAAATGTTAAATGTGTGCAGTAGTAGAATATAATTTGTTCTGAATTAATACAACATTTTAAAGTATAGAACACAGAAAGCAGATCAAGATTTAGCATGCTATGGCAACTTGAGTTTGACCATCACATAACAGGAATGTTCTTCTCATGTGAAAGAAGAACGCCTCTCATAATTTACAGCATGTAACCTGCCTTATCTATTTAGTTGCTGGGAATGTTTAAAGAAAGCCTCAGTTAATTCTTTGCTTTAGAGAGAATCGAAAAAACACACTTACTTAAAAAATGCAATTCCATGTTATGTTTTAATTATTCTTGCTTAAATGACATAGTTATTTGGAGCTAGTGTTATGTGTTTAATTAAAATAAAATGTTTCTTTCAAAAAAGGTTAGGCGATGAAGATATATTAAATAAGACACAGAATATGTTGTAGTAAGAGTTTCACCTGCCTGACGGATGACGTCGGCAGACAGCAGAGAGGTGGAGGTTATTGAATTCCAATTGAATGCAGAATGAGGAACATGCCATATGCTTGCAAAATTTTTCTGACTTATAAATGCGTCCCTAGTTAGGCATTTCGGACCTTTACCGAGAGACAGACTCAAATAGATCTAAAGATGGAGGCCTGCAGAGAAGTTTCAAACTTCAATGAAGAACTGAAGAGAGCAGAGCAGATGTGATTTGCAGATGCAGAGTAGGAGATGGCAGACTTTGATGGCGAGGAGAATAGATGCATACAAAGGCAGAAAAGATACAGGCTTTGTTCCATTCTGACTTTTACTAAATCCCCAAGCTTTATGCTTTCACTAAGTGGCTTTGCTAAGGCTTATTTGTTCTATGCTTTATTTCTCTTAATGGGAGATTCTGCAATTAGAATTACTGATTTAGCTTCATGCTATTTTACTCTTGCTTTATTTTTAACTCTTCATGAGTTCGGGCTGACATCATTTGTACCTCACTTTCTAAGAATAGGAATTATTTTACTTATGGAATGCACTGTATGTAATTTATGATATGCTCTGTACTCACTTTATTTTTCTATTATCAATTCTGTAACCTTATGAATACCTGACTAATGACTGGCGAGCCAGAGAATCATAACTTTAATTAGGAAATAAATCCCTTTAAAACTACTCACAACTCTCATTATTGACAACAATATTTATTTCCATTTAATTACTTGCCTATGTAAATGAAGGAGCTCTTTTGTTCAAAATACAAAGAGAGATTACTGTGAGATTTCCACGCTATCATTATCAGTGGCTGAGATTAATTCAAGCATTCGCTCTATCACTGTTTCGTAAACTTTCCAAAACTGGTATTTCCAAAATATTAATGTAAAGTCCAGCTTTACCATTAAAGAGTATTTTAAATTACAATAGTAATGTGTTGAAGTAATATTTATCTAGTTGCTCCTAAACTGAATGTATCACTTATTAAATGTAATAAGGTAAATCACTGTTAGTCCATGAAGACTAGCCTTGCTGCGTTGAACAATGACTTCGGAGGTTTTTGAGTGCCAGAAAAGAAATATAAACCTTACAGTTGTGGGAAATGACTTTCGAACTTTTTCACTACCAGGACATGGAAACCTTGACCCCACATGGTCTACTTTTTGAATACCTTGCACCCAACCTTATGAGTATTTAGGGCCTAGCTTAGGGGTGACTTATATCTATTAAAAAGGAAGGTTTAGGCCTAGCAAAAGGTTTTTTTGCCAGGTCAAAATGCCAATTAAAAATTGCACTGCAGTCTGCATTAGTGTGGTGGCTCAATGAGTGCTGCAGTCCACCAGTAGCATTTAATTTACAGGCCCTTGGTATAGGTAGCATTTACTTTTGTTTATATTTTGTTTGTGGGTGCCTGAAACCTTGTGTGTATGTATGCATTTCAGCTTGTGTGCAATGTGAAAGTCTGGCCCGGGGGTCGGCAAGGCCTGAGGGAGAGTGCTCGATAGTGCTTTTGTGCCTCATCATAATGCACCAGCCGCCACTGTGCGAAATACCACATGGCATGCCCCTTGTGAAACTGATGGCTACCAGAGAACAGTAGAAGAATTATAGTGAAGCATTTGCACATCGTTGTGTATGTGCTCGCTGTCTCATGGTTCACTAGTGGGTCTAGTGCATTTACAACGTTGTATATAATATGCTTGACTGTGACACTTTTAGACTGTCCAATTAAAGATATTTCCCATAAATATATATTTTCTCATGTATTGCCTATCTATTCTCTTTATTAACAGAGCATGGACATTTGAATTTTATCACCATATATAATGTAGCCATTATCAGGAAAGGTGCTGAATTTTTTCTGCCTTTCTAATTTCCACCTACGCTGTATGTGTCCGGTGTGTGTTTGTATGTGGTATTTTTCTATAATTATGTGCTGAGTATCAAATCTTCCATTTGTTTTAAAAATGTCAATGTAAATCCCTAATTCATATTTGAATTTAATGTTGTAACTTTTATTTATTAGCTGCACCAAGGGGTTGGGTTGTTCCGTTCTAGGAAAAGGTGGGCCTAAAACACAAGGCAATTAAGAAAATATGCCTTCTTGGAAGTCACTACACAGTTATAAAGAATCAAAGCTACGGGCCAGTTGTTCCTTATAAATAAACACAGTGAATGAATTTGCTAAGAGCCACCCACTGATGTTTTGGCTTACACCCCCTGCTGCACAGAGAATCAAATTGGAATGGCTTTGATACCTCCTAAATATATTTGGAGTAGTGTTTTACCAAACGACTTTCCAAATTAGTTTTTATTAGTATTCTTTATTGATACAACCATACTTAAACATTTGTTTCTCAGCTGATGCTCAGTTTTTTCTCTTTCATATTTGCAATTTGTATAAGTTGAATACTGTGTCCTCTTGTGTCGCACAAAATGTCAATTACAAATTATTGATGATGTACCTTGGTATAATGTTGCTTGTAATAAACTACTTTTCTTTGGGACAATTGATTTGCATATTTTGTTCTTTATTTATAACTCCGCAGGAACATCTAGGGAGGCATCATTTTATTTTTTATTCACTAGGGCCGCAATTGAATTTTGCTGTATTGGGATCCAGTTTGCTATATATATCTGTACTTGATCAATGCTTTGCAGTTACATACATTTCAAAGATAATGCATAGAACCGCATCTCTGCAGCAAAGAATGGTTTCCTATGCTAGATTATGTCAAATGTGGGGCCATAAGGATGGTTTAGATACAGATTCCAGCAACCTAACAAGCCTTAAGGAATGCATTTGTCTCCTAGGTACTTGGGGCCTGTGATGTTAAACGAGTGGTGCATAAGATACAAAACCTTCAAGGAAATTCACTTATTTAATGGTAACCCGTGGCCTTTAGCGAGAGACTCGGAAATAGGACCAAGTGTTTTTGTCCTAGGGAGTATCTTAGTTGCATATTTTTTTAACATTTGGAGCTTGTTAATAAGATAACTTGGTACCTATCGCAAGGCAGAGGGCATTGCCATCTTAGTCTCAATGATGCACTGCTCGATTGACCAAGAAAAAGGCCTTCAAGTGATGGTAGGGCGTTATTTTCCCCTTCGTCTTTCAAATCAGAAAGTATGTAAAAGTAAAAGGGAAAAAGTCACAGTGAAGGCAAACGTAATCCCTACATCACTACCTTGCAGAGTGGAATACGAGTGGACCCCCAGATAAGAAGGCAACCAAGCTGAGTTTCATATCTTCATGTTTTAAGTTAAGCTCTAAGTTATTGCTAGCCATCCATTCCCCAATGGCTAAATCCTAGTTCTCCACTGTTGTAGTGTGCGATTTTTGACACTGACAGTCATATACCCCAGTGTTTACCTTACATCTGTCGCAAACAGTAAGCACTTAGAAATGGGACATGTTGTCTTGAAGCTAAATACAAAATCTGGGCGAGATTTCAAGATGGAGGTTTAATTACATTCCTGTTTATGAAAATAATTTCAACATGATGTAAAAGTGAAGTGGGCATTACGTCTGACCTGAGCCAGCCGGGCAGTCATGCAGCTAAGGCTGGAATCACCGAAGAGCGAGCGTCCCGCTGACAAGATGACTCATAGATTCCTGGCCCTGGATATTTCTGGCTGTGCTCAAACTTTCTTTCAGCAGACAGCGTTATTTTCTCGGCTCAGTTTGTTAGTCGCGCTGTACACCACTGGGATTCTGCAATAAAACCGGTTTTTGTTTGAGGCTCCTTTTAGCATGTAGAGTTGTAGCCTCTCCACGGCAGCACAGGGGAGATTCCCTCAGCTGCACGTTTGAATACATAAGGATCTGACTTGAAAAGAGTCTAACAGGAAACCAGTGGACCCGCTCCAAGGAAATCTCACTCAGTGATGGTATCATCTGATAGACTAAGGGCCTCATTTATGAGAAATGACGCATCGCTGCGTGAAAGCAGCGATGCGTCACTTCTCAGTGCGCACTCCTTGCGTCATGATTGATGCGTCATATTTATAATTGACGCATCATGTGGCAAGGAGTTACAGATACGTCTATTTCTGACTTGTCTGTAGGCGCAAAAGTGACGCAACTCCAGCAATGTGTACTTTCACATGGGCAAGTCCCATGTTGTTAGTGCCTTTGTCAGTCTTACGCCTGTAATGAAGCAGACGTAAGATTTTGACGCATTAGCGGCCAAGAAATGGCGCAGTGAAATCTTATAGATTTCACTGCGTCACTTCCATGACCTTTTCTTGCGCCAAAACGCCCCCCTTGCATACATTATACCTGGCACAGGTATAATGTGGCGCAGAGGTTTACAAAGTGACGCATCTAAATAGATGCGTCACTTTGTAAATATGGCGCAACAAGGCACATTTTTTACGCCACTGGTGCATCACAAAATGTGACTCACTGGGGGCGTAAAAGTGATGCACAGCCTCATAAATGAGGCCCTAAGTGCCTCCACCTCAAGCACCAATGAACAGCGATTTATTTGTAATAAAACAAGGGAAGGGGTCCACAGTTTTTCTGTATAGGGACCCACCGATGCTTGCAAGTAGTAGGGCCGCCGGATTCCATGGCGGCCTTTTCTTATTTCCTCCTCTTGCCTCTTTCTCCCACTTTGCTTCATGTCCTGTCTCTTTATATCACTCTATGTTTAAACAGCTGCGAACAAACGGTGGATTTGCTTTGTTTGACCAGCACATCTACAAACAAATATTCCCCTTGTTAGTAGTTCAAAATGGTGTAAACTAAATATACTCTGTGGGAGTGCTATCCTGGTATCTAGCTTATCCACCTGAAAGCAACAGTCCACGATATCCTACTCACTCAGGGTGAGACGGAATATCATACACAAATTATATAAGTACCAATGCACATCCCTTCTCGTTGCTATAATCCAAATGGCATCTAGCCACGACAATCCAAAAAACACTTTTGTTTCTTTCCTCTCCTTATGATCCTCAAAAAGACATGTACAATGTTCGTTATTATTCAATGTCCATTTATTAATAATTTCTTTCTTTTGCCACACCGTCACAGCCGACGCGCGTTTCGCCCTCAGCGGGCTTTTTCAAGGCAAGAATGTAGTTTGGTGAGCGAAATATATTAGCTGAGTTCAAAATATTCTATAGCCTGTTGGGCATTGATCCTTTAGGCCTTTTATTTTATGCACCATGAGTTGAACGTAATGAACCGGTTATTGCACAGTATATGGAGCCATAATACGTTCCATCGCCATGGCGTATTGCTACGGCGTTCATGCAGAGTCCTTTTTTCAATATTCACCTTCGCTCTGCACGCCGCATGGTTACTTCTGAAACCGGATGAGCTGGGCAATCCAGACCATGAGATCTACCCAGCCCTCCCAGCACTGCGTAGCCAGGAACAGAGCTGCAGTGAAATGCTGGAGTGCGCCCACCACAGGTGCCCATACATAGGAAGCACAAACAAGCATTGGCAATGCTAATTGGTCTCGGCATATTAATGAGCTTAGTGGTGTAGTTGCTATTATAAATGTATTAATATACTGTGTTTAGTATCGGATGAGTAAGTTAGCAGGTTAGCAATGACTTCCGAAGTCATTGCTAACCTGCACACAAACGATCCGCCCAGTGACCCTCACCGCGCATGTAAATTAAACCATTCTGTTATCTCATCAAACCAATTCATAGCTCTATTGGCCTCTATCGGCCTCATGTCAGCTCAGTTACTCATTTCAGCATGCGATTCTGCAAAAAAAGTAAATAACACACACTTCAATAGTCACACACAGCTCAAAGAACCAGCCACTGCCAACTACTCGCAGCTGAATGAAATGCGCAACAGCTCAATGAACCCCAACCACCCCCTCCCCCCGATGCAATGCAACGAGCAAACACCTATGTCAAAGAGCCAGTCACACAACTCACTGAACCACACAGCAGCTCAGTCCAATCTAAAAAGTCAATAACCGCCCAAAGCTCAACAGACTAAGCAACAGCTCCACTAACTAGTTCACAGACGACCAACTGGCCATAAAGTAACTCCACAATCTGTTCCGCTTCTCACTGATCTTCCACAACTCAGTCACATCTCATTGAACCTCCACAATTCATTGAACCCTCCAATACTCATTGAACCCCACCTGCATGAGCTTAACACCACAGCACGTAAGCCCAACCCATAATCCAGTGACCCTTCCAAGCAACTCAGCCGACTTTGTCACTTTACAAGGTGTTTGTTACAGCTCAACCAACCTCCCCATAGCTCAACTCGATAAGCTACTCACACACAGCTCAATGTACAGCATAATACTGAGATCAGATAACTACTTACATCTCAATCAAACCCTCCCCCATCAACTCAAGGATCCCACAGTACAAAGAATCACTACACGGGTCAATGAAACGCCCATAGACTCAGTGACCAACCGGCAAATTAACAAACTACATCAAGTCACAAGGACCTGCTGCAGCTCAACCAATCGCATCACATTACAGCTCAACTCAATGAACTCCTCACGCGCAGCACAATGTAGGGCACCGCGACAGAAGGAATTCTTTACCCGGAGAACTGAACTACCTACACCACAATGACCCCCACATCCCCAATCAACTTAAGGACCCGTCAGGGCAAGGAGCCACTCCACAGCTCAACAACTCACTGCTCCAATGAGCTCAAATACAACTCCATATACCCCCCCCCAGTCTAAAGACACAACTCACAGCTAATTTAAATTGCCCACAGTTCGTTGATGGTCCACAGCTCAATGACCGCTCTTCTTTGCTGATGAGCAAACAGCTCAAAGTATCACCCAACATATTACTGAATCCTATATATACAGTTCAAAAAACACCCCGTGCCATTGAAGCCTATAGCATCTTACTCATCTATGAACCACCTCTAGCGAATAAAACCCACAACTCCACAGCTCAACGAGCCTTACCACCGCAGCTCAATTAATGACCCTCCGCAGCACCACTCGCCAATGCAATGAAGCAGGTACTCTCCTGAAACAAAAGTTTTTACCTGCTTCCTGACATTTTTTTTTCGACCAAAATGTACACAACACACACACCTACTTCACTGTGCCTAAATAATCCATAAAAACAAAGATGTCTATTTAAAACAAAGATGTCTATTTAAAACAATGATGTCTATTTAAAACAAAGATGTCTATTTACTCAACCAATAAATCTCTCAAGCACTGCAGGAGCCAATATTCCGTACCTCTGAGGAAATCATTTGCGGGCAGAGATGGTGCTGCCTAGTCTGAGACCTAAAAATAGAGGCCTGGAAGGGGGTAGAATGACAAATGCAATGGAACAAGAAACTAACGAGGGAGATTCCTCTCTGGGAAGGCACGAGAACGCCAGAAATAAGTAGGCTCCAAGGTTTTAGGCACTGGGGCACAAGATTTCTAGACAGGGTGATATTTTAAAAGAAGGAGTACTGATTTCTTTTGTGCTCTAATCTGAGTACTTACCGAGTGACACCCAAAGATATAAATATCTTCAACTAAAAACATGCCTGGAGGGCGGAGAGGATAGAATAGATACCACTTATATCCCCGAATTAGCACCCTAGAGGGTAGACTAATACAGGAGGAAATTCCCAGTAAAGCAGCCTCATGGGCATACAGAACTCTATTCAAAAATATTCCTGACAAGCTGATAATCACTTCGATCCAATGGGAAAACACAGTAAGAATTTCAATAACTATTAAGACGCTGTAGATTGGAAGGTCACAAATTCGAATCATTTCAGCCTTCCCTCCTTCTGGGGCTGATGAATTAAGCACAATCAACGGGGATGTTGGCAGCACGTTATTTACAGCGCGTACAAATGCTACAATGTGTGCTATGAAGCACTATATAAAAACTATTTATTATCAGCTAAAATAAAAAGAGCTCGTGTTGGCTTACGCTGATGCCTCCTGCGAGCACGGTTTATCTTGATAAACAGGCAGAGATACTAAGCAATGTTAGAAAGAAATGTGTGCTCAAGATGCCCATGCAATCAAGTTTATGTTGGACAAACCCAGCAAAAAATCAAGTCCCGCATCACTTCACACTGTAGCAGACTACGATGCAAGGTGTTAGGTGCCCCTCTGGTGGACCATTGGCAAAGTGCCAGACATATAGTGTCGGACCTAAAATGGTTAGTCATTGAGAAGGTGTCCCTGGGTAGGAGAGGGGGTAATCTAGCATCTGTCTTGAATTTACGTGAATGTAAATGGATGTCCCTCCTGGACTCGATTAAAAATGGGCTGAACGAGCAGGATAGCAGTTTTGCACAATTGGCAGCATTAAGATGATGTTTCTCATGCACTCGATGTTCCTAATTTGCACTCGTTTACACCCTCATGCTTGAGAGGTGCACGAGATATCCCATGTACATTTAATTTAAATGAACCTTTTTCATATAATCCTTGTGGTTAACAATGTGCGGGCTCGTTTACACTCTCATGCTCGAGAAGTGCGCGAGTTCTATGTACTCTGACTTCTGAATGCACATCTTTGTTATACCCGATATATTTTAAAGGTGCACGAGTTTTTTCATGTAATATCGAATCTATATGTACCGCTTTATGCTCACGATACGTGTGCTCGTCTACACACTCATGTTTGAGAAGTGCACGAGTTTTACCACCACATCTCGTATTTTTTGATATATATCCTTGGTGACTATTGTATAGCTCTAATATTCGCTATTTAACAACCGCTTTCTAATTGTGCCAATACACTTTCCCCTTAGATAGATCTTGATTGAAGAGCGCTATTGGTTTTGAGTCGGTCTTTCACAGCGAGACGCCTGTATTCCTTAAGTAATTCTTCTATATCCATGACCTCGGTCCTTTAGTGGCTCCGCCCCTAACTCCGCGTAGTTGCTGGCGGAGTTTTGTGGAGACGAGTCGGACTGTAGCGACTTCGCCTCGTTCTGTGGGTTGTATGTAAGTTATTATTCCCTGCGCCTCCTCCCAACCAAGTGGCCTTTGCGGAAACGGGAGTAAATGCCCGATGATTTTTCCTGACCACAATCTGTTTCCTCTTTTAGGATTCATTCACTACAACACTTACTTTGCATTTTTGAAAAATGGCGATTTCCGCCGGGACTCGCCTAGTTTTTTCCACCTAAGACCAACGTGGACCCATTCAAGAAAAGGTCACTCTTATGAGGTATGTCACGGCCCCCTTTTTTGACTTGGAGCTGTCTGTACCCCATTCGATTATGTCACCAATAGGATTGTTCTCATTCTGTTACAGCGCTTGAATACGTGACAGTACCGTAATTAACTTCACCCAGACCTCGCCTACATATTCATATGGCGCCACGTCGGCATAATTAAAGGTATGACTCTTGGGCTAATTATTGCGGCTTTCCATTCCGGTTGACCATACGTGCCCATTGTTAATTAGAATATATTTCCCCATCCCAATCCGTAAGGGTACTCGATTTTTGGCATCATAGTTTACTCAACTTCTGGTGTCTCTATGTTTGTGTAGCCAATATAAGTTAACAATTGAATTATATACCACTATACATTACTCTCAGTAATAGACTAACATCATTGTTACTGTTATTCTATTTATAGTTGGTAGTTTCTTGGAGCAGCTAGTCCTACCAGGAGCAGTATATTAATTGGATTCTCTACTGCAGTGATCTGTTTCTATCCCAAAGTGAGTGTCCACCATATAGAGTGTCTTTTACTATGGCTTTTTAAACTCCCTGTTGGTTAGTGTTCCCCTCTGTAACTATGACCCATACCATTGAGCTAGAGCATGATTAATTGCGTACTCTGCTCTTATTGCCCATGTCCTGAGGCCCGCAGTGGCCCGGACTCCATGGTTTATTTTGTCTTTATTACCCAACCACTATGGTTAACAGGACGATGACTGTTGTGTCCAGCCAATTCATTGTTTTGACACTGGTTTTTTAATTTTACAGATAGGACGGCCCCACTTCGTCCCCTCCCCCACTGTACTTGTCCTGATGAAGACCCCGGTAAAGGACTTAATTTAGCCTACATGTAGGGGTCGAAACGTCGACGACTTCCTCCTTTTGGGACTTCCGGCACATCCCCTGGATTGTATTAAACTATATATGTGACCGTAGAATGTCCCCAGTTGAATTGTGTTTTCAATACTTGCCATAATCTGTGTTGGCTTTTTGTTTTTGGAATATTTCCAATTACGTTTCGAAGATTGTAAATATTTACTTCTTCTGAGTCTGTGTACTTTCCCTAACTTTTTCACCGCTTTTGAGCACCACCTCCTCTCCTCCCCTTTTCCCTCTCCCAACATGGGGCTTTTCACCTTTCTAATGTGATTGTAATTGCTTCACTGATTCATACGTAGTGTTGTTAAATAAATGACAACATTTATTTAAGAGTAACAGTTTGATTAATTTTTTAATTGTTTGGCAATTGTGTTAGTGTGTTTTCACTCAACACGTTCTCCTTGCGGGGACCCCTTCTTTACATTTACCAGACAACGCCCAGGTCCCCGCGACTGCATGGGTTCAACCCCCCTTTTTTGTAATGACCCGCAGGTATCGGCCTCTGGGGAGGGGCAGTGAACCCCTTAAAAAGTAAATTCAAATAGTCGCCTTCTCAGGAAAGAGTCACTTGTTGAAATCGGAGCCCGTTTGGAAAGAGTGGAGCCCCCTCCCTGGTGTGCCCCCTCTGTCTACCCCTCACTGGCACGCTCGCACCATGTGAGCCCTTTGTGTCACTTGAAAAACAGTTTGGACACAGCAGAAGCTTGTCTCTCTGCGCACCGAGGTGCCCCTTAAAGGATCTTCACTTCATCGTCTATAATGCTGCCGTCTATGTGGACACTTCACTGCCACCCCTTGTAATCACTAAGCACCCTCACTTTCTTCATACATATGCATGAAGTGGTTAGTTCCAAACACCAGCGAGAATCTATGTCAAATGGGTTCACAATCTAGAAACAAGTGCATTGGGAGGGAGGGCGAGGTGGGGGGGGGGGGGTTAAAGCAGACCAAAAAGTTTGAGTGTGGAAAAGGCTGCTTTATTAGGAACAGGTGCACATCACAAATAATAAACCTTGGCAAAGCCTTCCAAAACGAATCCTCACTAAATAAATAAATAAACCTAAACCCCACCCCCCACCCCCTCCCCAAAAGTTTTATGGCCCCCCCCCCCACCCATACAATACATCAATTCAAACATTGCAACAACATTATAAAACATTACATCATCATTTAAATGAATGAATGAATCAATCAATCAATCACAGCATTTGTAAAGCGCTCTACTCACCCGAGAGGGTCTCAAGGCGCTGGGGGAGGGGTAAGTTACTGCTCGAACAGCCAGGTCTTGAGCTGCTTCCTGAAGGAGAGATGGTCTTGGGTTCGCCGAAGGTGGGTGGGGAGGGAGTTCCAAGTCTTGGCTGCCAGGTAGGAGAAGGATCTTTCTCCGGCGGGGGCTCTGCGGATGCGTGGAGCGGTGATGAGTGCGTGGCAGATCGATCGTAGCTGGCGGGTGGGCGTGTAGAAGGTCATGCGGTCATTGAGGTACTTGGGGCCTAGGTTGTGGAGAGCCTTGTGTGCGTGGGTGAGGAGTCTGAACGTGATTCTCTTGCTGACGGGGAGCCAGTGCAGGTCTCTCAGGTGTCCGGAGATGTGGCTGTGTCGGGGGATGTCGAGGATGAGTCGTGCGGAGGCGTTCTGGATGCGTTGGAGTCTTTTTTGAAGTTTGGTTGTGGTTCCGGCGTAGAGGGTGTTCCCGTAGTCTAGTCGGCTGGTGACGAGTGCCTTGGTGACGGTCTTCCTGGTTTCCGTGGGGATCCATCTGAAGATCTTGCGGAGCATGCGCAGGGTGTTGAAGCACGAAGCTGAGACGGCGTTGACTTATCTGGTCATTGACAGGGAGGAGTCCAGGATGAAGCCCAGGTTTCGTGCGTGGTCCGTTGGTTTGGGAGCGGTGCCCAGGGCCGGGGGCCACCAGGAGTCGTCCCAGGTGGAGGGTGATGATCCCAGGATGAGGACTTCTGTCTTGTCTGAGTTCAGTTTAAGGTGGCTGTTTCTCATCCATTCGGCGAAGTCTTTCATACCTTCGTGTAGGTTGGCTCTGGCGGTGGTGGGGTCGTTGGTGAGGGACAGGATGAGCTGGGTGTCGTCGGCGTAGGAGATGATGTTGAGGTTGTGCTGGCGTGCCATGGCAGCGAGGGGGCTCATGTAGACGTTGAAGACGGTGGGGCTGAGTGATGATCCTTGTGGTACGCCGCAGATGACTTCGGTGGCCTCGGATCTGAACGGAGGGAGGCGGACTCTCTGGGTTCTTCCGGTGAGGAACGAGATGATCCACTCCAGCGCTTTCTCTCGGATTCCGACGTTGCTGAGGCGCTTCACTAGGGTGCGGTGGCAGACGGTGTCGAATGCTGCAGAGAGGTCCAGGAGGATGAGGGCCGCTGTTTCCCCGTTGTCGATCAGGGTTCTGATGTCGTCGGTGGCTGCGATTAGGGCGGTCTCGGTGGTTGGCCCGAAACCCGGACTGCGAGGAGTCGAGGGATCCGTTCATCTCGAGGAAGGCGGCAAGCTGTTTGTTGACGGTCTTCTCGATGACTTTGGCCGGAAAAGGAAGGAGAGAGATGGGACAGTAGTTCTTGAGGTCGGTTGGGTCCACCGTCGGTTTCTTCAGGAGGGCGGTCAGCTCGGCGTGCTTCCAGCTCTCAGGGAAGGTGGCGGAGAGGAAGGAGGAGTTGATGGTGTCTCGGAGATGGGATGCGATGGTGGCGTCGGCTTTGTTGAAGACGTGGTGAGGGCATGGGTCGGTTGGTGATCCGGAGTGGATGGAGTTCATCGTGCGGGTGGTGTCTTCGGTGCTGATCGGGGTCCAGTTGCAGAGGGTGGTGGTGGTGGGCGCTGGTTCGGTGGTGGGGTGTGTGGTCTGTGCGTCGAAGCTGTTGTGTATGTCGGCGATCTTGCGGTGGAAAAATGAGGCGAGAGAGTTGCAGAGGTCTTGCGAGGGAGTGATGTCGTTGTTTCCGGCGCTGGGGTTGGAGAACTCTTTGACGATGCGGAAGAGTTCCTTGCTGTTGTGGGTGTTGTTGTCCAGTCGTTCTTTGAGTGCCGTCTTCTTGGTGGCGCGGATCAGCTGATGGTGTTTGCGGATGGCGTGCTTGAGGGAGGCCCTGTTGTCTGTGGTGTGGTCAAGTCGCCAGGCTTTCTCAAGAGTGCGGCAGTTCTTCTTGGACTCCTTGAGTTTGTCGGTGAACCAGGGGGTTTTCTTGCTGCCGGGTCTGCTGGGAGGGTTCTTTAGTGGAGCGAGGTCATCGGCGCAGGCGGTCAGCCACTTGGTGAGGTTGCTGGCTGCTTCGTTGGGGTCCGTTGTGCTGGTCGGAGTGTTCTGGCTGAGGGAGGCGGTGAGCTGCTCGGAGGTGATCTTTCTCCAGCTTCGGCGGGGGACCTGTTGCGGGTGGTGGTGGGTCGTAGTTCTTCTGAAGCTGAAGTGGACGCAGCTGTGGTCGGTCCAGTGGAGTCCGGTGCCGTGGCTGAAGGAGATGTGCTTGCTGGACAAGAAGACGGGGTCAAGCGTGTGGCCGGCGTAGTGGGTGGGGGTGGTCACCAGTTGCTTGAGTCCGAGGTTGGCGAGGTTGTCCAGCAGGGTGGTGGTGTTCCTGTTGTTGTTGTTCTCCAGGTGAAAGTTGAGGTCCCCTATGAGGATGTAGTCGGCGGAGGGCAGGGCGTGCGGGCTGATGAAGTCTGCGATGTCTTCGCTAAATTGTGTGCGTGGTCCAGGTGGTCTGTAGATAAGGGTGCCGCGGAGGATGGTCTTGGGGTCAGTGTGTATCTGGAAGTGCAGGTGTTCGGCGGTGGTGAAGGTTTCATCGGAGTTAGTCGAGATGCGGATGGTGTTCTTGTGTACGATGGCGATGCCTCCTCACGTCTGGTTGATGCGGTCCTTCCGGGTGATCTTGTATCCGTCCGGGATGGCTATGGCGATGTCTGGCGCTGAGGAGGCGTTCATCCAGGTTTCGGTGAGGAAGGCGACGTCCGGTGCTGTTGTGTCAAGCAGGTCCCAGAGTTCCACGGCGTGCCTGTGGACGGAGCGGGTGTTGAGTAGGATGCACTTCAGGTTGTTGCTGCTGGTGCTCGACTTGGCGGGGGTTGTGCAGGTCCGGGAGCAGGTGAATCTGCAGGCTTGGCAGGCGAAGGGTCCGTGGGTGCGTCTCGGGGTTGCTCGGTAGCAGGCAGGGTTCCGGCCGGCATTGAGTGCGTAGAGGGTGGCGGCGTCGTAGGTCCGTTGGGTAGTCTTGCATCGGCAGAGGCCAGGTGTCCTGGTGCTGGGCGCGGTCCAGGCGCGGACGGGCGCAGACAGGCTTGCTTTTGGCGCGCCTTCGGCGCACAATCGGCGCGCCTGCTGCGCGTGCTAGGGAACGTCATAAAGGAGGAGCCAGGAGGGAGGGTCAGCTGGGTGGCGGGAGCGGGGCTGCGAATGGGCAGGAGGGGGGCGGGCCGCAGGGAGGCAGCAGCGGGAAAAGTGGCTGGTCGGGCGGCTCAGCGGCGGCTGGGTCGTCCGGCAGTGCAGGCAGGAAGCAAAACGGCAGAAACAGGAAGCAAAGCCAAAAACAGGCAAGGGGCAGTGGTGCGAGGGGGCGACCTCGCCTGGAGTGCAGGCTCAGCAGTCGTCATCATTATAAAACATGTCATCATCATTATAAAACATACGTCATCATTATAAAACTTACGTCATCAACAAACCCAATAACATTATGAATACCAGGCCCTCCATAAACCAATCACCTGCCTGACCCTTCACCCCTGTCAAACCCCCACAAAACGTCTAAACGGTCAACCAATGACCAACTCATTGTTCCCTGATGATAAACAAACCTGACCATTAATCACCAAAATCTAACACCAACAGCCCTTAAACAACTAGACCCCACCACCCAGGAAGGTGGGGGGAGGGAAGAAACTACCCCCCCCTCCTTTCTGCCCCCCAAGTAGGAAAGGAAAAGAGAAAACCTGCAAAAATTCACTGCTGCTAAAACTTCTCGTAACTCCAATAAATACAAATCCATACCAACTCTGGAAAGGTGGACCCCATCATCCCTGAAGAACTCCACTGACTCAAAACGAATCTCTCTATGAGAAATCCTCCCAAAACCAAGCTGACGGCAAAATCTAGAGACTTCAGCATTCACCTTCTTCCTAGCTCGATCAACCGCTCTAGGATTCACTGCTCCTCTCCAAATCCTATGAGGAATCAATTCCGTCCAAAAAACATGGCAACCAGCCCAATGCTCCTTAATAGGCGCCAAATCATTTTTGATGGCCCGCAACAACACCACACCCTTAGTTGCACAAAGATCGTTTTCACCCAAATGATTCACTAAAATGTCCGGGCAACAATTCCCCACCAAACCGTTATTAAGGCAAGTAATCAGTTCCCTCCAGAGCATCCCACCTTTACCTTTCCAAACAATATTAAACATTCTGACATTAAAACCCAATGATTCTCTGAAATAACTCTAGGCCGCTTGAACCCGGGCCCATTTCACGAACGAGTGCCCCACAATCCAAACAGTCACCGCTTGAGATCGGGACCCAGCAACTGAAGCTGGAAAAGAAAAAACAGTAAATACTCATGTAAGGGAAGATGACGCATGTGCCTCCTCCGCGTCACCTCTCACGTATCGCTGAAAGCACTTTGATGACCATCGCCCCAACTTCATGATGTCCCCCTGTGACCAACCTCTATTAAACGCTTTAGTCGCAGCGCCAATCCTAAAAGAGTGCGTACCATAATGCTCCCCATCCAGACCAATGCGCTGTAAAGCCTTACGCAAAACCATGCGAAATTGATAGGCTGTAACAGGAGATTTATTAATATGCTGGAACACAAGATCATCATCACCACCCCCTGATAAAGATCGCCAACGGCGAGCCAACAGCAAATGGCATATAACTCTAGGGAAGCTCGCCTCCAACCACACTCCTTTACCCAACTTCTTCTGATCAGTTTTAGAGCTAGCCAGCCACACATGAACACCCTCCTCTGAGCAAAAAACATCTCGCCAACAAATCCCTCCCTTGGATTTAGAACCCAACAACTCAGAAACCCGAAAAGCACCAAAAACATAAAGGCCATTAACATGGCCAACAAACAAGCCTCGAAGTCATCAGTACAAACAGAGGGCAAAATTGCTAATAGACGCACCAAAGTCTGCCAAGATAGTGGAGCCCTAAACCTTCTGTTATTCCCCTGTTCCCTGGCCCAACCCTCAAGCATTCTCCTGCCAATCTCACCAGCAGAAGGGGAATAACCCCAAAACAATTTACCCATAAAGGAAATGCCAGCCAACTTTCCTGCAAAAGTAACTCTAGACAGACCCTTGTCCATGAGGTCCAAGATGAACTTAACTACATCCTCCGAACGACGCCAAACCTCTTCACGTCTAGAAGCTCCAGATTCCCAAAACTCCTTCCAGGCCAAAGAATAAGCAGAACGCGTAGACGCAGAAAAAGAACCTACCACCAGTTGAAAGACCCGACGTTGCCTGCGTGCCACAGATGTAGCGGCATCGGAGTCGGTGATGTAACCGCATCCCTGGCCAATCCACGGAATCTCTCCCTCTGCGAACGAGACAAAGCATCCGCTATGTCATTGTCCACACCAGGGATGTGCAAAGCTCGAAAGTTAATATCATGTTTCAAGCAGCCCAGCACAAAGACTCTCATGAGTTTCAATACCTGTTCATCTCTGGCAGATTGCTGATTCACAATCTCCACCACAGCCATGTTGACAACACGGAAAATAACTTTTTTGTGTGCCAAATCCTCCCCCCAAAGAGACAGGGCAACCAGCAAAGAAAAAAGCTCCAAAAAAGTTATACTCCGACCACCATTCAACCAATCCTCAGGCCAATGTTCCGCACACCATTTACCATTCCAGTACAATCCAAAACCCTCACTGCCTGCAGCGTCAGAAAACATTTGCACATCCCATTGAAAATCAACCTCTCTCACCAAAGGCACACCATTAAAGGAAGTGAGAAAAAATTATAACATGGGCAAATCTTCCTTGACACCCGCTGACAGACGTACATGGTGGTGAGGCAAATGCTGTCCTGCCAGAGCCCTGCCTAATCTGCGACAAAAAGTCCTCCCTGCTCTCACCACCCTGCACGCAAAATTGAGGTGTCCCAATAGCACTTGAATGTCTTTCACAAACACCTTCCGTTTTGTCAACATAACACTCAACAACTCCAACATCTTCACTTTTTTGTCATCTGGCAAACGAGCTTGCATTGCCACTGAATCGATTTCAATCCCCAAAAAAGACAAGATTGTGGCCGGGCCCATTGTTTTCTCAGGAGCCAATGGTACCCCCATATCCCCCATGAGCCCTTGGAAGGTGTCCAAAGCTGTCTGGCACTCCGCGGAGCCCGGGGACCCAACAAAGAAAAAGTCATCTAGATAGTGCGTTACCAGAGAATGACCAGACTGGTGTGTAAAATGACACTGTAAAAAGGAGCTGAAACATTCAAAAAGAGCACATGATATGGAGCAACCCATCGGCAATGCTTTGTCCACGTACCATTTCCCGTCAAAATGGATACCCAGAAGACTCCAATCATCTGGTTGGACTGGTAGCAGCCGGAAAGCAGACTTAATATCACACTTAGCCATCTCAGCAGCTGCGCCAGCAGTCACAACAAGTGACATGGCCACGCCCAACTGAGGGATATGAAACTGAAGCAGCATCTGCGTCACTAAAATCATTTACAGATGACCCCTCCGGCCATGATAAGTGTTGAATAAGTCTGAATTGCCCCACCTCCTTCTTGGGGACCACTCCAATAGGTGAAATAATCAAATCACGGATCGGCCAGTCATGAAAAGGGCCTGCCATCCTTCCTTCATGTACCTCTTTATCCAATTTTTCTTGCACAACTGCACTATGCTCAGATGCCAACTTCAAATTGTCAGCCCAACGTTTCTGTTGTGGTCCCAAATAGCCCAAATGAAAACAAACTTGAAAACCCTCCAGCAGTCTCTGTTTAACACTTACATCCTCATAATCCTGAAGGGCAAGTTCAAGCTGTTCCAGCTTAACTGGCGTATGAGCCCTTGGGCCCAGTACCCTGTGCACCTCTACCACCCGACCCCCTTGAAACTGCCGGGACGTCCCAGAACCTTCCGCACCTGACTGCTGCCCTTGCTGGCCACCTGCTGGCTTGTTATTCCAACATTTAACCAAGGGGTGTCGCTTACCACAGCTGGAACATTCATACCTATATCTGCAATATTCTCTACTACACGTCCCCTTATTAAATTCCCAGCAGGTGCCAGTACCAGACTGTGTATTGGACGTGCTCCCCACCCCACCACGGGTGGGCTTGCCTTGAAAGGGCCGATAAATCAAGGGTAGACCGCTGGCTGTAAAAATTGTCTTACCCCCTGAGGCAGCCCCCATCGTATGCTGCCACAAATCTGTATCCAGCTCCCCCCATTTTGCCTCTCAATCCCATGCCATCCTAGCCCTAAACTCCTCATCATACTGGGCCCAAGCATATCCCCCTCCAGTTATTTGTGCCTTCCGAATTACATCCATGTATTTAAAAATAGATACGCTGCGCTCTGGAAACTTTTCACAGTAAACATTTGCATGTATAAGAAATGCTGCTGTCCAGTTTTCAATAGTCAAGGGAACCCTTGGACGCTTTGGAAGCTCATATTCTTCCTCCTTAGAACCCTCTTTAGATCGTACCTCACGATGAAGGAGTTTCAGTATTTCCACATACTCACCCTTCCAAATGCGCTCCTTTGTGGACAACATTAAATGAGCGCCCAAAGGTTTGGTAACACCCATGTAGGGCAATTTTTTAATCTTCAACTCTTTACTGTCAAGGGGCTCCTTAACTCCTCCAGCAGCCTCAGTATTTGTACTACTTTCTACCTTTCCCCCTGCAGACCCAAGACCTTCATCCGTGCCCACAGCAGTCTCCTTCACATACCTCCCTTTAAACAACCTCTCTTCACCAACCCCAAGAACCCCCACCACCGCCGTCCCACAGACACCATCGTAGGTTTGGCCTGTGTCACTGGGTTCTCACCTGGTAACAGAGAAACAGCTCGTACAGATTCCGTTCGTGTTGCTGAAACATCAAGTGTATGTCGCCCTTGAGGAGCCCTGATTGGCGGGCCGCGCTCTCGTCTCTCCTGAACTGGCCTTTATACTTTCTGGTTCTGAAAAACACTACGAGATACATTAGAGGGCTCCCCCCCATCTACCTCACGCAATTCACCTTCTTCAGGAGTATCTTCGTCATAATCCAAAACCACTGCCTCCATATCAGGAGGGAAAGCAACACTCTGGGTCTTACCTAACCCTTTATCAACAACATTAGTCTTTAGGTGATGAGGAGATCCTCCAGGCGGGGGAGCAGACTGTACTCGCCTGTACCTCCCCGTGCGTTGACTCTGTAGCTCCATAGCCGATGGTAAGGTAGACCACCTAGACCTGCTTTTCGGCGGGGCCAGCGAGATCGCGCTAGACCTACATGTGCTGACCGCGACGGGCTCCCTCGGTGGAACAGAAAGGGCCGCGCTAAGGCGCTCTCCTCACTTCACCTCGGCGAAGCTGGGCTGGGCCACGCCCTACCGAGTCTGGACCGCCGTACCTATCCCTCTCCTGTAAAGAAAAAGTTTGGACTAGTGTGCTGAGTTCCCTAACAACAACACCTGCCCCAAGCTCTGGCCGCTGGAATACCACAGTACTCACTGACCTCCCCTGCAACCTATCAAGTGACAAACCCCTACCAAAATTTCTCAGTGGCACCTCCCTCACCGGAGAAGCACCTACCACATCCTCCTCATCACTCCAATCCAATCTAGTATCGGAAACCGCCGCAGAATCACCTCTATGCAAGAAACCTTCCGGCATTGCCTGTTTCTCCACCTCCCTGTGTGCGCCATCATGGCCCGCAAGCCCATGACCAAAACTGTCGAAACCAGAGTGATGTGCCTCCAAATGTGGGCCACCTGTACCCTCTGACCAATGAGGAACAGACCTAGAAGACCCATGTAATGAAAAACTAACTGCCTGCCCCAAACCCCTACCATATTGAGGAAGTGGACCAGGCATCACATCATCAAAAGCAACCTCATTCAATTTCTGCCAATCCCCCACAGATCTAGTAGTCACTGGCCCTCCCATCCCTACCCTACCCTCATCTTGAAGAGAAAAACATGACTTGCTGGCAGCCCTTGTATCCAAAAATTCACCAACCCCACTGTGGTATTCCATTACATTATGTCATCTGGAACTTTCCTATATCACTCAGTAGAGTGTTTGCTTCTTGGAACGTTTCTCCTTGAAGATGTACTGGTCTGCTGAACCGATGATGAGGATACCTGTTTCCTGCTCCTTGAAGATGTACTGGTCTGCTGAACCGATGATGAGGATACCTGTTTCCTGCTGTGGTTGTTAAGCTGTTCTTCCTGCTAATAAACCTGCTTGAACCTACTCATCGTGTAGTCCTCCTTACTACACAATTATTGGCGACGTTGGGAGCAGTGCAGTTTGGAAGACAGCGTTCACTCGTTTACTGTGTTTCCTGTTTCATGCAAAATTGGATTTTGCCTACTTAAAGTAACGTTTTCTCTGTTTCTGTGAAGTGAGGAGCTTCTGTTATCAGCCTCGTCTACCAGAACTAATTTGTTACTATCGTCATCCAGTTTATCTACAGTTCACCTCAAACGTGAGTCACTTTTCTGGATTTTATTGCCTGCTCTGTGCTTCTACTTTCCGACCGCATTATCGAGCGGTGTTTTTCAAGGCATTACGAATTTCAAATTAAATACTTAAATACGCTCTTCAATGAGAGCGTATTTCCTGTGTTGTTTGAAAAGACTCACCTCGAGCGCATTAGAGTTTGTTTATCTTCTAAACTCCTCACGAGGCATTGCTCGAGTCGCGCTTCATCGTCTTTGTTTACACGAGTTGCACTCTGGGTTTCACGCGTCATTGCGCACGTCATCGCGCATTGCAGATGTTCTTGGCGGCCATCTTAGTAAAGGCTGAAGCGGAATTTTCGTATTCGTCTGAACGTTTCTGCAAAAGCTCATTTCAGCCTCCTATTACTTACAATTCACATGGCGATTTAAAGCGATTTAAAGACAGATAAACGCTTATTTTAAGAAAGATTAACAGTGACTTAAAGAGAGAAAAACGACATTTAAAGATTGTAAAAATTCATTTCAGCAAATCTTTTACTACGGTGATTTGCACACCAATTATATTAATATTTTTTACTTTTCAGGTTGAATTACATTAATATTCTTATTATTCAAGTTTCATGCTCATTTAATTGCTTATATTGTTCATTTTGATTTTTATTTACAAATGTCTAACATTGCAGCACCTCCTCATTTTCTTCAGGTTGCAGGCGATCCTCCTATAGAATGGGATCTTTGGTTTTCAATGTTTATTGCTTACGTTGATGTCTTAGAAAAAGAGGATTGTTCAGCAAAAAGAAAACTCGCTCTTCTAAGACATTGTCTTGGTGGTGCAGGAATAAAAGAATTCGATAATTTACCACCCTTGGAAGATGCCGGTGATATGGATGTGTTTAGAAAAGCTTCTAAGCAAATGAAAATTCGTTTTGGTAGACGAATAAATACTGTGATGGAAAGGTTCAAATTTTACTCTCGTTAACAGAAACCGGATGAGACAATTGAGGATTACGTTGCAGCTTTACGTTCACTTGCTTGCACTTGTTCTTTCGAAACTATATCATACGAGCAAGTTCTCAGGGACCAAATCATGATGAAAACAAAAAGCAAAAAGATCCAAGAAAGGCTTTGGTTGGGTACTGAGACTACTCTTGCTGCAGTAGTGAACATAGCTAAGGGTACAGAACATTCTGAAATGTTTGTATCTGAAATAAGAGGTAAAAATCTGAAAGGAAATGTTCCTGAAGTTGAAGTGGCCATTGTTAAAACTCATACCGGTAATCCCACTTCGAACACTTTCAATGCTAGACCTACCTTTAAGAAGGAATATGTAAGGAATGCTAGTGATAATAAGAGTTTTACTAAGAAGAGTACAATAGTTTGTAACAGATGTGGTAGCACCAACCATGTTGGCAATTACAAAGGTTGCCCTGCCTGGGATAAAATCTGCATCAAATGTAAAAAGAAGGGACATTTTGTCAACGTGTGCAGATCTGGTCTTAGAATTAATTATATCTCTCCTGAAGAAGAAGAAGTCCTAAATAGTCTAAACTGCATACTTTCTGTTGATGAATGTATTCAAAATAATCTTCCTTCTTGTACAATTTGCATTGATGACAAACCCATTGAAATTTTTGTTGATTCCTGTGCATGGTACACCATTATTGGTAAGGATATTTTTGAACAACTTTGGAATAAGAGAGAACTCTTATGTCCAGATATATATCCCGGTGGGTACACAGGACGAAAGATAGCTTTAGAGGGTTTCTGTTGGGCTAAATTGTTTTTTAAGAACTGGGATATCAAAGCTAAGGTTTATGTCGCTACCAAGGGTGTTTCTATCCTTGGTTGGCCTCACTAACGTGCCTTAGGGATCAAGCTCCATCCAAATTCTGTTCCACCAGTTTATGTTGATGAGCCCCGGCTTGAAAAGCACGTTACTGACTCGTTAGTTAACTTAACTTTGAACACATTTAGCAACACTGATTTCACTAAGAGTGTACTCAAGAATTTTCCTGAAATTTTTAATGACAAACTGGGAAAATATATTGGTTTCAAGCATAAAATTGTCTTAAATGATAATGCTGTTCCTGTCAGGCATAGGGTAAGGAATGTCCCTTTAGCCTATAGACCCAAATTAAAAGAAATCCTAGATGACTTAGTAAACAGGAATATAATAGAACCAATTGAATCTTCCCCTTGGGTTTCGCCTATTGTGATTTCTCTTAAGAGTTCTGGCGAACTTCGCTTATGTGCGGATTTGCGCAGCCTCAATAAAGAGATATGGATTGATAAACATCCTTTGCCAAATATTCACGAGTTAATTTCCGCACTGTCAGGCGCTACTGTGTTTTCTTCAATTGATTTGGCTAGTGCATATCACCAAGTAGAATTAGATGAAGACTCAAGGAAATTGACTGTTTTTGTTACCCCAGAGGGCATGTTTCAGTATTTACGCATGCCTTTCGGGTTGGCAAGTGCGGCCTCCGTCTTCCAGCGTCTCATGAAAGAATTATTGGCAGACTGCAAAGGGGCCATAGCTTTCCAAGACGACATTTTGATTTTTGGGAAAGACCATACTGAACAGAATCTTTCTTGTGTTTTGGGGAAAGTCCGTTCTAAGGGTCTCACTCTGAAATATAATAAGTGCAAATTCAGACAAGAAATAGTTGAGTACCTTGGACATGAAATATCAAGTCATGGAATCAAACCTAAGGTTAATCATGTCCAAAATATTGTCAATGCTCCTTCTCCCAGTTCAAAGGAACAGTTACTTTCTTTTTTAGGATTGACTGAATTCTACGGCAAATTTGTTAAAAATTATTCTGATATTGTGCATCCCTTAAGAATTCTTCTAAAGAAAAATGCAAAATTTGTTTGGGGGAAAGAACAAGAGAATTCCTTTGAAATTTTGAAACGAAAAATTGTTAAAGCCCCATTTTTGAAACCTTACTCTGTGGGTAAAGAATGTATCGTTTATGTTGATGCAAGCAATGTCGGTTTAGGGGCTGTTCTAATGCAAAAGGATAAATCTGGTGAGTTTGTTGTTTCTTACGCTTCTCGAGCTCTACGTGATGCCGAGAAGAATTACTCAACTATAGAGAGAGAATTACTTGCTTGTACTTGGGCTTCTCAGCATTTCAGACAGTTTTTGTGGGGGACAAAATTTTCTTTAAGAACTGATCATAAGCCTCTGATCACCATGTTAGCCGCTGGTGGTGGAAGAGTTCCTATTGCTCGCTTAGCGAGACTAGCGGCCAAATTACAGGAATACCGTTGTGAGGTTGTATATATTCCAGGTCGTTTAAATGTTCACGCGGACTGCATGTCGCATTTTCCAGCCAGTGTAGAAGTTGGTGACAGCATAGATTGTGATGTTGCGTACTCGTTTGCGGATGTCAATATAATTTCAGATCAAGAAAATTCTTTAATTCTTTCAGAAAAGAATTGGTCAGAAGCTATGGAGAATGACGTTGTCTTGAATCTAGTTAAGCAGTATTTGATTAAAGGTTGGCCTGAAGAAAGGAAGCTTTCTGGTGAGTTAGGATCGTTTTACAAAGTTAAGGATGATTTAATGTTATGTCAAGACATCATCCTCAGATCAGATAAAATCATACCTCCCACAAGTTTGAGAGAAAAGATTTGCAAATTGGCTCATGAAGGGCACATGGGAATGTCGACCACCAAAAGAAGGATCAGGGAACACTACTGGTGGCCTGGTATTGATGCCATGGTAGATAGTTGGGTCAGGAATTGTTCCCCTTGCTCTTTGAGTGACAAATCTGTGAAGAGTTTGGCTGTTGACACTACTCCCATTGAGTATGCTAATGGTCCTTGGCGAAGGTTAGCAATTGACATTATTGGACCTTTTAGTTACCAGTCCGGTAAGGAAATGTTTGCATTAGTTTTAATTGACTACTTCTCTAAGTGGCCTGAATTAAAAATTGTTGAGAAGATCTCCTCAGAGCATGTAATTGATTTCCTTGACGAGATTTTTGCTAGAGAAGGTTTGCCAGAGGAACTTATTTCAGACAATGGCCCACAGTTCATCAGCAACGAGTTTGAGTGTTTTCTCAGAAATTGTGGTATTATTCACAAAAGGACCTCTAATTATTTTCCACAAGCCAACGGCCAAGTTGAGAGGTTCAACAGAGTCATCAAAGAATCTTGCCAATTGGCCATTAAAAGTGGTTTGAAGTGGAAGAAAGCACTTCAGGCTACCTTATTAACTTATCGATTGTCTCCCAATTCAGTCACTGGCCTATCCCCTTTTGAATTATTGCGAGGGAGGAAACCAGGTTCTCGGCTCTTTCCCTGGTGGTTAAAAAGTGATACTCCCTACGAGGTAGACTTTAAGACACTAAGGAATAAAATTGGGAAATACCAAGAAATTATGACCCAGCACTCTGCCAAAAAGAAGTATAGCACTTGCAGTGTAAAAGTGGGTGATCGAGTTCGTGTAAAAATGGGTGGTTTGTTTCACAAGAATGTCTCTAGATGGTCTGATCCCATCAAAGTAATTGACATTTTTAGCAAAGCTGTCAGAGTTGAAGGGGGGAAAATATGGAATTTGAGAAGGATTTCCTTATGCAAACCCTTTGTTACCCCTTCTCAAAAGACTACTCTTCCAGAGAAACTTGTTTCAGATAGTTCCTCCGGTATGCATGAGAAACCTGTCTCAGATCATAGCTCAGATGGTTTCTCTGGTATGCATGAAGTTTATGACAATTTAGAAAAGGAGATTGTAAGTAATTCTGATGTTGTGATCAATTCTGATGTTCGACCTGTTCCGTATGTTGCTATAGACAACCAATCAGATGTAGTGTGTGAAGATATCTCATTAAGACGTAGTGAGCGTGTTAAGTTTGCTCCTTCAAAGTTTAAAGATTTTATTAGAACTTGATTTCTTTTTGCACTATCTTGTTTTTTTTTATTTTGTTGTTTTTTTAATTTTTTTGTTGTTTTTTTTTAAAGGGGGGGAGGTGTGTGGTATTCCATTACATTATGTCATCTGGAACTTTCCTATGTCACTCAGTAGAGTGTTTGCTTCTTGGAACGTTTCTCCTTGAAGATGTACTGGTCTGCTGAACCGATGATGAGGATACCTGTTTCCTGCTGTGGTTGTTAAGCTGTTCTTCCTTCTAATAAACCTGCTTGAACCTACTCATCGTGTAGTCCTCCTTACTACACCCACCCCCACTAGAAGTGTGCAGTTCTAAATCTTGAAAACCACCAAACTGGCCCACAACGCTGCCATGAGAGGGAAAAACATCAGGAACCAATTGATGTGCACCACCATGAACACCCCGCAAACTACTCTGGGCTGCTATTAATGACCCACCAGCCCCAAATGACGTGCCCTCAGCATCCAAAATGACTCCAGGACTAAAACCCCCTTCATCTATTTGTGCCCACTCCCCTTCGCCCCTAGAACTCCCCACCACAGATAATGCAACTGTCTGGGAAGCAGGGGTAGAGAACAACAAAGGACTACCCACATTACCTTGCTCATCATAAAGCGCAATCCTGGCATCATTATCAGAATACACTTGACCTCTTTGAAAATCAAACTCTCCATGCCCCCCTGCCCCACCTGCCCCTTGAGTGACAGTGTCACTCGCTCCCATGAGCTGTGTCTCAGCTACCAATTGCCTCACAGGATTTAATAAAGGCTCAGATGGATGCAAAAACCCTCGACCTACACCCTGCCCAACACCCAGCTGCAGAGAACCTCTCTGTGCACCACGCTTTAGAACGCCTAAAACCGGCCCAGAAAAACGCTCCAGCACAGGGTCAGAGGCGGAGCGCTTCTTGCTCCCTCTCCGCCCCCCCGTTTGGCCACAGGCTTCAACGGAAGCGCTTCCACATGCCTCGCCTGTGCGCGAGGCACCAACCCCGCCTGCTCCTCAACCGGCACTTCAGCCGGCCCCCCCACTGCCGCAGAAACACAAGGCAGAATGCCAGGCAGTACAAAAACCTCCCCGCTTCCCGCGACAGCGCGCGCTGACTCAGGAGGGGCCGGCTTCCTAGTGCGAGACCAGCCCCTCTCACTCACCTGACCCACCCAACGTCTTTTCGGGGAAGAAGACGGGCCGGCCCCCACCGACCAACAAATCAAGTCGTCCAGCCTCCGATAACAGGCGCATTGTCTCGAGGACACGAAAGTCTTCCATAATAAAGCCAATTATAAAACGCTAGGCTTAAAAACAAAAATTCACTAAATACCACGATATTAATACAATGAAAAAACTTTTAACTATCTAACCTCCCAGCCACCAGGTCACCAAACCTAAAATGGTGGCTGGGAGGCAGAGTCAGGGACCTAAATAGCCAGGCTACCAAAGGCTACCAAAAATAGCCCAAAACAATCTCGAATGTTCTGGGCTTCAACCCCTGCCCCCCACGCAACCCTCCCAATCGCCCGGTGGGGGGGACCTCCCTGCGGTCGGCTGCCCCCCCAAGTCCCCCTTCCGTTTGAATGCATGGATTGTACAGAGTTCATGAGCACATGAGAACTGCGCTTTGCGCATGTTTAAAGTCACAAAGCATCTGGGATTCCAAATGGCAAGAAAGAGGGCAGCGGTGCTGGAACATTTTCAGATTAGGAGCTGGCGAGGCATTTAGCTTATTAAACGTTCAGTAATCTGGAGAATGCTACGGATTTCAAGGGTTTAGTGCAACAAATGAACCAAGGAGCCCCAAGCCAGTCAGACTCACAGGGTCAGCGCTGCAGCTGCCCAATGCGTGTGTCTCTCGCTCACCTTGTGACCGGGGCTCCACGGACACTCAGTGTGGCCAGGGACTGCCGGAGGACCCCCACCCTTCCGTTAACAAACATTAATAACAGGACATGAGAGGCATTTCTTTGGAAGGCGGGGGATCTTTCGACCCCCCGGCCGTATTTATTAAAACATACAAAATAAATAAAAAATTGAAATAAACAATATTTACACAATTACGCAGAAAACGTTTACAATTGATATATACAGATATCAGCTGGCTAACCTTAACATACTTCTAGTACAAGGTATTTCCAATCCGAGACTAGCATATCAATCACATACAATAATTATTTTCTGCGTACCTATTTGGGCCTACGGCAAGGTCAATAACTGGTGTCAGATCCTTACTAAATCACCCCTCCTGAATGAGTGCGCATGTGCAGAGGGCCCGTTTATCGGGAGGGTACTTCTACCCCCGGTTACCCCCATACGTCCGACTAACCACGCCCTTCCATAGAAGTGCGCATGTGCAGGGGGCCCATTTACAGGGAGGGTACTTCTCCCCCCGGTTACCCCCATACACCGGATTAACCACACCCTTCTGTGGAAGTGCGCATGCGCAGATGGCCTGCTTACAGTGAGGGTACTTCCGCCCCCCGGTTAACCCTGTATGCCCTATTAACGCCAATAAAAGGGGGCCCTTGCATCTCTGCGCCGTTTACTGGCGTCATTGTGCACGTGGGGGGTGGCCAACCAGCCTAGAGAAAGCGTGACTCTCCCCTACCCCGCACCCATGTACCCAACCTGTACCTGCCCCTGGAGTTCTAGGAGAGACCACTTGTCTCTCCCTTTGGGCGACCCCATTTGCGAATAGCGCCGCCCCCTAAGGACCTTAAATTAACTGCTCACCAATCATGACCTTACCGCCACAGGCCAGCATAGTTGACCGACTATCTGCCCCCCCCCCCCACCCTCCTACACTGAAAGGTCATGCCCTAACCTAAAATTTATAAACCTAGCCGTTATATTTTTTAGTCCGACTATCGGGACCTACCAACTCCCTGCAAGATCATACCTTGTCCCTTTATGCCCTTAACTAGGCAAGAACATTCTCTGCAATGGTTTCATCCCCAGCTGTGGACAAATGGACGCCATCTATTAAGAAGCACAACTCCCCCCAGATGCACCCCTGGGCTATGGTGGTCTGTAATTAGCAAGCCTCACTATTGTTCGTACCAGGTATTTGCTTCCAGTGGCCCAATGGCCTCACAGACTTGCTTCCCCTATCTGGAGATCTGGAATGCCTGCGCCAGGGTGTACTTCTGGTACGGACATGTCGACCTCACTTCTACCCAGACGTCCCGGTGTACCTGCCCTTTCATGCCCCCCCCCCCAAATGCGTGCTAAATATGCTAGGGCTGTCTGCTCCAGGGAAATTAGACCTGCCGCCATAAGGCCACCAGATGGGCTTAATTGATGGCATTACGCTGCGCCCGATAAGACACCCACTGTTGGTGCAACTGAAAAGGCTTCCCGGGGAACCATAGGCCCCACAAGGCTCCCACTGGCGTATCGTGAAGTCAGTGAACCACCCACACCTACCTCTGGGAAATGTTCAGTGTGTGTCTACCTCCTAACTGTGGAAGTCCCCAAATGCGCTGTGTCTGCTAAAATGACAACTGGGAGCTCGGGCCCAGTAAAGGCAGAGTCCTGCTTCCCGACAAGGGGTGCTGAGGTGTTGCAAACCCCTATTACTCCTGGGTTTGTCCAAGCTGGCAAGGCACACCCCTGTGTACTGCCACATTACTACGGCTGGCACCACAAATTGGTAACCAACGAATATACTATCATGACCACGGTGGCCCTGCAAGCACAGGCGCCATTACTGTAGAAATACTGTTTCCTGATAAGGAACATACTGCCATACTATGTGAAGCAAGGAAAAACCAAAGGGGATGATGGACGGAGCGTTGACAATAAAAACACTCACCCCCAGTCAACTGATCTGGGTTTAATCCATCACCGTTCTTTAGCTCACTCCGCCACCCCAGTTCAGACATGGGCATATGCAAATCAGTCTGACCCTGTGCCTCATGGGAACAGTCCAGCCCGAACTGCCAAGTTTAAAAACAATCCCCCCACCGCCTCTTAAAAAGAGCGCTTGCTTCCTTCAGCTGATCGCGCACCTCACCACAGCTGTTTTAAAGCCCAAAGACCTCGCGTTGCATTTGCAAGGGGTTCCCTTAACGGCAACTGTTCAAAATGAGCACCTGCGTACTTAAATGTAAACCTGGTTTTCCAGAACCACTGGACAAAATCCCAATATTTCCATTGGGTCGGCTTTGAACCCCAGTCTACCGAGACATGCTAAACAGTATCGCTGCCACCATACTCCCTCAACCACCCTGTTAAGCGTGCAGTGTATTTGCTTGCACCCTGGGATTTTAGCCAGGGCTAAAATACTGCCCAACTCCACGAACATTAGCATCCACGGCAGCACTTAGCAATTAAGGACTGTGAGGACATACCCATTGCGCTGTGATGGGGAGGGGCCCTCTACTGCGCGCACCAACGCCGCTCTGTCCCTGTATTCCATTGCAGGGATATCGATGCACCAACGCCGCTCTATGAAACCATAACCCGATTCTGATGTAATCCGAAATTACTTCGCTGCTCCGGATGTCCAACAAACACCGCACAATGTCGGCACCTGAAAGATCAAGAAAAAAATTATTACAACCTACTAGAGGCTGGAAGGGCAGGACGTGGCGCGTAGGAGTCAAAGAGGCCGAATCCCGCAGCCTTTTAACCCTTCGTCGGCCAGGCCTTTGTTCCCTTTGTGACCCGGAAGTGACTCAATCACTTCCGGGTCACCAGGGGACCAGGGGTGGGTGGGGGCGGGTGTGCCCTGCCAAAACTGCGGCGGGCTAATGTTGGCCCCGCCTTTCCTAGAGATCTTGAAAAACAGTAGCGCTGTGCTCAGCTCCGCGCGTGACATGTCGGTAGCATGGCTGTAGCATCAGCTTGGTCTTCGTAACCAAAATTAAAACTACCAGAGGAAGAGCCACAGGAAGTAAAAGTGTTCATAAAAATTAGTGAGACTACTTTCTTACTTAGATTGACTGTAACATTTAAATAAATAACACATTAAAAATTGCTAGCAGAGAGACCCATCATGTTTGACTCGAGGTTAAAGGAAATATATTCACTTTGTATTGTCTTTACTTTTTTAATTCTAGATTTCTCTCAGAAAACATGACAGAGGAGGAAATCATACTGCACATTGGTATCACATGGTAAAGGTGATGGTAAAATTGGTAAAAGATCACACACAAACAGAGACAGACGTGTACGTCTTCAAGCACCGGCACAGACACATAAGCACATACACACCATCGGAGAACACAAGCAAGCACACGCTTCAAAACATCAACACCAACACACGCGCACACACACACACACACAGGATGGACCAATTATACAACCACTGGCAGACACAGACACACATCCAGAAATACATACACTTATTCAACGCCGGTACGCACCGAACAAACAGACACACACTTACACACAGACAGCAATAGGTACAGCAATACAAACACCGGCACACACCGAACACAATTCAATTTCAAAGCTTTATTCGATTATTAAAAACAATCACAAAAGCATACAATATGTAAAACACAGGCTACAAACATTTCAGTGGAGAGAACAACTCATCAATAATGGGATTTAAAAGGTGTTAAAACACCAGACTTTTCCTATGTGAAACAGCTTTAAGTAAAAAGGTAGCAGTAAAAAAACAGATATCTATGGAATCAAGTGCAAATAACAGTTTCAATGCTTGGGCTATAGTATACACAGAGTATTTCTTAAAAACAGGTCTGAGATAATAACCATGAAGGTGCATATAAAGAGGGCAAATAAGCATAAAGTGCAAAGTGCTTTGCCTGGATAGGCCATCACCGGGGCAGGGGGATTGGCTATGAATTGTCATCACTGGAAAGGCCACTAGATTATGTACAATACCAAGTCTCAACCTCCTGAGAACAAACTGGTGCGATTGCTTGGTAATAGTTTTAAGGTACATAGGCATGCCACTGTCTTCCAACATATTAGAATAATAAAAAACATGAGTTGACATGAGGCTGCATTTCGCCCTGCGCAAGTTAGATTTGGTCCCAATAATTTTTTAAGTTCCTTTTTTGGTACAATAACAGCACTATGGGGGTCATTAACAATGTCCAGGTTAAAGATTTCACTATAGGAAGATGAAACGTAGTTTAACCAGGGAATCTTACGGGCGTTGTCCAAATTGAGACAATCTAAAATAATCCGCCTGGTGAAATCAGTCTCATCTTTAACCCAGATTGACCTCCAGACCATTAAAGGTCTCATTCCCATTAGGTCTGTAAGATGGTTCATGCCCACCTCGCTATGGCACAATTCATTGGATGCCGAGGAGGGTAAACAAAGGAATCTTTTAAGGAACCGATTCTCGGTGACTTGTAGATCCCTGTGCTTACAATAGCCCCATATACCAGAACCATATAGAGCAATAGATACACATCTATGCCTATAGATATTTAACATGTCTGGTATACGGCGACTACCTAGCTTAGATGCAAAGCGAAAAACTCCGGAGGAGCTTTTGCCCATCCTAGCATTCACGTTTAAAATCTCAGGTGCCCAAGTCCCTCTGTTATTAAAAGTTACTCCAAGGTAACAAAATCTGTCCACCACCTCAATTTTATGATTATTAAAATGGAACCGCTTGGAAAGTTTCATCCGTTTGCCACAGGTCATAATGTAGGTCTTGGAGTTGTTAATTTTCAGTTTTCTCCCCTTAATGAAGTCATAAAAATAGTTCATTAAATTTTGGAGCCCGTTCGGAGTACGCGAGAGTAAAACCGTGTTGTCGGCATATAGCAGGACTGGCACAGGGTGGCCACCAACCTGCGGAGAGTCAGCCTGTACCCTCTTCAATTCGGACTCTATAGAATTTATAAAAAGGGAAAAAAGCAGGGGGGTCAGCACACAGCCTTGTCTTATGCCTGACTTAACCCTAATTTTCCCAGTGCATTCACCTGCCTGGCCATAACGGATCTGAGCCGATAACTTATTGTAGAGTCTGGCCAGGAAGTATATAATTGCTGGGGGAGCTCCCATGCCCAATAAAGTGGACCATAACAAATTATGGTCCACTAAATCAAAGGCACTCGAAAGATCAGCGAAACAGAGAAATAGAGAGCCCTGTTTCACTTTCGTGTATTTTCCAATAAGGAGGTCGAGATTGATACACTGCTCTGTTGTCCCAAGGCCTTTGCGGAAGCCGTATTGGGACTCGCCAGAATTTTGTTTTCCTCCGCCCATTCCATCAACCGCATCAGGAGAACCCTACTCATAATCTTAAGGGAGGAATCCAGAAGGGAGATAGGGCGGTAGTTCTTGGCCTCTCCTCTATCTCCCTTCTTGTAGATGGGTAGGATTATGGATTCACTCCAGGTAGGTGGTGTACTCTCCAAGACTGAGGCGTTAAACACCTGTGTTAGGAGTGGGCTCCAAAGTGTCGGGTTGGATTTATACAGGTCGACCGGGACCCTATCAGGTCCCGGTGCCTTTCCCCCTTTACTCTGACTAATAGCAGTATCAACTTCATGTAGTGTGATGTCCAAGGATATCTTCGTTTCAAACATTGGAGGGGAAAAACTGGCGCAATCCTCCCTAGTCGGATTAAAAATTCCAGAAAAGTGTGCAACCCAGTTCGCTTCACTAACCTGGGCTGAATATATGGGGAAGTCTTCTTTTACAAGAAAGGGGCTATTAACCATGGTCCAAAAGAGCCGACTATCATGCAATATGGATGCTTGATTAAGAGCATCCCAAGCTTGTTCCCTTAGCTCTTGTTTCCTGCGTATAAGATGGTTTTTGTATGTCAATCTAAGGGATATAATAGCCTCCCTGTCTCTGGGTTGTTTAGTGAGTGCCTGCTTAAGTTCCCGCAGAGATTTGGTGCACATACTATCAAACCAACCCACATTTTCCTTCTTGATTTGGGCTTTGGTGATGGTAAGACATCTTTTTATAACTGTGCCTAACTCCACAAAATCAACTATAATGCACTCAAGGGGTGCCTCTGGATCCAAACATTTATATGTATGTATGTATGTATAAATTGTTTTATAGCGGGCTCTCTTACTGGAGAGTATCCTGGCGAGAAGGAGAAAAAACGGGGGGAGAACAACAGAGATCAACTTATGTCACATTTCTAAACAGGTAGATTTTGAGATTTTTCTTGAACTGAGTAACACCTTGACTGGAGCGCAGATGTAATGGGAGAGCGTTCCAGGCTCGGGCCGCCACAACGGCAATGGACTGGCCACCCAGCCTGGCTCGCCTAAACCCTGCAGCAAACCCTGCTTCTATGATTTTAAGCTGCAACTTCTCAGAGTTACCCATACACCACTTAATACAGATTCCATTCTGTCTACAGGGGGTAACATCTTCAATTATCAAACGGTGGGTGTTAACTGGTAGCCCCCAGACAGAAATCGACATGGTAATAGCATTATGGTCGCTACTTCCAAGGTCGGCAACAATGGGTACTGTACAAAAAGGGACAAGATGTGTAGAAACCAATAAATGGTCGATAACAGAGGCCGAATTCAATCCTACAAAGGTTGGGACAGAGTTACCATCAGCATCTGCAGCCGGAGGGTGAATCATAAGGTCCATATTTAACATAAAAGAATTAAGAGAATCACCATAGGGTGAATGAATAAAATGTGCCCGGTTTTCCCCATTATCCCCATCGTATCCACAAATTCTGGTAAATGAATGAGGACAGGTACGAATATTAAAATCCCCTCCCCAGATGATATCCATAGATTTGTGAATGCCCTTGCGGATGTTACTCACGGCTAAACCCAACTCCTCCACCACAGTAGTATTAGAATCATCAAACAAGTTGTTGTAGTGGATTATCAGCATAATTACATGGCCCCTTACATGTTCTAAGATTAACATTTGAGAATGGTGACCCACAGACTGATGTGATTTCATACAAACAGGGAAATTCACAGAAAGTAAAATTACTAGCCCCCCTTTAGCCCTACCCATATTAGACCTTTGTGCCGGGTTGTTATATGACACAAATCCATCAAGGTTAATATCAGTGGTTACCCAAGTCTCTTGTAGACATAAAACATCAAAATCAGAAAGGATTTCGCTCCAGCCCAAGGACGACGTTTGCCGACTCCAACCTGCAACATTCCAACTGGCAAATTTAAAACCAGGGAAACAGGGGGAAGGTTCAATAGTCACAGGTACATTGGAAATTGAGGGCTTGTTGGCGACTAGGGGAACCATCATAGCAGGAAAAACAGCAGGGACAGGTGAATTAGCTCCCTGTGAGTGTATGTGCACCAGTGTAGAGATGGGAGATGTTACGGCTACTAAGCATTGACCCATATCTGCAACTAAATTATTATCGATGGTTCCTATTCCCTGAAAGGGTGAGTACACCGGGACAATAGTAGGAGGCATTACAGGTGGGGGAATAAAAGAAGAACTGGTACCTGATGTTACAACTAGACCATTGCCAGGAATGAAAGGGGTGGGATCTAAAGCTGGGGGCAGTCAGTCAACACCATCCAGCCCGTTAAGACAGTTGAATCGGTTATAATCATAGAACGGGGTCTCCGGGGGCCGAAAAACCGGTCTTGCTACATACCCACGATATTTACCCCTCCACTCAACCCTCGTCCAATTACCTTGGACTTGGTCATGGTGCATATGGGTAGGGGGGAAGAAAAAAGACACTGACAGAGTCTGAATGGTGGAATCGAGAGATCTATTAGACCCGGCACATATGTGTAGAACAGTCCTAGGATCTCGAAAGCTCACCGTAATGCAATCCCCAGTTATAGATTTTCTGGTTTTACCCAGCCAGGGTACCCTTCTCACCATGATAATTTCATTGTCAAAATGGGCCGGGAGGGGTCTATTCCAGTTCAACCATTTAATGACTTTACTTTTAAAAGAGTGAAAGTTCTCACCTTCGCCCGCCTCAAGAGGGGGGACACCAGCCATAACTACCATGAAGCGGTTAGCCTCAGGGGGCAGATCGGGTCTATGTGGTCCAGGGGCAGGCTTCTCAGGGGGTGCGGGAGCAATATAGTCATTGTATATAGCCCCATTGGAAGTTGTCGTGGGGTGGACTGGGCCTACTGGTTGCAAAGATGGAATAATAGGTTTGCTATATTGTGTCGGGGCTAAGTTGGCCATAAGAGGTTGCGGAGGGGGAGCAGCAGTAATCACCAAGGGAGGTCCTAAGTTAGCTGGAAGGGTTTGAGAGTTAGGAGGAGGATTAGGGGGAGGGTTAGACTCAGAGGGTCTACCTCGGATAATAGCCGAGGTTTTCATACTGCTTATGGCTGCCTCCAAGATAGTGAGTCTAATCTCCACTTTCTTTATGCTCTCACTGATGGGCAGGAGCAGTGACCTAAGTAAAAATTCCAGGTTACCTAAAGAGGTAACGGGGGTGATGCATTAGATGGAATATCCCCAGGGGCATTGACATGGTCAGTGATGTTAGTACCCTTAACAGAAGGAGTTTCATGCACCTCCACTAGTACCCCATCAGTGATGGGAGGGGGCTTAGAAGCTTTCCCGAAATCGGAGTGTGGGATTTTGGTTTTACCCTGCCCTCCCCTCAGCTTCCTTCTTCTCTTGTTTGGAGGTGGGCCATGCATCTCTGCCACAACTACTTGCTTCAGCTTTGTTTTCCTTGGCTTTACTGCAGTGGGGACCTGAGTGATTAGGTCAACAGCCGTACAACTGAGACTGTGGAGGGGAGCTGCACTAGATTCCTGATCAGTAGGCAAACGGGGGTTGGGAATACAATCCCGCAGTAAAAGAGGGACGCCTTCCTGGGATAATAGCTCCTCACTAATGTTAAATGATCCTCCCTCTTGGGTGACAGGATGAGGGATGATGTCCGTAAAGGGCCTATTTTTCAAGTTCTCAATAGAGCAACGATGCTCAGCCCTGCGCTCAGCCAGAGAGGTTTCCTTATCCCCATCACCGGGTGCCCGAGAAAAATAATTGTCCAGAGTCCCATTTCTGTCTCCCACCACCTTCACAGTAATTCCCTCCATAGCCGCTGATGCCATGTCCGACACCTAAATCAAGGTCCAAAATCCAGTACAAAGCAGGCAAAAGAGGGCAGGCCCAGCCCAGCCTACACTGGCCTACGAGGGCCTCAGAGGGCCCGCCCTTTGCCCGGGCTTAGCCCCGGGCTCTCCCGCGCGCTCCCGCGACGAGGGGGATGGTGCTTGATTTTATGTTTATAGTATTTTATTGAAAGGGTACACAGATAAAAAAGACATTCAAGCAATGACATTGTGCTGCAACCCCGGGCGCCCATCTTCAAGATAATGCTACGTGTCCCGCAAGTGCAGTAGAGGCTGCGGGGGCTCCGTTTCCATCAACATCACATTAAATAACACCCTGAGGCAGAAATAAAGTCTCCGTGCCCTTCCCCTTTTAAAGAAACAGTTCCTCCCCAACTCCCCCACCCACCTTTGCCCCCCTCCCCTCCTCCCAGTTCCCCCGTCCAGTGTCCTGTCTAGCTAAACCTTCTGAGCTCAGCCCACCCCACTATCCCCTATCTCTATCTAGCCTGTGGTTATTGAGCAGTGAAGTCCAGCGGTGGTGTCAATCTCAAGAGCCTCAAGTACCTCGGACAGGTCAGCTCCCTAAACTCGGTGGCCAGTAATGCGTGAAAGGGCTGCCACAACTCCTCAAATTGCTCTACTTCCCCGGCCATCATCAGTGATCATTTCTCCATGCCCAGGACATGCCACAATCTATGTAGCCAACCCGTGATGGATGGAACCGTGGTGGACCGCCAATGTATTAGAATGTTCTGAACGGCGGAGCCCAGTGCTATAGCAATTTGTCTACCCCTGCGAGATTTCAGTGGATACATCAGTCCGTTAGGCAGGCCCAACAGGACGTATGCTGGGAAGCGGGGCAACTCTATCTCAAAGCGGGTGTCGATCTCATCTAGCACCTCCTTCCAGTAAAGGCTCAACAACGGGCACTCCCACAGGACATGTGTCAGTGTACCAGGATGCCCACACTCTCGCCAACAGGTATTATCGATATGCCTATCCATCTCATGCAACCGCTCCGGAGTCTAATACCAGTATGTAGACACCTTAGTGAAAGTTTCAGTTAGCCCTACATAGTATGCAGAGTGCTGTGCGCGGTATGAAATCTGGTCCCACTCTTTATGGCTCAGCTTTCTTCCCAGCTCTCTGTTCCAGCGTTCCCTACCTGGGTTATGAAAGTGTGTGGGGGGAGGCTGTAACATTTTATAAAGATCCGTGATGAGCTTAGCGTCCGAAGCTCGCGTCACTAACCACCTCTCGTACGGCAATAATTTCCTGTCTGCCAGCTCACGCACCTGTGGTTGCAAAGCCCAGTGTCGTACCTGCCAGTAGCGCATCCTATCTGTCTCAGCTAAACCATACTCTTCCTTAAGAGTCTGGAAAGGGAGAACTCCGTACACATGGAAAAGTGTCCTACAACCAGCAGCACGCCAGTGTGCGAAAGCTCCCTGGGTAATCCCCGGTGTGAAATCCGGGTTGTCTGCAATAGGTGTGAACGGAGAGGGGAACGTGGTAAGCTTGTGTGCATTGCTAGTAGTGTCCCACACCCTCAGCGGAACCCGCGTTACAAAAGACGCGTAGAGATTCGGAGGGCGATGAGCCCTACGCAGAAAGGGCACCTCTTGTAAAGGACGGCCGCCACCGCCTGATCTTGGAATAACCAATGCTTGTCCGACTCCCATCGGCTCCATTTAACCAGGTATCGAAGCTGCGCCGCTTGAAAATATTTGCGTAAGTCTGGGACCCCCAGTCCCCCGGATTCCGGTGCCAACGTGGAGAGAACTCTCCTCATCCTAGGCTTGCTGCCTTGCCAAATAAAACGGGATAGGGTCGACTGTGTCTGCTGAAACCAGCCCTTAGGCGGTTGCAACGGCAGGGCCCGAAATAGATATAATATCTGAGGGAGGACCGTCATTTTAACCGCTGCCACTCTCCCGAGCCACGATATCAATCCTTTGCTCCACCTCCCCAGTTCCTCCTTAATCTTTCCAGTCAAAGCCGTATAATTGGCTGTCACCATGGCCTGCAATGTAGATGCCAACAGGATACCCAGGTACTGGACCTGGTGGGCCGACCAATGCATGGGGAAGAGACCCTGCAACTCCCGCCGTGTTGCAGGAGTCAGGGAGATGTCCAGTGCTGTCGATTTACCCATATTAATTTTTAATCCAGCCACCCGTGAGAAAGCCTCCAATTCGCCAATACACGCAGGCAGTGCACGCCTCGGCTCCTCCAAGGTCAGAATCACAACGTCCGCATAGAGGCTGACCATATGAAGATATCCCCCCATCCTCACTCCAGTTGCGTCCGGATTCTGCCGGAGTCTCTGGGCGAGTGGCTCCATATATATATCGAAAAGGAGTGGGGACAAGGGGAAGCCCTGTCTGGTGCCTCGTTCAATGCCAAACCTTTGAGAGCCACAGCCATTCACCGGCACCACTGCCGATGGGAACTGGTAACAGTTAAAAACCAGGGTACGAAATGTTCCACCTATGCCCATCCTTGTCATAACCCGTTCCAAATAGGGCCAGTGCACCCGATCGAACGCCTTTTCAGCATCCACCGAAAGGAGCATTCTTTCTCCAGGAATCCGGGAGGCCTTCTTAAGAATATGTACTACCCTCTTGGTGTTATCCACCGTCTGTCTCCCAGGAACAAAGCCAGCCTGGTCCGACTCCACCAGGCCCGGTAAGTGAAGTGTTAGGCGTGCCGCCAGAATTCCTGTGTAAAGTTTTAAATCCACGTTCAAAAGGGAGATCGGGCGGTACGAGCTGCATCGGGACCGGTCCTTCCCTGGTTTAGGTATAACCGAGATCGTGGCCTGTAGGAGATCCGGAGGGATTGCCCCCGGTTCGGAGAAGGAGTTAAACAATTTAGCTAGTATAGGGGCCAACGTGGCGCTGAACGTCCTATAGAAGAGCGCTGTGCAGCCGTCCGGGCCAGGGGCCTTACCATGTTTAAGCCTGGAGATGGCAGCAATCACTTCCTCGACCCGTATCTCCCTTTCGAGATACTCCGTTTGAGATGTTTCTAGGGACGGGAGTGTGACTGAGTTCAGGTAGTCCTCCGACTCCTGCGCCATCAGACTCTCCCCGGTGTATAAGTCCGCATAGAATCGGCGGAAGGCCTCAGCTATCTGATCATCCTCTGTGACCAGTCCGCCATTTCCCGCCGCAATCTACTTCACCCGATGACGTTCATTGGCCACCCTGAGTTTGTTCGCCAAAAGGCGGCCACACCTGTCCCCCCGTGTAGTAAGCATGTTTTAGTCGAAGTGCTGCGTATTCTGCCCTATCCATGTCCAGGGATGACAGGAGCATCCTCGCTGCCTTCAGCTGTTTCCAGATCCTGGGGGCCCCCGTACGGCGGTGCACCTCTTCCAATTCCTTAACTTTTGCGTGAGCTCGTCCCGCTTCTGCCTCCGTTCCCTGTTCTCCGCCGAAGAAACCACAATAAATTCCCCTCTGACCACCGCCTTAAGTGCGGCCCACTGCCTCGCCACCGAGGTATCTGCGTTATCATTATGTGTTTGGAAGTCCCTGATCGCCGCTGTAACCTTTTGCACTACAGTTTTCTTATGTAACAGAGCGTCTCTGAGGCGCCAGACCCCCCGGGTGGCCCGGTCAGCCACCAGAGAGAAGCTCCCCGAGACCGGTGCGTGATCAGATAAAGATATGACCCCCACCTCCGATGTCGTAGCTAGATCACGGACTGGGCCGGTAACTATGAGGTGATCCAGCCTCGCGTATGTTTTGTGCCCGTGAGAGTAAAAGGAGTAGTATCGATCCGTGGGGTGCAAGTGGCGCCAAAGATCATGAAGGTCCAGGTCCACCAGTTGGGATTTAACTGCTTGTGATATTTCCCCTGTCTGTGGGGAGTGCTGAGCCGACCTATCTATAGCCGAGTCTACCACCATATTTAAATCTCCACCCAAAATTATGTGCCTGTCCGGGGATGCTGTTATGTCCACCAATGCTGACTGAAAGAAGCTATCCTGATGTTCATTCGGACAGTAAATCGTCCCGATGGTAAATGTCAGGACCCCCAATTTGAATCTATGCGCTAAGAGTCTCCCCTTTTGTTCTGCAAACTTGTGTAGGACCTCCCCTCTGAAAGAGTTTGACACTAAAATCGCCACCCCCGCCGTCTTGGTGTTGGACGAGGAAAAGAACTGGGTGGGAAATGTACGGGATCGTAATCTATGGCAGTCCCGCGCAAGCAAGTGAGTCTCTTGTAAAAGACAAATGTCAGCCTGTGTGTTCTCTAGCAAGGACAGGACTGCTCTCCTCTTGACAGGGTTATTAAGCCCCTTAACATTAAGGGTAACTACCTTAAGGGTTGCCATAGAGAGTCAAGACAGAATGAAACATGCATTGAATCCTGTGCAATGGGGGGCCTGTGGGCCTCAACTGCCCATAACTCCCCGTCGGGGCATCATGGAAAGCTCAAGAACACTGAACGGACTGTACCCTCCGCCTCCCTACCCAACTCCCAACCCCCTTGTCCCCCAACTCCCCAACTCCCCCTCCTCCCACACCCTTCACGGCACCCCAACTCCCCTCCACCCCTTCCCCCCCTCAAACCCCACAAACCCCCAACACCCTCCGAGAGATTGTCCCATCCATGTCCTGTCCGGACAAGTCCGTGGTAACTTATCGTAGTGGACGTCCAGCCACACCCTTTCTCCCTCTGCTCCCTCCCCAACCCCTCATGGCCCTAAGCCGGCAGGAACAGTAATGCAAAGTCGTGTCCTGAAGGGACCTCAGTTGATGTAGCACACCGTTCCACCTGAAAATAAGTCGGAAAGGATGACCCCAGGAATAAGGCGTTTCATGCTGTTTCAAGAAGTCTGTTGCGATTTTGAACACTTTCCGCTTTTGGAGGGTGATTACAGACAGGTCCTGATACAAGGCCACGGGGTGTCCTCGAAAAGTCAACAAGGGTTTTTTCCGGCCCTCCACCATGATCCGTTCTTTCAGTGGAAAGTCAGGAAGGAATGCCAAAATGTCCGGAGGCGGGGCTGACGCACGCCTCTGAGGGCCCACACGATGAGCTCTATCAATCCGTACTGGAAAGTCCGCCGCTTCACCCAATATGTCCCTGAAGAGCTCCCTCAGGTATCCCGCCACATCCGTCCCCTCTTCAGTGGATGGCACTCCCCGGACCCTGATTTTCCAAGTCTTCGTTGTGGGCCTGGAAGTCCATCTGTTGATCCCTCAAACGCAGCACCTCCTGTTGTAACTGCGTGAGTTCCTCATCTTGTCTCTGTGTGGAGCTTTCCACCGTGGCCACTCTCTCACCAAGACCGTCTACTTCTCTCCGGATCTCGCGGACCTCCCCGGCCACCTCCTGTTTCAGCGTTTGAAAATCGTCTCTCAGCGTGCCAAAAAGCGACTCCAAGAAGGATCGAGTGACCGGGGGTTCACTGCCTCCTGTTGCGCGAGAGCCACTCGCTGCGTTCGGTGACGGTTGATTCCTATCTCCCCTGGTCTGAGACCTGCCAAGCATCTCGGGGAGCGTGCGGTCGTTCCGTTTATTGCCCTTCTGACTCGCCATCTTGTCCTCGAGGCCGGCCTGCCAAGTACGGGCACCGCACCGGCCAGACACCCGGGCTGCGGCCCCACCCGCCTCCTCTCGCTAGGATGACTCTGTCCTCTGCCGCGGGGTGCACCTCCGGGACCCTCCGAGTCTGGGGACGACCTCAGCGGCCCGGGCACCGCTATCCGCTCCCGGCCACGCTACGATCAAGGGTAGGGAGCCGTCCGCGGCCTGCGCAAACCGGATCCTCTCGCCTAGCTTGTCCGTCGGCGACCGCTGCTGTTGTTTACAGCAAGCCGACCATCCGCGGCGTAGCTCTCAAGGGCACCACGTACCACCGCCGTCCACCGGTTTCTTCACCACCTCCGAAAGCAACTATGGCAGCTCTGCACGCCTCTGCAAGTTGTTGCACCCTTTCCGGTGATGGCACCGTCTTCGGATGGCTCTCCGCCCGGCCCCGGGATCAGTCGCCAGCCGGCCAGGAGCCGACTCCTCCGCAGCAGCCTTCTGGAGGGTCCCGGTTCCTATCCTTGTCACTGCGACTCTTCTTCCGCCTATGCGCCCTTCCGGCCTGCAGGCCTCAGATCAACTAGGCTGCAGACTGCGGCCTCAATTTCTGTCGGGATCGACAACCAGGGGTGGGTCGTCTCCACGGGCAGCAGGCACTTCTCCGGGCTTCCCAGCCCCGTCGCGGTACCCAGGCGTGGCTCCTACTTCCTTCCGCTGCACCAGCTCTGACGTCTGCGTGTTTCGGGGAAAGAGCTCTGCTCAGCCTCGGCTAGGACGCCATTTCTCCTCGCATCCGGTCTCGGCGTCGCTCAGTGCCACGGTCCGGACTACGGGCCCCCGGCCACTCCAAAGCTGGATTTCGGCTCTAACACAGCCCAATCTGTTCCCGCACCGTCCCCACTCGGGTTTATGCCGATGGGGGGGAGAACAAGCTATGCAGAAGGCTCAGGGCCCGGGCTGGGTCGGGAGCTCTGGGCGAAAGCGTCTCCTCACTCCGCCATCTTGGCCACGCCCCGGTGCTTGATTTTATAGGAGGAGAGTTAGGCTGTAGGTGGGGCGGGCGAGCAGGGAGAGCGGCCAGGTGGCAGGTGGCGCGGGTTAACAGGACTCCTGGGAAACGAAGTCCTGTCCCGCCGCTCGCAGCCCTGCATTCACCCAATCCTCACAGGTGTGGCCCAAGACTCTGCGCACAGGCGGCTGGCACGCCGCTGTGGGACCCGCGAAGCGGGTTCTGCAAGAAGTAGCGTAATGTCCGAAAAGATCCAGCAGCAAGGTCTAACAAGGTGTCCCAGAGCAGCGTTGCACACGAAGGCTTATCAGGCTGTAGGTGGGGCGGGGCGAGCAGGGAGAGCGGCCAGGTGGCAGGTGGCGCGGGTTAACTGGACTCCTGGGAAACGTAGTCCTGTCCCGCCGCTCGCAGCCCTGCACTCACCCAATCCTCACATTTGTGGCCCAAGACTCTGTGCACAGGCGGCTGGCACACCGCAGCGGGACCCGCGAAGCGGGTTCCACAAGAAGTAGCGGTAATGTCCGAAAAGATCCAGCAGCAAGGTCTAACAAGGTGTCCCAGAGCAGCGTTGCACACGAAGGCTAATCAGGCTGTAGGTAGGGCGGGGCGAGCAGGGAGAGCGGCCAGGTGGCAGGTGGCGTGGGTTAACAGGACTCCTGGGAAACGTAGTCCTGTCCCGCCGCTCGCAGCCCTGCACTCACCCAATCCTCACAGGTGTGGCCCAAGACTCTGCGCACAGGTGGCAGGCACGCCGCAGCGAGACCCGCGAAGTGGGTTCCGCAAGAAGTAGCGGTAATGTCCAAAAAGATCCAGCAGCAAGGTCTAACAAGGTGTCCCAGAGCAGCGTTGCACACAAAGGCTTATCAGGCTGTAGGTGGGGCGGGGCGAGCAGGGAGAGCGGCCAGGTGGCAGGTGGCACGGGTTAACAGGACTCCTGGGAAACGTAGTCCTGTCCCGCCGCTCGCAGCCCTGCACTCACCCAATCCTCACAGGTGTGGCCCAAGACTCTGAGCACAGGCGGCTGGCACGCCACAGCGGGACCCGCGAAGCGGGTTCCGCAAGAAGTAGCGGTAATGTCCAAAAAGATCCAGCAGCAAGGTCTAACAACACACACACAAACACACATAGAAATAATTACATTTATGCAAACACCAGCACACACAGTACACCGCACACACACACGAATAGGCACACACATATATGTTTTTCAGTGCCAAACAAGCATTGAAACAAGCATACTGCAAGGTTATTTCCTACTCCGGGCAAGGGGGCTTTTCGGGAATGGGAGGCTCATGGAGTGTTTAAGTGACCTACAAGGAGTGTGAAACTGTTATTTGGGGTCCTTACGTGGGTTTTTATTTTTCAAATACTGGATGGTATATTACACGAGCGATGTGAGTGAAACTAGTCACCAGTCATGGGGGGATTATTTATGCGCAATAAGTTATTGTAGGAGGATGGCGACTGCGTCTTTGCTTTATTACAATAAAATATGTCAGAGAGTGGAATATATTGCATTGAAGTATATCTGTATATACATAGAGGAAGATTCATACTCATCATTTGCGCACTGTATAATGGGCTGTTCCGTAAGTATATAGTATTTTAGGAATCCGTGCATTGCTGATGATGCATCAAGAGGCATGGACAGTGGTAAAAAATAGAAGACAGACACCATCTTTTGTGTATTTGTTCTTCTTGTTATGCTCTGTCCGATCAAGGAGATGAAAATGAAAGGAGTATCTCAAGCTCACATTGGGATTTTCCGCTCCGAGCGCAGCTGTCTCCCTCCCACACATAGGCCTGTGAAGCAGATCCTTTGTGGGAGGGAGGCTGGGTAAGGACGACCGGCAGCAGCCTGGAATACGAGCCTGGCGCTCGCATGCGCACTGGGGAGAGGGAGAGGGTGAAGGAGGGCAGGGCAGGTTACCAAAGGGAGGGAGAGCGGTGAGAGACTAGAGGCATGCTTGCATTGCGCATGTGTTATAGAGTCAGTCAAAAAAATACCTCAAAAGCACGACATGGAAAAGGAGAGCAAGCAACCAGCCAATCCCACAACAAACAAGCATTTCTTAATGCAATAGGACTCGTATTTAAGAGAGTCCTATTACATTGGAAACTGGAGGATGGAGGTACAGAAAGGCACAAACGGGATTGGGGGATGCGAGAGGGGGGGCCAAAAAGTCACTGGACTGAGGGAGGGGGTGGGGGGAACACAGGGCAAAAATAATTTTGAAGTAAATGGGCCAATAGCCGGGGAAGGATATACATGACAACATGGCTGTCAGAAGGAGGGACTACCAGCCTAAAAACCAATGAAAATGCAGCATTTACAATTAAAGCCAATTAAAACATAGATTGGAAAGTGGGCGGAGCTTCCCCCACAATACTGTATACAGCATCTCTCGACCAAACAGCGCATGCGCTGCCTAGTCCGAGACCTAAAAAGGAACAGGAAGTAGGGCTGGGGAGGGATTTTTATCTGTGGGAAAGGGTTGTAATTGGAGGCACAGGGGACTCACTGAGTGAGTCACCAAGGCGAGAGGTACGAAACTGTAGTGAATATATACCGGTCAGCAAAAATAAGTGCAGGAGCCCACCACCGGCAACAACCGGCACAAAGAAAGAACTATGATAAAAGCTATTCCAATTGCAATGACTTTATATTTATTTAAGAAAAACTACATATCAGCATTTTTTTTTAATGAGGCATGGGTGCCAGGTGTTACCATGTGAAGTGTGAGAGCTTTTCAAGTCCTTACATTTTTTTTTTATAAAAGCAGTTCCTTCTAGAACGTGTAACTTCACTTTTAACATTGCACTTAAGGGCTAATAATTCCCAGCATGCTAAGGGTTGCTGGGTAATAGGCCATAAAAATATTAAACATGAGATGTGGCCAGTAGACAGCTATGAAATCCTATATATAGTGACACAAATATTGTGGAACTGACCGCTGCAACTCTCAGGATGCAGAGCCAAGTCAAGTTCTCCATTACCGAAGCCAGCTTTTTCCAGCTAGGGGTTCCCCTGGGATAAGCACCTGGCGCAGGCTCGGTACAATAACATTGTGCTCTTTAAAGGAATGATTGACAGTCAGAGCAGCTGGATTGACCCATCTCTAATGCGTAATGTTTTGAACTCAAGCCCAGTGTGAAGTTCACAAGTATTACAGAATCTGGAAATCATTACTGTGTTGGAAGGGTTATGCTGACATTTTCCTGTCATTACATTGGTTCTTTTACAATCATCTTCTTTTAGAGAGTTACATAGTCAATGTACTCTCCAGATGCCCCTTGGTTCTTTGCTTGTTATACTGTGTAGATGTAGAGTAAGTAGGATTGCTTGAAAAATAAAGTTGACACAAAGACCAAACTAACATACTGGTATCCATGTATATGCTAAGGCATATATATTTTTGTAATGTGCTTTGTGCGTAATTGGAAGAGGGTAAGTAAAGCTCCCGTAAAAGTGGGAACTAGGATATCCTAGTGACAGTGAGATAGTGAAGAGGGTACTCCTGCACCCTTGTATTATTTTGTAGGAGGACATTGAGGAAGATGAGCTGTAACCCACTTCCTCCAGATAGAACTGTCCCTCAGCAGCCTTTGGTGGAGTGGTATAGCCAATATGAGGGATTTTGTGGGCAGTCAGGTCATCAACTTATAGGAGGAAATGATCCTGCCTTTTGTTGGCACTATGCTTCTCATCTGTTCTGCTTCTCCTCCAAAAGCAAGAAGAACACATGCCTGTTTCAAGTTCAATAGAGAGATATATACCAAAAGGGGAAGCAAAACAGGATTAGTGTGCATATGAGAGGCAGAAGATGGCCCTAAGAAACTTTAGCAGGATTGAGAGAGGTGTCTTATCATCACAGCGGGTTAATTCCATGGCACTCTCTGAGATTGTATGCTCCTCTCCCGTTGCTCTATGCCTACCCATAGGTCTTACAGGGCGGCTGCCCACTTCTGACTTCCTTTTAGAAATTGGGTTTCTTGTTGGCAGAGGTACGTACCATGTCCAAGCAGGAACCACACTCCTAGTCAGGGTAAGTCAAATGCACACCATAAATTAACCTGTGCTCACCCTCTGCTAGTTTGGCACAGAGCAGGTAGGCTCAACTTAAGAGGCAATGTGTAGACTATTTCTGCAACACAACCCACACTGAAAACACCACAAGAGACTCCTCACCAGGTTAGAGACATAGACAATATTTTTATAGATAAATCAAGACCAAAATGTAAAAAAATCCATTAACTAGAGGTTGAGACATGAATTTTAAAGATGTGTTGCACGTAGAAGCCATAAGGGCCTATGGGGGTTATACGGTCACGCTGGACCAGGGCAAAGTCAAGAGTTCAGGCTGACAATGATGGAGCACGGGCCGGGCACTGGTGCAACGCAGGGTCCACTAAAAAAATACCTTTGTCCTGGTCACAGCAGTGAGATGTGGGGCACAGCTGAGCTATGCGTTGGTGTCAGTTCCTGCAATCGAGGTGATGGGTTGATTTTCTTCACACAGTGGTGGCGATGCATCGGTTCCGAAGACGAAGCACCGGGATGTGAAGGCCTCCGAGAACGATGTGCTGGGTTTCTCCACGTAGTCGAAAAGGATGCGTCTATCTTCCACACTGCAGCAGTATCAACGCATGGTTCTGAAACATCAGTTTCTTGAGACGATGTGCTGGTTCCGAGTACGATGCTCCGAGTCCACTCCCGCATCAGGGGTGATGCATAAATTCTGCTTCATGCAAGCAGAGGATGCGTTGGTTCCACTAGAGCAACCACCTGGGTCCACTTCCAATGGACCAGGCACAAGAGCAGGTAATGAGACTTTGACATCCCAGAGTCTCAGAAAACAGGAGGTAAGCCAACAGGCCCTTGGAGATCACTATGGGTTCAAGCCAGACTCAAGTTCTACTTTGGCATGGTCAGAGAACAGCAGGCAGCAGGGCAGTAGAACAGAAAAGCAGTTCTTCAAGAGCAGCAGTCCGAGAGAGTGACAGTCCCTGAAGCAATACAGCAGTCCTTCTAACAGAGCCTCTTTATAGGTTCAGAAGTGTCGATTTGGTGGGGTCAGAGACCCAGTACTTATACCCAGTTGTGCTTTTGAAGTAAGGGTGACTTCAACAAAGGGTCTTTGAAGTGCACGGAGATCCTTTCTTTTCAGGCCTGGCTCCAGGCTCACTACAGGGGGTAATCAATCCTTTGTGTGGGGATATGACATTTCCTATTCAGGTGTGTCAGCTCCTCCCATCCATCCTGCCCTGGGTGAGCTATCAGGATAAAAATGGGCACTCAGACATACCTAACCTTCCTTTGTGTGGCTCTCTAGAGGGAATGCATAAGGTCAAGCTGTCACCCATCCCAGACGTGTATTTGAAACAGGCTGCAGGCACACAGAGCTTTAAAAGCAGAGAAATGTCAACTTTCTAAAAGTTTAATTTCTAAAATCGTAATGTTAAATCCAACTTTATCAGTAAAGTGGATTTCTCATTACCATGCCAAGGATATAAAACATAACAGAACTACTACTTTTCAATAAGGAATTACAGATTAAAATTGTAATAAGGAATTCTCAATGTTAACCTATGAGAGGAGTAGGGCTCACCGTAGTGAAACATGAATTTAGGTATTTTTCACGACCAGGACAGGCAAAACTTGAAACTACTTGGTCTACCTTTTACATACACAACACCCTGCCCTATGGGTTCACCTTGGCCCTGTGTTACGGGGGACTTGTGTGTAATAAAAGAGGAGATTAAGACTTGGCGAAGGGTTTTAAATGCCAAGTCGAATTGGTAAAACTGCATCCAGAGGCTCTGTAGTGGCAGACCTGATACATGTTTAAAGGGCTACTTGTGTAAGTGACACAATCAGTGTTGTAGTCCCACTAGCATCATTTAAATTGCAGGCCTGTGGTACAGGTAATGCACTTTACAAGGGACTTACAGATGAATTAAATATCTCAATTGTAGATATACCAAATGTAACCATATTTAGGTGCGAAGCACAAGCACTTTAGCACTGGTCAATGGTGGCAAAGTGTTTAGAATCATATAGCCAACAAAAAAAGGTCAGAAAATGAGGAGGAGGCAAAACGTTTGGGGTGATCCTTCAGAAAGGTCAATTTTCCAACACTTCTGCTTTAGTTTCCTCTGCCTGTGTCATAAACTGACACTGGAACATTGATAACATTGAGAGTAATGCTGGATCCTGATCTTTAGTCCTTTGCAGCAATTCTGTGCATGGTCATACCCTGGGGCCCGGCACATCACATCCAACTAATAAGACCAGTCACCCCTGCTAATGCATTGCTATGGACATCCTTCACAGGAAAAGCATGCAGCAGAGAGAGATGTCTAGCTTCTCTCAGTTAACTGCCAACCTAGTTTCAACAAACTGAATCACAATTACCTGTGAGTGGTTTGTGGGGAGGAGGTAGGTCATTTGTGATCGAATTGTTTGGCTGTGGCTCTCAAGATGACTAAAAATTTTGTATTCAGACTGAATCCCTCATTGCACGTTTTGGTCAGTGCATGGCCCAGCTTAAAGAATAGACATCTGATTAACCTTTTTTTGGAGGCATAATCGATTAATTTCAATTAGTCTCTATCACAATAATCTTTAGTGAAAGAGTATTTTAGAGTCAACGTGGTGGGTCCCTGATTTCGTATATCGGCCACCTACCAATAGTAGTGTGCAAATTATCTTATTGTCTAAAATCTCATAAAAGATCTGTGAACGAATTTAGAAATAATATTGAGAAGATCAGAGAGCAGAAGAAGATAACTCTATTGAAATAGGGAAATCAAAAGGCAGGCATGGAGACCAGCGGGAGGGGGTACAGTTACTTGTTATGTCAATCTCATCTACTTCTAGAGACTCTGTGACCAAGCAAAAAATGATTAATTCTATTTTTGCTCCTATCATTCATCAAGTTCCTCACCTGTCCCTACCACTAACTCTCCTAAAAATACCACAAAGGCCCCCTTGTAAAAAAAGGTTTTCTTGGTCTTTACAGCTCAAATTAGCACTTCTATGGTATTTCAGATGTTGATTCCTGAAGAGAAGATCACAAATCACTTTATGGCAAGGAGGAAATCTCAGGAACTAATTTAGCTTTAACTACTTTGAATTCAAAACCGGGCAACGCCTTCGATAACCTAGATCTAACTAACGAATTAGACTCTTCGGGTTCCATCTCAGTCTCAGACCCATAACCATCTACAGTAGGAGAACACAGAACTATCATCTCACCCCAGACACAACTACCCTCACAGGAACTATACATAAATAGACAGACTAAAATGAATGTACATTCCACTATACCACAGCAAATGGATGATGATGTTCCACCTACCTATCCAGTCCTAGCGGAGATGAGTGCAGTAAGTTGTTAGAGATAAACGTCACAAAAACAAAAACCATGAATATAAGCTGTACCATACATAATCAATCACCATTCACAATCACCAACACAAAACTGGAAGTGTTTAGTAGTTATAAATATCTAGGGATACATTTGGATAAAAAATTAACTTTTCAAAAGCAGAACAAAGCCATACTAAAAAAGGGAAAGGACACACAATTGATGGAATACTAAAAAAGGGAAGCGCCCTAACATTTGCCGTCTGTACAATGTCAAAGAGTTTAAAAGGCCCATTTTTGACTCCATTATTAGCGATCATTAAAGCAAAACTTTCACCAACTGTAGCATATGGAAGTGAAGTACAGCACGGGTAAGATGCAGCAATCGTGGACAGTCTCCAATCGCGGGTGTACAAAACAGTATTTTTTTTACCACGCAACTCCTCTCCTTTGCAGATCCGGTTGGAATTTGGGATGCAACAGCAATTAACATACAGAAGATATGCAACAATAAAAACCTGGTGGAAAATCTGGAGCTACTGAAGAAATGAGATTAATAATGCACTCTGGAATGCATTACAAGGTGACCCTCAGTCTGTCTAAACCGAGTACCTACAATCATCTGTAACACTTACCAACATGGTAGGCCTTTGGCAGCGAAACCTACCATTTACTTCTTTTCAACAAATACTAAAGAAGGTGGCAAAAAAGCATTCACGAACGGAGGACAAACCAGGGTAAGCAAGCAAGCCTATGCATGGATGGTACTGCATTCGTATACAAAACCGCAACCAGCTCCCTACATGGGTCTGTCCTTTTCTCCTTACTTAAAGACTTGGGGCCAGATGTAGGTAGCCTTTAACCGGTCTGAAACGGCCGAAAATAACGATTTTCGGCTGTTTCCGACCGGTAAAGGGCTATGGAGATGTAGGGGCAAAAAAACGTACATTTTCAGTAATTTTACAGAATCGGTAAAATTACAGAACCGGTAAATTTACCGATTCTGTACATTTTACCGATTCAGTGAATTTACCATTCGGTAAAAATACCAAAAATTTATTTTGGGATGTAGGTAGCACTTCTAACAGTGCTACAGGGCCTTTAGAATTCGGTATTTACCATGCAATACAATTGCATGGTAAATTACGAACTCTCGTGTACATACCATCAAGGTTCCAGGACTGGAGGAGCACCATCTAAGAGGTTAGGACTCACTCAGGCTAGGTACAGGTGTGGGTTCAAGATGGTTGGAGCCTTCTATGTCCCTGAGGGTTTGATCAGGAGGCCAGCCCACTAGACCTTGGAGTTGCACTGGTAGTCCTGGGTTCAAGTGATGAAACAGAGCTCAAGCACCAGGGCTGGCCTCTGAGGGTTCAAGGCAGTCTCCAGCCAGCAAAGCTGTCCTTCTTCATGCAGTACAACAGTCTTGTGGACTACATAGCTGGTCACAGCAGCAGGCAGTCCTCTGGGAGCCCTACTACAGGTCCAGAAAGTAAACTGAAGAGGGAGTCTGAGGGTCCTATTTTATACCTTGTGCCGTCTTTGAAATAGGATAAGTTTCTAGAGGATTTCTGTTGAAGTGCTTGAAGTTTCCTTTTTCCACTGCCCATGGTTTCAAGCTGGATGCATGAACAATGCAGGATTGACAAGTCCCTTGTGGGAAGGCAGAGCATAGCCTATTCACATGCAAGTGGGGTTGTGCCCAGCTCTGCCCCCATCCCACAAGTCTGGGAGGAATTAACAAAGCCCAAGTGCCAACTACAAAAGTGGCATTTTCAAAATTGTAACTTAAATCCGACTTTACCATTACATAGGATTTTAACTTACAATTTCTGAGACACCAAACATGAAATTTTACCTATTTCCAACCAAAGGATAGCACTTATCAAGTGTAATAAGGCAACCCAATGTTATACTATGGAAGAGGTAGGCCTCACAGCAGTGTAAAACAAATGTATGAGTTTTTCACTTCCAACACATGTAAAACTAAAAAGTACATGTCCAACCTTTTACTTACAATGCACCCTGCCATATGGGCTGTCTATGGTCTACCTTAGGGGTGACATATGCAATAAAAGGATAGTTTGAGACTTGACAAGGGGGTTGTATTGCCAAGTCGATTTGGCAGTTTAAAACTGCATTCAGGCCACAATGGCAGGCCTGGGACATGTTAGAAGGGGCTACTTAAGTGGGTGGTACAATAAGGGCTATAGGCCCACTAGTAACATTTAAATTACAGGCCCTGGGTATATGACATACCACTCTACAATGGACGTATAAGTGAATTACATATGGCAATCAGGTGTAAGCTAATTTTAGCATGTAAAATACAAAAATAACATTAACTGAATAGTATTTTACACAACAAAATGTATGAACTAATTGTATTTCATTGTAGCGGATACAAAAGTCTTTTTAAAAAACAGAACACAACTCAACATCTGATTGGAAACTGGAATCTTGTCAAAATAACTGCCAGGATAATCAGCATAGGTTTTGTAATCTTCAGACAATTGCATCAGAAATGGTGAGCTTACCTGATGCGGGAACATTTGTAAGCAGATTACAACATGTGCTACAGTAAAAGCACCTGCAAGTCATCGCTTATAAGTCCAGTCAGTCACTGTTACAGACTTAGGCACAAAGATCTTGGGGTGACAATTGCAAAAACAACAGTTGATGGACAGAATGCAGAACAATGTCATACATTCACCCCAGTACAGAGATCTGGGCCTAAATCCATCATTATTTTGCACTCTACATCACCCCAGTTCAGTCATGGCCATATGCAAATAAGCCTTGACTCTGTGCCTCATGGGAACAGTCCAGCCCGAACTGCCAAGCCATGTCTTTCCTGGACCAGAATCAAGCAGCCTAGGACTGGTTTCTGGCTATCAGCTGTCTTCAACCAGGATAGCTTGAATCCAGTCGTCTGAATGGTCATGTCTGAACTGGGGTGGCAGAGTGGGCCAAAGAACGGTGATGGATTAAACCCAGATCTCTTGACTGGGTGTGAGTGTTTGATTGGTTCAGATGCTCCGTCCATCACCACCCCCTTTTGAATCGCTTTGTTCGCCATAAATTGGCAGGGTATGCTCAGACGTGAGTCCCTTGCTCACTTTGCCACTGGATTCAAGCAAGCCTGGCTGAAGACGGCTGAAATGCCAGAAACCGGTCCTAGAAGCTTGTTTCCGGTCCAGGGAAGGCATGGCTCGGCAGTTCGGGCTGGACTGTTCCCATGAGGCCCAGGGTCAGACTGATTTGCATATGGTCATGTCTGAACTGGGGTGGCAGAGTGGGCTAAAGAACGGTGATGGATTAAACCCAGATCTCTTGACTGGGTGTGAATGTTTGATTGGTTCAGATGCTCCGTCCATCACCACCCCCTTTTGTACCGCAAAGATCTTGGGGGCAGATGTATCAAAATACCTATTTGCGATTCTCAAATAGCGATTTTTTGAGAATCGCTATATGAGAATTGCAAAATTGTATGTATCTAAAAAAAATCACAATTTTTTAGCTATTTCTTATTATTCCTTAATTGCAAATCGCAAATTGCGAATTCGCAATTAAGGAATAATTTCCCATTCATTTCTGTGGGCCAGGAGGCATGTATATGCGCCACAAGGCACCTTCACAAATGCGTTTTCCTTAAGAATTCGCAAATTACCACCAACTTAAAGTTGGTGGTAATTTGCGATTTCTTAAGGAAAAATCGCTAAATTGAAATGCTTGATGCATAGCATTTAAGGAATCGCAATTTGTGATTCCTTAAATGCTTACGCAAAATTAAGGAATCGCAAATTTTTAGATTCCTTACTTTTGCTATACATTTTGCTTCATACATTCCAAATAGCTAATTTTTAGTCACAAATGCTGCTTTTTTATAAATGCAGCGTTTGCCACTAAAAATTACCTTGATACATCTGCCTCTTAGACTCCACATCTTTAGCCAGTCAATAATGACATAGTAATGCAAATCTCGGCTAGTATTGATGCTATAATAAGGTCCTTAAATGAATGGGAGGGATAACGCAATGGGGGCCACCCCTTGAGGAATAGGAAAATCAATAGCCTACACCCACGAGAGTGTTTACAAAATCATAGAGAACCCACCAGTGCCGCTAAGTACTCAGGAAGTTATAACCATTACTATGCCTTAACTCAAAAAATCACTACAACAATGAATAACAATATAGGGGCACATACATCAAGCTAATTACTGGTCGCAAACAGGCCAATTTGCAGAATCAGCCCCTTTGCGGCCGGTAATTAGTCTTTTTAGATGCATCAAGTCTAAAGCCATTTGCAAAATAGGTAATCGCAAAATTTGCGATTACCTATTTTGTGAATGCAGTTAGGGAATCGAAATTTGCGCTTCCAAAATGCAATGCAAGAAGCATTCTCAGAATGCGACTTTTCATTAAGGATTCGCAAATTACCATCAACTTCAAGTTGATGGTAATTTGCAATTCTTTAGAAAAATGGACAAAATCGCATTTTTGTTAAGTGCCATGTGGCGCACACATATGCTGTTAGGGAATATGTGCGCGCCACATGTGCACAGATGTCAATTTTTGGGGTGTATCTGGGTGGCCTTTTGGCCCCCTCACACCCTTGAAATTGCATTCGCAATTTGCGATTACCTATTTGGTAATTGCAAATTGCGAAAGGTTTGCCATTCATTCCTATAGGCCTGTAGGCCATTAGGAATGAATGGGAAAACATTCCCGAATAGTGAATTTCAATCTGTGATTTGCTGTTAGGAAATGTGTAGGAAGTGCTATTTTTTTTAGCAAAACCTACATGCATAGGCAATTGCGATTCCTTAATAGCGATTCCTTAATAAGCGTTTTTAAGGAATCGCAATTGCTTAGCTTGGTGCATGCGCCTCATAGTTCCTAAAATTGTCACTGAACACAAGACTCACATTAAAAAGATAGGGTCGGCTATATTCAATTACATTGTTACTCCAAAATACTGGAGTGACCTAAAAATCATATCAGATTGGGACATTATTCTCAAAGCGGTCCCCATTTCCTAAAACATCTGTACACGCAAAGTTTATTTTTTAAACAATCTTTTTTCATTTTCCAAATATAAACCCCACTTTCCCCACCACCCTGCCCCCATCCGACAGGTATAATCAATCAAGTTCATTACGTTCTTACATAAAATACCATATGTTAGCTACAGATCAAAGTGATACGTGCAATATCTTTATCTTACAATATGCTACTGTTCAATCCATCATGACCATTCTTACTATCTCCTCAATGGGGATGATATCCCCCCTCACCTATTCGCCTCTCTCTTGGTTTGAATCCACACCAGTAAGGGAGACCAAATTTTCAAACCTCTCCTACGCAACTTACCACTGTTTCATTTATAAATGCCCATTTCTAGGTTAGACATTGCTAACAGCCTGGCAAGTAATTGCTGAAACGATGGTGCGTTAGGATTGAACCAGGCTGATGCAATACACATTGTTAAAGCTGCCAAAGGATTAGAAATCAATTCATGCCCGTTCTACATTATTGGACTCTGCCACCCCTATTAAAATACTACACGTTGTTGCCCTTCCCTCAGGAGGTCTATCACGTAGGCTCTCTCAAGCGATGCATATGCTTTTAGACAATGTATTTTTCTTTCAATTCTTCAATATTCCACAAATAATTCATATGTAATCATCCTAACGTATGTATTTTAAGTTTGTTCAATTCAACATGGTGTTTCTCACAGGGTTATTCGTCACCTCTATACATTTCGGGACCTGCCCTTCATCAGGGGGTTATCCCTAAAACATAATAATAATGATATTCACTTAGGCCAAAACACTGAATGTATAACACTTATATTAGCATCATTATGTGCAACATTATTAACCTGTTCATTTGAGTTCATGCATTTCTAAAAAAATTAATTCGTTATTCAAAAGGTCTCTGTGTGTGAATCATGCGTATTGGTGTGTGATGTGTGCTCTCAGTGACTGACAATCATACAAACATGCTCTGTGTCCTATTAAAAAAGAAAGAAAAGAACAGTGACATGCTAACATGATGTCGCTGTACTTACAGAAAAAGTGCTTTGGTGGCGTAGCGAGCTTAGTAGTTTGATGCCGGTCTATCGTTTTTTAGGAACCCGTTATGCATGCATATTTGGCTGGGGTGACGGACCAGGTGATATAGTGCCATGCTTTACTTCCTTTATAAAAATCGTTACTCGCAAAAGTTCAAACGGGTATACATCCTCATATCACAAAGAGAGTGCTCGGCGGTCTATAAACGTAGGACGTGCATAATGTGAGTAAATCGAAAAAAAGGAATTTGCAAGAAGTGCAATATTCCTTGTCATACCTGTGTGATATTAACCCCATGGTATTTGAAAAACCTCTGTGGCTCGTCTGGTGTAATGTAAAGAATGATTTATTTAAGATGAACTGAGTCTTTTTTGTTTGGTTCCGGTTTGTGAACGTATACTTCGTTTTAACGCGGTCATGTTATATGTTTGTAGTTTTTATAGTGTCATCCAATAGGTGATAAGGAAACCTGTAGTTCTACCCGGAAATGGTAGTTTTACCCACCTATTTATGTGTGTGTGTTTGTTTGTGGATTGTCACTTAATAAAGATCAAGGATTGTGTGAAAAAATGAATAAAAGTATGAACATAGTGAAAACATCCCTTTTCTGGGAAACTAGCCTGATCATGTAAATACAAAGAAACACATTTTTGTGCGTATTATGTCTCGAAAAACATATATCGAAAGGAATAAAACAATATCAGTTTTCATATGTAGCACTCTTTGTAACAGCAATGAATGGAGTGTTATTAATTAATGCAAATAAAATGATTATTTATAAATAACAACTAAATTCCAATCTCACATTGAGCCCCTTCGGTTGTATGGCATTAAGTCTGTGAATCCAGTATAGTTCACGTTGGAGTAGGAACTTTTTATTATCGCATCCTTCCTTTTCTACTATTTGTCCCAATATCATGTACCAAAGTTGACTGGTATTGTGATTTTTCTCGACAAAATCTGTTGCTACTGCTGATTTGATGGTTTTGTTCCTTATATTACTTTTATGTTTGATGAGCCGTGTTTTTATCTTTCGCTCCATCTTCCCCACATATGGTATGCCGCATGTGCATTTAAGAAGATATGCAACCCAACTGGTATCACAAGTGGCGTTAACTTTCAATTTGATAGGCGTCCCTTGTGTGGGATTTGTCAGTGTGTTTCCTCGTATGATGCTATTACAATTTCCACAATTGTGACAAGGCTAAGTTCCTTTATATGATGGTTTGGTAGATGGTGGAACCAAGCTCAACATTTGTTTTAGGTTCATTGTACGTTGGTATGCAAAAATTGGTGTTGTTTGAAAAAGATTATTGAAATCAGATTCTGATGGGAGAAGTGGCCAATGTTTCAGGATAATGCTTTTGGTTCCAATACTTTGAGTCGAAAATTTAGAAAAAAAAACTGGTCGTTCTGAGGTTGAAATGTGTCTTCACTTCTAATAGCTGGTTTTGTTCTTTTGTGTCCACTCGTGTTTAAGCTTCATATATGATGTGCGATGAATACGCTCATTGTAGAAATTTCTCTTTGATTATTTCACTATTTGTTCTGTAAATTTCATCCATTGACGATATACCTTTTATACGGAGCAGTTGTGAGTATGGTTAGTGTCTTTTAAGACTCATCTGAAGAAAACTGTAAAAATTAAGGTAGTTGTTGCAAACAGTTTTTTTGGTGTATACTGAGGTGACCACGTTGTTTTGTACCAACGTTAGTTCCAAGTCCAGGAAATATAGAGTGTGTAAATTGAATCCTTTCATCTATTGTATTCAGTTGGTTTAAGTTCTTAACTAGTGAGCTCTCTTCTCCTTTCCAAATTAGGAAAATGTCATCGATATATAGATAATACGCTAATAGATGTTGTTGCCATACTGATTTAGATAGAATGTTGTCCAATTCAAACCAACAGATGTATAAATTAGAGTATGCTGGGGCTGCACAATTTCCCATGGCTACACCTGACAGTTGTGCAAAAAAACTTTTATTCCAGGTGAAGTTGCTATGATGTAATGGAAATTGCATCAGTTCTTTCAAAAATACTTGTAAGTTTAAGTCTCTGCCACTATTTACCAAAAAAGGTTCCATCGCTTGTAAACCTTGATCATTGGGAATAGACGTATATAAGGAATTAACATCCACTGTACACAGAAACATTTTTCAACTACCATGCGGTTAATATCACACAGGTATGACAAGGAATATTGCACCTCGTGCAAATTCCTTTTTGCGATTTACTCGCATTATGCACGTCCTACATTTATATACCGCTGAGCACTCTCTTCGTGATATGAGGATATATACTCGTTTGAGCTTTTGGGTGTTACGATTTTTATAACAGAAGTAAAGCATGGCACTATATCACCTGGTCCGTCACCCCGGCCAAATATGCACGCATAACGATATACTAAAAAACGATAGACCGGCATCAAACTACTAAGCCCGCCACTCCTCCGAAGCACTTTTTCTGTAAGTACAGCGACACCATGTTAGCTTGTCACTGTTCTTTTCTTTGTTTTTTAATAGGACACAGAGCATGTTTGTACGATTGCCAGTCACTGAGAGCACACATCACACAACCAATACGCATGATTCACACACAGAGACCTTTTGAATAATGACTTAATTTTTTTTAGAAATACATGCACTCAAATGAACAGGTTATTAATGTTGCACATAATGATGCAAATACAAGTGTTATACATTCTGTGTTTTGGCCTAAGTGAGATATCATTATTATAAAATTTCAGGGATGACCCCCTGATAAAGGGCAGGTCCGGAAATGCATAGGGGTGACAAATAACCCTTTGCGAAACACCATGTTGAATTGAACAAACTAGTAAAAATACATATGTTTGGATGATTACATATGAATTATTTGTGGAATATTGAAGAATTTAAAGAAAATTACATTGAGAAACATTGAAAGAAATACAGCTTTATCAATGAAATAAAAAGTACGTTTTTGAAATACATTGTCTAAAAGAGTATGCATTGCTTGAGAGAGCCTACGGGATAGACCCTTTCCCAAGGGAAGGGCAACAACGTGTAGTAGTTCATGCCAATTTCGCCCAAGGACTGGAGGTGAATAACCTGTAGACCCATACTGTAAAGTTCATAAGAAATAAGATTCAAATCCAAGGTCCATGAAATAGGAATTTATTCAGTAGAGCACAGTATAGCTGTCATCAGATGAAACTCCAGCATGATGACCAAAGCTCCATTCTAAGTGATGTAACACAACAGTAAGGCATGAGCCATGGATTGAAAGTATACAGTGAGGTTAAAAGGGAAATACACAATTAAAACGGAAACAAAGAATATAACACATCTCTTCTCTTACAAAAAATAGGAGCTATTCATTTTACATTTAGAAACCATTCATTTTACATTTAGAAACTCGTCTCATATTCCAGACTTGTCCATCTGGAGTTACTACACTGTTTTTGTTAACCTTTACGATTTTCACAGGTCTACTAAATTTAGTTTCATGCTTATGAAGAATCCCTGGTTTACGAATTCTGACAAAATTCCCCACCACAAAATCAGGAACTGTAACTTTCATACGAACATCATAACTGTTTTTGCTTTTAACTCTTCCACTCTCTTTGCTACATCTTTCTTGTTTAACTGAGGAAACTTGCTATTAACCATTTTTTTAAACCACCAGGGACACAACTTAGAAACCGGATCTCTACCTTTCAGCAACCGAAAAGGTGAAACTTCAGTGGTGGTATGAGGAGTTATACGGTACAACCACAATTTTTCCCTCAATTTATCCTTCCAATCAGCACCAAAAGTTTTTGCCCATAAAATATCTTGTTTGAGAACTCTGTTGTATCTTTCCACTTGACCATTACCTTGAGGATCATAGAGCGAAGTTGTAACATGTTTGTCGAATGTTATGTACTTTTAAAAATTCACTCATTTCACAAGACTTCAACTGAACACCATTGTCTGAAGTAATAACTTCCGGACAACCCTCTCTGGCGAAAACTTCCTTCAAAAACAAAATAACACTATTAGTGGTGACATGCGGAACCAATTTCACTTCTGGCCATTTGGAGTGGTAATCCGCCATAACAATGGCAAATCTGCAATCTTGAGGTAAAAAATTAAAATGGTCCAGAGGTATCTAATCCAACCTTCTGCCAAGGGTGATCAGGCCACTTTACAGAGATAAGTGGAGCAGGATAACATCTGAGAGACTTCTCACTGCTCACACATTCCGGACACTCCCTAACGATTCCATCCACAAATCTGTCCAAACCGGGCCACCAAAAGAAAGATCTAATAAGCCTCTTCATGGAAGACATACCTAGATGATTTTCATGACTTAGATTTAAAATAGTTTCACGTAAAGACACAGGTAGAATACATTTACCCTGCCTATAAATGAAATCACCTTCCACAAAAATTTCTTCTGACACTTTCCAAAATGGAAACAATTCGTCTGAAATATCCTTCCTGGAAGGCCAACCAACACAAGCAAATTTAATAACATCTTGCAAGATTTTTTCGCCTGCAATACATTTTCTCCATAACTCCTCAGAAATAGCAGCATATTTATCAGATATTATTTCAGAGAAAGTAGCTAAAACTTCCTGTTTACAAGAGACATCACTTTCATCACAAGAAAGGTGTGATAAACAATCTGCCACAACATTCACTTTTCTTGGAACATATTCCACAGTAAAAGTATATTCTTGCAATGGTGACATATGGCTGAGATACCCGCCACCCCCTCTCAACACAATCCCCAAGGATGGGAAACCGGAAACAGTTCTGAACTTTTGGAAGACGGGAGGGAGTGACCCTCCCGGCCGTATTTATTAAAATATGAAACAAAATTAAAACATTAAAATAACAGTTTCATATTATGTACAATTTCATTACGACATTGCGATGTTTGGCTAACCTTAACATATTCTCTAATACAAAGGTTCTCCTAGCCGAACTAACATCCTACAAAACATTTAACTTGAAATTTTGAAATTGTACATCCTATCGTTTAAGGGCCAACGGCAAGGTCGTAACCGGTGTCAAGATCCCTAAACCCGAAATATCCCCCTCACTTGTGAGGGGCGACCGCACAGAGGTGTACCTCAAGTGCAACTACCAATTTCCCTTGACTTGACGGGGGCCCCGATAAACTCGACACCACTTAAAGGTCGTCCGAGGACTCGTGTGAGGTATCTAGAAGGTAGCGTAGACCCCCCCCCAAACCCCACACAACTTACCACATCTGCCGTCGCAGATGTCCTGGCCCCGGGAAATTCTCCAGGAGGGGGCTGTAGCCCCTCCTACCCAGGAAGGGGCCTTGACCGCCTTTCCTTTCCTTTCGGCGGCCCATCCTTAGAAGGGACCGCCTCCCCGTTGAGGGGCCAATGGCCACCTCCCCCGAGCGCTCCCATCCGTAATGGGTGACGCCCACTCATAGGGATCTTCCAATTAGTGCTCACTGATCATGACCTTACCGCCCGACCAAAAATAAATACGACAATTCTAAACTAAATGACTAATTTACTTAAAAGACAGTAACAACAACAACTTTATTAAAAGCATGCTTACTGATCAACACTAGAGCAGGAATACTTTATTTGCAAAACATACCACAAATTGACCATTCTTTATTGCATATTCAAAGTTATCACGATAATTATCCGAACCTGCAAACAAAATTAGAGTTACCACATCAAACTTTATTCAAAACCACTTGCTGTCCTCAGGGGCTGGTGGGTGGGTCAAAATTGGCTCTTCGTTCCGTCTCGAGCTCACGTGCAGCGAGGTGGTGCAGCTTCAGAGCACAGGAACAAGAGGATGCTTCCTTGGCTTGTTGCTCCTTTTATCCGTCTTCAGGGCGGGCGTAAACCCGCCCCTGCCTGCCCCAAGGGCGTGGCCGGCCGCGTCAGTGTCTAGGCCAGCCCACTCCAGGGCGGGAAAAAGGCGCGCCCCGGCTACGCCGCTTCGGGCATACCAGCCGAGACTCGCCTCCCGCCCAAGATGGCTTCCCGGGGGGATCGTGGTACTCCACCATACGTTCGGGGGGACCGAATGGTCGCCCCTTTCCATATGGCTGAGATACCCGCCACCCCCTCTCAACACAATCCCCAAGGATGGGAAACCGGAAACAGTTCTGAACTTTTGGAAGACGGGAGGGAGTGACCCTCCCGGCCGTATTTATTAAAATATGAAACAAAATTAAAACATTAAAATAACAGTTTCATATTATGTACAATTTCATTACGACATTGCGATGTTTGGCTAACCTTAACATATTCTCTAATACAAAGGTTCTCCTAGCCGAACTAACATCCTACAAAACATTTAACTTGAAATTTTGAAATTGTACATCCTAACGTTTAAGGGCCAACGGCAAGGTCGTAACCGGTGTCAAGATCCCTAAACCCGAAATATCCCCCTCACTTGTGAGGGGCGACCGCACAGAGGTGTACCTCAAGTGCAACTACCAATTTCCCTTGACTTGACGGGGGCCCCGATAAACTCGACGCCACTTAAAGGTCGTCCGAGGACTCGTGTGAGGTATCTAGAAGGTAGCGTAGACCCCCCCCAAACCCCACACAACTTACCACATCTGCCGTCGCAGATGTCCTGGCCCCGGGAAATTCTCCAGGAGGGGGCTGTAGCCCCTCCTACCCAGGAAGGGGCCTTGACCGCCTTTCCTTTCCTTTCGGCGGCCCATCCTTAGAAGGGACCGCCTCCCCGTTGAGGGGCCAATGGCCACCTCCCCCGAGCGCTCCCATCCGTAATGGGTGACGCCCACTCATAGGGATCTTCCAATTAGTGCTCACCGATCATGACCTTACCGCCACAGGCCGGATAGTTGACCGGCTATCCGGACCCCCCACAACACTCCTACCTAAAAGGTCATGTCTTAAAGTCCTTAGCCAAGCTATCAAGTCTCCTATGAGTAACTCGTTCCCCACCCGGGACAAATGAACACCATCCCCCACATACATACTGTCACCAGTAATACAACCATGCGAAATAGAATGCAGTGTATTGGAACGGAACAATCTACTCACTTTGTTATTAATTTTCCTTACTGAATGATTCAGAGCAGAAACAGAAATAGCCCCCCGCCATACTTTTCGTGGGATCATATGGGACCATGCAATTGTGCACCCTGGAACTCTCCTCGCTAACCAACTTACAGTGGAAAGCATCGCCTCAAGAAGAAGTCGTCTACCAGTGGTGACCAAGTCATTGCCCCCAAGATGTACTATGACTATAGACGGCGGTGACCTCGTCCGCCCTAGCAAACCCTCGAAAAATGACTGAAACTGGTCAATACAGAGTCCGCCCCTTCCGTAGAAGGACACACTGTACCCGTATTCCCCAGCCACGTGAATCATGTCACCTGCTTTGAATACGTCCGCGGCACGCCTCACGTATGAGTGGCCCACGACCCACACCTCCTTTTTCACAGCCGGTGAAGTCTGACCGCTGGCCCGGTGTTGGGTCGACTGCATAGTCCGCCCCGCCTTGTAGGCTTGCGCAACTGAAACCAAACAAAAACAAGAAGCGTGAGTACAACATTACAGCTTCACAACATGTGCAACCGCACATACCTTTTATAACAATTGGAGGACCAACGCCCCACACGTTTAACCTGCTCGACATTCAGACCCCTGGCTGTAGCCTCTGTAGCAGCCCCTATCCGAAAGGAATGGGTCCCAAACTCGCCCGGGTTCAAGCCCGCAGCGGTAATCGACCTCGCAAGCACCCGCTGAAACTGAAACCTCGTCAGTGGGGTGGCGTCAGCGTGTCTCAACAAGGTCCCCCCCCATGATGCCACCCTTTGTGCTAAATATTCCTCTACACAACTCACCGGGCACATGGAGGACCCGGGAATCCTTTGTATGATTATGCAATCACCCATCGCACCCTGATCGGTCTTGGACCTGACAAACGAGACAGTCATTGTCCCCCCTTTGACCTGGACGTGCTCTCGGCACAGTCCCCCCATCACGTCCAGCTTGTTCCTTGCCACTAGTTCGCTTACCCGCATAGCCCCATGGAATGCCAGCGTAAAAGCGGCTCGGAATAACACTGTTTCATACTGGTATGAACACGTTGCAGGGAGTACGGATAACAACAGGGCCAACCTATCCAAACCTATCGGGCGCCTTTCATCTACTCTGCGACCCTCAAGGCGTTGCCACCCACGTAGCGCTTTTTGCACAACGAAAGACGCTGTCGGGTCCTGGATCCCATGAGCCCTAGCCACAAAGGAAATGGCGGCCCGGTGCCTCTGGGCCGTAGCCACTGATTTGCCTGCCTGATGTAAAGACAGCAGGAATTTCACTACCAACTCCTCCTGGCCCCACAGCTCCCCCCTAGCCGCCCCCAAAAAGGCCCAATAGGAACGGAACGCCCCTTCATATGACTTCCTCGTCCTGGGTGCTAAACTCTCTCCCACGAGGTTACGAAGTTCGGGGCACCGAGAGACCAGAGAGCTTCGGGAAAGGGTGCCGCCACCGGGTCCGCTGTGGGCAGAAAACCCCAGAAGGCCTGCATACGGAAACGAGAAAGCGCATCAGCCGCCTGGTTCATCACCCCCGGCACATGTCTTGCCTTAAATAGCACATTCAATTGCATACACAGTAATACAATTCCCTTGAGCAATCTCAGAATCCATTTGCATCGTGCTGCCTGGCTATTGATACACTCAACCACGGTCATGTTATCAGACCAGAATACCACAGAGTGATCTCTGAACCCCTCGGGCCAAGTTCTCAGGGCCACCAGAATGGGGAAAAGTTCCAGAAAAGCAATGTTACTTGTCAGTCCACTCTCATGCCACCATGACGGCCATTTTTGTGCCGACCACTGAGTGCCAAATATGGCACCAAAACCAATGCTCCCTGCCGAATCCGTCCACAGCCCCAGCTCCTCAGAGGACACCGCCGGTTTGTTCCAGACAATTCGACCATTGAAATCCGCCAGAAATGCCAACCAAATGCGCATGTCCTGGCGAACCTCTGCCGAGAGCCTTGTGCGATGATGACCCTCCTTCAGGCCGACCATGGCTTGAGCGATCGAGCGGGAAAAGGGGCGGGCCATCGGCATTACTCTTAGGGCAAAATTCAACTGTCCCACCAATTGTTGTAATTGATGTAGTTTAACCTTAGACTCATTTATACACATGTGCAGGGAAGCCCTGAATCTTAACACTTTGTCACCTGGTAAACGAAAACAACCTTCCTCGGAGTCGAGCTCGATCCCCAGAAACTCGAGGCAAGTCGAGGGGCCCACAGTCTTACCTGGTGCCAATGGCACGCCAAAATGATTCATCAAGACACAAAATTCATTCAAAGCCTGTCCACATTCCGGATCCCCGGCTGCCCCCAGAAACAAAAAGTCATCAAGATAATGCATAACATGTTGAAACCCCGTCTTCCTTGTGAAGACCCATTGCAGGAAACAACTGAACTTTTCAAAATAGGCACAAGATATAGAGCACCCCATCGGCATACACCTATCCATGTAATAGTGACCCTGAAACATGAAACCAAGGAGACGCTGGTCGTCTGGATGTACCGGGAGCAACCGGAACGCTGACTCAATATCTGATTTTGCCATCAGCGCACCGGGCCCCAGGCGATTCAATATGGCTACGGCCTCATCGAAGGATGCGTACCGCACCGAACACACTTCCGGGTCTATCGCATCGTTTACGGAAAGACCACGTGGGGCTGATAAATTATGTATCAGCCGAAACTCCCCCGGGTCCTTCTTGGGGACCACCCCTAAAGGGGAACAAACAAAGTTAGCAACTGGTGGCACATTAAATGGACCGGGGACTCGACCTCGAGCAACCTCTTTCCCGATCTTTTCCTGTACCACGGTCGTATGCTGCAAGACCGATATCTGGTTTTTACATTTCGCTATACCCTGAAACTCCCCCACTGGGATGCGGAAACCATATGAAAACCCGTTCCGCAGCACCCCAGCGGAAGCGTGATCCGGGTAATCGCTGAGCCAAGGAATCATTGCCATGGTATCAATCGGAGTAGGTAAAGGCGCCCCTCGGACTATGTCAGACCTGTTTGGCGCCTCCTCTACCCCCGTTATCACCCGTTTTGGCTCTGCACATGGACTCAGGATGGGATGATTGCCCACACCCACCACATTCGTGCCTGAATTTGCATGACCCCTGGGGCCTGGTACATTTACCCCTGTTAAAATTCCAACAAATCCCCCTTTTTCCTGCGTTGCCGATTGGCCTCGAGTGGTTGTCGTTACTCGTACCTGACCGAAAGGGCGTCCCAGCATATTGGCGGGAGGATTCACCCATGCTACTCCCTACCAATGGCAACTTCAACATACCAGTATCTTCCATTTTGGACCAAGACACAGAATCATAACAATCCCAAGTTAAGTTTTTATCATGTTCCTTCGCTTTTCTGAAAATATTATCGTAACAGAACCATTGATTGCCCTCGTGTGATACAGAATACCCCATGATCCGTGACTGATAAATCGGCAATTCGGACAGCAAATCGGGCCTACGTTCACCCATGATGGATGTAAAAATCCCCCATGCTTTGCCCCAATTGCCAATATTTTCATTTACCTTAAAGGCGGCCATCTTTGCGCGCCAAACACTCGGATGCATGAGCTCCTTCTGGCCCTTAACATGCTCCATCTCATAATGATCGGTAAGCAACGAGAAGATGTTTATATACTCCTCTGACCATATCTTCTCTTTGATAGCCAAAGGGACATGTTGACCCAACTTTTCCCTCCGAGAGGGTGCCGACTCATCCCTCGCAATCGGCAATGGCCGCTTACCTGAACCGGAAGCTGTATCTGCGACTGGACCTGTCCCAGTTGGTTTCTCTACTGCCGCAGCCGGCGATGTTGCCTTCGTCGCTTCCCTCGTTTCACGCAGTTGCTTCATTAACACCTGCGCGTCGTCAGCCGTGGCGCCCTTGCTACCTTTACCCAACCACGCTGCTAATTGTGCTGCCAGCTCGGGCGGCATATCCTCCCCGGACACGGGGGTGACCACCACGGGAATCGGATTCCCTTCCTCCGGCACGGGGGTTGGTGCCTCGAGTGGGGTACAGGGAACCGGGATGTCTCCCCCAGCTGCTCCCCTTCTGGGCCTCTTGCCTTTTCCTCCTGGAGCTGCTCCTGCCAAAGGACGTTTCGGCCCCCCTTCCTCGTCTTTATCCGCCATTCGCCTCTTTAGGTTGGTCACCTCTTTCATAAGAACACGCAGCATCTGGTCGGTAGTCATTCGCTTTCCCGCCTTCTTGGGCATTCTCCGACAGAGTATCTGCAAAACAAACAAGAAAGATTACAACGCTCAAAATTGGCTCTTCGTTCCGTCTCGAGCTCACGTGCAGCGAGGTGGTGCAGCTTCAGAGCACAGGAACAAGAGGATGCTTCCTTGGCTTGTTGCTCCTTTTATCCGTCTTCAGGGCGGGCGTAAACCCGCCCCTGCCTGCCCCAAGGGCGTGGCCGGCCGCGTCAGTGTCTAGGCCAGCCCACTCCAGGGCGGGAAAAAGGCGCGCCCCGGCTACGCCGCTTCGGGCATACCAGCCGAGACTCGCCTCCCGCCCAAGATGGCTTCCCGGGGGGATCGTGGTACTCCACCATACGTTCGGGGGGACCGAATGGTCGCCCCTTTCCATTATTCTTGCAATTCTAGCTGTAGCATTCAACCCGCCACCAGGATCTAAAATGGTAGTCAAAGGCTTGTGATCTGTTTTCAGAACAAAACGTGCACCCCAAATATAATTCCTGAAGTGTTCAACACCCCACACACATGCTACTAACTCTCTTTCTATCACGGCATAACGCCTTTCTGTCAGATTCAAAGTACATGAGGCGAATGCCACATTCCACTCATCTCTCCCAGAGCATTGCGACAAAACACATCCTAATCCATAAAGAATTGCATCTACGGTAAGAACACACATTTTTCCAACACAAACTGGTTTGAGAGACAGGCAGATACCATTTCTGCCTTAATATTTTCAAACGCTTCCTGTTGACCTTTTCCCCACACAAACTCAACATTTTTCCTTGTGAGTTACCTTAACGGCTCCATTTTCGACGCAAAATTCTTTATGAACTTACTATAATATTCACACAGTCCTTTAAAGGATAGCAACTTCTCTTTGCAATCTGGAGCCGAATGTTTTGAGTATAGCATCTACAAGTGATTTTTTAGGCATAACCCCATCTTTAGATACTGTATGCCTTAAATATTCCACAGATTCTGAAAAAATTGACACTTGTTTTTTTTCAAAGTGAGCCCATGGTCTTTAAGAATTTTTAGAAACATTACTAAGATGTTCTGCATGTTTAGTTTCATCAGGCGAATAAATTAATATATCATGTTGAAAATATTTTACACAAAACTCCATTTGTTTGAAAAAATGACACATAGACCTTTGAAAAACGGACGCTGCAGATGCCAGTCCAAAAGGCAGCCTCTTGAATTGGAACAAACCTTGTGGTGTTATAAATGCAGTTAAATGACAAGACTCTTCAGCTAATTCTATTTGATGATAAGCCGACCTGAGGTTCAAGGTCGAAAAAACAGTAGCACCACCCAACAAACTCACCACCTCATTATTATTAGGCAACAGATGACAGTCGATTAAAATATTAGCATTAAGTGCTCGAAGGTCAACACAGAGTCTTAAAGAATTATCAGCTTTCCGCACCAAAACAATCGGAGAAACCCATTCCGATGACTCCACCTCTTCAATAACACCTTAATCCAACGGGTTTCCTTTCCATACGCATAAGAGCTTCATCAAATGTACCATAATCTCCACTAGCTACTGGCAAAGTTCTAAAAATCGCTTGTCCCTCAGAACCCAGACAATGTAATAAAATGCTTTTCTTTCTTTCATTACCCATCCTTTCTCCATCAATGGCTTTTAAATAGGTCAAAAATTCATCCTTCCAGCAAGACCATGGAATAGGAGGGTCTCCTTTAGCTTGTAAAAATTTAGTGGGTGGGTCAAATTGCACATTGACACTATAGATCTAGACACAGTAACACTATAGATCTAGATACAGTAATATTTAAATTACCGCTTTAAAACAAAATGATAAAGTAACACTCAAAGTAAGTATAGTTAAAATAGAACGTATCACACTGTTTGCACCGGTAGCTTAAAAGCTAACTCTAATATGACGGGATTACAACTCTATTGTGGAATCCAATGTCTCAGAAGTACATTTTTTTTTTAAATTGTCAAAAAATTAAGAATTGAAAATGTACTTTCAAATGCGCTACCGTGTGCATCAGCGAGAAATCCTAATTAAATGTTGAAGCAGACGTTTTCTTACATCCCTCGTCGCTCCAAACTACTTATGGAAATGCACCTCCGTGTGAATCGGCAATAAAGTTTCCAAAGCGTTTCCAAGGTGATCCAAAATGGTTGCCGGACGTGATCACGTTGGAGTGGGAGCGTGATGACGTGATCACGAAGCTTGTAGTCCTTTGTCAGTTGTTGTTGCTTTACCTTACAGCAAAGCTCGTGTATTCTGCGCGTGCAACAGCAGAAACGCGACTTACAAATATGCGAAGACCATGAGAAGGTAATGATAATCCCCAAAATGATAAATGCTCAAAATTGTATATCTCATCACTGTAACTTGACAGAAAAATAATAAAAAATGCCAAACTTATTTTTCAAAATTGTAGGTGCAGAATGAGCACGTATTTTCCTCGAAGGTAGTTGTAGAAGTCACAACGATAAACTTTCAATTTACTCTGAATAACATTCCGCAAGTTGCTTGAAAAAGAAGTAATTTCCTTGAAAAATGTTGAAATATCCTTAGATTCTTCTCCTCTAGGAAAGCCAAGTATGAAAATTAAGTGAAAAATTCAGTAAACCATTAAATCCTTGTAATCTTTGATAGATCCCAACATTGTACCGCGCCTGTGCTCAAATAAGTAGCAGGTACATAGTCCTTGTTGCCAAAATTGTAAAGGTCATAACAAATAAGATTAAAATCCAAGGTCCATGAAATAGGAATTTATTCAGTAGAGCACAGTTCAGCTGTCATCAGATGAAACTCCAGCATAATGACCAAAGCTCCATTCTAAGTGATGTAACACAACAGTAAGGCATGAGCCATGGATTGAAAGTATACAGTGAGGTTAAAAGGGAAATACACAATTAAAAGGGAAACAAAGAATATAACACATACCTTCATAAAATATTGATTAGAATCAGGATTCACCACTGAGAATAAAAAAGGTGCAAAATCAACTAGATATATAACGAGTGCAACGAAGCCACCCGTCTAAGTTTTGATTCAGCTCATCCTGTCCAATCCGGTCGCACCAACATACAGCATCATGATGTATGAAGATATAGCTAATTTTACTAGCAACAAAGCGAGACGTTTGTTTTTTCACAAGATGACACCAATTGGATATACTCACTAATCCAGGAAGCAGAATGTGTAATTACCAGCACTGGAACAGTCCAATCAAATATTCGACAACTGCTGTTTGCAGCTAAAATGGAAATTAACCAGCTGCTGTACGCGAATACCCTGATTAGGTCCCATAAAGTCCAAAGGATCTCCAGGGGTTTAAGAATATCACTCAAATCGACCCTATTTAAAAATAAAGCACTTTTTACAGAACGTTGGTACGGTATTCTGAACAAATGTTTGTTAGACCTTATCCTTTTACTAGTCGAAGAACTGTCTAAACTACTAGAAGAGTTAGAAAAAGAAGTAGCGCAACTAAAACAAGAATTGAGTGAGAAGCTAACAACGGATGAATGGCAAAAATCTTTGGAAGACATCAACATACAGACTGATAAATACACAAAAGACATTAATGAAAGAAAACTCTGTAAATTCAAAAGAGATGCAGTCGATTATAAGCTGGGAGAGGTCTATAATTGGGCCAAAATATATGCAACAAGAAGACAGCAATGTGCTTATACAAATCGATCAACAGAAGGAGATTCATCTTCCTCAGATGACTCCCAACGGAAACATTATAAAAAAAGACAGCCTACACAGGAGAATCAGGACAACAGACCTTCAACGTCAGGCACTGATAATACTGGAAGAACACCTTTTTTAGAGAAAGGCCAGGATATCACCACAGAACCCAGAGGGCAAAGAGGAGAAGACTCAACACCTATAGAGAAAGCAACAAGGAGTCACAGAACCTAGTGATTAAATATCCCAAACACAACTATCACCTCAACAAACTAAAACATTAGAAAAGGGAATGTCATATGTCCTGACATACAAATCCTACGAGCTTTAAAATTTGGTGAGTACTTAAAAATTCATGAGATCTCTAAAATTGAAACATTTTTTTAACAACATATTGAACTCACAAACTCAACAAAACTACGACACATTAATCGGGCTATCACCTAAGAGTAGTTTTATAGCTCCTTTGAGCCATAAAATAATCGATACGTTTGAGACCATGGTGCAGAAAGACATACTTGAAATGTTTCAACAAATAAATTGCAGAAGAACAATTTGACAATACAAGAAAGAAATGTGATTCGCCAAATAGCTAACGACGCAAAGACAACAGTTTGTAAGGCTGATAAAAGAGGTGCACTTGTTATTTTAGACACTGAATACTACACCAAAAATGTTGAAGCACATGTGAATGACAATTCCCTTTACATGGAACTAAATAACAATCCTACCAAAGAATACAAGAAAATAATAAACACAATCATTGACCATGGAGTGTCAGTGGGCACCATTACTGACCGAGACAAAAAGTTTCTAATTAAAGAAAATCCCAGCACGCCGACTCTTCAAATGGTTCCAAAGATCCACAAAGATCTACAAAAACCCCCATTCAGACCAATAGTCAACACAAGGAATTTGATTCATAAACCCATAGGAAGGTACATAGATCGACACCTACAACCAAGCGTGCAAAATATGACAACCTTTTTACAAGACACCACAGACTTTCTAAGAAAACTGGATAAAATAACAATAGACAAACAAATGAAAGTGATTCCATGTGCAGTGGATGTTAATCTATACTACTATTATAAAGAGAGAACTGTGAACCTTTGAGGCGGGTAAACTCCAGAAGTACAGCATCAATCATAACACCCAATACAGCGTTGTAAAGGGGAGTTCCAGGAGATGGACATAGGCTATACATCTGGCCACCATATACATTAGAAAGGTAACATCAAATAGGGGGGTAAAGTAGTTCTCGAAAGTAGTCCCTTCTGTGAGTGGGCGTGTCGTGGGCATCATTGGGGGGCGTGGCGTGTGCCGTCTCATCGAGCTGAAAGTTCGCCACCTTCACTACAGTGGCCGTGTCGTGGCGTTATGTTGGAAACTACAGTGGGTGTGTCATGGGCGTCATTGGGGGCGTGGCGTGGCGTGTGCCGTCTTATCGAGCTTAACCTTCACTATAGTGGGCGTGTTGTGGGCGTGGGGCATTATGGTGGACCATTGCCGCGGGATACAATCAATCAATGTGGCCGTCAATCATATAGCCGTATGACAATAGCGTTAGCCGCCTGCATCACGTCCCCTGAGAATAGCGTTCGAAGCACCCTGACAACGTCACACCCCGCCTGCATCACGCACCCAAAGAATAGCGTTTGACGCACCCTGACAACATCACATGCTGCCTGCATCATGCCCACTGAGATTAGCCTTCGCTGCGATCGCTGCAAAGGAAACACAGGTTTGGGATTCAGCATTAACTTAAAACTCGAAAAGTAAGTTACGTAAGCATTTAACAAGTTCTCTTTTCATGCCCGGACAACGTCGGGACGGGCTGCTAGTTCCCTATATACGTCTATTCCCCATGATCAAGGTTTCCAAGCGATGGAATCTTTTTTGGTAAGTAGTGGCAAAGACTTAAACTTAGAAGTATTTTTGATGGAACTGATGCAATTTTCATTACATCATAGCTACTTCACCTGGAAAAAAAGTTTTTTTGCACAACTGCAGGTGTAGCCATGGGAAATTGTGCAGCCCGGCATACGCTAATTTATACATGCATCGGTTTGAATTGGACAACATTCTATCTAAATCAGTATGGCAACAACATCTATTAGCGTATTATCAATATATCGATGACATTTTCCTAATTTGGAAAGGAGAAGAGAGCTCACTAGTGAAGAACCTAAACCAACTGAATACAATAGATGAAATGATTCAATTTACACACTTTATCGCTAAACAAAAAATAGCATTCCTGGACGTGGAAATAACGTTGGTACAAAACAACGTGGTCATCTCAGTATACACCAAAAAAACAGATCGTAACAACTACCTTAATTTCTACAGTTTTCATCAGATGAGTCTTAAAAGACACTTACCACACTCACAACTGCTCCGTATGAAACGCATATCGTCAACTGATGACATTTACAGAACAAATAGTGAAATAATCAAAGAGAATTTTCTACAACGAGCGTATACACCGCACATCATATATGAAGCTCAAACACGAGTGGACACAAAAGAATGAAACCAGCTATTAGAAGTGAATACACTTACCATTTCAACCTCTGAATGACCAGTTTTTGTTTCAAAATTTTCGACTCAAAATATTGGAATCAAACGAATTAGTCTGAAACATTGGCCACTTCTCCAATTAGAATCTGATTTCAGTAATCTTTTTCAAACAACACCAATTTTTGCATACCAACGTACCATGAACCTTAAACAAATGTTGAGCTTGGTTCCACCATCTACCAAACCATCATATAAAGGAACTTTACCTTGTCACAATTGTGGAAATTGTAACAGCATCATACGAGGAAACACACTGACACATCCCATACAAGGAACGCCTTTCAAATTGAAAGTTAACGCCACTTGTGATACCAGTTGGGTTGTATATCTTCTTAAATGCCCATGCGGCATACCATATGTGGGAAAGATGGAACGAAAGATAAAAACATGGCTCATCGAACATAAAAGTAATATAAGGAACAAAACCATCAAATCGACATTAGCATCACATTTTGTCGAGAAAAATCACAACACCAGCCAACTTTGGTTCATGATATTGGGACAAATAGTAGAAAAGGAAGGACACGATAATAAAAAGTTCCTACTCCAACGTGAACTATACTGGATTCACAGACTTAATGCCTTACAACCAAAAGGACTCAAAGAGAGATTGGAATTTAGTTGTTATTTATAAATAATCATTTTATTTGCATTAATTAATAACACTCCATTTATTGCTGTTACAAATAGTGCTACATATGAAAACTGATATTGTTTTAGTCCTTTCGATATGTTTTTCGAGAAATAATACACACAAAAATGTGTTTCTTTGTATTTACATGATCAGGCTAGTTTCCCAGACAAGGGATGTTTTCCCCATGTTCATACTGTAATCAATTTGTTCACACAATCCTTGATCTTTATTAAGTGACAATCGACAAACAAACACACATCAATAGCCGGGTAAAACTACCATTTCCCGGTAGAACTACGGGTTTCCTTATCACCTAATGGTTTACACTATAAAAACTACAAACGTGTCACATGACTGCGTTAAACCGGAAGTATACACTCACAAACCGGAATCAACAAAAAGGCTCGGTTGAGGTTAAATAAATCATTTTCTACATTACACTGGACGAGCCACGGAGGTTTTTCAACTACCATGCGGATAAAATCACTCATTATGCATGTCCTATGTTTATAGACCGCTGAGCACTCTCTTCGTGATATGAGGATATATACCTGTTTGAGTTTTTGCGCGTTACGATTTTTATAACAGAAGTAAAGCATGGCACTATATCACCTGGTCCGTCACCCCGGCTAAATATGCACGCATAACAGTTTCCTAAAAAACGATAGACCGACACCAAACTACTAAGCCCGCCACTCCGCCGATGCACTTTTTTTGTAAGCACAGCGACACCAAGTTAGCTCGTCACTGTTCTTTTCTTTCTTTTTTAATAGGACACAGAGCATGTTTGTATGATTGTCAGTCACTAAGAGAACATATCATACAACCAATACGCATGATTCACACACAGAGACCTTTTGAATAATGAATTAATTTTTTTAGAAATGCATGCACTCAAATGAACAGGTTATTAATGTTGCACATAATGATGCAAATATAAGTGTTATCCATTCTGTGTTTTAGCCTAGGTGAGATATCATTATTATTATGTTTTAGAGATAACTAAGCATGGGCGAATTTTGCCAATCTCGCGTTCGCGAATTTTGCGGATTTGCGAACTCGCAATCCGCAAAATCTGCGAATTCTCGCGAATTTGCGGATTTTTATTTTTTTTGTGTTTGCGCGGGTTTTTGCCAGTTCGCGAGGGTTTTGTACAATTTCGCAAATTGCGAACTTACCTGTCGGGTCGCAAGTTTCGCGAACTTGTTGTTTCTACGTGTCCAGCCTGTTTGGGACACTCTTCTTCATCACTGCCACTCTCTGTCACCACTGCCACTCTCTGACTACTCATGCCACCCCCTGGCCCACCCATGCCACCCTCTGTTTCATCACAGCACCCTCTGGTTGTCCAGTCAGTGTACATTATTGTGGCAACGCAAGCACACCTTCCCTGCCTCAAGTGACCTGAATTAATTTGGGGCTGATTAATGTGTCACAGAATATTTTTTTAGCTGGCACCTGCTTCCTTAGTGCTTCCTGATTAGTGATCTTTTGCACTTGCTAAGTGCTTTCATTGTTGCAAAATTAGTTACAACACCTGCCCTGCCCCAACTGACAATAATTAATTAGGGGCTGATTAATGGATTTGAACTTCCAGCCTGGCTCCTGCTTGTCTCCCTTAGCTGTAATTCAGGACCTTTGTGGCATATGTGTAACTATTCTGAGGTTCAGAGCAGGGTCACATAATAGTTGCAACTGGCAACTGAACTCTGGAGGGGCCCCTCAGGAAGCACTACAGGAAATGGCTACTAATGATGAGCCTGAACTTTTGAACCTGGTAAGTAGTTTCAGTTTTGCTAAAATTGTATTTCTGCAATTTTGCACTTATTCGCGGGGCGCGAAGTTGTACTGGGAAGCCGCGAACTCACGCGAACAGTGCGAGCAAAATCCGCTGCTCGCGATTTGCGGATTTTGCGGGAGATTCGCGAATCTCGCGGATTGCGAATTTACCGAAAATCCGCAAAATCCGCGAGCGAAACGGATTTTCCGCCCATGCTTAGAGATAACCCCCTGATGAAGGGCCCGTCCCAAAATACATAGGGGTGACGAATAACCCTGTGAGAAACACCATGTCGAATTGAGCAAACTTAAAATACGTATGTTTGGATGATTACATATGAATTATTTGTGGAATTTTGAAGAATAAAAAAAAATTACATTGAGAAACATTAAAAGAAATACAGCTTTATTAATGAAATAAAAGTACGTTTTTGAAATACATTGTCTAAAAGCGTATGCATAGCTTGAGGGAACCTACGGGATAGACCCTTTCGCGAGGGAAGGGCAACAACGTGTAGTAGTTCATGCAAATTTCGCCCAAGGACAGGAGGCGAATAACCCGTAGACCCACACCTTCATAAAATATATATTTGAATCAGGATTCACCACTGAGAATACAAAGTTGCAAAATCAACTAGATATACCACGAGTGCGACGGAGCCACCAGTCTAAGTTTTGACCCCTAATAAAATAACATCATTGGTCAATACTATTTTGGTTTTTAACACTTCAGTTAAAAATGTTTCAATATCTTTCTTCAATCTTTTTAACTCATTACATGATGCAAAGATATGAACACTGTCTGCATTAAACATTGTGCATCTCGGGCAGAATGTTCCCTTACCACTTGGCAATTTTATCTGGGGTATAATCCAAAAGGAAGCATGTTTTACATTTTTTTGCCTGTAATCTGGGAGACATTAAAATAGTATTTGACGTCTCATATGCATACGTAAATGCCTCATTTGATAAACCTTTTAAGCAACAGTGGCCCCTGGAGAAGGGAGAGTATTTAGAGCAATGAATATAGACTCAATTGTAACTATATTGGATTGACATGTCCAGCCGGACAGAGGTCTAATATTTACTTTTGGCAATAGAAAGAAATTTTTACAGAACAATACAAAAAGTGGGACACAAGCCTGTGCCCCAATTATCACATGGAAAACAATTACAAGCAGGGGAAAACAACATACAAACGGCTTTAGGCACAGCTTCACGGTTTGTTACACTTGGAAAATAAGCAATGTCAAAAGCCAACAAATCACATTAGACACCTTTACAATTAAGTACACACAAGGTTTGTGTATAAGGTGTTTCAAAGTGTCGACGGCGTTTCGATCCAACTTAAAATTTGCGGATCATCATCAGAACATGGATATTATGCCTAATACTTAAAAAGCCTCAATTGCCGCTGGGCTTGGAGGAGGAGTAATTCAAGGTGCCGATAGAGATAAGGGTAGCTCAAGGAGAAGTTTGGTATTAATGGTCGGAGGAGGAATCGATTGCGGGTGCAAATAGCTAATCCAGAAAGTTGCAAGTAATCCTGTGGTTTACTCAAGAATTGTTGAGCCGGCACGGTGGCCGGTCTTTCGTGTTCTCAAGAGGCTCAATGGCGATAATTTTAACGCCGTTTCTTGATAATATGCCCCTATGTTCCTCAATGATTAACACTACTGTACCAATAATTAACACTACTGTAATCATAACGGTAGAATTTAATAGCTGTGTATTTCTCTCAAATGAAGCTGACTGTGATAAAGATTCAGCAGACTATATCTATTCGATTCAAGATTCGAGAAGAAAAAATGCAAAACTGTTAAACTGGGATGGTGAGTTGATGAGCACGATACTCCATGATAGATCCCCCTGCTTTAGGGCAGTGCAGCCGGTGCAGTCGTACTTGGCGCTGAATTGGGCAGAGGGCTGTGTTTAAAAAATATCCTGTGGGTTTGAAATCACCAGCTGCCGATTCCTTGTGTGTCCAGCAGCTTTCAGGCAATCATAAATGTTAACATAACTCTAGTAATTAATATTGTAAATGTAAATGTAAATGTAAATGTATGTGTCTTGTAAAGCGCACTGCTGTCCTGAGGCGTCGTGGCGCTGTAGAGCGCTGGGGAACTCGTCCTGGCTATCCCTGTGAGATGGTCCCTACTGGGTATCTCCAAGGTGAAACCAGGCATCTCCGGCGAATGTGGGAGGCCGTTGTAGAGATGAGGCAAGCTAATGCCCAGAGTTGCCGAGTGTGATCCCTGGTTAGAGTAGGCACCGAGGCGAGAATTGTTGAGTCCACTGACCCTGGTCCACGACCCTGCCGCGTCGGGAATTGAACCCTGGTCCCGGGCCGCTCTCTGCTTCCGGTTCTGCCGCCTCTAACCAGTAAGCCACACCACTCCACAATATTCCTGCTGGAGAGATATTGAAATTTTGTCTCGTGGCAGTTTTGACTCATCACAAAGTAGCGCAGGGGATTAAAGCGCATGCTACAAAGAACAAGTACTATGTAGATCACAGCACTGAGTATGAGTGAACTATGAGTGGTGCTATAAAATATTAAATGTATGTCAGAGAGGGGCTATGGAGAGATGAGGGGCACAGTGTGGTATTGAGGGAATTCTTGGAAGTCATGGGGGGATCGTCAAAAAAAGATTTTTGCACCCAACGAATAAGAGCGCAAAGGCCAGCCCTGCTCCAAGAATTAGACTTTTTTCACCTATGGTAGGCACGTAAGTGATCACCTTTTTACGCATTACTGAATTCGTCAAACTTCAGGATTTCACAATAATAAATAAGATGGAAAGTGGTCACCATCCACAACAAAGTTTACTATGGCACAAAATTCAGAAATTAAAAACAGAGAAGCAATTGCCAGAGCATGTATTTCTAGTGTTGGTGCATTATCTGCACTGAGTGTCATCACTTGTGTACGGCCCTAGAAAGGGCCGACTGGATGTCATGGTGATGAGACGGCTAAGGGTTATGGACACACCTTCTTCAGTTTACTGCTGATAACTTATAACCATTACCCACACTTGTATAGTACCACTGAGGTAGACTGATATTTCTCATTGTTCAGTTTTGCATTACAATGCAAATGGCTGGTTGCCCATTGGTGCACTGGCCTGGGAACGGGATTAGGTGTTTCTTGATTATTTTATTTGTTTTTTCAAAAGATTTTCATTTTGTTTGTGTGTAGAGTGTGACCTGCAATGGGGCTCGGGGGCAGGGGAGAGGGAATAGGTGGTTGTCTTTGGGTGGTATCTCTTGGGTTGGCATTTTACATATGTTAAGACGGGTACCAATATTGCACTGACTGGGACACTCAGTGTTGCTGACAGTGATCTCAAGCGCCAGGATGCCCTTGGGGTGACAGTAAAGCGCTATACAAATATACAATACAATACATATCCTGCTCATGACCTGGAATGTACATGGGTTGGCTGGCGACATGAAACGGTACAGTGTGTATCAATAGCTTTGAAGATGCAAAATTCAAATAGCGCTCCTCCAAGAGATACATATGACTGCTCCCAATGTAGTGACTATGTGCAAATGCTGGAGGAGCATACTGGTAGGAACCACATATTCTAGATGTGTCAGGGGAGCCCTTATATCGGTGGCAACGTGAGTACCTCTAGGGGTATCATACACCAAAATTGTCACAGGGGAAAGATACATGGTTTTGGGGGGCTTGTTGGATGGCCTCCCCTGTCTCTTGTGTCTCTTTAGGCACCCAACTCCAACCAGGCCCCTTTCCTACATTCCCTAACTCCGGTACTCTTACAAGATGCCTTAGTACCCACTCCTATCCGCCACTACAAGGGGTGCATTCAATCTCCCATACTCACCACTTGGTGTGATGGGCCACTAACACACAGATGCTGGACGCCTGGCGCAGTCTGGATCCCATGTCCAGTGAATGGTCCTTCTACTCAGGTCTTCATGACCTGCATACCAGGATTGATCTCTTTTTCTGTACTCCTGAAGAATTGTCTAAGGTAATTTGCACTGAATGCCTCAGACACACCCTTTCAGATCACTGGCCCTGCAGCTCTAGTTGTGCTGGGGTAGAAGTTGATCATTTATTCCCACCTGGTGCCTTCCCTCAGACGCTCATCAAGTATCTGCATTTTGGTCCGACCTCTAGGGTAACATAACATTGTATTCCCAGGACAGCAAAGGTTCGTCCTCGAGTACTGGTATTGATTGGGACACATTCAAGACTGTGCTCTTGTGGCCACACCATCAAAGCGGCCCTCTGTAGAGAACTACACACTCTAGAAACTGATATACGGCGTTACTTACAGTTATCACCCAGGGACCTCTCGGTTCTAGCTCCGCTGACCCTGGTCAGACTCACGCATAGATCCACACTAGAGAAGCTGGGTGCACTAGACTAAAGGGAATACTTGGCAAGAAAGCATACAGAGAGCGACAGAGCGGGTAGGATTTTGGCATGGCTTCTCCACTCAGACTCACCTAGGATCCCGATCACTGTTAGAAACGGAACAGGTCTTATCCTTTAATTCTCAGGATGACATAACTGCCACTTTCTGTGCATACTATACTATAGCCTTATATCCCGCTGTAGCGGGCTATACCGGCTATTAAAGGCCCACTCCTGCGTTAAAGGCCAGAGCCGAAGGCGAGGGACTTTGACAAGGGACCGGGACTTTACTAGCCGGCATAGCCCTGCTATGAAGTGCTACAAGGCTATTAGCGATTCAGAAAAGGGAATGATGATGAACAGAGTGTCTGAATTAAGCAGACCACTATTACCCAGTCCAAAGATCAGGGCTTGATCCATCACCGTTTTTTAGCTCACTGCACCATCCCAGCTCAGAACCTGGCTACATGCAAATTAGTCTGACCCTGGCCCAGTGCATCATGGGAACAGGGCAGACCAAACTACCAAGCCAATTCTTATACTGGGAAGGAAACAAGCTTCCGGGGACCGGTTTCTGGCATTTCAGCCGTCTTCGGCCCGGCTTGCTTGAATCCTGATGGTGCAATGAGCAAGGGACTCACATCTGAGTATACCCTTCCACGCTTATGGTGGACAAAAACGATTCAGAAAAGGGGGTGGTGATGAACAGAGTGTCTGAATTAAGCAGACCACTCTTACCCAGTCCAAAGATCAGGGCTTGATCCATCACAAGGCTATTAGAACATTCTGCCACTAGAGGGCAGAATGTTCTGAAAAAATAAAACAAAGACCTCTCGAAGCTCAAGGGGATTTAAATCCACTCGAGCCTGAGAGGCGTTTGTAAAACATTGGAAGGTTGCTCTGCGGTAAGCATGGGCGAATTTTGCGGATCTCGCGTTCGCGGATTTTGCGGATTTGCGAACTCGCAATCCGCAAAATCCGCAAATTCTCGCGAATTTGCGGATTTTTTTTTTTTATGTTCGCACGGGTTTCTGCAAGTTCGCGAGGGTTTTGTACAATTTGGCGAATTGCGAAATTGTACAAAACGCGTGCGAACTTGCAGCAACCCGTGCGAACACAAAGAGAAAGAAGCTCCTGGTCACAGGAACAGCACGGGGATTGCGCTCATGAAAGTCAAGGATGCAAAGGCCTCTACCCAGCATCACAGCTGATTTTCCACGGTAGATTTGGGAAGAGGCACACCTGTCCAGCCTCGAAGACGCTCATGATTGTTTTTGGGGTAATGAATGAGTCACTGAATTTGAGCATTAACTAGTTCAAGCGACCATGATTTGCGGATTTTGTGGTGGGGGGGGGGTGCTTCCATGCGAGTTCACATGCCTCTTGTATGTATAAAAGGTCAGAGAAAGATCGGTTCAGCAGATGAAGAAAAAGAAGCTCCTGGTCACAGGAACAGCACGGGTATTGCGCTCGTGAAAGTCAAGGATGCAAAGGCCTCTATCCAGCATCACAGCTGATTTTCCGCGGTACATTTGGGAAGAGGCACATGATTGTTTTTGGGCTAATGAATGAGTCACTGAATTTGAGCATTAACTAGTTTGAGCGACCATGTGTGTGTTACTATGCAATCGCCCTGAAGGGCGCAGGGGTCCCTTGAGTGACCTGTAAGGCTGTGCTGCCCTGTAACTATTTTACAATGGCGCCAGCAAGCTGCCAGCGCCGTTGTAAAATAGTTACAAAGTTAGCTTGCACAGGAAGCACCTGCTTCGTTTTATCTAGTGGTTCCTGTGCAAGCTAACTTTGTAACTATTTTACAACGGCGCTGGCAGCTTGCTGGCGCCATTGTAAAATAGTTAAATGAGTGTGGGTTCAACTTTTGAACCCGTTACGTTCGCAGATTTATTTTTGCGGATTTTGCGGGAAATCCGCAAAATTTGCAGATTGCGGATTTCCCGAAAATCCGCAAAATCCGCGAGCGTAACGGATTTCACGCTCATGCTTACTCTGCGGGCCTTTTGCCGGTCCGTAGAAGCATGGAGCACTCCATTGTCCACAATGGAGCTCCCAACATTCCACTGTTCTAATAACTGATATAGGACTCATCTATTTTCATGCACGAGAAACTGATAAATAAAGTTAAAAAAAAAAAAAAACTTATATAGGACTCCACAAGGAGTGGACCCGGCATCGATTCCATCCTTCCTGGATTGCATACCTCTCCCGTGCATACATGCACCCCAGCGTGCAGATTTGGAGGCTCCCCTTACAGAAGCTGAAATCTGTGATGCAATTTAACAGATGGTGCATGGTAAGACTACTGGCATGGATAAATGCTCGCTGGAGTTTAACTCCACTTTCCAGTCATAACTTATCCCTCGCCAGCTTAAGGTCTCTGTTGCAGCTTATGCAGAGGGCATACGCCGCCTCTAACCTCCAGGAAGCTGTGTTGGTAGTACTACCCAAGCCTGACAAATACCAAATGGTCCTAGGGTCATACTGCCCATTTTCACTGCTACTTTCTGACTATAAAATTCTTGGCAAGGTGCTGTCCAACCGGCTGCCCCCATTGCGAAACAAGTGGCAAACCCCAATCAAAATGGGTGGCTATCCATCAGGAACATATTCCTAAACCTACGCAGTCTTTTCATGTTGATGGACTGGGCTTACAAGACTGGTACGCATCCTGGGGTAGCAGCACTTGACATTGAAGAGGCATTTGACACCCTGGGATGGGGCTACCTGATAGAGGTCCTTGGTAGGTTTGGAATTGGCCCCAAATTCCTCAAGTGGATGCCTTTATTACATAACTCACCTCTGGTCCTTGTGATAACTGGATCTCCCTTCTTCGACTCTTTTAGCATTGGACGTGGCACCAGGGTTACACCCCCATTTCTTTTGCATTAGCAATGGATCTGCTTACGTGTGCTCTCCCGTATCACACCATGAGTTGGGGCATTCACACCGACAATCATTGGCCTACAATCTCAATGTACAAGGATAATGCCCTACTATATCTCCATGAGGATAGCACAGTGCTACCATGTCTTATGGCATTGCTGCAGCAGTTTGGCGCTGCCTCTGGACTAAAGGTGAACTGGGATGAATCCCAAATGATCCCAATTACACCACTTTCCCCAGATCAACGACAAGCGCTCCCGACCACCTTACTCGCTTGGGTTTGTGATATGATTAAATATTTGGGGGTCCGTGTCTATCATTCAGACAGTGACCTTGTAGATGGTCCTTACTGGTGCGAGATCTTACTTTCCATTCTACGCTGCATTACTGCTCTCACCTATGGTACGCATATCCATCTCGAAGAAGCTCCTTTTGCCTAGGCTTTTGTATTTTTTCTCTGTCCACCCTGTTATACTTCCCTGAAAGTTCTTTACAGAATTACTAACACTCTTGACCGCGTTAATCTAGGGCAATGGCAGGAGGCGAGTGGTGTTTCATAAGCAGCGTGCCCTACTGGGGATGGGGGCCTGGGCGCTCCGAACTACGAATATTATAATGCAGCCGCACACTTGCAATGGCCTACTCATTGGTTTGCTGGACACACATATCGCAATTGGGCCAATGGTCCAACAGAATGCTCCCACCTAAGGTACTGCAATGGTTGCTGTGTTTGGGAGGTGTGGTCCACTTGTGGGCAGGTAACATTCTTGTGCCTACGGCTCGGTCAGGCTGGAATGTCTACATGGTTAAGCATTGTCCTCACCCCTGTATGCCTCTGAATGATCTCTCTGGGTGACGCTGGGCTGTACCACCCTGGGTTCAAGCCAGAAGCAGCCGCATGAACAGAATACAGCCTCACGATGTGCGCCAACATAGTTAATGATGAAATCCTTTACATGTTTGAGAATTTAGTGGACGATTACGGTATATAACAGTTAAGAGAGGGCCATGTTATTTTGAAATTCGTAGGAGTGCACTATAGTCCCAAGTAGTCAGCACCCACATATTTAGAAGACCTACTGATGTAGTATATACATGTAACATTAGGCTGAGAAGCAGCATGATATATATGTGTTTATTAATCAGAGACTAATGAGGCTTAATTGAAATGCAGTGTTGTCTAATGCAGGAATGTAACCACATGAGAAATGTCGTATTGCTAATGAAATGCTTTGAATATGTGTTTAATACTGAATGAATTAATACAGACTTTTAAAATGGGAGCTAGTGCTCAGATTGAAAGTAGAATTAACGTGTTATAATAGTAGAATGCAATGTTGTGCTGTGTTAGAAATGCATTTAAAAGTGCAGAGGCCTGAGGCATGCTGAAGCCGAAGAGGCCTAACTATATTTTCTTTTTGTTAGCCTTAGTCGAGAATAAATGATTTTCTCCTTGGGAAAAGCTGTCCTCAGTAAGATATGAAATTGTAGCTTCGAATGGTTGCAGAGATGTTCCCATGTATTTCACCTTGCAGGTGCAAGGCCACAATGCTCGTTTGGTAGAAGTGTCCATTGTTTAGGAGTTAGGATAGTAGGCACGGATGGAGGAAAAGCTGCCAAGGAATTTGCGAGTGCAACATTTAGCGAGAAGGTGACTGGGACCCAAGGACACACCAACGGACGCTGGATGGAAAGGTGCCATGCTGGAAAACTCCGAAGATCTTCACCTGCCAGAGGGACGTACCCCAGGGCGTGTCGACTGATTTTGGGATTTTGTATTAGGGACAGCACCCGAGGGAGGAGGGCAGATTTTGAGAGGGGATTGACAGAGCAGGATGTAGTAAGCTGTAGAGAGCGTCTTGGGAACTTAGGTAGAGTGAGGTGTAGAAGGAGCATCTTAGAACAAGCTCAATGGTAGATTATTTGCTTAGCCGGAAGTGACGGTACTTCTTTGCAAGTCTTCACTGCTGACCCCTCACTCTTGTCTGATGGGAATGTTATGTAGGGATGCCACTTTAGGGTAGTGTAGGGACAGACTAACCATTTCCTTTCCTTTTTGTAAACGCAGTCCAGACTTCAAGCTGGGACTGTTCTTGGTTGCTTGATGTTACTCAAACTAACTTTGCTTTTTATCCTGAGTTGTTTAAGGATCTTGCGTAGAATTATGTTTGTATTAGTGCCAGTTTATTTTCTGAACCTTTTATTGCGATGTTTGTATGTTCAACTATTTTTGGCTTTGTAATAAATCTTTAAAAATTTCAGTGGTCCTTTGAGTTCAATTGGATTTATTTGGAAGTGGTTTCATGTTATCAATGCAAGATCTTTCTTTATACTTCTAGGACAGGGAAAAAGTTCAGTCTACCGGGTTTGGGATTCTAGAGATGGGTAAGAAAATCTAGATTAAAATCCCAGCTTCCCCACCATGATCTCTTCTTCTTTATATCTCACTCACTAGGCATTTGCCTACAGTGTGGCATAGAATGCACGAAGGACCAGAACCTTCAAAATTCTTCCAGTTGATGCTAACACTTGGGGGATGCTGACATGGTCCTGCAATTGTCTACATGTGGATGGGGGACACAGTTATAGCATCTTCATGCCTTCTGGGCGAGGTTCTGGCCACTACACGTACAGAAAAATAGTGGGTAAAGTATCTTGGGGTCTGGAAGTGTGCTTCCATGAACACACAACTCAAATATACACAATTCAACCTACTCCGCAATACTTATCTCATTCCTGAGAGACTGGCACGCATGTACCCAGGGATTACCGACTACAACCCCCGCTGCTGAGATACTTCAGCCAACTTAATGGACATGTCCCCAGCTCATTCCCTACAGGGGCGAGATGTTCAACATTATCTCCGAGGCCTTGGGCACCCCACTCCTTAAAGACAGCCTTTATTATCTCTTGAGGTTTACTTCCCGTTCTGCAGAGCATAAACCCATCAATAAATTATTTGATCTGGCGTTGGTCTTATCTGAGTGCAGAATAGCCATGTGCTGGAAGACAACTGCCACACATCCCATTAGACTGTGGATATCCAATTAAGGAGCTGACATAGTGGCAGAGCAGGAAGCAGTGGGGGATGGGATGCTTTGCCCCATCTCATCCCCTTCAAAGGCAGAGATACTTGGAGGTGGTGGAGACAAGTTTGCTGGTGCTTTTCACTGAACATCTCTGCTGCGCTGATTCAGTTCAGGTCTCTAAGATCAGAGTGCTCCACCCCCCGCCCACCACTTCCTTTCTGCTTGCAGTGGCGGTGCCTAAGAGGCTATTTATTTATTTATTCATTTTATAACATTTATAATGCGCACAGCTACCCACAAAGGGTTTCCCGGCGCCGGACTAGCAAAACACAGAACACAACTGAATAGAGAACAGTCAAAGACACTTATTTGTCGAACAACCAGGTTTTTACATTTTTTCTGAATTTCATGTAGTTTTCTTCCTTGCGTATATGAATAGGCAATGTGTTCCAAAGAGTTGGACTCAAAAAGGCAAAAGATTTCCCGCCCATTCTAGCCCGTTTGAACCTCGGCACTGCGAAAATCGCTGCAGTGCATGAACGGAGGCTGCGATTGGGGAAGTAGGGCTTAGCAAGGTCTTGTAAGTACTTGGGGGCAGTGCCAGCTTTGATTTTAAACAGGTAATTCAAGGTTTTAAAGCGAATCCGATTTTCCACCTTGAGCCAATGCAGGTCCCTAAGATGTTTAGTGATCCTGGCGGATCTAGGGATTCTTTTTAAAGCAGTCTGGCAGCAGCGTTTTGCACCAGTTGCAAACGTCTTATTACTGCTTTGTTTGAGCCCAGGTACAAGATGTTACCGTAATCAAGCCGAGATGTCACTAAGGCATTGACTACGGTCTTCTGGGTAGTAGATGGTAGCATCCAGACAATTTTGCGAAGCCATCTAAGAATGGTGAAGCATATGCCTGCCACTTTATTGGCTTGCTGTGTCATAGATAGGCTGTCGTCTATGATGACCCCAAGGTTTCTGACCTGAGAAGCTGGAGGTGGGAGTTTACCTAATGACGACGGCCAATGGGAATCACTACCTTACGGGACCCTTTGCATCCCACCAGACATGCCACATTGAGGCCTAAGGTAGTCACACAATTAAATCTGCACAATTGAAACTGTTTTCAAGTGGTTTAGAGTTATGTTTTATGGGGGGCGTGGCTTGGACGCCGAAGGAACATGGCGTTCCTAACGTGAGCTCCGCTCGGACATGAAGCTTATCTTCCGCAAAGGTACCTCTCGTCGTGGAATCTCGCAGCTCCAAGTGTGGTCCCGCTGCATGTGATGTAGCGGTGAGTGTTTTTACTGCGTATGGCTAGCCCAACATAATTTTTGCGCTCGGGAGCCACAGCAGTAATTATCTCTTCATGAAACGCGGGTGCCGCCATTTTGAATCGTGGCGCTCGTGCTCTGATTTTTTCCTCAGAGTTGCATTTTCTGAATAGCCTAAATGTGATACCCCTTCTCCCTGACTTCAAGAACTTCTGTTTTCAGTGGTCCTTTATTCATTCTACATCTTATGATATGTGGGGCTGGAAAATGCTTTGATAACTCACTCTGGTTACTTGAAATTCCCTGGACTATCTATATTATTGTGTACTCTCACCTCCCTATTGCACATTGAATAGGGCTTATTCTTTTTGGCATGGATGGTGAAATTTTTCATGTTTTTGCTGGTACAGATTTCTTTATGAGGTGACACTCCTCTTCTACATTGGGGTAAATATTGTCAGTCACCGTCCAGGGACTATTATACCTTACCACTACCAGTCTGCTTTTTTGACATTGCTCCTGCCTTCTTTTTTGTTAGTGTATGGGCCGAATGTGCCCTATTTTACCTACTATTCATCACCCTAACCAGCATTCTAAGATGGCCAGCGATTCCCACAGCACAACTAAACAATCCTCGACTGGTACAAAGCCAAAGAGACACAAAAATGATCCACCTTTTCCTATTCTCTCCACACAAAATCCAGTTCTAGACTCTATTTTAGATTTGGTACGTGGTCTTAAACCGTTTATGTCCACTACCAATGAAAAATTAAAGCAAATAGAAGAACAATGGATTGTCATGGAGGGAAAGGTGATGGATCTTGAACAACGGGTGGGTGATCTTCATGATATTTCTACGAAAATTCCTTTATTAGAGAAGAGATCCACAAGCTGAAACTCCACACTGAAGACCTTGAAAATCGTAATCGGAGGAACAACCTTTGCCTTTACGGTCTTCCGGAAATATTGAGGGTCCATACATGTTATCCTTTATGCAGAAGTTCCTTTCAGATCTCTTAGATCTTTAATCCTCTTCACCTCTCAATATTCAATGGGCACATCGTCTTGGTCATCTTCATCCTAATTCAAACAAGCCAATTGGTATCATAATGCTATTCCTGGAATTTACTGAACTTACGCATGTTCTGAAGGCTGTCAAACTCAAACAACGGCTCACTTGGTTGGGACATAATATCTGCATCTCTCAAGATGTTTCCAATGAAGTGAGTGCTTGTCGTAAAGAATTTCTGGCACTTCGTCCTCAGGTGAGACATTTGAACATCCAGTATGGCATTCTTCATCCTTGCCTTTGCAAAATTACTCATGAAGGAAACTCACATTCTTTTGATGATCCTGAGGAATTCAAAATCTTTCTCAACAACATCTCCTCTCGTATTATGGATACTAATTTTTAATTTGCTCTTAGATAAAGAATTGCTACTGTTCGTTCTAAAAGTTTATCTTTCTTGATTTTTTTTAACTATATTTAGTTAACTGGTTGATATTGTTCTTCTAAATTACACCTATCTAGTTATTTCTATTATTCATTTCTTCCTACTCCTTATTGTTCTTTATTTTTTCCAGCAATACATTTACTCTTTTTATATCTTATATTACTTAAATACTTCTATTTTCTTATTTTCTTCTTTCAATTCTTGTCCCCTATTATACGCTTTATCTCTTTATTTTTCAGAGGCCTATTGATGCCTATTTACTCATACCTCCGTCCATTGTCTCTGGTGTCACCATGCTTCCCTCATATTGGTTGCTTGTCTCTCTTCAGATCCGGACTCTTTTCCTTGATATGTTTACTTATTCTACTTTTCTATCTTTTTCCTCTTCTCTTCCCCTGTTTCTTTTGGTTCTTTGGCTATTTTCACTTATGGTTTTTCTATCCATTTCTCTATCTCTTCCCCCTTTTCTCTTTTTTTCTCCTTTCACTCTCTGTTTCCCCCCCCCCCCACGTTTTTTTCTCAATATCATCGTTTTACTTCTTTCAGTGTCTTTCTTTCATCATTTGATAAATGTTGTTTCTTTTTAGTTGGTGTTGCAGCTTATTGTTCCTGTTTCCATATGTTCCCCTTCACCCATCAACATGTTTAACGTTGTCTCGTGGAATGTGCGTGGTCTAGGTCTAGGCTTTTGACTGAACAAATTAGCTATACATGCTGCACACTCTTCATTGGTTTAGTTTTGGTCAAAAATGTATGTCATATATTAAATAGTTTTATACTACCCCACATGCTTTTGTATTTGTTATTGGCCTTTTGTCCTCATATTTCCATCTGCAAAGAGGTACCCGTCAGGGCTGCCCCCTTTCTCCATTACTTTTACTCCTCTGTTTAGAACCCTTTCTCGATCAAATTAGACATAACCCTAATATTACTGTTTTTAAACTTAACTCCCACCAAATTAAACTTTCTGCCTATGCAGACGATAGCCTTATTTACATGTACTTGCAATTCCCTTCCCCCCTTTCTTTTTTTTTACAAGAGATTGCTTTGTTTTCCACTGTCTCTGGATACAAACTTAATTTTTCCAAAACTGAGATTTTACCTTTAAATTCAATATGCTACCGCTACATGTTTGACTCAACCAATTTTACTTGGTGCCCTCAAAATATTAAATAATTAGGAACATGGTTTTCCTCATATATTCCAGACACTTTATCCCATAATTTTGCTGTCTTAAAACTCAAACTCACTAATTTATTGTCTTCCTGGTCCCCATTATTTTTATCTTGGTGGGGCTGATTGGATACGATCAAAATGATGATTGGTTCCCAGGGGCTATTTATACTTTCAATGTTACCTTTTAAAATTCCTAATTATTATTTTTCACAGATTCCTTATGTACCAAATGTTTATGGAACAATAAACGTGCTCATATTGTCCTTCCTAAATTGATTCGCCCAAAAACAGAGGGTGGGTTTGATTCCCTGATTTCAAACTATATCACAATGCTTTTTTGATTCGTTAATTTTATGCCATGTCTAAAGATTACCAAGATTTACCTATGCCAACATGGGTTGTTGTTGAACATTCATTGTTAAATAACTTTTCTTTTCAGGATGTTATGTTTATGACCAATTGTACTTTTTTTTTGTTTTGTTTTTAAAACACTTTATTAAGGCTGATGAATCAATCCACATTAATAGAAAACGAATAAATGACATGTACACAGGAATATCGAGTAGTACAAGCAGCATAACAAGCGGAACATGTAAGTGTAAAGTAGGATTGAACAACAGTGCATCGTGAATGATACAGTAATAACATTTTCTGATAAGGCAACACATATGGAAAGCAAGTGAACAAATAGTACAAAGGTGAAAGCAAGATAAAGGAGACAGAAATCATAAATATTAAATTGCAAGACTAGTATAGCAATTCAGCTAATGCGATGACAAGCATTTCTGTTGACGACAACCACCCAATAGCAAAATCGGATAATCCTCAGTGTAACCCAGCAAGGGCGTGAACGACGTGTAGGAGCCTACGTATACAAATGATGACGGAAAAGGTCCAAGGAATGAACCGAACAGTGCACTAGACACAAGCAAGTACAAGTGGGTGTCCCCCGTGCTAGGAGCGCCAATGCTTACCGACTATCCAAAAACCCGACCCCAACATCCAAGGGGTGGAGATTTGCCCCAGTAGAACCATCGCTATAGCAGGAGCAGGAGTGGGCACCCCACGGTCTAACCCACCCCGGTCGGTGTGTTAGGATGCAGGGACTGAGAGGGCGCCTCCTTTGTCTCCTTTGTCTTCCCTGCAATATATTGGCGATACGGCCCCCAGATATCTGTAGAGTGGGAAGCGGCCGGAAACTGCTCGGAGTACTTCACACTATTCACATTACAATATGCTACACTCCTGAGCCATGCCGCGACCGTGGGAGCGCGTCGCGAGCACCATAGCAACGCAGCTTCTCTCTTGGCCAGCATGCCCGCAATCGGCCGTAAAGCCATCCAGGCCGGGCGCCGAAGACCCCTTTAGGGAGTCAATAGCCTCCGCAATCAATTCCGGGGTGATGGGATGGGCCAGATAGTCCTGCATATATTTCTCCAAAAACACCATTGCTATTTCGTTGATGTACGGACCCGTATCCCGACACTCATCCGGAAGGGCAGATGTGTAGAGTTGCCGGTAGTAAGTCAAAAAAGTGCTGCAGATGTCAGAAGTGGAAAAGTGATGTGTTCCCTGTGAGTCCGCCACCTCCGTGACGTATGCGGCCTGCCGAGGTGGACGCAACATCTGTGCCAGGAGCCTTCCCGGCCTGTCACCCTCCCCGTATTGTCGCGCCGTATGGTACTTGCCCAGGAATTTCAGTTCTTTGTCTACCGCGTCCCTGAACTCTAGCAGAAGCGCAAGGCGACGTGCCTCATGAATCGGGGAAGGGTGAGTAAGGAGAATGGATTCGACAGCCAACAAGTCATTTTCTAGGCGCTCCCACATGTTTGGTAATGCATACCCCCCTGATAGTGGCCTTAAACCCCTCCCACAAGGTGGCCCAGGTGGTCACAGAGCCAGTGCTGATCTCAAAATACTCCTCTATTGCAGACCGTATCTCCTCAGTGAAGACAGGGTCCGCTAGTGCCCTCCCAGGAAACCGCCACTGCCGTTCATAGCCGCCTAGCCTGGGGATTGCAAGTGCCAAGACCACCGGGGAATGATCAGAGAGGGTGCGGGGGAGAGTGCGATGATCAGTGACCCATCCCACCAAGCCCGGAGAGAGGAGCCAGTAGTCAATTCTGGTGCTCGTGTTGTGATAGCTGGAGTGATGAGTAAAGGCAGGGGTGGCAGTGTGTCGTGTGGCCTCTATGTCTAGGAGTGCGAAGTGGGAGCATATAGCCGCCACCGCCGCATGAGCCAGCGGCTTACGGTCAGGGGAGGGGGATGTACTGTCTCTATTGGCGTTCATTAGCAGGTAAAAATCGCTCCCTAGCGCCAATAGGTCTATGTCGGAGTGCAATAGCGACAGGTATAGATCCTCCAAGCAGGCAGGAGAGTCGATGTTGGGACCGTAGACCCCCACAAATGCAACCTTATGACCAAATAGCAGACCAGTGAGTATCGCATATCTACCCTCCCCATCGGTTTTACTGCTCGTTAAAACAAAAGGAATCCGTTTGTGTATCAGAATCGCCACCCCGCGCGCATATCTACTGTAACATGAAAACACTCTGTGTGCACCCCAGCCCCTTGCAAAGGATGCCGTGTCCGTTTGAACCATATGAGTCTCCTGGAGGACTAGAACATCAACCTTGTGTCTCTCAGCATATTACAGAACTTGTTTCCGCTTACTGGTATTCAGTCCCCGGACATTCCACGTCATTAATGTTAGACCAGAAGGACCCGTTTGTAAACCTATCCGGGCCATATCATCAGATCAAAGACTGTGAGCAAGAGGTGGTCGTACAACAAGCTGATATCATGAGTCTCGCAATCAAACCACAAAAAAAAAGGAAGCCACAAAAAATACAAACATCCCCACCCCCGTCCGCCACCCAGCCTCCCCTCACCCCAAGAGAGGCAGAACCCCACTAATTCCTGAACAACAACGCAGAAAGATAGTAGCCAAGTATACACATCGTTGAAACATATCTGCAGATGAAAATGGAACAAAACCCAAAAAACAGAGCAAAACATGCAGGCCCGCGCCATGGGGGGAAGCAACGCAGACCCCCGAGCGGGCAACCCAGTAGTGCGAAAAAAGAGAGGTCAGTTAGAAAGGAAAAACCCGGTTATGCCGGGTCTGCAGTCCAGATTGATGAGCAACCAAATTCAGAGAGGTATGGACCCTCAGCCCAGGCCAGCGTCCACAAACAAGTCAGCGCTAGCTTGTGTTTCAGGTTGTTGCGGAGAGGTAGGTCTGGACCCAGAGGCCGAGCCCGGCCCCTTTTTGTACGTATGGCAGAAGTCTTGAGCCTCAGCCGGAGAATCAAATATACGAAATCTGCCATGAACGTCCACTTTCAGACGGGCTGGGCATAGCATGCTATATTTGAGGCCAAGATTGCGAAGAGCCGCCTTAACACTGTTGTATTTCCTCCGTGCCTCTTGCACCATCAAGGTGTAGTCCGGGAAAAAAGACAGCTTGCTCCCTTGCCACTGCACTTCCCCCATCTCTCGTGCAGCCCGCAGTGCGGCGTCCCGGTCTCGAAAGTTCATGATTCTGGCAATAATGGGTCGGGCAGTTGTCCGGTGCGCGGTTTGGGACCCAAGGACCGGTGAGCACGTTCCACAACGAAGCCAGCCGTGAAAGTGTCCTTGCCGAACAGTTCAATTAGGAGATTTTCAACAAAGGTGTCAAACCAGCCAGTGGCGGTAGTCTCCGCCACGCCAAGGATTCTGATGTTGTTCCGCCGGCTACGTGCTTCCAAATCCTCATTTTTGATGGCAACATCTTTGAGAATCTTTTCAACCCATTCAAGCCGTTTCAAAGACTTGGAGGACCCGTCTTCCAAATCAGATATTCTAGACTCAGCTAAGCCAAGACGATGGTCGTGGGCTTGCACCGTGGAACCTATGTCCGATAGTTTCTTCTCCAGACTATCGAAGCGAGTGTCAAGGGCCTTGAAGCCTGCACGCATCTCTCCCAACATGGCGGCCATCATGGCCGTAGCATCGCCATTGTCTTGTGGAGCCTGGGCGCCCGAGGCCGCCCCCGGGGGGGGGGGCGGCAGCAGGGAGCAGTGGTTTGTCGAAGCTGAGCGTCCTCTGGGCTGGATCCCTTTTCCCCATCGTGGAGGGCGTGCAGCGGGGTCGCAGTCGCAGCGACAGTGGCGGAGAGCAGGGATCAATGGTAAGCAGCCACAAGAGCCAGTGTGGTGTGGAAAGAGTGGCAGGTAAGCGAGCAGGTCTCAGACCAAAGGAGCCAGATCAAGGATATTTTAGCTGGACTCAGTCAGCGCAATGGGGTGTCGCCGAGGCCTCTCCGAGCTAAGGCTGTCGCCACCTCAATCGTGGCATAGCATGGAGGGACCGCGTGGCAACAGTGTGGGGGAGCACAGGGAGTGGAACATGATTGCGCGGTGGGGCCGCTGTGCTATACCAGGGAATGCTCTCGGTTCGCCCTGCAGCCGCGTGTCCCGCTCCCCCGCCCCCCGCCGGGTCCGCAGCCACCCCCTCAGATCCGCACAGGCCTGTAATCCAGTCCCCGGCTCCCCACGTGCAGCCGGGCCGTAGGCCCCAGCTGCAGTCAAGAACCGGGCGAACCAGAAAAAAACGGGAGCCGCGTGGCAGTGGAGGCGAGCACACCACTCCGGCGGTGGGGAAAAATGAAGGGGACGGGGTCGCGGCCGCCAACGGCCGAGCGGCACTCACCCGGCGCTCCATCGCAGAAGGAAGATGGCGTCGAAGTTCGGAGGCCTCAGATTCCCTCTGCCGCGTTCTCCACGTTCAACCGCCCCCGCGGGTCGGAAATGTCTCCACGGCAGCCTGCGGTCATCAGGAGGCAGATCCCGGTGTCCGGAGTAAACAGGGATGGCGGATTACATCTCTTCTCGCCGATTTCGGGCACCCGCTCGGAGGAGCTTCACAGCGCAGCGGCCATTACGCTTGCCGCCGTAGCCACGCCCCCACCAATTGTACTTTCATTTCCAAATATCCTATCTTAAAATATTCCCATCATTTAATACACACACTTTTTTTCAAAAGTTTTCACCCATATCATTCTTTTTTATCTTCTTCATTATGGTTTAATAGACCCATCAAATTCCGCCACAAATCCTTTTACTACAAGCCCTGGAAGGAAAAGGGTATTTTTTATGTACATCAATTGATAGTTAACAATTAAATTTTGCCTTTTACCCCAACTACAAGCCAAATTTAGCCTCCCTGTCTCTTATATTCAACAATAATATACGTTATCACCTGTTCTTCTAACCATTTTACAAAAGTTTAATTCCAATCCCACTCCTATTTCATTTACACCTGTTACACCCCTGTTTCAAATTCCTTATGACCCAATTCCCAATGCCTCTTTTATCTATACCGTATCCTCATCTACTAGCACCTCCTCTCCTATCGAATAAGCCTGGGAACAGGATTTATTTCAATTGCTTTCTGTTTCTCAATGGGATCGATCGTGACAAAAGATTTTCGAAACTTCTAAAGCTGCCAACTTTACACAATCATCATATTTTATTTATAATAGAGTTGTAATCATTTCCCTATTTTTACAGAAAATTAATCATTGTATTTCACCATTATTTTGGTCCTGTCTTTCCTCTGAAAGTACATTGATACATTTACTTTACTATTGTCCCAAGGTCCATGACTTTTGAAAAGCTATTTGGTCGAAATGAATTTTGATTTTTTCTTGTGATGTTCCATTTCCTATTCACAATATATTTTTAGGTACTTCATCTCCTGATTTTAACCAACTTCCTTCAAAAACTATTTATTTGACCTTTTCATTGCTGTTGCTTTTAAAGTTATATTAACATGTTGGAAAGACAATTCTAAATTATCCTTTTTTACTTTGGTGGAATTTAATTTGTGATGAACATAGAATTGCTTCTGTCTCTCACTCTTCTATTCATCTACAGATTAAATCGGACTTACTATTGTTACCTTTTACTACATTCCTGTCCTCACACTCATCTTTCCTATAACACTCATTTTTAATCCATTCATTTTTCCATCTTTACCCTCTCTCTCTTCTTCTCCTCTTTCTCCCCTTCTTTCCTCTCTCTTTTTTCTATAAACAACATGTAATATACCTTTTTCTTTTTTCTTCTAGAACACATTATTTCATTATGATGTTATGATTTATTATCCTCATTACTCTTCTTTCTTCATATAATATTGTGTTTTATTATAATATTTGTATTATTATTATTATTCAACTACGTTGTATTAGCCTCTGTTTACCTCCTGCTATATATCCTCTGAGTTATGTAATGTTTTAACTCTGTGTTCATTCTCTTAATAAAAATTATTTAACAAAAATAAGAGTTTTGTGTTATTTTTTTGTGCTCATTATTGATAACGCAACAGTTTGAATACATGAATGTATACTCTGTTCTTCAGTGTTCATTTTGAAACCACTCAGCACGTGTATAGACTCTTGTTGTTGTCTTTGAATGCACAACTGTACTAATTACTGTCAAATACTCTGTTGCTTACTATGTTAATAAAGACATTTTCAAAAGAATTCAAAGGAAATGTTACTATACATAAATACATAAAATTACAATGCCAGCAACCCATATGATGTGCTTTATCTTGCAGATTCTCTTTTGGTTGTATCTGTCTCTTACGTGTATGTCAGTGACTGATGATCACCATGGTCATACAGCACAGCACAAAGCACTTCCGGTCTTTTTCCAGTGTGCAGGATGGTAACAGTCATTTTCCCTTGTTGAATGGTACAGCAGACTTCTCTTCCCCTTGATGAGGGGGCAGAACAAAAGGTACCAACAATGTTTTTTGGACACATTTAGAACTTAGCATTTGTAGTGTCAAAACAGACTCAAATCCAGGAAATCTTGAAGTAGTTCATTAAACATAAATTTTTGCGCAACATCCTAAGTAAACAAGGGCCCAGGACCTTCCCCCAACTGACATACAATGAATCCACAACACATAAGAATTCTGAAAGAGAATCTATGCTTTTGCCATTAACTAATACAGTTCTAGAGCACTAGTTAACAAGAGAAATAGAGGACAGAGGATACCACATATCTTCTTCTTTTCCCTTCTTAAAAAAAACCAAAGAAGAGAGAGAGAGAGAAACCAAAAAAATGAGAAGAAAAACACCAATAAAAAGAAGCAAGGGAATTCAATAAATAATTTTCCATAAAAACAAATGAAGTAACAACCATTGAATGTTCAATAAAAAGAATTCTATGTACATGATAGAGACACACTTAGCGTATCTTTAATTCAATACACATACTTTCTGGTTAATCTGCACACTGCGGTGCTTCTTCATTGTGCAGATTTGTGATCATTTTGACTGTTACTCCTCGACTTTCAGAACCAGAATCCAACCCCATCACCTCAGTTTTTCTAATTTTAGCCACGTTCCACCATTGACCATCAGAAACACGTATAGCATTACCTCTAATGTCAATAATGCTGACAGGATCTCTAAACGTTGCAGAGCCTTTTTTGGGCAGAATAGGCTCTTTGATGCATACCCGAGCACCTATGGCAAACTTCTTTGAAATCTTGCAATACTGAAGTCATCACTCTTTCTTTTAACTTCTCCACAAGCCTCATTGACATTAAAACTCTGGTCTGTCATTACCATTTTCCAAAATGGACATAAAGAAGTGACCTGTCTCCCACTCATAAGTTCAAGTGGAACTTTTCATGTGACTGAATGAGAAGTAGATCTTTAGATCCACACCAAATCTCTGACCGCTTCTTCAAATCCTGTCTAGATTTCATGGCACTTTGCCCACATTCCACTAACATCCTATTGCATTTTTTCTGCTTTGCTATTCGCTTGCGAATGATAGAGTGGCTTACGTAGATGTTTAATACCACACATCTTCCAAAATTCACCCATGGCATAAGAAGTAAATTGCACGATCAACATTTCTTCAGGCACACCCTCTTTGGTAAAAACATCATTGAAAAATCATATAAAAAGCCTCAGTATTGGGTTCTGCCACTCTGCGTACATCCACCCACCTGGAGAGATGATCGATCATCACCACAAAATATTTCATATTGTGCGGTAATGTATGAAACGGTCCCAGAATATCAACAGCCATTTTTTGGCACACTTTTTCAGGAGACAAACCGGAATCATGTCTGCGATGGCAATAATAAAATGTCTACACAAGTTTTTACCAAGGCCACCAGAAATCATTCCTCACTCTACGTTTGGTAGTGGTCGTCCTTGAATGACCAACATGAGCTGTTTCCCAAATCCTCTGACAAAACATTTACGGGGTTACCAAGCTCTCTTCTCTTACTAATAACCCCCTGGCTATACGTAATCCTCAGCGTTTAGAGCCATGCTCATGACGTTCAGCAATAGAAAGAAAAAAATATCAGGACGCCTTCCACATTAAGAGAGTTCCAGCAATCCCCTGTGACACAAGCTGAACTGAAATATATCATTGTGCCAATACAGTCTTTCCGGCTCCAAGTATATTCCAAATCTTTGGCAATAACAGTACAGCTGTGCCATGTGCACTGCCAGGATACTGTGAAGACTTGACAAACGCTGGGGCAGCGCGTACTTCGTTAATAAAGCAAATGCACCCAAAACAGCTAAAAATAAAACATGCAGAGGGAAGCAAATTAGTAATAAATTCACGGGATAGAAAGCCTTACAGCTGCTGTCCATGTAAGAGGGAAAACGCTGGTACTTCTTGCGGCCTTAGGAAACACAAAAAAACATGGGGGAGGATTTCCAAGCCCCTTGCGCCACTTTTGCGTCACTTTTAACATATGAAAATGGACGCAAAAGTGGCACAAGGGGCTTGTAAATCTGCCCAATAGTACCTTAAAGTCAAGTAAGCCTCAAAGAGGTTATCTCATCCTCGTCGCCAATTTTGTACTGTTGAAATACACTCAAATCCAGGAAGTCTTGAAGTAGTTTATTAAACATAAACTTTGGCACAACATCCTAGGTACACAAGGCACCAGGACCTTTCCTCAACTGACAAACAATTAAACCCAACACATAAGAATTCTGAAAGATAATCTATACTTATGCTATTACCTAATACAGTTCTAGAGCACTAGCTAACAGGAGAAATAGAGGATACAGGATACCACAGCATTACAAACCCTCAAATTAAGTTTGAAAATATCACTCTCCGCTGCATTCAGCAAACCACCACCCTTCTTGAAGGATAGCAGAAAGCAAACATATATTTATATATGGCTGATAAAATAAAAATATCTCCATCATTAGAAGCACAGCTTCCCACAATAACTCAATGAGAATTTAGCCTAACCTATGCTTTATAATCAGTTGTTTAGTCTCAACCATTCCTACATTCTATACATCTCTGGATCTTGAGCTCTGACTGGTATTCATTCCCACATCTAATGAAATGTGGTTAAACTGGGCCCAGGCTTTTGTATAAAATGTGTCTATTATACAGGTCAGATGAAAAAATAAGTTTTTGTTAACTCTTTACTAACAGTCTCTCATGAACTGAATCTAATTTACCCAGACTTCTGAATGTGTGTCGTCGAGTAGAGCAGTTCTAGGGTCACAGGATTGATAGTCGCACAATAATATTCAGTTACAAAATTACAAAAAGCCCCCAAATGTTTTACACTGTCTAAAGTACTGAGGTTCATTTTCATCTATTTTATCTGTTCTACGATGCATAGTCAATCAATTTCTCGTTCAGCTTATAGTCTGTCTGCCGCTATTCATCTTGCTCAGTTCGCTATAGGGTGGCTGATTGGGTCAGCGTTCTTCCCTTTCAATATAATTGTTTAATATATACGTACTCCCATTGTATCTTACATCCTCAACAATTAAGCTCTTTTCCTTCATACATTTAACACCAAAGCCCTCCTTTGATATACTGAGGGGCGAATACCTCTGCCAGAGTGGTCGCCCTTTTGATGCGAGTAGTGGCTGAGATTCCATACATAGAACGTGATCCTTTAAGATTATACTCTGGCTTTTTTTTTATTGCTTTATCATAAACAAGGACAACTCGTGAAAGCTGTGGTGTAGGAACGCATGAAACAAAACAAGCACCTAAAGATCCCAATCATAAAATCTTAGGATTACAGATTAAATGGTGAAAAAGTAAATTGCATATTCAGGTAAAAAATATTTACGGAAATGACCCTTTGGCATAGGAAACAATAGTAAAAAACAGTTGTAGAGAGAGATTTGGCCTGGGTGAGTGCCCTGCTGCATTCGATTCTTTTACAGGTGTAAGACAAGTTTCTTGACTGCCTTCCTCTTTACGCTTTATGGTTTATCTAAGCATTTTGAAGTAGTGTTGAGGGAGGGTCTTAGTACGCAACTAAAGTTGGACCTAATTTGACAATAGTACATTATATGTCGAAGATGCTCTTTTAATGCCTAAGCAGGCAATTGATTTACATAGATTGATTTCACACTTTGTTACCTTTATGCAAAGGTTTAACCTCACACAGGGCCACATGTCCGAAAAATTGAAATAGCGCCTTCCTTATTGCGGTTACCTGCAAATCACAATTAGAAAATTGCTGTTTCAAATGTGTAAAACTCTTTTGAGTTTCATTTGTAATTTCCAGTGGATCGCAAATAGACCCACCTCATGAATATTAATGAGGTAGGTCTTGGTTTGCGATCCTTAGGAATTCCGTAAAATTATAGGGATGGTGGCCTGCTGGGGTCAGCACATCACCATGTCTGTGATTTCTTTTGAGTAAAGAAATCTGTTTTTTAAATGCAGCCCGTTTTCCTTAACCCTGTGCGTGCATCGGACGGCCTCTGGGCATGTGTGGAGGACAGCTGGGGCCGTCCGAACCACGCCTAGTCATAAATCACCCGCGGCAGAATTTGTGCCTCGGTCACCGAGTTAAAGTGTTTCAAAACAAAAATGAAGTTTTCTTTCAATTGTTTTAAGAGCAGGAAGTGGTCTTTAGGACCACTGCCTGCTCCTAAAAAATACTTTTGCAAACATTCCCAAAGGGGGAATGGGTCCCTTGAAGACCCCATCCCCTTTGTGAACAGGTTACCACTGAATTGAATTTGGTGGTAAAATGCGAATGTTTTGCAACCACATTTCGGTTGCAAAAATGTATACATACTGTGATTCAGTATTAGGAAGGGACACCCTCAACATGCCACTCCCTAATACCAAATCGCAAACCCAAATTGCGATTCAGTAACAGGTTTATGAATTGCTATTTGGGTCTGGTACATGTCAAAATGTCTTATTGTGTTTGCAAACTGGTTTGCGATCTCAAAAGGATCTGCAACCTTAAGGTTTGTACATGTGGACCAAACTTAGGTAAATCTCACATATTTGTATCAGGCCCATGAAATTTCAACTGTGGGAAGATGTTTAATAACGAAACATCATTACTGCATGTGAATGATTTCTTGTACTAGAAGATTAGATTTGATACCAATTTAAACAGGGCATACAGCCTGATTCATCAATCTCCCGTTTTGCGAGCCCCTAATAGCGATTCATAAGGAATCGCTATTAAGGACTTGCAAAACGGGATTCATGTAGGAATTGCTAAATAAATAGCGATTCCTACACAATCCTTATTTGCGAGTAGCAAATTGCTAATCGCAAATAAGGAATAACTTCCCATTCATTCCTATGGGCCAAAAGGCCCATAGGAATGAATGAGGAGTATTCCTTATTTGCGATTAGCAATTTGCTACTCGCAAATAAGATAGCGATTTAAAGGGTGCCAGGGGTGTCCAAAGGACACCCTGTAACACCCCTTAAATGCAAATTGAAACAGGTGTTGCACACACACATGTCCAAAGGACATGTGTGTGTGCAACACGCAACTTAGAAAAATGCTTTTAAAAGCATTTTTCTAAGTTTTTGCTATTTACCGAGAGGTCTGACCTCTCGGTAAATAGCGGCCCGAAATTGCGAATTAGCAATTTAAAAATGGTTGATGAATTGCATTTAAGGAATCTCAAATAGAGATTCCTTAAATGTAATTCCTCGCAATTTAGCGAATTAGCAATTACCGATTTTTGCATTTGGGATGATGAATCCCAAATGCAAAAATAGCGCTCGCAAAGGGCCAGATTCTCAGAATCTGACCCTTTGCGAGCCGATTTCGGCTTGATGAATCAGGCTGATAGTTGCTTGTAACTAGAAGGTAACATTTTATGGATTTCAAGGAGACTACAACTAGCTTTACAGGAACATTTGGGTGAAGCCAGTTGGACAAATGTTGACAATTCAAAAGAAAAAAAGTGCTTACCCACAGCAATTTGCTACGGTAAGGTAATGGGGGTGCAGAAGTGTGATTACACTTCAAAGAGATATGTATTCACACATGCACAAAATGTACTTGCTCTACTTCTGAGAGATGGCCAGTTTAGTAGCCGAAGGCCTGCTTTGTTGTACCTTTATCATTTGCAACTCCTCTGTCAGTGTTTACTGTGGGTAAATTCTTGGTCTCAGTGAGACGTGAAATACACTTTCATATGCAGCTGTATCTTGTATTCAAGAGTGAGTGCTGGACCTTAATGGGAATTATGTTTGAGGTTATGTGTGAAGAATGTTGCGGTATGGCTATTTGTTTTATTTGGCTAAATATAAAATATGCTGACTGAATCTGTTTAAAAGTATTTATGACAAGTGATATTGTTGCCCGCCTTTGTGACCTGGCAATAGCCAACAAATCTTTTTTTAATCAAATGTATTAATTACTGATGATGATCTTTTAGATTAGGTTATTACTACATATGGAAATATACATTTTGGCACCTATGTCTTCAAAAATATGTTGTTTGTGTGGTCTTATTGTTTGTTTTACAACCAAAACAAACGTAATGTGACTAAAGAAACATTGAAACTAAATTTTTTAAATACCAATTTCAGGGTCTTTGGGACACACTGCTGAGAATTGGATTATCTGGGAGTGCATATTCTGGTTGATTGCAGATCTGAGTGAGTTAGGTCCATGCCTGTTGAAGGGTTTTACTTTCTGACCTTGACTTCATTCATCGTTGTGTTTTATCAGAACATTCTCTGGGGGATATTCTCAAGAACGTGCGATAATCATCACCAAAATCTGTTAACACAATCTTTCATATCACCATCTATTGTGGAAAAATAACGCAGTGTTAACGTCCTATTCACAACTCTGCGGTAACATGCGATAGTTTCTCGATAACGCGTCAAATGTCTGTGATAAAATCACCAAGACGGCGATAAAAATCAAAAACCCGAATGTGAAAAAATTTGTGATGGGCCCAACTGCGATAAAAAAAGTAGCGATAAGCAGCGCCACGCCTGCAAGTCCCACAAGTCAGGGGGAGGAAATCACTATAAAAGCAGCAACAAAAAACACAAGCAAAACACATATAACTGCGAAGCACCATTAAGGTAGCCGGAACAAGTACAGAGGGCAACCAGAACCCCACAACCCCCACGGATGGACCAGTTGGGACCATCATTGAGGAGACAATGGCAGGAGTTAGGTGAACGGACACTGAACAACATGACCTGAGCCAACAGCAACAGGATGAGTAATGACGAGGGACTGAGGGACGGGGGAGATGGGCACAATGGCACACATGCACAAGTAAGTATAGCACATTTGTGGACAAACCATGCCCAAGAGTCACAACTTAAGCAAGTCTGCAACATCTCAGCACTGTATGAGCACAGAAGTGAAAGGCACACCGCCTGAAAGGGATAAGGGCCAGCCAAATCATAGCCAAGGGACAACTCACCCACAATGCAGCACACACCTAAGACTCAGAGCACCCCAATATTGACAACAATGTGGTACAAACAGCAACACTTTCACAACAGAACAGAGGACAAAATTGCTGCCACATGTGTTTAGAACATGGCCATTCGCATTTGACATAGAAGAAAATTGTGAGATGACAATGTACAACTCTCACATCCCTGATGTCGTAGAAATGCCAAGTGTCCCGCTTCAAATAGGTATCTCCTCATAAACAGTCACAATGTACATTGCCATGCAGTCTGACAGTAAATGTGTACAATGCATGAACATACATGCGTACACAATGTCAATCTGCATTTCCCCTTCACATTGCAGAGGGAGAATCAACACTTCCTGCAGAGCAGACCCAACAACTCAGCACTGATGATGAAGAGGACTTCCCCAACATCTACACAGACACACTCCAAAAGCTCAGGGACAGCTCCAGCACCACACCTCTAGGAGCAGGGCAGCCCACCTGCATCCATGAGACCCCACCACCTGCACAGACCACACAGCAGGAAGCACCTACCACCACGGCTGTCTCCCAGGACCACCACGACCAACACATGGCTTTCCAACACCGTGTGTTAGGGTACCAGGAGGAGATGTCGGACTAGCTGGGGGTTGGGTACGACCTCATGTCAGCCAAATTAGCTGCCATACATGGATGTTTAAGTCCCATCAGGGACCACTCAGAGTCCCCAATGGACACCCACTCTCCGCTCCTTGCTCTACAACAAGCCATGGTTGAAATTGCTGGAGTCATGACTCTGAGCCAAGAACAACTGTCTAGTCAGAGTGACCCCAGTGATGTCAGCAAGGAGTTGCGTCACATGCGAATGATCACGGAGAACATGGAGAGGATGCAAACCTCACAAATGACTGCCACGGCTGCACACCATTAAGATGTAGCTGTGATCTTCCATTCCTTGCAGATCCTCATCATGGAATTGCCACCTCAAGGCCTGGTGCTGATGGAGGCTGGTGCTAACACTCCATCCACATCTCCTCCCCCTGAAGTGTTAGTGCCACACAGTGCAGCAGATATTCCACCTCTGGCTCTTGATGTGCCACTGCCACACAGTGATTCAGACAAAACACCACCACCCGCATGTGAGGCACCTGACACATCAGAGGACGAAGATGATAATGAATCTGGCTTTGTGGTAAGAATGAAGTGTTAGCATTCATCTCCACCATAACGCCTGCTTCAGCTTGGTTATTCCCTCTGCATGATGCCCTGCAATAACACCTCCCACTTTCCACAGATACACTGAGCGTCACTCACCTTGAATCTCGACATGGATGGCCATATTTGGTTTGGGTACCAATGACACAGCAATCACACTGCAGACTGTAATCTTCGACTCACTATGAAATTGTCAATCCCAAAAGGACTCTGGCCAACACTCCACCGAATGTGAATAAAACATTCCAATTCACACAGGTGTGTCATGGCCATGATCAATCAAGAATGAATGTATGGATGAATGTAGGGACAGGAATTCCACAAAAAGGTACTCCCTGGGTAATGCTATCAATGCACAGGAATGGCAGTGATCCAGCTAGGCATTGAGATACACATTGTCATTCAAATCAACACTCATCACAGTTGAATACAAGTGAAGGTGCGTAGATTTTAGTTGCATATGCATGTCAGTACGGGCAGGATAAGTGCCACAACATGCAGACCAATGCAGCAGTATGTCAGAATGAGGAACGTTGCCAAGCACCGATATCCACTCCGGGGGAGTGCCTCACCTTTCACAGGTGTGTGTTAAGCCCCGTTATTTTACGCTCATGTATTCGGAGTCCAGGTGAATGCAGCCATATCCACTGTTGTCGTGGGATATGTGACCAGAACCCCAAGATGCAACAAGGTGTCTGGACATGTGCAATGTGTACCAATCTGTTGTGGCTGAAGGGAGGTAGTTACTCGTCCATGAAAGCGGTTGCAGCTTCGTAGGCTAATATTTCCAACATGAGGTAGTTGTCGACTTTATCAAACAGGACGGCGAGTCCATCCATTAGGAGGTCCGGACAGATGTGCTGCGTCCACCCCCTTTCACCAACTTGCACTACAGCCCAATAGGGGAGCAGTTCAATGTGGTCACTACACACGAGGATTTGTGCAATCTCCCAGGTCCAGCTGCCAGCATGCCTGCCTAGTATCAAGGCATCCCATAAACGGGTATCACTTTGACACTCCTGATTGTGTGCCATGTCAAAATCCAGTTCATCTACCATCCTGTTGGATAGGTAGACATCCATGCACCACTTGAATATGAACGATCGACAATGCAACACAGGCTGAATTCAGGTGATGTTGGCAAGGTGGAAGCTGAGCTGGTAACTGATCTGCATCACTTCCAATGTTAGTGCCCCAAGAAAATGCAGCATACGTGCACGGTACAGTTCCACGTGACAGGGGTTGTGCATGTTTACGGGATGTTCTGCCATTGCGTCAGTGGCTGTGGTTAAAGCGGCACTATTCTGACCTGCGCCAGTTCTGTGGATGAAATTGCACAGCTCGGATCAATGAGATGTTTTAGTGTGCAACAGTTGTACGCCTGGTATGGTGTGGGAGTAAGTGTGAAGGCCATTCCATGCAAGATAACTTTGAGCAAGGACTTCTGTCTGTGGGAAGAGTATACTTTTTCCTTTGTCGGACTGTGAGTAGTGTGGGAGTCATCATCAGCTGCTATGGTATCTGTCAGGGGGTGAAGAGCACATGCAATTCTGAAGTCGGAGGTGCAGATGTGCTCCCGCCGTATAGTTCAAACAAAGGTGCTTTCATCCCTAATGTTAGTTTGTCATCTGCTTGAATTCGGGAAATGTAATGTGGCTTGTTGGGGGTGGGGTTTGGGATATGTGCGACTTTGGGATTCATGTTTGACATGTCTTGCATGTGGCATATGGGCAGCATCACTGTGTGTTACGTTGCCTCACAGCTGCTCCTCCTTCCCCCGAACCCATTCACTTATGTGCGCTGCGCGATTGCATCACTTGCACTCCTATGGCACGGTAGTGTCATGCATGTCTGCACATGTGCCTGACAAATACACTGTGATGGTGGCCGTTGAAGGTGGTGGGTCACGTGAGTGTAGGTCTATGGTAAGGATAGGGTGGACACAGATGTAGAGTACATGCCTGGCTGAACCTGCGCTGCTAATGTGGCTAGGCATTTGGCTCATGCTGCGGCAATACAGATACGCACAAAACTTGGCATTTACGAGCCCGCCCTATGGGTGCATGCTACAATGCAACATTGTCGCTTACAGGGAGAGATAACTTACCTGTCCACAGCACAAGGCAATGTGGTAGGGCCCGGGTCCATCACTCATACATAATAACTACACGGACACACTTGGACAGGTAGTGGAACTGGCTACGGGCACGTGCCCCTGGCCCCTTTTTATTACTAGGATTGCATATCCAGTGACGCCTGTGCTGGATGGGTGTGGGGTGAGTGTGAGCCAGCCCTCAGGGAGTGTTTGTTTCTGGCTACAACTTGAACAGTGATCACTATTAAAGCAGAAACAGAAAATACCAACATAACACAAACAACTGCGAAGCATCATGGAGGTAACCAGAGCAAGTACAGAGGTCACCCAATATTCAATCAGAAGAGGCCATGACTTGCGGTGCACTGAGGTAAGGGCACCAGAGCTGAACCTGCTCATGTGAAGAAATAGTCAATGATTCTGTCCCTTCAGGATATTCCTGCTGCAGCTGCAGTGGGGTGTGGTACACCTGCCTCATCTTTATCATCATCATCCCAGGTCTTCCATACTACCTAAGGTGACGTTGTTGTGTACGCAGTATGTAACTCAATCATTAAGAGTCCTTGGGTGTGGTGCACAGAGTTAGTGGCACCTGTAGCGCTCAGCGGTTGCGCAGCCTGCAAAGATGCGTCATCCATGAAGGTCAGGAATGGATTGGATGTGTGTGAGCCCTGCTGACCTCTGTGTAGGCCGGAGGCAGAGGTCAGCAGGGTTCCACAGCCATGTGGAGTTGGCTTGTGGTGCACAGAGTTAGTGGCACCTGAAGCGCTCAGGGGGTGCGCAGCCAGTGATGATGCGTCATCCGTAAAGGTCAGGAATGGATTGGATGTGTGTGAGCCCTGCTGACCATAGTGTAGGCCGGAGGCAGAGGTCAGCAGGGGCTCACAGCCACATGGCATTGACTTGTGGTGCACAGAGTTAGTGGCACCTAAAGCGCTCAGTAGGTGCGCAGCCTGCGATGATGCGTGGTCCGGGCGGGCCGCACTGGTAGCATTGTCTGTTGTCTACTGGACTACGTCATCTGCAATCGCGACTCGATCTGAATTGTGAGCCCTGCTGACCGCACTGTAGGTCGAATGCAGTTGTCAGCACAGACATAATTTTGCGGTGCTGTGCTGCTGGGGGCCTGTGTAGAGGAGGCCGGCAGTCACGGAGGCGGCCTCAAGGTAGGGTGAGGGCCGCTGCCCTGGCAGATGCGTTGGCCTTCCTGGAAGTAAACCACGCCCAGAGCCCTGGCCTATGTATTCACACTCCTGCGCTGGACTGACGTACGTCGAACCAGCCAACTCCGCTTAAGCTTACAGGGGGACTACGACACAGCTACATGACCAAGGTCTTCCCCATTGCCTGAGGTAACATGGTTGCGTCCATTGTCCACAACACTACAAGCACCAGCAGTAGATGTCCACATGGACAGGTCTGTGCTCTACATACTGAGGTCTGTCGAGCACATCACCGTCACACTTGGCATTGTGTGCATTCTCATTCATGGGTGACTTGCCTCCTTCACACATACTTGGTTCCCACCTATCCTCACATTCTGCTATTGTGTGGCTGATGGGCCATGCCGTTTTTGGAACGTCCGCTATCCTGTTCTGCGTTGCCTCGTGGTAGTCGGGGGCATGGTCCTGGGGGCATGGGGGTGAGTGGTGGCGGTGGGTGTTGTGGCCCTCTTGAGTCGCCGGACTTCATGATCAGTGTCTCCATGCGTTGGTCTTCAGATGTGGCTCTGGGCTGGGCGCCCTTTCATACTGCAGGTAGCTGCCCTACTTAACACCAGTAAAAGGCAGGTGTTAAATCCCTGCTGCTAACGCGCCTTATCGCCTGTTTTTGGATCGCAATGCAGATCTGGCTGGTCGTTGGTGGTTTTTTTTTGCACAGGAATGCCTACTCTGCATATCATTAGCGTTAGTTGTCGCTCTCATCCGTGGCGATGTTCTTTGCGGAAGCTATCGCTGGAAAACTGGCGATATCAACAGTTTGCACCAGCTTGAGAATGGGGCGATAATTCTTTTGCTGCGCTAAAGTGCCAATAACTCAGCAATAAGTCCTTGAGAATATTCCCATCTGAGTTCTAGAGGAAGTACAAAAACTAAGAAGAATTCACTGAAACATGTCAGCACTAAAATGGAAGAAATTCTGCAAGTCGAGTCTCCTCCGAATTTAGCACTTCTTTTAGAAATTGCTTGATTTTGTGTTTCTAATCAACTTTAATTCAGACCAGGAGTCTTCATAATGGAGCAAAAACCTGTCCAGCAGGCTGAGAATGTAAGTTTTTTGTACCTCTGAGTTTGGTAGATGGGAACTCTCAGTAAAGCAAGACATTGCGGAGTCAAAATCTTTCAAAGATCATTTGAAGACTGACTCCAAAAGAAGTTGTCAGACACCACTGCAAATCAATCAATCTATAAGTCAATCAGGATTTATAAAGTGCAGCTAATCACCCGATAGGGTATCCAGCTGCTTGCAAGTCCCATATCCTTATTCAAACAGCCAGGTCTTGAGAGCTATTTGGAATTCCGGAAGTGTGGTGATGGTCCGGAGTTTAATAGATACGCTGTTCCTGGTCTTTGCTGCAATGTGAGAAAAGGATCATCCTCCACTTCTGTTTCAGTAGATGTGGGGAGTATGGGCAAGTAGAGAAGAAGGTTGTTGGAAGTTCAGGCTGTGGTTCATGTAGGTAGGTCCTTGGTTGTTTAGAGCCTTATGTTCATTAGTCAGTAGCTTGAATTTGCATCTCTTTTGAACGTAAAGCCAGTGGAGTTGTCTGAGGTGGGGTGCTATGTGGTTTGTTGGAGAAGGCCGAAGATGAATCAGGCTGCAGCATTCTGTATGGTCTGAAGTCTCTGTAGGAGGTGTGAAGGCATTCCTACATTGAGGACATTGCCGTAGTCCAATTGGCTCGTGATGAGGACCTGTATCACGGTGCATCTAGTGTGTAGGGATAGTCATTTGAAGATCATACGTAGCATATGCAAAGCGAGGAAGCAGACGGAGGAGACTGCATTGATCTGTGATTTCATGGTGAACTTGTTGCCAATAATGATTTCGAGGTATCTGGCGTGGTCAGAGGGAGCTGGTGCGGACCCTAGGTGTAATGACCACCAGGAGTCATTCCAGGAGTTGCTGGTGTTGCCGAAGATCAGTACTTCCATCTTATCTGTGTTCAGCTGCAGGCAGTTGTTCTTCCTCTAGTCTGCAATGCTTGTCATGAATCTGTGGAAGTTGGTTCTAGTGATGGGGTCATCGGTGCGTGAGAGAATGAGATGGTTATTGTCAGAGTATCCTGAATGTGTGCCAGGCCCTCTTTTACCACTGTTATCAAAGGAGCCCAAGCCTGTGATCTGCCTTGACCATTTGTCAAGGAACTCTCATGTGGCATTTTCTGTTTCACCAATGGTGGCTGAGATCACCCTTGGAGAGTAAAACCTCTCCCAGGGTTATCATACCAAACGTAAATCTTCATAATCATTCCACAGGTCCTATTACAGCAAAAGGATGAACCTCTTACCTCTCACAAAACTAGCAGGGTCATTGATTCAGTCAGGATCCTAATCTGTAAAGACTGGAGCTTGATTTTTTGCTCATTTCCACGTAGTGGCCAAGGCTCAGATCACCTACACCTTATCCTTCCCCTGAGAATGGAAGTCATTTAAAGCCATCAATGTGAAAGCTGCATGTGTTCAGAGACGGTCTTCTGCATTCCTCAGTTAGATTCTTGTTCCTGTCACTTTTGTGCATTGCCTTAATTACTCAATGATTTCATATTCATATGTACTAAGGGCCATATTTTTCAAAGTTTTGTGTCACCTTTGCACCATGCAAGGTAACGTAAGGGCAAACCAAAACCTAGATGAGATTTACCAATCCACTCAGGGCCTACTTGTGTGGGCCTATGGTACTTAGTAAATCTGGAACATTCTGCAGCACACGAGGAAAAAACCCACAAAGGATTGGTTATGTGCAGGAAAGTGTCCCTTCTGGCGTAAAAATAATCCTAACTGCAACGCAGGTTAGCTTGCTCTATGGTGCAAGGTTGCCTGCATTGGCGCTAGGCAGCCAAAAGTGCACCATTGCAGAGAAAGAGCAGGAATGCACCACATCTTGATAGTTATGGTGCATTTCTGCCTTCTCCCTTTCACTCAGCGCAGCAAGGTGTCTTGCTGCATTGCATTGTGTGAAAAATTGATAAATATCGCTCCAAATCTATAAAGCTTCTAAAGTGAGCCCCAAATCTGCTAGTAACAAAATGATAGAGAACTACAGGAGCATCAGTTTAGGAGACACTTTGTAAGAGATGAATAGAAACCACATACAGTTATTTAAAACAATGGATTTGTCAGCAAGTCAGCTTGCCAAAAGTCACAAAATACTGCTAGGCTATGGAGACAAAGATTTATAAACTCCTAAGACTTTGAGCCCAGGTGCATGTATAATCAGGCAGAAGGTTACCCTCTGCATACAGAGTCAGCGTATACTGCACTGGTTAATAGGATGGCACACCACACAGTAATCACCAAACCATTTGCATAATGTCAGGGGCTGCACTGAAGGAGAATAAAAATACTTTACCCAGCTCATTAGCAGAGGTAAATTAACCCCAGAAGGTCTAAAGGCAAAGTTTCTTGGACAGGTGAGATTTCTATACAGCTGGCACTTGTTTGATCAACTGTATTTTCAGAAAATGTGATAGGAACCTTTTGAATGTGAACCACAAAAAAAAAAGAAAACATGTTTAACCCCTCATTCCAGCAACCATTTTGGTCTGGTACCACTGAATAATGTATTTGAGGGTAACTGTTGTAATAAACCTTGGCATTGTCATAATTTCCAATATCTGTTTGTACAGTCTTATCTTTTCGGTAACTAGCTCCTGATCGTTTCAATCAAAATACGTCGACTGAACCTCCACATGCAGACGGATCAGCAGCCCCCCCCAACCAGCACTTCGAGACCCTCATAGGGGAGTAGCTGCACTATACAAACCTCTGATTGATTGATTGATTGCTGTATTTTTCAGATCCTTTTCTCGTCTAATCATGGCAAATTAAAAATGCCTTCATTTCATTACAGGTAAACTTCAAGAATTGTGTCCACATTGGTGTGTTCAATAAAAGTATTACTAAAATCAAAAGGACCCAATCTATAGCTCTCGGGTCTCTTACATTACAGAGGGGAAACAAGTCAGAGCTACACTCAGTTAACAATGTAGAAAAACCCTAGAAAGACAAGTTGAAAATGTGGTAGAATAAAGATATTGCACTTACTCACATTCAACCTTTATATCTCTCCAATCTAAAGATACACACAGAATATTTGTATGCAATCCCCACAGGTCACATCTCATTCCAGACCTACAGGTTTATACCTACCACTTCATTCAGTCACAGACCCTAGTTCCAAAGATTTTACAGATAGAATGATACTTGTTGACGTCTATTGACTACTTACATAAAGTGTTTCAGACAGATTCTCTTCCTGTAGCAACTTTCCCATCTGTGCAGGTTAGTTTTGGTAACATTTGTCCCCCAACCAACATTTTATTCTCCAAATATTGTGGCCTAAACTAACTTAAATACATGATCGAAACTTCCAAAATAAATATGAAATGCAAAAGGTAAAAACAAGGATTCTTCATATTGTCTCAGCTTAGCATCTCAGCATTAGTGAACATATTTGATCACCCGTCCATTGATAATGCAACACCAAATACCAGGGAACGTTCCAGATCTAAAGTCCCCACCAATGAGTTCAAGACAAAACATTCCATTCGAAGGGAGTACACAAACAAAAGGACCACACACTATACATGAGAGCTGTAGGTCAGAGCTATATGTTGCCCATATTGAAAACCATGGCCATACTGAAGGGAACTAAGCAATACAACAATAGTTCCATAAAAGCCAAACACTTGTTTATTCATTTTTAAAAAGACATTGCATTTTCTGATAAAACATACGTTAAATAAATATGTTCTCAAACAAGGAAATGGTCAAATGAAAAATTCATAATTAGAGGTTACCAATACAATCATAGGAATAACAATGTGAGAACCTACACACTATGGGGCCCATTAGGATGGCGGGCAGATTGCCCCCACCAGGCCAGCGGTAGTCACTGCCGGCCTGGCGGGGGCAATCCGCCTGCCATCCGCTCCGGAATGACCCCCCGCCATATTAGTATGCGGCGGACGGAAAGACCGTCTGCCGCTTTTCCGCCCCGGTCGCTTTTCGACCGGGGCGGAAAAGGGGTTATCTGGTGGCGGTGTCTATCAGACACCGCCGGCCATATTAGCATGGACTTTAAACAATGCCTTTCTGTGGCGGCATTGCTGCCACGGAAAGGCACGCAGAGACTCCCTGCAGGGGCCTGTTGTGGGCCCCGAGGGACTCCAGGGGGTGGGGGGTGCACATGGTGGTACCCATGGTACCGCCCAGCAGTTCCATGCACAGCATGGAAGGCACCGCGCGGTGCCTGCCATGTTGCGCATGGAAGTGCACAGCATGCCTTCCTGCGATTGTGGCGGGCGGTGCTGTGTGCACCGCCCGCCACAATGGTAGGAATGCAAGATGCGCCCGCCACTGTGGCGGGCGCATCCTAATGCTGCCCCCGGGACCCCCACCCTTATGGCTAGCGGTCCCTTTCAAAGACAGGATGGCAGGCGGGCAAAGTCCGCCCGCCATCCTAATGGACCCCTATATTTGATATTTACAAGGAAAAAGACATATCATGAGGTGTAAAACGTCCATGTCCACAGTTAGCAAGGATAGACTCAAAATAATTTGGTCTGCGGAGCTTCATTATTTTATCAAAAATGTATCACCATCAACAAGATTTTCTCAATAAACCGCATCTATGTGAGGATCCACAATTGTTCTCTGAGTAACATGTTCCTATTTATATCCTAACCTCTTTTGTCTTTAGTGTCAGACCTGCAGTACAAACAGCTGTGTTGTGTTGACTTATATAGGAAGCAGCTAACTATTTTCGGATAATGCAGGTAGTAAGGAGGGATGTGTGTTGGATCTCCCAATTACTCTCGTAACCCCTCTTTTTGTTTTTTGATGAATGTACCGCGGCTCAGCTGTGGTGGTTTTTCTTAAGTTATGACAGTGAAAATATCATTGCAATTTTACATACAGTGGGAGATAATAACAGCATTCCATCCAGCAGTTTTCAAGGTGAGTGGGAAGCCCTCTCCTTATTGAAGAATCACCAAGCCAAAATGGCTCTCCAATGAGCCATTATCACAGAATACCTTTAAGCCAACACTGCCCCATGGGCTTGTTGATTACAAATGAGCTGAGAATTTTCTTAAAAGATATGAGCTCTCGAAAGGATTGGGTGAAGATCGCCATAAAATGCAATATTGACTGGCTGATATGAATAATCAACATGGCCATACATTTGTCAGATGCACTTATAGCATAGATTCAAATATCAGAAAACACATTCAGAACCACAGACCAGTTACCTCTTTACAAAAAAAACTGGAAGAAGTTAATACTGAATTGAATGAAATTAAAGAATACCTTACCCAGGAAAAGTTTAACGAAACAACAGAAAGATATTAAGAAAATAGCATTGAAAAGGTATACCCATACACCAGTGAGGAATACCCAATCTTTGAACCAACCACAGCCAAGAGTAAAACACAGAAACCCAAAACCCGAAACAATGAATGGACATCAAGTTCAAAAGACTGGAGCAGTGGCAAAGAACACTTTAAAGGCCCTACAAATTACTATTATCTCAGTGTCCCCAATACTATTCAACACCACAATTTTGGCAACCTCGGGTAGGAGGATTCCAACTAAAATTTGCACCACCTCAGCTTTTTATTAAGAGGCGGGGCAAGGTGAAGAGGCAGAGTGCAACAGAAAGGTACCCCCACCCAAATTCAGTGGGCACCACAAATACAAACGAGGAGCAAGAAGGAAGAAATATCCCTGATGAAAACAGCCTGATTGTGGATTTATCAGAAATATCCCTTATAAATACAGAAATAAAGGTATTAATTTAAGGCATTGGCTTTGTCCCTACACCAAAGGATTACTCCTTCCAATTACAATGCAAACTGTCAAGATTCTTTTGAAAAATTCGATTACAATCCTTCTTTCCTATTCAACCAGACCGAGAAGACTTTCAGAACATAGAATTAAGGAATCCTTCTACCTTTAACCCCCTGACAGGACATTACCAAGCAAAATTAACACATTTGAACAGACAGTTCTAAAACAGGTTTTAAAACTCGGGGGCATATTACCAAGCTTGGCAATATAAGATTATCGATGTTAGCGACAGCTTTGAGGCAATAGCGATCGGTTTGGGGCCCGCTTTGCATGCCGGCGATATTTATCGCTAATGACATGCAAAGTGGGAGTACCCAAACTGTTAGCGACTGAAAAAGTTGCTGTTGTGGAGAAGTGTGGCTCAGTGGTTAGAGGCGGCAGACCCGGAAGCTGAGATCGGCCGTGGGCCAGGGTTCGATTCCCCGCCTCGGCGGGTCTCGGGCTCAAAAATTCCACAGAGTCGACAATTCTCGCTCTGGTGCCTACTCGACTCACGGGAGCACACTCTGCGACTCTGGGCAATAGCTTGCTTAATCTCCACTACGGCCCCTCGCGGCGGGATGCCTGGCTTTCACCTTGTGGATACCCGGCCGGGGTATCTCACAGGGGAATACCAGGACGGGTTCCCTAAGCAAGCACCTAGAGACCCCTGGGTTATAGTGCGCTATATAAATCGAAACACATTTACATTTACACACACACACTAAGCGCGAATATCTCCAAAAACTAACGCCTGCTCAGACCAGTTCTTAGCCATTATATCCAATGGGAGGTGGGTATAATGGCTAAGACCCTGTTAGCGATAATGCATGAATATCTCTGTATTCTCAGCGATGTTCACGTATTTCTCTGCAATCACTGTGTCAGGACCCCGAAACTCCAAGTAGGAGTAATTACATCGATTGGAGGGAGTCACAGCGCGGTACAAGCACGGAGGAGTGCGTGGACAGAATTTATTCAAAGATGGTACCTTAGGAAAGCCGCCAACTCCAAACGGAGGTTAGCGGTCTAGTTTTTCAGCAGTCATCACAGTGGAGTCTAGGTGAAGCACGCGAGCATGAGGAAACGCGCACTTCACCAGAGTTTCAACCCGAGGAGGAGTTTTTCCAGAGAAATCGTAGAGAATCTCAATTAACGATGAAGTTCAAGCAACCTCACCCCTAGTTATCATTAACGAGGTTTTGTAATTTATCTGAGCAGCTATTGTATATTTCGTTGAGGAATTAACTGTCAAACTCACCGAAAAAACTGTTGAGAAGGAGTTCATATATATCCACTCAGTCCAGGGAAAACCGAGTGACATTCCACAGAGCAGCAGGACAGAAGTCGGAAAAGGCTTAGATGCAGGATTCGTCTCAGGCGCGAATTCGGAGAGCCGCCACAGGTGCACCTAAAGGAAGATGAAGAAAACGACAGAAGCTAAGTGTCATTTCCATTCATGAAATGTTTTTCTTTGAAGGCTTTTGTTGTTAAATGATTGTAAATAGTTTATGAGGAAAAGAAACAAGTACTTACCAAGAAGCAGTCGGCAAGAGTTAAATTGAAGAACTGCAACATGCGCAATCCAGTACTGAATCTGTAAATAGAAATTTAAAGATTAGAAATGAATTGGAAAAAGAAAGAAACCAAAAGAAAAATAAGTTATAAGACACACAAGGCAGACAAACAAGTAAGTTATAAAACGAGAATAGGGTATTAGATAGTTAGAGGGTAAGAAGAGTAAAAGCGGATTAATCAAAGGCAATTTATGTTAATAGGAAGAAAAGGAGACGCACAAGCAGTGACAGAAAACTGCAAAGGAGAGAGAGCAGGGATTACAGAAGTTAAGAATAGGAGAGTAGTGAAGTAAGTAGAGTACCTTAGAGGGGAAACTAAGATTAGAGATTATAACAGCATTGAGAATTGTCTTGAAAATTGTAGGTAATAGGGAGCTAATTGGAGCTAGAAGAAATCCAAAACACCTAGTGAGGAATAGAAGAGAAGCAGAGTTCTGGAAAATAATACGGTAGGAAAGTAAGACTCAGTTAAAGTTAATTAAGGTCAAGTGTAGGATTATAGATTATTAAAGATTTGTCTTTCCTTCAGGTTGTCATAAGATAGAAGTCTGCGGGACGGACTACTACAAGAAGAACTTTTCTCTTCTCTCTTTTGTTATTTTATCCAATTTCCCCCTTCCCCCAAAGGTAGCATATAGAGAGTCTTGTTTTACCAAGCTCTGGGTTGCTGCCTAGGTGGATGTGGGATCAAGCATCTCTGTTCCTGTGTAGTATAATAACCAGGTATTCTTAAGTCTGACAGAGTGAAGTGCCCAAGTTGCATTTTACACCCGAACAGAGATGGCAGAAGGAATAGATTTACAAGGGTTAGGAACAATTTTAGACACCATACAAAAGGAGTTAAGTGCAGTTAGAGAGGAGAATCAAAACCTTAGAGTAGAAGTAGTGAACTCAAGAAAAGAGACCGCTGAGTTAGCACAAAGAATTAGACAACAATTTAGTCCTGGGCAAGATACACAAAACCCATTATCTGAGGGTACCAATAGAATGACTACTCAGGTGATTCATTCTTTGTCTCCAGTAATTCCATTGGCAGCACCAGAACGATTTAGTGGAGACCCACAAAAGGCGCAAATATTCATCACGCAATGTTCACTACATTTCATGTGCCGCCCTTCAATTTTCCCAGATGCGCAATCTAGAGTCGCCTTTGTGCTGTCGTACTTAAGTGGGGATGCTGCGTCTTGGTCTTTGCCTTTGATCACAAAAGATGATCCAATCTTACGAAATTACGAAAGTTTTAAAGAAGAGTTTCTTCGGATTTTTGACAGACGACGAATATCACAAGCGGTTGATAATGAGTTACTTGACCTGAAACAAGGAAATCGAGATGTGGTCTCTTATTTGGCCCAGTTTAATAAGCTTGTGGTAGAAACGAACTGGCCAGAGAGCAAGAGAGCGGCAGTGTTCTACCGTGGGCTGAAGGATGAACTAAAAGATGTGTTGTCTGTAATATCAAACAGACCCACGGATATCTCAGCGTTGGTGGATTTAGTGTTGCAAATAGATTTCTGACAAGGAGAAAGGAAAGGCCAAAGAAGAAAAGAATTCAAGGCGGTCGTTCCCAGATTTGATCGGGTTAGATCGGAAGGAGGACGAAGTTATGAAAGTCAACAGGGTACGGAACCTATGCAGATTGGAACTATACGTGGCCCCCTCTCCAAGGAAGAGAAGGAAAAAAGAAGAACCAGCAATCTGTGTATGTATTGTGGATCTGGAGGCCATTTTGTGAGGAATTGTCCTAAGAAGCCCAAGACAACCTTCAAGCCGAAGGAAAACTGACAACACCACCTGTAGGAGGAGTTGAACGGGTGGATGCGATACGAGAAAAGACTCCTGAGGAACATAGAGTGGCTAATACGTTACAGTCTGCAGCACCTCATTTAATTCCATTGATGGAAGTAAAATTTAGACATGTAACGTTGAGTGAAGTAACGGTAATGATAGACTCAGGGGCTACCGGAAACTTATGTGATTTGAAATTTGCAAGCAAGGTGGGAATCCAGGCCATCAAAAAATCTAAAAGAGAACCTGTTAGAGCCGTGGATGGAACCAATTTGTCTTCGGGTCCTATTGTGAGACTTACTGAGTTAATACATCTGATCTCAAATGATGGGCATGAGGAAAAGATCCAATTTAACTTGATTGATGCCCCTAATTCCAGCTGATACTTGGGCTCCCCTGGCTTACTGAACATAATCCAACGATCAACTGGAGTGCTAGAACCATTCAAATGGAATCTGGTTATTGTCGAGAAAATTGCTATGGAGTTTAAGAAAAGAATCAAGAACATACTCTTGCGCATTCCATGTGTCAAACAGGAGGATCAAAATGTGTCATCCACGTTCAGGAAATACCGGAAGAGTACCAGGATTTCAAAGATGTTTTTAATGAGGTGGAAGCGGAACAACTACCACCACACCGCGTCTACGTCTGCAAAATCGAGATAGAACCTGGATCAAATTCGCCTTGCAGTCGAGTTTATGCCCTAACTGAGAAAGAGCATCATCATTTAAGAGAATATCTAGACAAGTATTTAGCCAACGGTTTCATTCGGCCTTCACAATCCCCAGTATCTTCGCCCTTGTATTTCGTGCCTAAGAAGGAAGGGGATTTAAGAAACAGTATCGACTACAGAGCCATCAATAAGATCACAAAGAAGAACCGTTATCCGCTACCACTTATATCAGTCTTGTTAGATCAAGTGAAAGGAGCCAAAATGTATACGAAATTAGATTTGAGAGGAGCATACCATCTGGTGAGAATGAAGGAAGGCGATGAATGGAAAACGGCCTTCAGGACCAGATTTGGGCTATTCGAATATTGAGTAATGCCCTACGGCCTCTGCAACGCCCCGCTGCCTTTCACCACTTTATTAATGACGTCCTGAAGGAGTTCATCGACCAGTGTGCAATAGTGTATATTGACGATATACTTATTTACTCTGTGGATGAAGATAGACATCAGGATCAAGTTAGAGGAGTTTTACAGAAATTGAGAGAAAATAAACTCTTCGTAAAACTAGAAAAATGTGCTTTCAACGTCTCCCTGGTGGAGTTCTTAGGCTACGTCATCTCCCCAATGGGCATTCTCATGGACAAGAAAAAGATTGAAGCAGTGGTTGATTGGAAATCCCCTGAGAGTGTCAAAGAATTCCAAAGTTTTATTGGATTTGCATATTTTTACCAGAGATTTATCAGCAAATTCTCACTCAAGATCCTACCACTCACCAAACTACTGAAGAAAGGACTCAAGTTTTAGTGGTCAGAAGACGCTGAGGAGGCATTCCAATCCTTAAAGAAAAACTTTACCACCGCCCCGATTTTACAGCAAGCTGATCCAACTGAACCTTTCTATGTGGAAACAGATGCTTCGGATCTGGTTGTGGGAGGAGCCTTATCTCAACGGAATGAGTTAACTGGCCAGCTGCACCCAGTAGCTTATAGATCAAGAAAGTTAACCTCGGCAGAAATCAATTGTACCATCACAGAAAAAGAACTATTGGCTATAAAAGACGCCTTCAAGGAGTGGCGGAATCACCTGATGGGGGCACGACACCAAGTGACAGTATTCACAGACCATCGTAACTTGAAATTTTTAAAGACGGCCAGAACTCTTACTCCCAGACAATTGCGTTGGTCATTGTACTTCGCCGATTATGATTTTGTTATTACTTATCGGCCTGGAGCACAAAATGGAAAAGCTGATGCCTTATCTCGGATAGACACGGAAAATCAGAAAAATCCTTTGGAAAATCAATCAATCATTCCAAGAGAAAAAATAATCGGAGCTATAACTTCAATCAATCTAGAACATAGTATTTTGGAAGCTATGGATCCCGAGACCATGCAAAAATGGGTGGAAGAGAAAGAAGGGAGGAGAATATTTCATCAACTGCCCTATTTTCAAGAAGCCTTGTATATACCCACTCAAGAATTACAACAACAGATTATGAAAGATTGTCATGACACGAAATTAACAGGACATAAGGGAGAGGCAAAGACCAAGGAACTGATCAAACGACCCTATTGGTGGCCAGAAATGGCTAAGGATATTGAAGGATATGTGAAAACTTGTGAGGTTTGCGCTCAGGGAAAATCTGAATGGCAGGCTCCGAAAGGCTGACGTATCCCCTTGCCCACTCCATCTTATCCATGGCACACAGTTACATTAGATCTCATCACTGATCTACCACTCAGTCAAGGTTACAACACCATTCTAGTAGTTGTGGACTCCCTATCGAAAATGGCACACTTTACGGCACTAAAAGGAGTACCAAGGGCAAAACAGTTGGCTGCTCATTTTAGCACACAAATAGTGAAAATACATGGGATTCCCAAAATAGTGATTTCTGATAGAGGCTCACAGTTCATTTCCCATTCTGGAAATCCTTTATGGAAGGTTTGGGAACTGAAGTTCGGTATTCCACCAGCTACCACCCAGAGACAGATGGCCAAACTGACAGGGTGAACCAGGAACTAGAGCAGTATTTAAGATTGTTCCTTTTAAAACAAGAAGGAAACTGGTCAGATTATCTGTGGGCAGCAGAATGTTCCCACAATAATGCCAGGAACGTTTCCACAGGTTTTTCCCCTTTCTATATGAATTATGGAAGACATCCAAATTCAACCATCAGACAAACAGAAATCCCAGTCCCAGCAGTTGAGGAAATAGTGTCTCACCTAGAGCAGGTACATCAAAGTGCTATAGAGAATTTAGAACAGGCCAAGAGGAAATACAAGAGTTACGCAGACAAAAGAAGGAGAAAAGCACCCCATCTAGAAATAGGAGATCATGTTTGGTTAAGTACTAAGAACCTAAGACTAAAAGGGAACCAGAAGTTCCAACCAAGATTTATTGGTCCTTATCTGGTAGAAGAAAGGATAAATCCAGTAACCTAGCGAATCAAATTGCCTCCCAAATTGAAAATCCACCCAGTCTTTCACGTCTCCTTGTTGAAGAAGGCTCCAGTAAATTTGCGAGTTGAATTACCTCCAAGACCACTTCAATTGGAGACTGGTGCAGAATTTGAAGTTAAGGAGATATTGGACTCGAAGGAACAAAATGGACAGTTATACTATCTAGTGGACTGGAAAGGTTATGGTCCTGAGGAGAGGTGTTGGGAGCATGAAGATGATGTCCATGCTCCAAGATTAGTTAAGTCTTTTTACCAGCGATTTCCTACCAAACCAAGAGGAAGAGCATCTACCTTGTTGGAGGGTAATGTCAGGACCCCAAAATTCCAAGTAGGAGTAATTACATCGATTGGAGGGAGTCACAACGTGGTACAAGCACGGAGGAGTATGTGGACAGAATTAATTCAAAGATGGCACCTTAGGAAAGCCGCCAACTCCAAATGGAGGTTAGCGGTCTAGTTTTCCAGCAGTAATCACAGTGGAGTCCAGGTGAAGCGCGCGAGCGTGAGGAAACGCGCACTTCACCAGAGTTTCGACCTGAGGAGGAGCGTCTCCAGAGAAATCGTAGAGAATCTCAATTAACGATGAAGTTCAAGCAACCTCACCCCTAGTTATCGTTAACAAGGTTTTGTAATTTATCTGAGCAGCTATTGCATATTTCGTTGAGAAATTAACTGTCAAACTCACCGAAAAAACTGTTGAGAAGGAGTTCATATATATCCACTCAGTCCAGGGACAACAGAGTGACTTCAACAGAGCGGTAGGACAGAAGTCCGAAAAGGCTTAGATACAGGATTCGTCTCAGGCGCGAATTTGGAGAGCCACCACAGGTGCACCTAAAGGAAGATGAAGAAAACAACAGAAGCTAAGTGTCATTTCCATTCATGAAATGTTTTTCTTTGAAGGCTTTTGTTGTTAAATGATTGTAAATAGTTTATGAGGAAAAGAAACAAGTACTTACCAAGAAGTAGTCGGCAAGAGTTAAATTGAAGAACTGCAACATGCTCAATCCAGTGCTGAATCTGTAAATAGAAATGTAAAGATTAGAAACGAATAGGAAAAAGAAGGAAACCAAAAGAAAAAGAAGTTATAAGACACACAAGGCAGACAAACAAGTAAGTTATAAGACGAGAAAAGGGTATTAGATAGTTAGAGGGTAAGAAGAGTAAAATCGGATTAATCAAAGGCAATTTATGTTAATAGGAAGAAAAGGAGACGCACAAGCAGTGACAGAAAACTGCTAAGGAGAGAGAGCAGGAATTACAGATGGTAAGAATAGGATAGTAGTGAAGTAAGTAGAATACCTTAGAGGGGAAACTAAGATTAGAGATTATAACAGCATTAAGAATTGTCTTGTAAATTGTAGGTAATACGGAGCTAGTTGGAGCTAGAAGAAATCCAAAACATCTAGTGAGGAATAGAAGAGAAGCAGAGTTTTGGAAAATAATAAGGTAGGAAAGTAAGACTCAGTTAAAGTTAGTTAAGGTCAAGTGTAGGATTATAGATTATTAAATATTTGTCTTTCCTTCAGGTTGTCATAAGATAGAAGTCTGCGGGACGGACTACTTCACGAAGAACCGACCAGAACTTTTTTCTTCTCTCTTTTGTTATTTTATCCAATATCCCCCTTCCCCCAAAGGTAGCATATCGAGAGTCTTGTTTTACCAAGCTCTGGGTTGCTGCCTAGGTGGATTTGGGATCAAGCATCTCTGTTCCTATGTAGTATAATAACCAGGTATTCTTAAGTCTGACACACCAGGAATTTTATCGCTTTTGAGATAAACGTTGCTAATAGCATGTTATCTCAGCGATAAAATCCGGCAAAGCTTGGCGATAGAAAAATTGTCGCTAAGACTATTTAGAGATAATTATCGCTAGTTGTTGGTAATATGCCCCTTGGTTCCAAACACATTTTCCAGAACATCTCTTGAGAAGAACGTGAAGTGACACAGACTCTATCAAATGGCAGGAGGATTACCATCAAACAAGCTGACAAAGGAGGCACTATAGTGATTATGTCCTCTGAAGCCTACAGGAAAGAGTGCCTATGACTCCTATTAGACTAGAGGAGTTACAAGAGAATCAACAGGGATCCCACCACTTCTCCCGAGAAAAAGATTAACACAATGGTTCATGAGGCTGAAACAATGGGTTGGATTGCCAACTGAGATGCTCACTTTTTGAAGAAGTCAAATCCCAAATATCCACATTTTTACACCTTTCATAAAATCCCACCTCCAGGATGACCCAAAACCTAAGGGATTTCTGTTCTATAACCCCAGTCTGGTTTTTGTTATTCATTCCTTCAACTTTTGTGGCAAACACACCCTCCTTCTTGAAGGACTCCAAAGATGTGTTCAACCTTCTAAATAGCAGAGGAATAGAATTTGCTGATTTCTCTAAATGTAGAGGCTCCCTAGACATGCATTCGTCAAGATGGAACTCTAGCTGTGACTCATGAAATATTGAGGGCTTCTACTTGGATATCGATCACACATGTGACTTCATTATGAATGAGCAACATTAGCATTTAAAGAAAACTATTTTCAATTTGAAAAAAACCCATATCTCCAAATCTGACATTAATATTGACATAGGTTTTCTCAGAATAATAAAGATTGGCAGCTATTAACCCATAGCCACTTTTAATCTCACATCCCAATCTGCCACTTACCTCTCCAAGCCATGTTCAGTGCAACTAAACAGTTTGATAAATCTTTGGCAAAGAGCTCCCTTGCAGGGGCAAACTGAGCATTGCAGCACCTGCTTAACGAGGAACACGGCCCGATGATGAAGCATGATACTTCAGTGGTTGAGGGCCTGTGCATCCTAAAAGGATCTCTCACAATGAGGAGTGTAGAGGGAAAAATGATCAGGTCACCCTCCACTCAAAGCAACCATCAATAACAATCAAACCTGATCAAAACAGGCACATAGGGGGTCATTATGAAGACGGGCGGACTTAGTCCGCCCGCCATCCTACCGGGACTCGGACCACCCAACATAAGGGCGGGGGTCCCGTGAGTGGTATCAGGATGCGACCGCCACAGTGGCAGCCACATCCTGCATTTATAACATTGTGGCGGGCGGTGCTCTCTGCCAAAATGCCATAAATGCATGTATGTATGCATTTGCATACACAATGCGGCAGGCACCGCGCGTTGCCTACCGCATTGTATATGCAAATGCAGGGGGGTACCACAGGTACCCCCGTGTGCACCCCCCCTTCACTTTGGGGGCCCGCAGGTAATCAAATAGACCGCATGCCTTTCCGTGGCCATTGTAAAATGTCCATCATAATATGGCTGGCGGTGTCTGATAGACACCGCCACCATATTATTCCTTTTCCGCCCCGGCCGCAAGGCGACCGGGCAGAAAAGCGGTGGACGGTCTTTCCGTTCGCCGAGTCCCCCCCGCCATACTAATATGGCGGGGGAATTCAGGAGATGATGTTGGGCGGATTGCCCCCGCTAGGCCGGCGGTGGCCACCGTCATCCTGGCGGGGCAATCCGCCCGACATCATAATGGGCCCCTTAATTCTGTCAACTTTATGAGTGGGAATTGGAATTCATTTTATATACCCCACCAACAACCCTTCATGTTTCACAGGTATTGTGCCAACTCATTCTGGCCCTAGCTATTTTAAAAAACACAACCTTCAAATTATAAGTCACTGTGTTGTAAACTAATACCCTCCACTTAAACATGTGTATATAAAATTTGTGAAAAACCGAGATAGCACCTCATGTGCACAACACCATAGAAGTTTGCTGGCTGGTTCTCACCAGCTTTGCCCATGTTTATCATTATCGGTAGCTACCTTGCTTGAAAAATTGGTGTCCAGAAAACCAGTGAAAAATATTGTGTATTTCACGAATAACAAAAAAAGACCCTGTGAAATTAAAATTGAGATAGGCCACACATCCACCAAGTGTCAACTTTATTCCCAACTCGTTGGCCTATTCAAGATAAAAACAAACTGCATGCTTGAAGACCATTTAATGATGGGCCGACATTATTCATTGCCTGTATAACTTAGTGTCGATTTCGTCAGGGCATTAGGTCTAAATCCACCTTTCTGGACCCTTGTTTTGTAAACACAGCGACTTTTAAACATAAAAAGAAGGTTCAGTAAAAGCACGTCCAAACAATCAAATCTCCATCTTACCTCTTCAAATATGCACATCATGTGCGCCTGTGTTATTAATTAATATTTATCGGGTAGTAGCCAAGGCCCCTGGTACCAGCTATCCACCTCTTCAAACAGGTACTCAATTCTACCGTGAGATCTTTTATTTGCAAGGCACTTGTGTTGCTCCGACTCTATTTAAAAAATCAAACAAACGTTAATATCTACATATCTTCAAATGCTGCAAATACGTATTCGTACTATGAATACAAAGGCAAAAAGGCATCTTTTATATCTTTATCTGTGCAACGTTCTGACCAGCTCTTGGCCCAGCCATGTTATTACCATATTACACTGACACAACTATGTGTTTCCTTTAGTATAGCCAAGATCACTAGTTAGCATTGCCACTCAAGATTGCAAATATTCGACTTAATCACCCTCCAATGGAGTGAGTTGATCCCCTTGTGATTTCTACATCTCTCTTTAACTCGTTACCAAACCGCATGCCACAATTCACTGATACGTAGACACATTCCTACAACCAATGGCAAAAAACCTACCTACATACATTAAGGATACCAAACGTATCCTCAGTATTTTATCAGATGTTACATGGTAGGAAGGAATGATTCTAGGGACACTAGATGTCACCTCCTTGTACACCAACATTAGAACAGAGTTGGGATTCAAGGCAGCAAGAAACTTTCTGAATAAAAGACCTGCCACACAGTGGGCACACGTAGAGAGGATCATTACCATGACTGTGATCATTCTGAAGAACAATGTCTTTCTATTTGAAACACAATGGTACAAACAGATACCAGGAGTCACCATGGGCTCCAGGTTCTCTCGTTTGTATGCTAACCTTTTCATGGGTTGGTTTGAGGAGGAGTGGATCTGGGGCTCTAGGGGAACCACATGGAATGAATCTATCATATAATGGGGGTGTTACATCGACGACTGGGTCCTGATATGGTCAGGCTCCATCGGTAATCTGACAAGATTTTGTGAATATCTGAACTCTAACGATATGGGGATCCACCTCACATATAATCTGAGCACCACAGAAATTGAATTTCTGGATGTGACTCTATTTATAGAAGACAACCAGATTCAAAGTAAACTTTATCGCAAACCTACTTCTTGCAATGCAGTACTGCATGCAAATAGCTCACATCCTAAACACTAGATAGAATCCATACCATTTGGTGAATATGACAGGGCAAGGAAAAACTGCAGTAAAGATAAGGATTTCATTACATGTAAGGAGGACATGAAGCATCGCTTTCAAGCAAGAGGATATAACACACATACCATTGATATAGCAGAAAAAAGATCACGCAAACTAAGAGAACAGATACTCTCAAAGATGGACCACACAAGAATAAGACCTCCACCAAGGTGAGACTAGTAACTGACTGTAATGAGGTATCAATAGCCCTTAGGAACAACATGAAAAATCACTGGCGGGTACTGAGTACAGACAGATCACTGAAAGAACACATTTCCAATCAACCTCTCATTACATATAGACGGGGAAGAACATCAGATCATTGATAAGTTCAAGCTACCCGAAACCTTCAACGAAATCTAACTAGCTGACACAGAGATGTAATGGCTTTCACAAATGTAGCAGCTGCAAAATCTGGCCTCTAGCAATGAATAACACTAAAACATTCCAGAGTCATTAAGGGAAACAATATGAGATTAGACAAATGATCAACTGTAATAGTCGATAAGTGGTATACAGGCTCAAATGTAAATGCAGCTGTTTTTACATTGGAAGTACAATTAGGCCACTCAAAGAGAGAACCAATGAGCACCTAAGGGCCATCAAGCACCACAACTCCAGATACTTGACGGCAACACATGTTAATGAATGTACAGCACAAGGGTCACACAAGACACTGTCCTTCTGTGGGATTGATCAGATTGATTTGGACCCCAGGGGTGGTAACAAAGAACTACACCTTAGGCGTAGGAAGGCACTATGGATCATGAAGCTCCAGGCGGTAGAACATGGTATGAACACAGACTACGACCTACATTACTTCCTGGGTGACTAAACTTCTGACCACAACTAGGCTTAATCTATCTAATAATGACGTAGAATAGTGATACCATATATATACTTATTCACCAAAAGACTGTTGTGAAATGTACCATAGCATTCACATGTCGATCTTATCAAAGTACAATATAATGTAATGAGTTTACAAATTGATCTGAGTAACACAGTATAATCTGTAATGACTAATTGATGAGATGTCATTGTGGAGTGCCAATTACTGTATAGGCATGAGAATGATTATGTATTGGCACTGAACATCCAAGACATGTGATTGGAATAGATTTTGTACATGATCAGACTATCCAACAAAGTACTACCGAACGAATGAGTAATCTCTACCCCTTGGGAGATGCATCATGTATGTGAAATCCTTATCTTAATGACTGATGACCTGTTTGTGTTACATGCAGCTTGATAACACTCTAATAATGCTCTGATTCAATGTATATGAAACTTTGCTAGTTGTGTTCCCTTCCCTTCACTACCTTAGCCTTTCTTGATTATCCCCCCCACCTCTCGTTGCAGATTGATAGTCAATACTGACATACCTACGCGTTTCTTTTTCTCCCCTTAAACACTGGGGTTCCGATTTAGAATGTGATATTAACATTTGAGGGAGAATAGTGAACAAACTAATACCATTGTATAATTACTCTATAATATCGCACAGATTCTATCAAACTCTGTGAATTATTGATCTCTCTTTACATAAGTCCTGAACACAAAGACCGTATGAAATTAGACAGAATAGTGACCTATAAAATATTATTATTCTCAATCTAGGGACTCCCTTCGGATAATATGTGGACACGCACAAACTGTGAGAGCTACCACATACTCTTCCCAACATATATTAATCGTATAACGGGCATAACCACACACCCAACATGGCGACCATTCGTAATACAGCTCCCGCTCTAGTGGGTTGGGCTATTTAAATGCTTGCACTTGCGGGTCGGACACCCACACGGCCATACTGAGGTGCCGCAGACGGACTTTGCGAAGATGCTGCCACACACAAGTATTTACTAAGACGAACCGAGTAATCTAATTACTTATCCAACCACAGATTTTGCAGTTTACCACCGGTAGCTAGATTACAGCACCAATTGTACTTTTTATTATTTGCAGCGCATCGCTAATTGACAGTTCACGCCATTTACATACGAGCATAATGACACAACACTGATCCGTGTATATCGAGTAAGTGGCATATGTCCGTCAGCACTCTTGCTTGCTTCCGTTCGCTCACCATATCGATAGCTGCAGCTTGCTTGCTCTTATCATATACGATGGTGTGCCTACATGGACTCGCTACTGAGTAATTTGATCATCTCAGAGGCATGGAATCACGAACTATAGTTTATCCGCCTATCTCTTATCACCATACATACTTATGTAGAACATTGTAGCCACCTAATGGTTGGCTCAATTCTTTTATTACTGCCCCGCATGACAATTCCGCCGGCTCACCGAGTTATCTGACATGATATACTTGATGACACTTATCAATCTCACTTTGAAATATTCAGCCGCAGCTAGCTCGATTTTATATCACCCAAGATGGCGCATCCTCATGGACTCCCTACTGAGTAATTTGATAATTTTCAGATGCATGGAATCTCGAACTGGAACATATTTACCGAGGTCTATATCACTAAATCACACTTGTGTAGCGCATCTGAGCCACTTATTGGATGGCCCAGTACTCTTATCACCAGTACCACGATAATTCAAGTTTTCTGACATGATGTACTTGATGATACTTATCAAGCTTACTCTGCCATTTTAAAGACTCTGGCACAATAAATTATGCCTTCTCTAATATGGCCATAGCGTGATAACTTGGTTCAGTCCACTCACATTGCCCTGATTGCCATGTTGAAGCGCGTCACTGCCGTTATAATCCACGCCTCTCACTTATTCACAAGTGCACTCTCACTATGGTGCGGGCTTCTGTAAAGTGATATCTGACCCTAATAATTCAGATTATCCTCAATTTTCAACTTAAAGGTATATGTAGGACAGAAGCAACCAATTTCCTTTGAAATTTTCCCGGTCGTACTAAGGCTGGGACGGAATTATCCCCACCTAGAAGATATGTCTCCCAGATAGTGTATGGCCATATTGTGGCTTCGCATCTTCATACTTAGATAAATACAAGTTATGTGTACATGACGATAACACTCTACATTATTTTAGGCTCAAAACAATATCCAGTACACATTAAGGTAGGCCTGGGCCCATACCCAGTACTCATAACCTACTAACTCACACCATTAACATAACTGGTATGCGCACAAGTCCCTTATATCCCTGTATATTTCCCTATTCCCTCTGTTGTAGCAGGTGTAAACTATCTCACCACGTTTTCAATTGCTTCCTGGGTACTGTCTTGATCACCGCGTTAGATAATTTCGAATAGCGTGAAGTAATATATCAGACACTATAATATGTTTTAATGCTCAAATAGGCACTTGTACGGTGAAATGATTGGCTCACTTATTTATGCTTTTGCTGGTTTCTATGCATATAAATGATATAAATATACACAGTTGGGACCACTTATACAATCACGTTTACAGTATGCATCATTTGGGCCCATATGTATGGGCTGATATTCTGTTTTATATATGTTTTACAGCCCGAAGGAAGTTGCGGGTCTCTTGTCCTGATCGACGAAACACGTGTTGGCTGGAGCAACAACAAGAAAACATTAAAATTGTCCATATACATTATGCTTGTCTCTCTGCTATAAGTGATTAACTTAGAACAATGCTTGTATGTGTGCCAGAACCTGTTCCTAAATATATGACAGTTACTTAAAATCTGTACATGACTTTGAATTAAAAAAATAAGTCTAGGAAGCCTGATAACTTTATCAAAAATGTATCACCATCTCTAACAATATCTTCTCAGTTACCCTATCTTATATGTACTCTATGTTAGGATCCACAATTGTTCTCTGAGTAGGTTCTTCCTATTTAAATACTCAGCTCATTTATGGATCCAAACCTTTTTAATTATGATCCATTCTCCAGATGTCCATGTTGAGGATAATGCAAGACAATGGGTGTGATAAGTTGTCTTGCAAGTTACAAAGACAGTAGTCCCTGAAAGGGAAATGCAGAAAAGAGAGAAAAATTAAATGTTTACTGTCTAGCTGGACAGCATTATTATAGTACTAATTCAGAGTCTATATTTATTCTCTCTTTTGTGTATTTCCCTTTCAGGGACTACTGTCTTTGCAACTTACTGATACCCAAGGTCCCTGTTCACCAATAATGGGTTCCCATGTTGCTTTAAAAATATAAGTTGTCTTGCAAGCACTGCTGACTTATGCTCAAGAAATCTCATCTTATTGTTCTGCAAATCTCTCCAATATTTCCCCTACCACAAGGGCAGATAGTCAAATAGACCATATTTTTGGTCACTTTGGTCCTCTGTCTCAAATATCTGATTTTACTATTGAATTCCAGTTTATTGGTGACTAATGCTTCATTGCATGCTTGGCAAGTTCCGCTACTATGTTGGTCTGTCACTGGCAGGAGCTCCTGTAGTGTCCGGAGGAGCTCCTGTAGTGTCCCCTGATTTTCTTTTTTTTTCAGGGACATAGGGACCAAATTACCCTTACGTTAGAAATTCTTTGGAAGGTATAGAGCTATTAAATTCTTGCCTAAACTAGTGTTCCAAATAGGTAAATCTGAATGATCAAATTGTTGATATTATTGCTCAAATTCGAAAATTGTTTAACACAGACAAGTCTGCCTAATTTAGAGCTTGGTGAGCAGGGTACTCCATCACAAATGTGATGGAGTACCCTTTCCACCAAAACATTAGTCCACCCCCTCCTTTAGAGACTGAAATACCTCAGGTTTTCCATCAAGAGAACCATCATCAGAGTAGGGGCCATTGGAGTAAGGAATTGACACTGCCCACTATATTTATGGTGGATCGTGCAATGTTTTTTTTTTCCTATTTGTCACCACCATGAACTTGGTATTGAGGGGCAGAAAAAAAAGAAGATTGACCCACACACCCTAGAAGAAAAATAACAGGGTGAGGATGTAATTAGTTTTTTATTTTTCGGAAACAAACTCACATTTTGAGTATGAAAAATAAAAATGAATTTAAAGTCTGGCGAATGGCCATCTAAACTAACGGTGGCTGTTCACCAAGATTTTGAACACTAAAAGGAACCATTGTGACAACAGCACCTTTCAATTTACAGAGATGAACTCTGGGCAGGTAATCACCTCTAAATGCGATGGATAGGTGTTCATTAGGATGGCAGAGGTTATGTCCTTTGCCACGCAGACGGATGGAGTACTGTGCACAAAACACAAAATCAGGCTCTTAGGGGCCAATTACGATGGCTGGGGGACAAAGCCTGCCCGCCATTGCAGTTGCAATAGGGACCACACGCCGTAGGTGCGGCGGTCCCGCCAAACGGATTAGGATGTGCCCGCCAAACTGGCGGGCACATCCTGTATTTTAACATTGCAGCAGGTGGCAGCACCCGCCAGAGTGTTAAAAAACATGTATCTCATATGCATGTACAGTGTGACAGGTACTGCGCTGTGCCTGCCACCTGGTACATGCATAAGTAGGGGCGTACCATAGGTACCCCCCATGTACAACACCCCACCCCCTCCACCCCCCGGGGGCCCGCAATGGACCCCAAAAGGCCTTTACTGCCTGTCTTTTTGTGGCGGCAGTGCCGCCGAAAAAGACAGGCATCCAAATACCCACTGCGGTGCCTGCACAGCACCGCCAACATAGCCCCATTGTCTCTGGTCCCGCAAGGCGGCCGCAAAAGGCCCACCTTGCGGGACCACGGCGGACTGTCTTTCTGTCCGCCGAGGTACCTTTCCCCGGCCCAGCGGTGGCGGACTTCCCACCATCCTAATGACCCCCTTAGTTCTGTAATTCTAAAACACTGATTCTCTATCATAGAATCTTGCTCTTATGCAGGAATGTCTACCAAGCTGTCATTGGTAACCCATCATGATCAATTTTATTTTCAACACTTTCAATGTTTAAAATATTTCTTCACATGTAAGCAATTTGTCTGGACACAGTAAAACTGGCCAAACGGGAGGGCCTGTTCGTGAGTTTTAGGGTGGAGATTCAAAAAGTGCAATACATTCATGGATGTCGATTCAACAAAATGCCTGGGGTAGTGGAAGTGGCATCGCATACCACATGACCCCGTCTGATATCAGAGGAAGTGACAACACATGAACTTTGACCTAGAAACACCAGAGGAAGACATCACCTGCCCTGTGACCCACCCCGATGATGCCACAGGAAGTGACATCGCAAGGAATTTGACCTGATGACATCACAGAAACTGACATCATGTGAGCTTTGGACCCCATGAAATCAAAGGAAGTGACATTGCATGACTGCTGGAAATGGCCCTTTTTTGCAGGGTTATCCCTAAACTTTTGCTTCTTCCTCCTTTGTTTTTCCTGACCTATGGTTGTTGGCTATAGAACTCTGGACATTTAACCACTGCTTATCAGTGCAAAATTGCATATGCTCTCTGTGTAAATTGTTATGGTGATTGGTTATCCATGATTGCCATATTTGTCTTACCAGTAGGTCCCTAATAAAGTGCACTAAGTGGGGCAGGGCTGGTAACTCAAATGCTACTAGTGGGCTTGCAGCACTGATTGTGCCACCCACACGAGTAGCACTAAAAAGAGGTCTGATGCCTTCCACTGCAGTGCCTATGAGCAGTTTGTTAACTGCCATGTTGACCTGGTCAGTTTACCCACTTTCCAGGCCTTACCCTTCCCTTCTCTTACACATAGAACACTCATATGGTAGACCCATGGTACCCCCCCCCCCACCCCCGGGGCAGGGTGCTGTGTATGCAAAAGGTAGGACACATACTGGTGTGAGTACCATGTCCTGATAGTGAAGTACTGCCAATTTCCTTTTTCACTATTGAAAGGCTATTTACAGTATTTATTGTGTTGTTTAATATTTATTAATGAAAACAGTTCAACATTTTTCATGAACTTTTCTTACATTTGTATTCAATGATGTATAAAATTGCAGTAGTTGTAATATATATACATTGCACTTTTTAACATAATGTTTTATTAGATAGCATATTACATTTTATTTAATTTCAATAACATTTAGTATGTTAAATAATTTACACATTTTTGGTTTGTGGTTTTGTACTTTAAATTTATTGGTTGAGAAAATTATTTTGAATTTGGTAGCAGTTACTTTTTAATTAGAGTATTCTATTTGTTGTTTGTTAGTGGTTTATAATTAATTTATTATTGTAAATGTTTTAAAAATAAAGTTTATAATTTCATTCATTATTTCTTTATTTGGGCAAATTGCCATAAAAGATTGTACAAATACATATACATGCATATAAATAAAAAGAAAAACATACCAGTTTTACTTATATACAATCATTTAAAATTTGACACAGTGGATAAGATAAATAACAACACATGCCTGCATGGTTGGATATGCTACCGTTGGATCGTGCAAGTAAATGAAAATGCAATTTTAGTTACAGTTTTAAACCTTTTTTGCTCCTGGCAATATAAACAGAATGAAGGAATCTGCTAACACTAAAAACAATGATCTGAGAGGTATCGGACTTAATTAATCTATATGCCAGATTACATGACCTAATTCCCAAAATGTTGCACGAGGGTTTGATCCATTTTTTCCTGGCTTTGGAATATGCTTGACAGAAAAACAATATATGAACCTCACCCTCCTTGTAATTTCCTTAACACATTAAGCAATTTCCACTAACTACATGGGTTTCATCTTTATTTTTCCTAGACCAGTATTCCTTTATATAATTGGTCATGAGGTTTCCATACCTAAACTTCATAAAAAAGGTATTTGCAAGGGGGGGCTCAACTTCATCGAGGAAGACCTCAAAAAGGGGTTCATCCTTGAAAAATACAAAGTTATTCACTAGAGTCCCACATCTGTTCCCATTGACTAATTGGTTGTTTATAAAAGACCAAAAGACATTTTTCACCATCGTTTTTGTGTTATGTGGTAACCTTTCAGGGTGCTCCCATAACTGTGGGAGGCCTAAGATGGAAAACCATGTTTTAATATGTTTGAGCCAGAGAATAGAGTTCAGTGAGTCTAAGCCCAATATTTCTTGCAACCCTTTTCTATAATCATCCAATTCTGGTGTCAGCCACAATCTTACCCAGAACATTAAAGGCCTGAGAGTGGTATAATGATCTGTCCTCTTGAAGTTCAGATCCAATTGAAGAGGAACTAGAGGGGTGCTTGCAGGTACCCTTACAGTACTTCGCATAAATGTATTATCCATTGTGGAAAAGGTGTCCTTCGCAGCTGGCCCCCAGATCTCAGCCCCATAAAGAGCTGCAGGTTGAACTTTGAATTTAAAAAGTTCCATAACAGGTGTCACTGCCTTACTTGTGCTTGCGTTGAGCTTACTAATGATTGGTGTGATGTTTTGGGCAAAAATCACCTTACTTTTCTGAATTTGGGGTTTCCAAGTAAATTTCAAGTCTATCTCAACCCCCAAATAAGAAAAGTGTTCCACTAATTCCAGATCCTGACCATCTAAAGTTAAGCACCCTTTATCCGGCCTACTTGGATTTAGGGCCATGCATTTTGTTTTATTTACATTAATTTCCAGCCCTTTCTTCTCGCTGTATTCACTGAAGGAGTTAAGTAGCGCCTGGAGACCTTTCTTGGTTTGCGAAATCAAGATGGTATCGTCCGCGAAAAGTAACGCAGGCACCCTTTCTCCATTAAGTCGGGGCAAATCATTCGTGCAGCCCTCCAGATGAGCAGGGATGTCATTCACAAATAGTGAGAATAGGGTTGGAGCCAGGACGCATCCTTGGCGAACGCCCGCTCTATTGGTATATTTTGGGTCAGTTCACCATTAGGACCCCATCTCACTTTAGCGAAATTCCTGGCGTGCAGCTCAATTATTTGAGCCAGAAGGCATCCTGGCATCCCAGCCTCATCAAGGGACCTCCAAAGGAGATCCCGTGGCACCAAATCAAATGCCGCTCTCAAATCTACGAAAGCGACATATAGGAGCCCTTTCCTAATTAAAACATATTTCCAGTATAGGCAGCAAAACCTAAAAACCTGGTCGATGGTACTGACCTTACTCCTGAACCCAGCATGCAATTTTGTAAGTACCCTTTTCTCCTCTAGCCAGTAATTTATACGGGTTAATATGTGCCTTGAATATAATTTCTGCAGGATGTCCATTAGGCTAATCTGTCTATAATTAGAGGGTTCAGACCGATTGCCCTTTTTAAAAATTAAAACAATCTCGGCACCCCGCCAGCTATCTGGGAAGTTACACATACTAGATAAGACATTAAATAAGTAGTTTACGTAGGGTGCCCAGACCTTTATGTCGTGTTTATACAAGTCCCCGGGTATTTTATCAAGACCCGGGGCTTTGCCATTTTTCAATGCACTAATTGCCATTTCTGTTTCATCAATAGAGAAGTCTAGGCACTATACCTGGGTGGGGCCCATGGTGCTATGTTGCTACATTTATCTATTCCCCTATCAAATTTTTGATATAGAGTCGTGAAGTGATTCACCCACGTGGATTCATCAAGATATACATCTTTCACTATTCTGCCTACATGGCTCCCGTTGGCAACTAACCTCCAAAACCCTACAGTGTCCTTCGCTTTGGCGGCAACCAACAATTCTGCCCAGCTTGCCTCCTCCCATGCCTTCTTTGAGGTCATCTGAATGCGCTTATACGCCTCCCTTGCTAGTTTAACATAATTTTGGCTTTTGTTTTTTATGGCGATCATAAGCTCCCCCTTGGCTAGCCTACAGGACTTGTCGTACCATGCTTTGCCATGGGACAAGTTCCATACATTTTGCTGCCTCTTCTATGGCATTTTTGTTAATAGTGTTTTCAATGTCGTAAAAAACTCCTTGTGCAATACCATAAATTGTTCTGTGGTGGTATCATGCCCTAACAGGGGTGCAAAAGTCGTCTCAAACAGTGAATATATTGCCGAGAGAGTGTCACCATGTTCTAGCACATAGGGCCACTTTAAGGCTCGTCTATTGTTGCTGACCAGTGTTTCATCACATGGGACAGTATTATGTGCCTCTAGAGACAAAGCATCACTAGACTGATTAAACAAAAGTGCGTTGACTGTTAGTTCCATAGGGAAGTGGTCACTCTCTGATCTATCCTTCACCTCAAAGTCAACTATATACTGCCAAATGGATAATGAGACAACTACAAAATCTAGGTTGCTTTTAGTGGCAGATCTTGAAAAGGTAGGCTTTTTTAAAACATCTGAGGGTAGGCAGACGTTACATGCCCTAGGACCGTGGTCAGCCATCAACTTCACTATTTGTACTGCCAAGGTGGAACATTTCACAAACTTAATGTTGTCCAACCGCGGGATGTTATTTACAACATCTTCGTCCTCAAAGACATCAATAAGTCCTGGGACAGGTTCACAATTGCAGTTTAAATCACCACCTATTATGACTGCTTCTTAACCAACCACCCTCCCCATGAATGAGTCTAGTTTAGCTAGGATAGCCGATTCCTTGGTGTGGGGTAGTGGCCTATTATAAACATTAAGTTAATAACTCAGTCTCCCATCCACAGTTTTATTTTAAGGGCCAAGATGTCTGGCGAGCTAGTATCCATAACTTCTATCCTAATCTTCAGGGTTACCTTAACCCAGATGATTAGGCCCCCAGAGGGTCTACCCCTAACTGAAGGAACAGCTCCAATGTCATATGATTTGTAACCAACCCTGTGTGATGTACCAATTGCCCATGATTCCTGTAATAAACAAAGGTCACTTGAATCAATGTACTCCGCCCACTCGCGATCCCTTAAATTCTTAGTTACTCCCGCTATGTTCCATGAGATTAACGTCAATGGCGAATTGCCACTGCTACTAGAAAGTCCTGCATTTAAGATAACTGCATCCAGTAGTGGTGGCAACCGGAGGGGTCAGCACGTCTTGGGACAATTTTTGAAGGGCATGTCCCCTCACTCTCTGTTCAGCTGGTACTACCAAGCATCTCTCATCTTGTGGGAACTTAGGGACTTCATCAATACCTATACAATGGGCAGCTCCCTCCCCCATAGTTATTCCTATACTTTCTTCTAGGTTACTTTCTTCTGGGTTAGATATAATCCTCATAGGCAGAGTGCAGGGTGTAGTGGGTGTACCATTGGGGCTAATTGTGAAACCTATCTTTGGGATAAGTCAATCAACTTCTTCTAGACAACTGAACCTGTTGTAAGTTGGGGCCCCATTCCACCAACTGTGATTGCCTTGCCTGCCAATTACTGTCCCTCCCGGACATAGTGTCTAGCCATTGACCAGTTCCCTTCGTGATTAGAATGCGTCTGCAGGGAATAAAAAAAAGTGAGTGGTCTAGCTTCGATTAAATTTCCACCATAGGTGTTCCATAAGCATATATGGTGTACCGTGTTTGGCTCTTCAAATGAAACAACAATACAGTCACCTGGGATGGATTTATATGAGGGGCCTATCCATGGCACCCTTCGTACCATTAGGATTTTGCTTTTAATATGGTTGGGTAAAGGCCTGTTTACATTCAGCCAATGTGTTACTTTGTTCTTCAGTGGCCAAAAGGTTTCTTGATAGTGATTGCCTATTTCCGGTATCCCGGTTAACACTACTACATACGGCCTGGCATCTGGTGGAAGGTCTATAAAACCCCTCCGATGTTTCTCTGTTGTTTGGATCCCCTGTTGATTAGATTGATGGGCCTTAGTTTCTTTGGCCCTCAAGACTGCGGTATCTTTGTAAGCTGGTGCAGGTTGTGCAGGCATTTGCTTAGATACATTCATTTTTTGGTTGCTAACATTAGTTACATGAACCTCCGATCGGGGTTTGGTTGTGTGTGTTGCTAGTGGTAATACTGGAGAAATAACAGTAGGTGCCGGTATAGTTTTAGCAGCAACAGTTGTACTATTTGCTTTACTTCCCACTATGCTAAGGCTTGACAAAGTTATAATGCTCTTTTCCACCTCAATCAACTGGTTTTCTATACGTGATAATCTAACTTCCAGAGGTGTTAGGAGTTTTTTTAGCGTTTCCCCTACAGTTTTTAGAAATTCCTCATTTCTTACCTCCTCCTCACAGACGATTCCCCACCATTCTCGGCTCCTATTAGGGGATCTTGCTCCTCATCTACTACATCCAAATTAACCTCATCAACATTCGAACAATTTTTTTAGAACATTGGGGGACGCCTGTTGGAACATACCACCCCCACCCCCTACGCTAGACTTCCCATCATTAAAATACTGTGCCTTTGCTACTTTAGCCTTTTTCCTAGTATAGGCAGATGTAATGTTACGTTTCCTTTTTTGGTTTGCACCCTCTTTAGTTTCACTCAAATTATTCACACACGCCCCATTTCCCTTGGGAATTGTCTCTGTGGGTACCCCCGGTACCAGATCCACCACGTCCAAAGATAAACTCTGGTTGGTGGGTGGACTAGGGGCTGACGCAAGGGGGGTTATATCTGAAGTGTGATGCACATCCGCCAATGTTATAATTGGTACTGGACCAGACGAGCGCTCAGGGCTTTTCACAGTTGGTATGTGACCTAGAGATGATTTCTTGGCCATTGCAGAATCCTGGGACAATCTTCTTGCTGCTTCTAAATCCATAGATACTCTCTGTTGCATTTTGTTGATTTCTATGTCTAGGGCAGTATTGGTCCTAGTTATAAAGTCGTCAAGGGTCCCGGTTAACTGTTTCCCCCCTTTGGCAGCCCTGCTTCTACTTTCTCGCATGGACATTATTCCTAGATTCCCTTGCAAGGAGTTATAGGGACAAAACAGTAATACTGAAATAATACAGAAAACTAAGAGGGATGGCCCGGTCCGGTCTTACACGGTCTCTAATGGGCTACAACGGGCTCGCTCTTGGCCCGGTCTTTGCCCGGTCACTCCCGCGCAGCGGCGAACTGGAACCAATAAAAACACGCTGGGAGCGGGGCAAGCAGGGAGAGCGGTCCAGGTGGTGCCGGTCAGCTGAGCAGGGACTCCTGGGAGTTGGAGTCCCTGTAGCGCCACTCGCAGCCCTGTCTTTGGCCCACACACCCCCCCAGCAAACCTCAATGTCAGGAGCAGGTCCGTGGATACAGAGGGCTTCCCCGGCAAAGCGGGACCCGGGCAGAGGGTCCGGCAAGCTGTTGCGTTGATCCTTGAAAAGGGATTCCCAAACGTCCTCGCTGGTAAGGTCAGTGTTCTAGTGATTCCCGCAGGGGGCTAAAGCGGGATGTTTTTTGTTGTTTCAGGTGCGCTAGGGGCGGGGCAAGCAGGGAGAGCAGTCCAGGTGGTGCCGGTCAACTGAGCAGGCACTCCTGGGAGTTGGAGTCCCTGTAGCACCACTCGCAGCCCTGTCTTTGGCCCACACACAACCCCAGCAAACCGCAATGTCAGGAGCGGGTCCGTGGATACAGAGGGCCTCCCCGGCGAAGCGGGACCTGCGCAGCGGGTCCGGCAAGCTGTTGCGTTGATCCTTGAAAAGGGATTCCCAAACATCCTCGCTGGTAAGGGCAGTGTTCTAGTGATTCCCGCAGGGGGCTAAAGCGGGATGGTTTTTGTTGCTTCAGGTGCGCTAGGGGCAGGGCAAGCAGGGAGAGCGGTCCAGGTGGTGCCGGTCAGCTGAGCAGGGACTCCTGGGAGTTGGAGTCCCTGTAGCGCCACTCGCAGCCCTGTCTTTGGCCCACACACACCCCCAGCAAACCTCAATGTCAGGAGCAGGTCCATGGATACAGGGGGCCTCCCCGGCGAAGCGGGACCCGCGCAGCGGGATCCGGCAAGCGGTTGCGTTGATCCTTGAAAAGGGATTCCCAAACGTCCTCGCTGGTAAGGTCAGTGTTCTAGTGATTCCCGCAGGGGGCTAAAGCGGGATGGTTTTTGTTGCTTCAGGTGCGCTAGGGGCGGGGCAAGCAGGGAGAGCGGTCCAGGTGGTGCCGGTCAGCTGAGCACAGACTCCTGGGAGTTGGAGTCCCTGTAGCGCCACTCGCAGCCCTGTCTTTGGCCCACTCACACCCCCAGCAAACCTCAATGTCAGGAGCAGGTCCGTGGATACAGAGGGCCTCCCCGGCGAAGCGGGACCCGCGCAGCGGGTCCGGCAAGCTGTTGCGTATGATCCTTAAAAGGGGATTCCCAAACGTCCTCGCTGGTAAGGTCAGTGTTCTAGTGATTCCCGCAGGGGGCTAAAGCGGGATGGTTTTTGTTGCTTCAGGTGCGCTGGGGGCGGGGCAAGCAGGGAGAGCGGTCTAGGTGGTGCCGGTCAGCTGAGCAGGGACTCCTGGGAGTTGGAGTCCCGGTAGCGCCACTCGCAGCCCTGTCTTTGGCCCACACACACCCCCAGCAAACCTCAATGTCAGGAGCAGGTCCGTGGATACAGAGGGCCTCCCCGGCGAAGCGGGACCCACGCAGCGGGTCCAGCAAGCTGTTGCGTTGATCCTTGAAAAGGGATTCCCAAACGTCCTCGCTGGTAAGGTCAGTGTTCTAGTGATTCCTGCAGGTGGCTAAAGCGGGATGGTTTTTGTTGCTTCAGGTGCGCTAGGGGCGGGGCAAGCAGGGAGAGCGGTCCAGGTGGTGCCGGTCAGCTGAGCAGGGACTCCTGGGAGTTGGAGTCCCTGTAGCGCCACTCGCAGCCCTGTCTTTGGCCCACACACACCCCCAGCAAACTTCAATGTCAGGAGCAGGTCCGTGGATACAGAGGGCCTCCCCGGCGAGGCAGAACCCACGCAGTGGGTCCGGCAAGCTGTTGCCTTGATCCTTGAAAAGGGATTGCCAAACGTCCTCGCTGGTAAGGTCAGTGTTCTAGTTTATAATTTTGTTTAATAATTAAAAAAATGTTTGTATATTAAATGTATGTCAATAAATATGTGTTAGTGAGTATATTTTAATTATTAAGTATGTTTACATTTATTTGCGTTTTATTGATTGTTTTATATTTATTTTAAGTATATACTATATGTATATGTTTGCATACCATTTTTTTTACATTTTTTAATAAATTAAATTGTTAGATAGGTGAAAGGAGTTTTTATTTAATGCTGAATAGTATTGTCTATATTTTTTGTATAAGTTATAAGGCTATTTGTAAGTCGATAATAGTGATATCGATATTTTTGTAATGTTTCTTGTTATTTTAGGATTTTTTATATTTTTGTGGTCGATATGTTTGTAGTCGATATAATTGTTATCGATTTATTTTGAGGCAATAATTACATATCAATATTTTTGTAAAAACGTGTTTATGTATAGGATGATAATATTTTTGTAAACAATATTTTTGTGTCAATGTTTTTGCTGGTCGGTGTTTTTGTGATCGATATTTTGACAGGGATCCGGAGGAGTAGCACTTGGGCCTGAATAGGGCTGTGCCTGCCTTCCACAATGCTTGCTCCACCTCCTGCGGGGCGTCTGAAGACCTTGTCCCACATTCACAAAGGAAGAAGTTGTGCACTGGCAGAGTGCATCCAGAACTGGTTTGAACTGGGTCTAAGACCCCTAACACATAGAGAACAAAGACTTTTGGGGTATAAAAGTAAGAGCTGAAACCCTTGTAAGATTAGACTACTTTATGATCAAGAAGAACCTCTGCCAAAGAAGATCAGCTGAAGAGACTGAGGAGAAGTGCTGCCCTTGCTGTGTGTCTGGGACTGGCCAGAAGTTTTCTGATTCAACTATGGAGAGCACAAGGGACTTTGCGGTGTGCTGTGTCCCCCCCTTGCTTGCAAAAGGACTTTGCTGCGTGCTGTGTCCTGAAGAGAAAGTCTCTAAGGGCCTAAGAAGAGCTAACCTCCTGTTGTGGGAACTCAGAAACATCAAAGTTCCCCCACCGTCTCAGCGACGCTGTGTGCGTGTGCTTTCTGCAGCCTGAGACCTTCGTGGGACCTGTGCTGTGACTGTGTGTCGGCTTGCGCCCTTCTACGATCAGCAGCGTAACCAACTAAGTGCTGCGATCATCACTGCCACTGGCCCGGGCTGTCATTCACAATGAACTGCGAGTATTCACCGCCGCTGGCCAAGCCTTTTATTTCCAAAGAGATATCTGCGAGTTTATCTGCCCAAGATCAAGGAGCTACGCCGGGAGCCAGTCAGCTGCGAGGCATCGCCTAGCAACCCGATTCCCCCTTCGAGGAACAGCCGCCATCAACGAGAAGCCGCCCAGCAGGACGCCAAGCCGCGAGGAGAGGAGAGAGAGACTGCACCCCCCAGGTAACGCTCAGACCAAGCCCAGTGAGCGTGCATGTGTCGCCACCTGGGGAGGGGGAGATTGTGAGAGACTGCTCTCAGCCTCTTCCCCCTTCGCAGCGCAAGCCTCCACTCGAGCAATCGCCGTGGCCCGTACCTACCACAAGAGGAGCGTGTTACCGGGCTGGAGTCTGAGCTTCTTTTTCACTCTAAAAGCAATTGGGGCATATTTTAGCAATCGCTATCCGCGAGTCAGCCGCACATGGCGGGGAGTCCGTAACAAGCACCGTGAACCGGTGTTGAACTGTACTCTTGATCGTTTATTAAGTAATTACCCAGAGAAACAAGAACCTACAAGTGATTTCCGCACCATCTTGAAAAGTCAATTACAAGTATACGCATATGTTGGATTTCTGTCGTTTTCGTCTTGCCTAAATTTTTATACAAACAACTTTATTTTTATAAACAACCTGTGTGGTGTCCATTTGTGGTGTTTCACTGTGTTACTGTGGGTGTTGGTGCAAATACTTTGCACATTGCCTTGGGGATAAGCCTGTCTGCTTGTGCCAAGCTACCAAGGGGGTGGGCAGGGGTTATCTACAGTGTGTTTCCCCCTCATCCTGACTGGAAGCAAGGGTCTCTATTTGGTCAAAGGTACCTACCTCTACCAACTGGACACCCCCATTGCTAACAATGACCTTTGGCTTGGTGCTATCACAAGATGGGATGCTTCTAACTTTTGGCTACTTACATCACACACAGAGGCATATTAACCCCCTGCGCTACCTTACATAAGAGAAAACTGCCACTAGACAAATTTACCCTGTCTCTCCAGGAGGTACATTATTATATCACCAGAGTTAACTTGACACTTTTATTGTTGCCTGAAAACTGCTAAATATAAAAGGAACTTTGCAGTTCTTTTAAAAGTGCTGCACTGCTAGAAAACTAGCCTGACTTACAAAACCTGCCCGACACTCTATTCCATCCTCCCAGGGAAATGTCCAACCGTCGGCTGATGCCTGGTACAGCCATTCCGGCCTTGCGGTGTTCAAAACAGACAATATCTTGTTGGCCAGTCCACCACCACTCACTGACCGGCGTGCACATGCTATGGCTTCACAGATGCAGTGTTCGACATAACACAATGGCAATTAATGTGTTATTCACATTACCTGAACGATGGCTAGACCGCTAGAAGGGTTGAACCTGAAATGTGTGCTCTTTAGCAATCATTTCTGAAGTTTTACAGGGCATTTGAAAATCTTGTGTAAACTCCAAAAAACAGATAATATTACCTTACTTTACTTGTTGCTTCTGTTAGAGGTTTGCCTAGGGCCTGTACCTCACAATGAGTCACAACAACCGGCATCACCACAAGAGGAGCTGTAGAGTCAAGACTCTAGTTGAGTCGATGTGACAACTCAGTCAGTCTCACTCTCACATGACCTCACCTGCCCTGTGGCCTGCCCGACGTCTGCCTCAGTCAGAGAGTGACAATTAATTGAAACAAGCCACTCACTGACAGTCCCGAACTTGGGTTTCTTTTAGTCACTGTAGAGTCTTGACACCCAGCACCCACACAGCTGGCACAAGTACGACTCTACTCCGAGGCCGCGCCACCTCAGTGTAGCTTTTAATACCGCGTTGGGACAAGCCAATCATTTTTGCCAGGGCTGTCATCATTGGTAGTGCTTTCGCTCTACCAGATTGATGACCGTGGGACCCGGCCCGAGGCCTAAAACACAGTGGTACACATACTGCACTAGGCACCACATCCTCAGCTAGCGTAGGGTGCAGCAGGTGCAGGCTGGCACTTACACATGATTTTAGCTGCAGCACGTGTAGTTAGTCACTGTCCAATCATGTCTAGCCATGCTGCCCACACTTTGTGCTCATAAGCTCAGCTTCCTGTCTGGGGCCGCAGCGGATACAATGTATCAAATCAAGGACTGTGCCCGGGGTGCCCATAGCAACGAGTGAGACAAGTTCTTACCCCCACCCAGGCCCAGCGTGCAGGCCATCATGATGTCTCTGCAGGGAGAACTGCAGCACAGCAGTGCAATCAAGCGCTGCTCACACTGCGGCTGATATTTAGCCACCAGAATGCTTGCCAAGGCTGACAAACAACCAGGGGCCGTTGTGCGACCCCTAATTGATGTACCTGAATAAATTATTGTAAGCTGTTGGGTTCTTATAAAGATTCATCCTGAGGCTGTTATAATTATCGCATATCAGCATGTCCATAAATTCACTTCAACACTTACTCCTCTTGGTAGTGAGCCTCGGAATTACATTAGATGTGTTAAGGTACCTGAGGAATTAGACTACTCCTCCTTCCAATTCCAGATAAATAACATGCCATTTATGAATCTGGACAACATTTTCAGAAAAGGGGGCAAATTCATTCTAGGTAAACATTTCTTCGGAAAGCACCACGAACATACATAGGAGACGAAAATGAACCGAACTTAGGGGCAGATTTACAATAACTGGAGCATCCCCAGGGATGCGCCAGTTATTGTGCGTCACATTTACAATGTGGCGCACCATGGGGCAAAAACGGCACAGATGCGTGACGCATCTGTGCCGTAAAGGCGGCGCATTGCTGGAGTTGCGTCGCAAGCACGACGCAGCTCCAGCAATGCTCTGGGGGGGGGGCATATCTGTCCAATGCTGCATAAAGCCTTACGCCTGCTTCAAGCAGGCGCAGGGTTTTAGACGCAGCATTGGCCTAAAAGTGCCTGCATGAAATCTTGTAGATTTACGCAGGCATTTTTGCGAGCCGCACCTGCCCCGGAACGCTCACCCTGCGCCGGAACGCCCACATGTGGTGCAGGGCTTTACAACGTAAAGACGCATCTGCCTAGATGCGTCACATTGTAAATGGGTCGCAGGGATGCGCCACGTTTACGCCGCCGTTACGTGACGCAACGGCGGCTCAAACGTGGCACATGTCCGACATAAATCTGCCCCTATATAACTAATATAGCGCCAAACAACAACCTAATTTGCTGAAATTTTAGGTCACAATTTGCTGTTCCTGAATTATCAAAAATGCTACTGTTTTAGGCAACCCACAAACGTGTGCCAGTCTTACTCCAATTAACAATAGAGAGATTTGACAACATCTAAAAACAACATGACAAAACGTTATAGAGCAATAACGTACAACAAACGTGCAGAGGTGCTGGCGGGAAGTGGATGCATTAAGCCACACACATATCTGCCTCACCAGTGATCGTCTCAAAGTGACGCACATGGTTTCTGTTCATGGCAAATCTATTCTTAAAATGTTTCCATGTGGCCCCAGAAAACGCCCGCATTTTCAATTTGTGAATGACGAACTTCGGCACAAGGTTACTTTTCAGTGCTTCTTCTGTCGCAGAGCCCATCGAATCCTAACTTCAACGTGGAGGTGGCATAACGGCCAGAGCTGCCGACTTTAGAACGGGGACGACCCCAATTGCAGTCTGGGCGTCGGCTCAACATCCAGTGATTCTGGCCAAATCGCCTGATCCCCCCCTGTCTACTGAAAATGAATGTGTCCTTATGTAATGCTATCAGTGCTCATGTAAAGCACTCCAAATACCTTCGGGTCGTGTTCGTGCTATATAAAACTGCAAAACAAATGTGTCTCATGAGCTTTGCACTCGTATGCCCTGGTTTCTGGCTCTCTGCTCTCATACCTGGCGGGAATGTAGATTTTATTTATTTATTTTTTATTACAAAGTGCCTCACCCCCAAAAGATATGAATCGGGATGAAATTCCACAAAGGTAGAAAAAACGCATAATTTTTTCAAGCAAAGATGAATAAAAGCACTCTTCGCACCGTTCAGTGACTAACACCTGGCTCATCCAAATTCCTGCATGAAATATTCCCAGTACCTAGAATACCATCAAGGCTGAATTCAGAAAATAAACTTGAAGCTGAATGGCCTCTGTGTCCCGGGGTACAGAGCGCCGCAGTGTTTGCTTTCACCACTCAAGTCAAGCGCATGCTTCTCCAAACAACCTAAAATACCGCTGCGTCTCACAGAGTACAGAGGTTATGTTTGCTATCTGCACACAAGTGTACAGGGACTGCATTTACATTTTATTCTAACATGAAATTGTGTACAACTCACTGAAAACGGGAATACTAGTCACTGGGATTCCATGGCTAAGAATCAGACATTTTGAGTTGATCTGCTATATGCTTGTCTGTTTTCGTACTATGCTTACTGCACTCGTACTTCACATCTTTATCGGGATCTTAGATACCAAGAAGATGTGCTTGGGGATGCTCCTGTGGGAACGGTGATATGGTCACCTGTAATTTATCTTGTTCTCCACGTGAGGTCGCTGAATATGCGGCACAACTTCATATTCCTTATCTCGTGCTCAATCTCAGATCCCTGATTGTCCTGTCTGCCGTCAGTCTCTCTGGTCATCCTTGAGGAACCTCACTTCCTAGTGACCAGCAGGTGTCCAGAGGATCATATTCACTCTTAGGACTTCTGTGCACCCTCAGGGACCAGTGGCCACGCTGTCACTAAATCAGCACCAAGAGACCTTTTAGGGTGGTGGGCTGTAAAGTACGACTCCAGTAATAATGTAGATAAGCTTTATTGGCAACTCCGCCAGTACATAACAGCAAGTACAACTTAACACAGCAAAAGACCAGATTCAACTGTCGTTCCCCAGAACACCCCCAACCCTGAATTTTAACATTACCTCATAAAGATGCAGGATGCATTCCAAACGTGGAATGCAGCAAAACCACACACACTCCTCCTGTATACAATTAGCAACAAAATAAATAAAAATACAAAACGACTACAAACAATACAACTAATAAAATGTACAGAATTATGCCTACAAATAAAGCTAACACAGTACAAAATCCTTATTCTTGTAAGGAGTACAAATTACTCTTCCTATTCTACCCAACCTCATAGTACCAATATCAACACACTCCTGTTCATCCTGGAAAGCATTTAACTCCTCCTGTGCACATGACGCTTCACCTTGAACCTGCTCAATCTCGTCATCCACTTCATCTTCCCACAACCAATCTCTCAAATCAAGAGAACCACCCACATCTCCTCTTTTTCCTTTTCCTTAACCTCTGCATTTAGCAATACGACTCATGTGCCACACCTTATTATCACTCAATCTTGCGGAATTCCTCGAACATCCCACAACTTTTAATGGTTCTGAAAATACTCTCTCCCCTATGGGCACCTTCCCCCATTTTTTGTTTTCATCAAATCTCCTACTCTTAACGTCTCCTCCCTAGTAGCATTGCTCTTATCATAATTCCTTTTGTAAACTCGCCGTGCTTTAATGATGTTGCCCATGACAACTTAACCCCTTCCAGGCTCATGACGAGCTGGGCTCGTCAGGTAACCATTCCACATGTCTTGTATTGTCCATCCATCCTATGTTATCTTTTGTAAAAGGCTCCCTTGAATGCATTAGGACAAAATGACTGAACCCTGTGAGAGATGGCGTCAACCTGTAACCCCACAACATTTGTTTTACTTCTACTTCCCAATTCCTCTTATTCTCACAAACAATTTGTATAGTACCTTTAAACACCTGATTAAAATGCTCAACAGCACCATTTCCGGCCGGATGATACACCAAAGTTCTAACACGCTGTATACCATTCCTCTGCAAAAATTGCTCAACTTTGGATGCCTTAAATGTCTTTCATTGTCACTTAGAAGCCTCTTAGGTAATCCCTTTTTCAAAAACACCTCTCATAGAAACTTCACAACAGTGTCCGCATCAGCCTTTTCAACAATATCCAACTCCACCACTTACTGAAATAGTCCACTAATACAATGATAAATTTAGTCTCACCAAATCTGGACTGCACAGGACCCACAAAATCCACTGCCAACATATCCCAACCAATCTCTGGACACTCCATAGGCCTTAATTTTGGTCTCAAAGTATGTAAACTTTTATCTGAATCACTACACTGTACACAATCCCTTACACTTCTCTCCACTTCAAGATCAATCTCTGGCCACAAATATGACGCTTTAACTCTTTTCTTGGTGCTCATTATTCCCAAATGTCTCTCATGACACAAATTAAAAATTATATTCCTGAGACCAAGTGGTGGTACAATATTTTCATCCCTCATCACAAATCCAGACTCCACACTCAACTCATTTCTTACCTCCCAAACACTTCTCACTTCAGCTCGTTGGTCATCTTCTCCCCCAACCTTCCAAAATCCACTCCTTCACTTTTTTAACAGATCATACTCAACTATCCACTCTTTCCTCTCAATAAAATCCATCCCTTCTTCTTCCACCAATGAAATTTGATAATCATCCCAAATACTACCGGGCACTTCCTTAACCGGTAAGGGAATTTAACTTAAGCAATCAGCAACCTTGTTCTGTACACTAGGTACATACTTAATCCCGTAATTGTAACCCTGAAATCTCATTGAAAGTCTGACAATTCTTGCTGAAGCTTACACCATCCCACCTGTTGTAAGAAAAGTCGCCAAAGGCTTGTGATCAGTTCTAACCTCAAACTCAATTCTCCACAAGAAAACTCTGAAATGTTCCATGCCCCATACACACCCAAGAGTTTCCCTTTCAATCACCAAATAAACTTATTCAGCAGGGGTAAGACTTCTTGATGCAAAACCAATCACAACTTCTTTTGAACCACTCTCAATCTGTGTAAGTACTGCTCCCAATCCTTTCCCACGCACATCCACAGTAAGCACACTACGTACATCAGGACCAAAACACTTGATAGGAGCTACATTACATACTTCACTCTTCAACTGCCCAAAAGGTTCCACACATTTTTCTCCCCAAACAAATTTGCACCTCTGTTTAAGCAATTGTCTAACATCATAAGACTTTTAATTTTGAGTAAAACTCTGCAAGGCCTAAAAACAAATGAAGTTCCTCCTTATTCTTCGGCTCCGGAGCCTCCCTCACAACTTCAATGAGTTCTTTCTTTGGAGAAACGCCATCCTTCCCAATCACATGGCCCACATATGTTACTTTGTTCTGTGAAAATCGACATTTTTCATATTCTGCCAATAACCCTCTTGCTTTTAATACTTCCATGACTTCCTTCAGCCTCTGATCATGTACTTTTCTGTTCTCACCCATTATCAAAACATCGTTTTGAAAGTACAGAACTCCAGTGATACCTTTCAGAACTTCACTCATCAGTCTTTGGAAAACCAAGGCCGCTGAAGCCAGTCCAAACGGCATTGTGAAATATCGATAAAATTCAAAAGGAGTTATGAATGACATTATTTTCCTGCTTTGCTCATGCAATGGAACCTGATAATAGGCTGAAATCAAATTCACTGTCGAAAGCCAGTTCATTCCTTTTGTTTTGCTCAAAAGTTCATTAATCTTTGGCAAAAGAAACCTGTCCACTTGAATCTTTCTATTTACACCCCTCAAGTCCACACGTAGTCTAATTTTTCCGTTGGACTTGCGTGTCACTACAATCGGGGACATCCATTCCGATGATTCTATTTTGTTCAATCACTCCAGCCAACTCCAACCTGTTCAACTCTTTCTCCAACTCACCCCTTACAACAAATGGAACATTCCTTACTTTAACATTTACAGGAACTGCACCCTCCTTGAATACAACCTTGTACAGAACACCCACAACCCTTAATTCTAACATTACCTCATAGAGATGCAAGATGCATTCCAAAGGTGGAATGCAGCAACACCACATGGGCAAAATTATAATGCTATCACTCACTAATGCCTCAAGGCTCTTGCTCATCATCAGTTAGTTCCCAGAATACCTAGTTACCCTCAAAACCCTTAATTTTATTTCCACTGGTGGGTCTAACTCACACTCTGATCCATGGGGCCCCTGCCCACAGTGAAGCCCCAGAGGCTACTGCTCTCTCAGGCAACCTTTGAATAATTCTCACCCGAAGGTGTGGTATCCTGGTTACCTGTATCTAGGTAACAGTATACCACAAGTTCTGGAACAGTGGAAGTTTGAGGGCCCGGGGAATGACAGTGCAAGTAGGTAACAGTGGCAGACGGATGTCACCAGCTTGCTCTCTAATAAAGGCTTACTGCAATCTTCTTGGCAATCGTGGTTCTTACAGGAGGTCACTGTTCAATCTTAGGCCACCCAGTTCTTGATCTCTCAGACCGGGAAGCTCATGTACATTGCTAGGTCATTTAGAACAATGTTTGCCATGTGGCTTCATGTACCTTCTATTAACCCTCAAGCACATGGTCCCCAGCAAGGGCCATGCTCAATTTAAGTCCACAAGGCTCATGCTCAAATCCAAGTCCTTCAGGATCCTGCTCAAATCCAAGTCTTTGAGGATCCTGCTCAAATCCTGGTCCTTGGGGCTCCTGCTGACCCTCAGTTTCCTGTCTTTCCTGCTAGGTCACCAGGGCTCATACTCATACAAAGCCATAGCTGTGTTTTAAAGACTGACTAGAAATGGTAAAGCTGTTTGTGAGTGAGGTGCACTGGTAGTGCAAGATGTGCAGGTTAGGGACGAGGTACACTAACAGAGGTGAACACACATATGGTACAAACAGGTCATAATTGAGGTGTGCTGGTAGAGCTGTGAATACATGCCTTTTAAATTTGAGGTGCAACAATAGAGTTTGAGCACCTGTATTTGGAGATCAGGGTTGAGGCCCATTGGCGGAGTTGTGCATGCATCTTCTACATGTATATCAAGGATGAGATCCAAAGGTAGAGCTGGATGAATACATGGAATGGACAGGTCAGTGTTGAAGTACACAGGATATGTGCTGAGATAGACTGACAGAGATGTATATGCTCAAGGGTGTTGCATGTCAGCGGTGAAGTGCACTGGCGGAGCTGCAATACATGTTGGACCAAACTGCAGGCCATGAGCACAGGGTTGTTAGAGCTTAGAAATCCTGGTCAATAAAAATGTAGGAGAATTAGTGTAAAAACTGTAATTTGTAAAAGTCATTTGATCAAAATCATCAATAAAATCTAATTTTGTTCGAAAAACCTCTAAGGAGGACATGATCTTAATACCCTAATATTTGTAATTGGTATACAACCCTGCCAACTCTTCCTGGGTGCTTCATAATAAGTGATAGAACCTAGGATGACCCCACCTAGTAATCCCAGACCTTAGCACAATTGGAAGTGATTAAATACAGTGCATGATTCAAGGCTTGTTTGAGTGCAGTGTGACCAGTGCCAGCACACTGGTGGGGCCGAGCTCAGGAGACGCTTTATTTTGAATTGTCTGATTGTCTGAAAGAGTTAAAAACATCTGTTGCAGAGTTCCTTGTGCACCCAGCACATATCAGGCAATAATAAATTAATCTCTGACAGAATATCGAGAGACAGGATATCGACAGACAAAATATCAACACTGGAATATCGAAGGCAAGTATATCGACACCCTATCTACAACATGGTAAGTAAAAAAATATCAAAACTAAAATATCGATGTTAAAAATATAGAAATTAAAAATATCGTTTTTTTGGTTATTAAAAAAAGAAATATAAAGTAAATAATACTTGTATATAATTTAAAGTTTTGTTAAAATATTTTAGAATGTTTAAAATGAATAAATAATACATATTTAATGTTAAACATTTAATTAAAATTAAACATACAATATGTAATACATATTTAATTAACTATATTATTTATTATTTTTTAAAATATTTTAAAATTATTAACAAATACTATAACTTACAAATACATCAACACTCATAAAATAATAACATAAATAATAATAAATATTTATACATGAAAACAAAGAAATATACTTTCAATATTTAAAACATTAATTAAACACAACATTATGTAACATAATAAAAATATTATTAAATACTTAAATAAATATAAATTATATTGGATAGCGTAAGACTAAAAATTACTATTCAAACTCCATAGGGTGCAACAGTAGGGAAAGTGTTGGATAGCGGATAGGTAAAAATTACTATTCCCACTCCATTGAGTGCAACAATAGGGAAAGCGTTGTACAGCGTAAGGGTAAAAATTACTATTCCAACTCCAAAGGGTGCAACAGTAGGGAAAGCGTTGGATAGTGTAGGGGGTAAAATTACTATTCCCACTCCAGAGAGTGCAACAGTAGGGAAAGCGTTGGATAGCGGGTGGGTAAAAACTTACTATTCCCACTCCAGTGAGTGCAACAGTAGGGAAAGCGTTGGATAGCGTACGGGTAAAAATTACTATTCCCACTCCAGTGGTTGCAACAGTAGGGAAAGTGTTGGATAGCGGGTGGGTAAAAATTACTATTCCCACTTATCGGATTGTTTCTGCCTACCTTGTGGAGCGCAGCGGACCTGCTGTTTAGCGGACCTTCCCCTCTTCACCACCACCCACGACTCGCCGGACCCGCTTCGCGGGTCCCACAGCGCGTCGGCCGGCAGAGGGCTGCACCAGGATCAAAGGAGGAGCACGGGGTCAGGCAAGTGTTCCAGCGGGGCTGCGAGCAAGGCAGGGGACTCCAGTGACCAGGAGCCCCTGCGCGCCCAACCAGCAACACCTGGGCTGCTCTCCCCGCTGGCCACGCCCCCCCGCACACGGAGTGAAAAGTAGCCTTCTCCCCAGCGCCTGTGGGACACCTTATCGGATTGTTTCTGCCTACCTTGTGGAGCGCAGCGGACCTGCTGTTCAGCGGACCTTCCCCTCTTCACCACCACCCACGACTCGCCGGACCCGCTTCGCGGGTCCCACAGCGCGTCGGCCGGCAGAGGGCTGCACCAGGATCAAAGGAGGAGCACGGGGTCAGGCAAGTGTTCCAGCGGGGCTGCGAGCAAGGCAGGGGACTCCAGTGACCAGGAGCCCCTGCGCGCCCAACCAGCAACACCTGGGCTGCTCTCCCCGCTGGCCACGCCCCCCCGCACACGGAGTGAAAAGTAGCCTTCTCCCCAGCGCCTGTGGGACACCTTATCGGATTGTTTCTGCCTACCTTGTGGAGCGCAGCGGACCTGCTGTTCAGCGGACCTTCCCCTCTTCACCACCACCCACGACTCGCCGGACCCGCTTCGCGGGTCCCGCAGCGCGTCGGCCGGCAGAGGGCTGCACCAGGATCAAAGGAGGAGCGCGGGGTCAGGCAAGTGTTCCAGCGGGGCAGCGAGCAAGGCAGGGGACTCCAGTGACCAGGAGCCCCTGCGCGCCCAACCAGCAACACCTGGGCTGCTCTCCCCGCTGGCCACGCCCCCCCCGCCTATCACCGAATGACAGCACAGCAGTAGTATTACTAGGAGTGCAGTATCCCCGCCTCGCGGGAGCGAGCGGGAGCGACCGGGAGAAGCCCGGGACAAGGGCGGGACCGTCTGTGGCCGTCCGGGGCCGGAGGAGGCCGGGCTGGGCCTGACCTCTTTCCACTTGCAGTTCGGAGGTTAGTGCTCTCGCCACAAGATGGATATGGCAACAGAAGATGTAACTCCGGGTAAAAAATCCAGAATACGCAATGGCTCACTGGAGAATTATTTTCCTAAGAAGAGTGAGGGAGAAAAGGACTCTATTTTAGCAGAGCGCAGGGCAGAGCGGCGTCGCTCAGTTGAGAGTATGAAACATAGACCCCTCACTGATAGTCTGCTTGTACTGAACCGGGAGGGAGATCCGACTGACTTGAGTGAGGATAACGTAAGCCAAGACGGAGTCCCCTTATTGTTTCGTGATTTTGTAGCCACTCCCAGTTTGCCCTTGGATAATATTATAATTGTTTCGCCCACCCCTAGTTGTAGCCGCGCCATTGTCACATCTAAATCTAGGAAGCAGAAAGCTAAGTTTTTACCTGTAGCCCAGACCCACCGCCCTCCCCCTAGTAAAAAAAGGAAGAAACAAAGGGTGGTACTGGGTATAGCCAAAACCCCGCACACTGATTTTGGTAAAGGGAAAAAAAACCCCATTATAACTGAGATTCCCCCAGTAGTGGAGCAGGATTATACACCACAGGTAGTGGCTCTACCGGTTCATTGTCCATCTGTAGCAGCCACACAAGATGTGGCTCCAGATAACAACGATAGAGGCACCCCAACCGTTACTACACCCCTACTTCCTCCCACAGTGACAGGGAACTTGGAATTTTTGTTGAGATCTCTCCTTCTACCTATCAATGAGTCCATTAAAAAGGTGGAAATTAGACTGACCATATTGGAAGCTGCCATAACTAGTATGTCTACTCTCACCAAAACCAAAGGAAGTGGGGTGGTGCATCCCACACCCTTGACAGGGCCCCCTCCCACCACACTTCAAAAGAAATCTAAAATTTCATCTGCCCCAGCTCTGATTAAGCAAACTTGCCAGCCTCAGGGTAGAACTGATCCCCCACCTCACAATACACCGTCGCTTAAACAACTAAAGGCACCAGCAATTGAATCGGGTGCTGCTTCCAACAAATCGACCTTAAAGGCCTCGACGAGCAGCAACCAGAATGTACACGGGGATGGTGGAAATAGCAGAACACCTCATAAAAGGGTCCCACAAGTAGAGATTCCTCCAGAAGCAGTGCCCTATGTGGTGATTTTAACGGGGGTCCCCCAGTTAACAGAAAATAAGAAGGAGGGATATGCTGATCTCAAGAATAAAATCATCCACTGGTTGAGGTTGCACAGGCCAATAGCGCCTAATATAGATGGGGACATAGTCCATGTTAGACGGATCAACTGGCTGGGGAGTAGAACTAAAAATATAGAGGGGGACCTTGTGGTGGTCAATTTTAGAGATCCTCGGGCTGTTGATTATATCTTAAACTGGCCACCTGGGAATGGGGAAACCTGTATCACCCCACGAGCTTTAACATACTTTTACCCCAGGTCAGAAGCTACTACCTCTAAACATTCAAACAGACCACAGTCTTATAGGCCGCCCCTTACACTACCCTATATTAACAATTATCCCCAGTATGGGCATCAGTTCACCAGGGTGCCTGACCTACACGCCGCTTGGTCCATGGTTCCTTATAGATATATGATGAACCAGGGCTCTAGGATGAATCACCTGAGACCCTTTACCCCGTTGGATACTTACAATCGGTTTGCTCAGCTATCAGGGCTGGAAGACTGTGATTGAAGTTTGGGGCCCGGGGGGGGGGGTTAAATGAACTCCCTGTGGAGGAGGACCCTCGATTACTCTGTGGTAATATAGATACGGGAGATGTTAGTCTACTTACAGCCCACATGACCACCACCAACAACATTATTGAGGATTCTAGGCTAGCTGGGCCCTTGACTAGTATGGCTGGTTGCCTTGCAACCACCATTCCATTGGTTCAGGTGGGGGCGAGCCCTATGACCAGGGTGGATAACGAGAGTGCGACTGAGGTGGGTTACACTTCTATGCCCAGAGAACGGCGGGTAATAAACCTCCTTTCTTGGAATATTGCTGGGCTAAAGAGGAAGTTAGAAATCCTGGAGTGGCATACATTCATTGAGCAGTTTGATGTTTGCCTGTTTCAGGAAACATGGAGTCTATTACCGCTACACAAATCGGGGTACACCACCCACTCTGTGCCCGCTGTAAGCAAGGGAAAGGGTAGACCAGCGGGTGGTCTCACGGTTTGGATAAAAATAGAACTGGACTGGGTGGTCAAATGCAATAATGTGGAGTGTAATGATATACTCCACCTTACGGCAAGAGGACGGGAGGACATCGTTAGGCTTGAACTTTTTAATGTCTATGCTAGAGGGACACCGGGTGACTCTTCCTCTTTGACTTTAACAGCTCTGGACTCGGCCTTAGCCAATTGCCCCTGTTCAGCTAAAATCCTTGTGGGGGGTGATTTTAATTGTACGTTTGAACCCCTCCTCGGAGATGACCCCTTAGGAATTGAAGAGGAGGATTCAAAATGGTCTATCCCATCTCTATCCCTGCCCCCTATCAGGAAATGGTCACCTAGGGCCATTCAAATTAATGCACTGACAAGGGACCACAAACTAAGCGCCCTTAATGGCAGGACTATATCCGATCAGACAGGGGCACTGACCTTTAATAGACTCTCGGGTCCGTCCCGAATCGATTACATCCTAATGGATGTTGGATTCTGGGCAGACCTTATTGATATGGAGGTCTTTCCAAGTCAGGATAGTGACCACAATCCCCTGTGTTGTAAGTTCAACTGGGGTGTTTTTAATGACAGGCGGGCAAATGACACCTTAAAAATAACTAAAGAGGTTATCCCATACAACAATAACCGTAGACTGAAATGGGATAAGGCTAACCTTAAGGAGGATGATATAGGAATCATTAAATCCCTGGTGGAGGGTTTGTCTTCTAATTTAGAGGTCTGGGAGGGCGAAAACCGGATTAACAGTCCCCAACACCCCTCCCTTGACTCTGCCTATAAAGCCACAATAGATCAAGTTGGCCAATTTTTTATCTCGAAAGGGAAAAGTAACAGGGGTCCCGTTATACCCTCTACTCTTTGTAAACCATGGTATACAGATCACTGTAAGAGCAAAAGGAAAAATCTGACAAAAGCTCTGCTTTCAGGGGACCCTTTACTGGTTAGAGCGGCCAGGAAGGATCATCTGAAAACATTATCATTGGCCAAACGGGAGTGGGAGGAACAGCATTGGCAGGATCTCTCCAATGCTGTGAGCAGTAGGAACCCGAACCTTTTTTGGGATTTGATTAATAGGACAAGGCAGAGAAAATCGCAACCATTGGCTGCTCATATAACTAGTCAGCAATGGTTTACTCATTTTTCATCCCTTTATGGAGACTTGGAGGAACCAACTAGCCCTGGGGTGAATAGTCTGGGTGAAGGGGACCACCTAGGGGATAACGCCTTTTTATTTTCGACCTCAGAAGTAGTGTTGGCGATTAGACATTTAACCCCTAAGAAAGCAGCCGGGCAGGATGGGATTCCTGGAGATCTGTTGATGGCGGAGCCAGAGGCCTGGGCCAAATTAATTGCTATAATAATGAATCTGATCATGAGGGGACACCAGGTACCAGACTCCTGGAAAGGGGCCGAGGTAGTTACTGTGTTTAAGAAGGGGGCAAGAGATGACCCTGCGAACTACAGACCTATCAGTTTGATAGACATAATCCAGAAAGTGGTCGGCAGGGTCATCATCTCAAGAGTAGGCGACTGGATTGAGGAGGCCAGTATCCTCTCCCACTTACAAGCGGGTTTCAGAAGGAAGGTAGGCACGATGGACCAGGTCTTTCGTCTTTTTGCCATCTATTGGAAGGCGGTTACCATCAAGAAGGGCAGTTTGTATATGGCCTTCATAGATCTCAAGACTGCGTTCGACCTGGTCCCTCGTGCAAAACTTTGGGAAATACTTGGTGAGATGGGTTTTCCCAGTGGACTTCTGAACCTAATCGTAAAGCTGCACGAGGGGAATTATGCGAGGGTTAGATGGGGATCCCAGGGACAACTAACAGATAGGATCCCAGTGCGGAGAGGAGTACGTCAGGGCTGTGTCATGGCTCCGACCCTCTTCTCCTTATTCGTAAATGGAGTGGTGGACCACCTGAAGGGGGTGGAGACGGATGCCCCATCCCTGGCGGGGGAGAGAATCCCCACACTCCTCTTCGCTGATGACACCCTATTAATTTCCAAATCCCCGGTGGGCTTACAAAAACTCTTGAATTGTTTTAGCTCCTTCTGCACTATCCGAGGCTTAACCATCAACACATCGAAAACTAAATTGATGGCTTTCGCCCCCTCAAAAAGATTTAAAAATAATTTTGTGCTCAATAGTGCTCCCCTCGAGCTGGTCGAATCTTTTGACTATCTTGGTGTCCGGATAAACAGCCGCATGACCTGGAAGGACCATCTTTCCAAAATGTTACTTAGTCACCGAAGAGTATCCGGGGTGACGCTGAAGGAGCTCCGTGAATCAAGTAGTAAACCGGTCTCCCCAGCTATGGCCATCTATGAGGGACAGATTCTTCCTGCGGCACTTTATGGCTCCGAACTTTGGGGGTTCGAAGGGGTTTCAGATCTGATGACAGCGGAAAATAATTTCTTTAGGAAGGTGGTTGCTCTTCCCGCTTCCACCCCAATGACCCCACTAAGATTAGATCTGGGCAGAAGAACACTAAAGGACTTGGTGAGGCTACGCCCGTTGCTCTTCTGGTCCCGTTTAAGAAGAACTGAGGAGCTCGCAAAGTACGCAGAAGGGTTGGACGATCTACTTTTACTGGACACGGGTAAAAAAATAGGACGGCTAAACAAACTGAAAGAACTGGCCTTCAATTTGGGTCTAAAAGAGGCATGGGAGTCGCAATCACCGCCACCCAAAGATGTGATTAAAAAACTATACTGGGACTGGGTACAGAGTAACGCTGCGAGGGTTACAAATGTGGGCTCACTTACTGATCAATTTTTGTCAATTAAATGTGTGAGAAAATTGGAACCCTTTCTCGACTTGATAACCAAACCGTTGGATCGAGCATTGTACCTAAAACTGCGATATGGGACGCTCCCGGTGCATGACTTCACGGTGAGGTGGTCGAATTCAGATGCCCTCTTGCGCGCATGCCCTGGCTGTGCGGCACCAAAGGAATCGGTGGCTCACTTGTTCTTCGCCTGTCCAGCCTACAAAGGGGCGCGGAAATTCTGGTTGAAACCCGTCTGCAGGGAATTAGGGTTGAGGTGCCATAGCCAGGCACTACGCGTCCTCTCTACAGATTCTTCATCTGCCATTATGATTTGTGGGGTGGCTAAATTTTTGGGAAATGCGTGGTTGACACGCTCCCGCTTACTGAAACTGCACCCGGGGGGTCCTACAGGCTGATGATGAATTCACCGTTACCAAACTATGAATGAGGTGCCCATGATTTTTATTGTATTTTATAATCTTTTTACTGGTAAATTGGAAATGTATATGTATATGTATTCTTTTATGGTGATCAATTTGCCGAATAAAGATATCCAAATTGACTATTCCCACTCCAGTGAGTGCCACAGTAGGGAAAGCATTGGATAGCGTAAGAGTATAAATTACTATTCCAACTCCAATGAGTGCAACAGTAGGGAAAGCGTTGGATAGCGTAAGGGTAAAAATTACTATTCCAACTCCAAAGGGTGCAACAGTAGGGAAAGCGTTAGATAGTGTAGGGAGTAAAATTACTATTCCCACTCCAGAGAGTGCAGCAGTAGGTAAAGCGTTGGATAGCGGGTGGGTAAAAATTACTATTCCCACTCCAGTGAGTGCAACAGTAGGGAAAGCGTTGGATAGCGTATGGGTCAAAATTACTATTCCCACTCCAATGGGTGCAACAGTAGGAAAAGTGTTAGATAGTGTAGGGGGTAAAATTACTATTCCCACTCCAGTGGGTGCAACAGTAGGGAAAGCGTTGGATAGCGGGTAGGTAAAAATGACTATTCCCAATCCAATGAGTGCAACAGTAGGGAATGCGTTGGATAGTGTAGGGGGTAACATTTCTATTCCCACTCCTGAGAGTGCTACAGTAGGGAAAGCGTTGGATAGCGGGTGGGTAAAAATTACTATTCCCACTCCAGTGAGTGCAACAGTAGGGAAAACATTGGATAGCGTACGGGTAAAAATTACTATTCCCACTCCAGTGGGTGCAACAGTAGGGAAAGTGTTGGATAGTAGGTAGGTAAAAATGAGTATTCCCACTCCAATGAGTACAACAGTAGGGAATGCGTTGGATAGTGTAGGGGGTAAAATTACTATTCCCACTCTAGAGAGTGCAACAGTAGGGAAAGCTTTGGATAGCGTAGGGGGAAAAATTACTATTCCATCTCCAAAGGGTACAACAGTCGGGAAAGAGCTTAATAACATAGATTTTTATTTTAACATACTTCTAAATAATGTTTATAATTGAAATAATGTATTATTAATTTTTCAAATACATCAACTTCAATAAAAAACTATTAATAATAAATAAAACGAATTAAATTTGAAAAATTAATTGACAATAAATTAACAACAAACACCAATAAATAATATTTATTAAATATTACTCGCCAAATAAGAAATATTAAAAAATAATTTATTTATCATAACAATAAAAAAAAAATTGTATTTAAATCAAAATTAAAAATTAAAATACATTATACAAATTAATATTAAAAAAATAGGTTTAACAATGAATAAATTAATTTTTCTAAGTATTAAAAAATATTTACAAATTAAACATATTAATTGAGAAGTTGAAAAATAACTATCTATTAAAATGATTAATTACCAATTAATAAATATTTAATACATTAATTATCCATTACTAAAAATGTATAAATAATTAAATATTTACTATAAAATTACTTTCCAACCAATACCACAAAAAACCCACAACACGTTCAGGTACTAAAACATATCATTTAATTAAAATTAAAATTAATTACCAATGAAATAATTATTTTATCAATTAAAATAATTATTTGCCAATTAATAATTAAATATAAAATAAATTATACATACAAAAATGTTTTATTAATTACAATTAAATTACTTACCACCCTATTCCCCTATAAATCCACAACCCGCACTGGTACTAAAACATAACATTTAAATAAAATTACCATTAATTTCCAATTATGTAATTAATTTATCAATTAAAATAATTAATTGCCAATTAATAATTAATTAGAAAATAAATTATACATAAATAAATATTTTATTAATTACAATTAAATTACTTCCCACCCTATTCCCCTATAAACCCACAACCCGCCCCAGTACGCAAACATAACATTTAATTAAAATTGACATTAATTACCTATTATATAATTATTTTATCAATTACAATAATTAATTGCCAATTAATAATTAATTACAAAATAAATTATACATAAAGATATATTTTATTGATTACAATTAAATTACTTCCCACCCTATTCCCCTATAAACCCACAACCCGCTCCGGTACTAAAACATATAATTTACTTATAAATAAATTTATTAATATATATACAATTAATACACATATAATATAAATTATTTTAAATACTTAAATAAAACATATAACACATACATAATAAAATACAAAAAAATAATACAAATATCGATATTAGTGTCATCGAAATTAGTTACATCGATATATATATGCTATCGATATTACTAACTTCGATAATACTTACATTGATATTAAGAATTTCGATATTACTTACCTTAGGGTCGTTATTCTGTCCAACGATATTCTTGACATCGACACCTTCGAAATTTTAAACACGATATTTTAGTAGTTCGAAATTTATAACTCGATATTTTGACTGTGTACCATAATAAATACTTCAAGATCACTCTAATAATTAATGTATGTGCTTGAGAGAGAACACAGTTTTGTCTAGTCGCATTTTTATCTCATCATAAAATAGCGCAGAGGATTAATGCGCGTGCTGCAAAGCACGTGTACCATGTAGATTACTAGACAGTTTTTTAAGTAGTTAGCTCAGTGATTCACTGCTTTTGTCACAGAGATCCTTTTGTTAATTACAGTTCATAATCCGAATTAAGCACACTCAGCTAGGAATTAGTGATCCAGCATTTCAGAACTGACAATGTCTATCATCTGGACCTAATTTACTACCTAACAGTACTTTCCATGCTGCATGAGTTTAAACCGATCTTACCAATTTGTTCATTATTTATTTATCCTCTTCCTTCTTCAATGAATCTTTGTTAGTGGTCAGGGATTGGCAAGATAATATCAGAATTCTAAAGAAGTATCATAAAGAATAATCATTCAATTTAACCAAATAAATGACACTAATAAAGATAAACTCTGTTTATAAGTCAATGTGTTTTATCTAAAATAATATGATTGCTCATCAAGTACAATACCGCTCGAATCACAGATCATCACACAAGAAAACAATAGTAAATAATTTACCATTAAACATCTCAAATATGGTGGGGGGGGGGGTTAGCTTGCCAACACCCCAGATGGCCGCTAAGAACTAAGGCTCTGAGCCACTGAAAAAACATAAATCCCCAAAATCTGTCCAAATATCCAACCAGCCTGCTATATAGCCTGGACCTGGGTGCTGCTTACCTGAGGACACTCCTAATCTTTTTCCGACGGAGATCTGAACTTCGGGCCCTGAGATATCGGGTCACAAGATCTCAGGATGCTTCTGTATGCGTGCTTGTGTGCGCCCCCTGTTCGCATATGAGTGTGTGTGCAACTTTGTGTGTGCTGGTGCATCTCTGTGCGTGTGATGGTGTGTGTGTGCAGAGAAGGGCACCCACAGACTGGCCCATGCGGTGGGGGGCCGGTGCCTGGGGGAGAGAAAGTGTGGGGGAGAGCAGCTGGCGTGAAAGGCTGCCCCGGGAAGACAGTGCGCCTAGAGACACAGATGGAGGTGTTTCATGAGTGTCTGCGGGATTTTGCCGGCTGGCTACAGGACAACTACCTCCAATTTAACGCTGGCAAAACTGAGGTGCTTTTCTATGCCGGGAACAGGGTCCTGTGTCCTTTTCCTGACAATTTCTGGCATCCTGAAACACCGACTAAGGTTTTGCCAGTTAAAACTGTGAGTAGCCTTGCCATTATGTTAGACAACAAGCTGACCATGGGGGCTCAGGTTGCGAAAACCGTGTCTTGCTGCTTTTCCCTGATTAGGTCCCTTCACAAGATTATGCCACTATTACCGACCCACGCTCGTGCTTTGGTGGCCAGATGTACAATCTTGAGTAGACTCGACTATTGGAAGGCCCTCCTACTTGAGTCCCCCTGCTTTCTGTTAGATAGACTGCAAAGAATTCAATCAGCGGCTGATAAAATGACCTTGGGATGGTCTAGAAGAGCGTCTGCATTGGCAGCTCTGGCCGAACTCCACTGGCTTCCCCTCAGGCAGAGAGTACAATATAAGTCTCTCTGCCTTGTGTTTAAAGCCCTTCATGGCCTAGGCCCTAGAGCATTGCAATCTAAATTTGCCTGGTACACTCTCACCAGGGCGCTTCGTTCTTCCTCGGCCGGGCTGGTGAGAGTTCCTAGATTCAAGAAAGTCAGGACAGGAGGAAGATATTTTAGGGTGGCCAAGGCGAAACTCTGGAACAGTCTACCATGGGAGATTAGACAAGTTGACAAACTTCTCCCGTTTACAAAATATGTGAATGGTCTGAGTTCCTTGGTATCTTCCTTACTCCCCTCTCCCTCACTTCTCATGGAGCCTCAGTGCCAGGATGCCTGCAAGGGGACAGTGCGCTTTATAAGAATTATAAATAATAAATAATAATAAGACAGCAGCGGGAGAGTCGCAGATCCTTAATTTTTCAGGCTGGATTGGATGGGCCGAATCTGCTGACATCAGGGCTTCCTACCCAAGAGGCACATACACAGGGCTGCCTTAAAGTGATATCCTGCGGGGCCCCCGCTGGGTGTACCGTTTGGGAGGCCAAACGTACAAAGTCCACTGTATTAGTGACTGAGAAGTGTGAGACGGGAAGAACCCATAGTACCGGTGTGGTAACTGCCCACAGTCATTCATAATTTTTCAGCACCAATATATAGACACTGTCCATAAACAGACTGGCTCCTGAGCAAAGGATGTACTGATTGAGGGGCCCAACACAAACGTCCCTGGAACCGACATTGACACCCGCAGGGGGGTAGCGCTACCCTGGCGCCATCACGCTTGCGAGTAGGCCCAGAGTCAGGCCAGCGACGTGCACAAGTGACCCACGGGGATTGTGTGCTTGTGCATGGCTGTGCGTGTGATGGTGCGTGCAGATGTTTCTGTATGTGTGCTTATGTCTGTGCGTGTGATGGTGTGTGCATGTACTTGAGTGTTTTTGTACTAGAGCATAGGATTGTATGTGTGTTTGTGGATGCTTCTGTATGCGTGCTTGTGTGCGTCCTCTGTTCGCGTATGAGTGTGTGCACACATTTGTATGTGCTGGAGCATCTCTGTGCGTGTGATGCCGTGTGTGTGCATGTACCTGTGTGTACATCCTTGGGTATTTTTGTTCTGGAGCTTGTGATTGTATGTGTGCTTGTGTTTTTGGTAGTTTCTGTATGTGTGCTTGTGTGTGTGGGCATCTGTGCATGTATGAGAGTGTGAGCGCATTTGTGTGTGCTTGTGCATGTGATGGTGTTTGTGTGTGCATGTACTTGGGTGTTTTTGTACTAGAGCATGGGATTTTATGTGTAGTTGTGTTTTTGGATGTCTCTGCCTATGTGCTTGTGTGTGTGCATATGAGAGTGTGTGTCCACATTTGTATGTGCTTGTGCATGTCTGTGCGTGTGATGGTGTGTGCACGCTGGATTTGTTATTCTCTGGCAGCCACTGTCCTAGAAATTGACTCCAACTGCCAGATGCCTGACCTTAAGATGGCCACGAGTGTACAGTACAGTCCCCTGCCTGACCCCAAGATGGCTTCCATTGTGGTTCCCTCCACCTTGTTTTACTCCCTGGGACAACAATTGGACATTTTTGGTTTCATCTCAGTAGTTTCTTTCTATAGATTCCGAGATACGCTCCCTATTAGGGAATAATGGTGCACCCAGAATCGCCCTCACCAAGCTTACTAAAAGCTGGTATGATGGGGGAATAGCCTTGCCTGCCATTAAATATTATTATTGGTCCTTGCAACTGGTGGTACTCAACCACTGGATGCACCGACTCACCACAGATCCGGCGTATACAATGTTGACCGCTGAGCCTGCTCCAGGCGAGGTCACCCCCCACGTGTCACTGCTGCTGCCGCTGCCTGCCTCCTGCTCTGCCTTCCTAGAGCGACCCAGCCGTCGCTGAGCCGCCCGCTTGCCTGGTTCTTTTCCCGCCGCTGCCTCCCTGCGGCCCCGCCCCCGCCAGCCCATTCGCCGCTCCCGACACCCGGATTCCTTCTTAAGGAAGCAGCGCTGACCAAGAGGGAGTGACCGCTGAGCCTGCTCCAGGCGAGGTCACCCCCCCACGCTTCACCGCTGCTGCCTGCCTCCTGCTCTGCCTACCTCGAGCGACCCAGCCGCCGCTGAGCCGCCCGCTTGCCTGGTTCTTTTCCCGCCGCTGCCTCCCTGCGGCCCCGCCCCCCGCCAGCCCATTCGTCGCTCCCGCCACCCGGATTCCTTCTTATGACGTCCCCACCCACGCGCAGCGTTGACGCGAGCGGGCGCGCTAATTGTGCGCCGAAGGCGCGCCAAAGGCAAGCCCGTCTGCGCCCGTCCGCGCCTGGACCGCGCCTAGCGCCAGGACCCCTGGCCCTCGCCGATGCAAGACGACCCGACAGACCTACGATGCCGCTGCCCTCAACGCACTCAATGCCGGCCGGAACCCCGCCTGCTGCCGAGCCACCCCAAGACGCATCCACCGACCCTTCACCTGCAAGACCTGCAAGTTCACCTCCCTCTGAACCTGCAGCATACCCGCCAAGCCATGTACCAGCAGCGACCTCAAGTGCATCCTGCTCAACACCCACTCCGTCCACAGTCACGCCGTGGAACTCTGGAACCTCCTCGACGCAACAGCACCAGACTTCGCCTTCCTGACGGAAACCTGGATGACCGCCTCCTCAGCCCCCGACATCGCCATCTCGGACGGGTACAAGGTCATCAGGAGGGACCGCGTCAACCAGACCGGAGGAGGCATCGCCATCGTCCACAGGAGCACCATCCGCATCACGACTGACTCCGACGACACCTTCACCGCCGCCGAGCACCTCCACTTCCAGATACACACCGACCCAAAGACGACCCTCAGAGGCACCCTCGTCTACAGACTCCCGGGACCACGCACACAATTCAGCGAAGCCATTACGGACTTCATCAGCCCGCACACCCTCCCCTCCGCGGACTACATCCTCCTAGGGGACCTCAACTTCCACCTGGAGAACAACAAGGACCGCAACACCGCCGCCCTGTTGGACAACCTCGCAAACCTCGGACTCAAGCAACTGGTCAACACCCCCACCCACTACACCGGCCACACGCTTGATCCCGTCTTCTCATCCAGCAAGCACATCACCTTCAGCCACTCCACTGGACTCCACTGGACCGACCACAGCTGCGTCCATTTCAGCTTTAGAAGAACCACGACCCACCACTACCAGCCACAGGTTCACCACAGAGGCTGGAGCAAGATCACCGCCGAGCAGCTCACCACCTCCCTCAGCCAGAACCCTCCCGCCAGCACAACGGACCCCAACGAAGCAGCCCGCAACTTCACACATTGGCTGACCGCCTGCGCTGATGACCTCGCACCACTGAAGAACCCTCCCAGCAGACCCAGAAGCAAGAAGGCATCCTGGTTCACCGACGAACTCAAGGACTCCAAGAAGACCTGCCGCACCCTCGAGAAAGCCTGGCTCCTCGACCAGACCACAGACAACATGACCGTCCTCAAACACGCCACCCGCAAGCACCACCAGCTCATCTGCACCACCAAGAAGAAATCACTGAAGGAACGACTGGACAACAACGCCCACGACAGCAAGGAACTCTTCACCATCGTCAAGGAGTTCTCCAACCCCAGCACCGGCCACAACGACATCACTCCATCACAAGATCTCTGCGACTCCCTTGCCTCGTTCTTCCACCCCAAGATCGCCGACATCCACAACAGCTTCCACGCACCATCCACGCACCCGACCGTCGAACCAACGCCCCCCACCGCCACCCTCCGCACCTGGACCACGGTGACCACCGAAGACACAGCCCGCACGATGAACACCATCCACTCCCGATCTCCAACCAACCCCTGTCCCCACCACGTCTTCAACAAGGCCGACTCCACCATCGCACCCCAACTCCGGAACATCATCAACACCTCCTTCAACACCGCCACCTTCCCGGAGAGCTGGAAGCATGCCCCACAGATCTCAAGAACTTCCGCCCCATCTCGCTCCTCCCTTTTCCTGCTAAAGTCATCGAGAAAATGGTCAACAGACAGCTTGCCGCCTTCCTCGAGACGAACGGATCCCTCGACCCCTCGCAGTCCGGTTTCAGAGCCAACCACAGCACCGAGAACGCCCTCATCGCAGCCACCGACGACATCCGAGCCCTGCTCGACAACGGGGAAACAACGGCACTCATCCTCCTGGACCTCTCTGCAGCGTTGGATACTGTCTGCCACTGCACACTAGTTCAGCGCCTCAGCAACATCGGCATCCAAGAGAAGGCACTGGAGTGGATCATCTCACTCCTCGCTGGAAGAACTCAGAGAGTCCGCCTCCCCCCATTTCGGTCCGAGGCCACCGAAGTCATCTGCGGCGTCCCGCAAGGATCATCACTCAGCCCCACCCTCTTCAACGTCTACATGAGACCTCTTGCAGCCATCGCACGCCAACACAACCTCAACATCATCTCTACGCCGACGACACCCAGCAGATCCTCTCCCTCACCAGAGACCCCGACACCGCCAGAGCCAACCTGCACGAAGGGATGAAAGACGTCGCAGACTGGATGAAGAACAGCCGCCTGAAACTGAACTCAGACAAGACGGAAGTCCTCATCCTGGGACCATCGCCCTCCACCTGCGATGACTCCTGGTGGCCCCCCGCCCTGGGCACCACACCCAAGCCAACAGACCACGCATGCAACCAGGCTTCATCCTGGGCTCCTCACTCTCGATGACCAGACAAGTCAACGCAGTCTCCTCATCGTGCTTTCACACACTGCGCATGTTTCGCAAGATCTTCCGATCGATCCCGACCGAAACCAGGAAGACGGTCACCCAAGCACTCGTCACCAGCCGACTGGACTACGGTAACACCCTCTAAGCCGGAACCACAGCCAAGCTACAGAAAAGACTCCAACGCATCCAGAACGCCTCCGCCCGACTCATCCTGGACATCCCCCGACGCAGCCACATCTCCGGCCACCTGAGAGACCTGCACTGGCTCCTCGTCAACAAGAGGATCACGTTCCGGCTCCTCACCCATGCACACAAGTCTCTCCACGACCTGGGCCCCAAGTACCTCAACGACCGCCTAACCTTCTACACGCCCACCCGCCAAATACGGTCTGCCAGCCTCGCCCTCGCCGCCGTACCACGCATCCGGAAAGCCACCGACGGAGGAAGATCCTTCTCCTACCTGGCAGCCAAGACATCGAACTCCCTTCCCATCCACCTTCGGCTGACCCAGGACCACCTCGCCTTCAGGAAACAACTCAAGACCTGGCTGTTCGAGCAGTAGGGGACCCTTTCCCCCAAGCGCCTTCAGACCTTTCCGGGTGAGTAGTGCGCTATACAAGTAGTATGATTTATTGGACAGGTATAATATGTCTTTGGGTAACTACCACAGGGCTCTATATGGCGAGAAAAAATATGAACCTAAATATACTCTTACCTCCACTACGGTTTCTTTGGGGTACATGGCAACGGCCGCTTTGGGTTGGAGGGGTAAGATTACTAAGGCCACTCCGCTGCTTGAGTCCAGTCAGCTTGGCATGTACTCACGGTACCCAGGGTTTGACAAATGGGATTTAATTGGCCTTTCGAGAGTGGGTGACCTTTGGACTGGGGGGGCGGGTTGTCCCGTTTAGTGACTTACAACAGCAATACCATCTTCAGGTGGGGGAAACTTTGTGATCCCCACAGGTACGTAGTGTATTGCAATAAGCGATACCTGGAGACGCTGACCTTCCTGTTTCCTCGCCTTTAGAGGATAGATTATTGGATGATTACCTCCCAGAACGAGCGATTTCCCTGACGTACAGTAAGATTCCTAATAACATGCCTGAATCACTGGGTAAATTATGGGCAAAATGGAATGACGAGGGGGGAGAGCTTGATGACGAAGAGTGGAAGGAGGCCTTGGCATCACCTCAGTAGGTGGCAATCCATTCTCGTTTTAAATTGATACAGCTTAAACTACTTCATAGAGTGTAGTACACCAGTTTGGCTCTTGTCAAGATGGGTCTTTTATCCCCTTCTGGTTGTCCCCGGAGCTGTGGGCAGCCGGGAACTTTCTTACACCAATGGTGGGAATGCCCCTTCACATTTACTGGAGAAGAGTTGTTCCAGCCATGTCCCAAATATGTCATAAAACAATTGTCTTATCCCCTCGTCTCTGTCTTTTAAATAATCGGGAAGCTACTGATCGAACCAGGTTTGAATGTCTGTGGGTCACTCTGGGTTATATGATTGCTAAGCACAATATTGCTAGAACCTGGAACTTTGGGGTTGCACTCAGACACGATGATTGGGAATCGGATATTGACTGGTGTATGCAAGCAGAGAGGGCGGTATATGAAAGCAGGGTTTGCCGGGGTAAATGGACAAAGGTATGGGGCCCCTGAAACGAAAATAGAGGTTTTATGTGCACCCCGTTTAATGATGCGTCTTTTCATACTGTTTACAATGAAGCACCATAAGCTGGTTGTCGCAAGGATTGATGATATATTTGCTTTATCTTTTGACCCAATGTATTCTTTTGTTTCACTTATTCTTCCTGTTGTCCTCAGGAATTGTATTTTGTTTTAAAACTGCACCAGGTTTGTTTTTATTTGATTTATGTTTATTCCTAATAAAAAGAGTTATACAAAAACCCAACTCAAATATCATCACAATGAGAGACTGGATAGACATTGAGTCAAAACGATAAGCTAATTTGCAAATAAGATTTATGCAAATTCAAAATATCATACTAACCTATCACGCAAAATACTAGAAATCTGGAAAGCTACCCTCTGGCCATGAGAGTAAGCTGCGCATCCCCAAGAAGAATTAAGGAGCAAAGTCAAAGAGTCAGGATCAGCAGAACAACAGCCAGCAAATAAGGTTAGGAAACAACAACACAGCTCTCTCCTCTCGCAAAGTAAAGATTAAACGCACCCTAGCCTCCACCCTCTTACTACTAATAGTTATATCCTAAATTCACTAAAGGTCCAACCCCTCATGTATTATCACACATAGAATTCTTAACTTCTCATTGGTTCAGAACAAGGGCTATCTAATCACACCACTCTTGATGTGCCTAACTTTTCAACAGTTCTTTTGTTTTTATACAGCTCATTTAATTATCCTTCAACAGAGGAATCTCAGATAAACTTGTTCTGCGGCTTGCACATTTCCCCATCTTGCTAATGTATCAATCTTGCAATGCAAGTGTCCACATACTCCACTCAGCAAGGAAGTTTCATTCATAATGTTCATTGTTTCCTCCACGTAACCTTGGCCATCAATAGGAACTCACGAAGGAGAGATTACATATTTCTAATTTTTACATTCTAATAAGCAAATATAACCTAATAAAAATGACTCTTGAGGCCTTCTCTGTAGAGCAGTAAAATGAGCTCTAAGAAAAACAAATACAAGTGTGAATATCATTGTTATTTTATAAACCTCCACTGTTAAACACTCTATGAATGCTTTTGCTGGCATTTTTGTATGCTCTGCACACTATTTTCAATCATTTAGTGAAAAGAAACTCGTGATTGTTTGGCTGTTATTTTCAGCATTGATTTAAAAAAAAAAAAAAAAAATTATTGGGTTTTTCAACACAAACAAAACCCCCCCATACAAGCTCTTTATCAACTGGAGCCCAATACAAGATAGATAGCATAAAATCAGTTTTCCAGTTGAGTCGTATCCATACCATGATCAATGCCACATTATTCTTCTCAATTTCCTCTCTTTACATCAGTATCTATATCAGTGTAAGCATCCAGTGCAGCTCCCATTTCTCTGGAGACCCACCTAGGGGCTTCCTTAGTCATTTGCCTCTCTCTCCCACCTTCCATCCATTCCCTCCCGCCGGTGTGCTCTTAGGACGTTAAGCCAGGATCTCCCTCCCATCCCATCAATCCTGTTGCGCTACGGTCGCTACCCAGTTCCTGCTATGTTCAGCTTCGCTTCCATGCTCCAATAGTCACCCTCAACCTGCCTAGACACCGCCTTCCTCACCAATCCCTGAAGAAGTATCTGAGGAATCAGAGTCCGAGACCGATTCTGGCACCATCAGCCGCGCCACTAGGGCTTCCCATGCCTGTGCCGTTTCAATCGCCTTCTCATTATTCGCTCTTCTGGCCTGTTGGAGCCTGATCATACTCTCGCTAGTTGCCCAGGTTGTGAATTCTGCCTTCCAACGCTCCATGCTAGGGCCCTGCTTGGATTTCCATTTTCTCGTCAGTTCCCGCTTGGCCAACAGCCACCCCAGGTCAATGAACTTGCTCATAACCTTATTTCTCGCCGTGTGAGGGAACCAGTGCAGGATACGTGCTCCTAAATCGGGTTCTATATGCCGGTCTGCCACTGCTCACAGGGCTTCAACCACCTCCTCCCAATACGTTCCTAGCTGCAGGCAACTCCACATCATGTGCCGAAAGTCCGCTGCTTGCAAGAGGCATCTGGGGCAGCATGCTGACTCCACATTAAAGTATTTATTTATCTGCCCCGGGGTTAAGTACGACCTGTGTATGACATAGAAGTGAATAAGCTGGAATCAAGAGTTACGCGTGCTCTTCCACGCCCTTTCTACCAACTTGTCCCATGTCGACTCAGGTATATCTTTGCCCAGGTCCCCCTTCCATTTTCCATGCAGCCGAGTCAGCGGTTGAAGCCCCTCTTCAATAATTCACCTATATAGATACGTTATTGCTTTCACTGTCCCCGCCGTCATTACTACATACTAGCATGTCAGAGACGTTTGCGGCTCCATCAACCCTTCGCCCCAGTATTTCTGTATTGCAGACACCAGGGCGGTATGCAGCAAGAAGTCACCCCTGGGCAATCCATATATATCCTGCAGTGCCTGGTAAGGCAGTCGAGCCCCCTCCTCATACAGTTTGCCGACCATCTGTAACCCCAATTCTTCCCATCCTGCTAGTGCCGACCAGTCGCCTCCATGCGGGAGGGCCGTACACATCCCTAGCGGTATCTCTGGTGCAAATGGGTGGATGCCGCCCACCCTATTCCTGCTTCTATTCCACACAATCTGAGCACTTTCTCCTCAGAGGTCATCGAGTCGGCCCGGAGCCGGTGGCCCAGTATTATAAAGGACAGAACGTGTCGCGGAAACCATCGGGCTTCTGGGCCGTCCGGTCCCTGAACTCCTTAGCAGTTGCCTGCGTGATCCATTGCAGCTGGGCCGCTAGGTAGTACAGTTCGAAGTCCGGAACTGCCCAACCACCTCCCACTCTAGGCCTCATCATAGTGTTCAGGGCCACCCGCCCCCTACCGCTCCCCCACAGAAATCCCCCTACCATAGTTTTGAGCAACCTGAACATCCGACCTGGTATCCAGAGTGGTAGTGTCCTGAAATAGTACAGTAGTCTTGGCAGCGCCACCATCTTCAGAAGTGCTACCCTTCCTGCCACTGATAGTGGCAGCGTACTCCAGAACACCATGCTCCCTCTGATCCCCCGCACTGCTCTATTCACATTAACTTCCAGTAAGTCCGCCTGTTCATGGTAAATATTAGTTCCCAGGTATGGCAGGCAACAGGACTTCCACCGTATTCCCCTCAATCCCTCAGTAGCTTGCATTGCTCGATGCACAGGACACACACTAGTCTTCTCCCAGTTCACGCTCAGCCCTGATGCCACCCCAAACGCCCTCAACAAGAGCGTCATTCTCCCTAAGTCCTCGCAAGGGGCTGCCAGAAACATCAACAGGTCATCCGCATATAACAATATATAGTGCATTTCTCCCCGCATCTCAAGCCCAGTGTAATGCCTCCCCGACCTAGCCTGCACCGCCAACGGCTCAATCACCAGTGCAAATAGCAGCGGGGAAAGCGAGCATCCCTGTCGTGTCCCTCTCCCTACCGTGCAAGGTGTAGACACTCTCCCCCGGTTTGCACCAGGGCCGTTACTGAGTTATACACTTCAAGAATTCCTCCCCCAGTCCCATTTTGCGCATAACCTGAAAGAGGAATGGCCATTCCAGGCTATCGAATGCCTTCTCAATGTCCACCGAGAGAATAAAGGCGGATGGCGCCATACCAAGGCAGTGCTCCAGTATTCGCAATTGCCGTCTCACATTGATAGATGTGTTAGGCCTAGGTATGAAACCCGACTGATCTTGGTGTATTAAGTGGGACATATATGGGAGCAGTGGGGACGCTAATATCTTACTCAAGATTTTGTAATCAGTTGTCAGCATCGACAGCGGGTGGTATGCCTTCATATCCATAGCTTCCCTTCCAGGTTTTAATAGGGGGATAATAATTGGCTTCTCTACTAGTTGCAGGCAGCTTCCCTGTTTTGTGCGCCTCCCTATAGATCATGTGCAAACGCGGAACCAAACAGCCTGCGTACTTGGAGTAGAATTCCACGGGGAGGTCGTCTAACCCAGGTGTTTTATTACGGGCCATGTGCTTGATCGAGCCCCGTATCTCCCCCATCGTAATCTCGATTCCCAGCAGAGTCCCTTGCTCTGCACTCAGACTAGGCAGGGCCACCTCCTCCAAATATTCCCATTTAGCATCGGGACCCTGTGTCAATTGGCTACTATATAACTCAGCGTAATACTCTATGAACAGTCTATTGATCCCCGCTTACGTGTTCACCATCTCCCCTGATGGGGCTACCAGGCCCAGTATCGGCACCCCCCTGGGAACTGGATTAGCTAACCACGCCAGCAGTGCGCTCGAGTTGTCCCCCTCTGCCTGCATCCTTGCCCTGTAGCTTTTATAATTGAAGGAACGTAACCTCTCCATCTGAACTGCCAGTGCCTCTCTAGCTTCCGAGACCTCAGCCTGCATTCCCCGATGTCCTGGTTGGTCTCTCTCTGCAGCCCGCAGTCTATTTTCCGCTGTCTCCAGGTCAGTCAAGATTGTTTTCCTAACTCCAGCCGCCTTACTAATACACATGCCCCTGGTCACAAACTTTAACGCATCCCACTCAATTGCTGCTGATGTCGCTGTCCCTTCATTCTCCTCAAAATATTGTACCATGCCCGTTCCCAGCTCCTCACTAAAGACCGGATCTTCCAGTGCTTCTGGTCTGAGCTGCCAGGTCGGTATGGCTGCCCTCTACCGACTCCATTGAATCTGCACTAGTAGCGGATTGTGGTCGGATATCGTTCTCGCTAGGTATTCGCTACCCGTCACTTTGGAGTGAACCTCAGGGGCACTTAACATTGCGTATACCCTCACATGTAAATCATGTAGGCCAGTATAGTACGAGTAGTCCCTATCTTCCAAGTGCTGGGCGCGCCATGTGTCAATCAGATCCCAATTGGTCTGCCAGGTTCTTCTCGCCTTTGAGATCCTATGCACTGGGGCTCCAGGGAGCAGGGGGTGGGACCTATCTCTCTCCACGTTCGTTATCGAGTTAAAGTCTCCCCCTAATATTGGTGCAGTTTTTAAATATGACTCTAGACTCCCAGACAATTTCTCAAAGAAGGAAGCTTGATCTACATTAGGGCATACACACTGCACAGAATGACATCTATCCCATTAAGTCTCCCCCTAATATTGGTGCAGTTTTTAAATATGACTCTAGACTCCCAGACAATTTCTCAAAGAAGGAAGCTTGATCTACATTAGGGGCATACACACTGCACAGAATGACATCTATCCCATTAAGCTGCCCCATTACCGCTACAAATCTCCCCTCTGGGTCAACCAAGTGCTGACTTCGCTGAAAAGGGACTCCCGCCCTGATCCACATCAAAGTGCCCCTGGCAAATGCCGAATAGGTCGTTTAAAATAGTTGCCCGCTCCATCTCTTTTTCAAGGCTAGTCCCTCAGTTCGGTTAAGGTGTGTTTCCTGAAGGAACGCTATATGCACCCCTTAGTGTACTAAGAAAGCATGCACCCTATGCCGCCTTTGCATTGTGTAAAGCCCTCGCACGTTCCAAGTTATACACTTCAGATCATGTAACGTCCTCATTGATCGAACATTCCCTCTTTCGCACCTTCCCCATATCAAAGAGCATACCAGTATAAGTAACTTCCCAAAACTCCCACCCAAACCTTCCCCAACTCCCCACCCCAGAACAGGCGCTACAACATTAGAACCCGTCCAAACTATTACTCAAAAAAAAACCACTAAGCCCCTAAGGAGCTACACCCACACAACCTTACCGGAGGTAAGCCTGGAGCTTCAGTGAGAAGGACCCCTAGTCATCCAACTTCCCACAGCCGACTCCCTCAGAACTGACCCAGCCCCACATGCCTACTAAGGGTGGGCGGGCGGCTACGCTCCGTGCACGGAGTGTGCGTAGTGCCGGCTTCTACGCATTTTGCGTAGCAGGCGTAGAATCCGGCACTACGCACGCTCCGCAGACGGAGCGTAGCTGGCCGCCACCCGCCTCCCTCCCGCCCTCCCTAAATACTTTAAATTAAAAGTGTAAAATAATTAAAAAGCACTTACCTTGCCCGCCGCTGCCCGCCGCGTCCCCGGGGCTCGCTATCTTCATTCTGCCGTCTTGTGTACTAATGCGCATGTGCGGGCGGCCGCGCATGCGCATTTCTCACGAAAAAATGCTCATGCGCGCCCGCCCGCGCATTCGCATTAGTAAACAAGACGGCAGCAATGAAGATAGCGAGCCACGGGGACGCGGCGGGCAGCGGCGGGCAGCGGCGGGGAAGGTAAGTGCCTTTTAATTATTTTACACTTTTAATTTAAAGTATTTAGGGAGGGCGGGAGGGAGGCCTGTGGTGCGTAGTGGGGCTACGCGGAGTGCGGAGGTGGGCGTAGTTTCTCGCCCACTTCACGTAGCTCCGCGAAGCCCCACTACGCCCACTACGCCCACTACGCCCAGGGTTAATGCCTACCACATCCCCCAACTACTCCTTAGTTCTGCTTAGTCATTTGCCAGCCAGCCAAATTTGTAACCTCCTGCCCACCCCCCAGCGCTTTGTACATGTCCAGCCAAAGTCTACTTCACCCATCGACGATCTCGTCTGCCGTCCTATCCGTCACATGGGGCAGTTTCAGGCTATCGGCATCTGATTGTTCATCATCCTCTTCCTGGGACCCCTTTTTGGATTCCGTCCCTGCCGAATGTGATCCCCCTCCTTCTTGTGAGATAGCCGTGACAGCCTGCAAAGCGGGCGTGCGCTCCTGCGCTTCTGCTCTGTTTGTGTCTCCGTTGGCCTTCCAGTCGCCTGTTGCGCGCAATCCTCGCTGCCGAGGTCTCAGCGTATCTTCCGTTTCGCCCCTCCCAGCCTCTCCGATTCCTGCCTTGTACATCTCCAGCCAGTCCCGGGCCTCCTCAGGAGTATCATGAAACGACGCCTTGCCATCCATCGTTATCTTCAGGCGCGCCGGGAACAACAGCGAGTATTGAATACCCTCATCCCGCAGTGCTCTTTTGATGGCCACAAACGACACCCTGTGGCGCTGAACCTCAAGCGTATAGTCCGGAAACAATGTTACCCTGCTGTTGTCTACTGTGTACGGGCCAGCCACCCTTGCTTGGCTTAGCAGAAGATCTCTATCCTTGTAGTGAAGAATCTTGACCACCACCGGCCTCGGCGGCCTCCCGGGGGCCAATGGTTTGGCCGGCACTCTGTGGGCTCTCTCCAATGTAAAAAAGGGTGTCAGTCCTGCCGGAGCGACGGTCTCCCGCAGCCATCCTTCCAGATATTCCATCATGTTGGATCCTTCCACGCCTTCCGGAAGTCCCACCACCCGGACGTTGTTCCTCCAATTCCTCCCTTCTGCATCCTCTGCTCGCTTCTCCAGGGTCCGTAGCCTACATTGAAAGTCAGTCATCTGCACCGCCATTGCCTTTTGAGCTTGTTCCTTCCAGGACCTCTATGGCTGTTTCCATTTGTTTCACCCTGTCAGACAATTTTGCATGGTCCACCCGGCGTAGCCCAAAGCCTTGTGTCAAATGCCCAATGTCCTTTTGCAAAGCTTCCCTAGTATCTGTTATGGCTTGGATTATTTGATTGACCTGTTATTTTAGCATCCCCTCCAGTTGTTGTTGTGATCCCTCTCGCGCCCGTGTGGTCGCTGTGCCATCTTCCTGTTTTTCCTCATGGCTTCCCCATAGTCCCTCAGGTCTCGAGTTCCGTCTGATTGTCGGTCTCTCGTTCTGCTACCCCTCCTTCCTGCCACTGCCCTCTGTGTGCTCATGCCTCGAGCTTTCCAGCTGCCCCCTCTGTGCCGCTCCACGCTCTCCGTCGGCCAGGCCCGGTCAGACCGCACCACACCGTGATCTTAGTCCTTCAAAAGGATCACTCCCTAGCAGGATAGCCGGGGCTGTCGTCCGTCTCAGGGGCGTGTTCCAGGCCAGCTGGCTCCGGCCCTGGAGTCCGTCCCTGCCGTCGTGAAGCCCCTCACCACTGCAACACACTCTCCTACCAGGCTCACAGCTCAGCCACTAGTAGCCGCTAGCTACATGAGTGCTTATCCAGCCATTTCCTCCAGCCCCAGAGTATGGTGACGTTATTACTCCTGTTGGTTCCCACTGGGGTTACTCCCCAGCAACCAAAACCACCCCTGCACCCAGCCCTTCACAGTCACTTGGCCCCGGACCCTCCGCCTGAGCAGTTGTCATCGTCTTATCGGCCCTCCAATGACAATGAGGCCGGTCCTTAGCTCCACCAGTAGTGAAGTCTCCCTTCACTTCTGTCCAGCCTCCCTCGGCCGGTTGTCCTGTCTAGCTTCACGGATCCCCCTGCTGAGGAGGTTCTGCCCACCAAAATTCCTACAGCTGTCCAGTCCATCAATTATGGGGGTGGGCCGGTTTATCATCCTCGGGAGTCCAGCAGCCTCCCAATTCACCGCCTTCCTCTAGCTCCCCACAGTGTCAGCCTCCGATCCCTCAGTCAGCACGGGTGGCGCCAGGGCAACAAGTCCCAACCAGCACTGCCACCTTTTTATCAGAAGAGTCAAGATCCCTCTTTGGGGATATACATTAATGCCAGTATTATCCAGTGTAGTATGAGTAGTGGCAAGGCTGCACCTCCGCTCATCAACTATGCCCCCTCAGTGAGAGACCCCAGCAGTTAGACTCACTGTAGGCCCAGTTTGCGGCTCCCCACCGGCGCCTCACTCCAGCTCTTCACACTGCAATATTGAGTTTTGAAATGGAATGAAATCAAATGAAATAGGGTATTTGTTAGGGCGCACAGCTACTCATGCTAGAGTGTCTTAGAACCTAGCCAGCAGAAGGAAGGAGCAAGAAATCCCCAGCCTAGTGATTAAACAGACAAGTGTTCACATTTTTTATGAAGTAGAGTAGGTCAAAATTAAGCTTCAATTTCGCGCCAAGGAAACCAAAGGATCTGCCACCAGTACAGACCAGAGGTATCTTAGGCATGCTGGCCAGGTTGGCATTGGAGGAGCATAGTGGTCTCAAAGTAGTGTAATGATTAACCTGTTTCATTAAGTAGTCAGCTCCTACATTGTGGAATGCTTTAAAGAAGATGGTCAGGACTTTAAAGACTATCCAGTCTTTGATGCGGAGCCAGTGTAATGATGTAAGAGTCAGAGTTGTGTTAGATCTGAGTTTAGGTTTACAAATGGCACTGGCTGCTGTGTTTTGAAACACTTGTAGGTGTTAGATCAAAGATTTGGGCAGACCGAGTAGTCCAGCTTTGAAGTCACCATAGCCTACAAAACGATCTTCCTACTTTCAAGCGGAAGCAGTGGCAGGAATTTTGCTAGCATTCGTAAGATGCCGAAACATGTGCCAGTAAGATTTTTAATCTGGGGCCCCATGGAGAGAATTCTGTCTATCATGAGTCCTATGTTTTTTGCTTTCTCCTTTTCTGCGGGTGGAGGTGGCAAATCTGCAGGCCACCAGGAGCGCCAATCAGAAATTACCGGATTTCCAAGGAAAACCACTTCTGTTTTGTCCAGATTGCACTTTAGCTGGTTAATCTTAAACCAGTTGAACACCTTCGCGCGACTGGCCTAGATCCTAACCCATCAAGGTTGATGTTTTTATCACAGGAAAAGATCAACTGAGTGTCATCAGCATAAAAAATATTTTTTGCGCCCTCATCCTCTACCATGGATGCAAGAGGGGATAGATAAATATTGAAAAGGGTAGGGCTGAGAACGGAGCCCTGGGGGACACCCACATCAGAGGCAAGCACCGGAGATGCAAATCGAGGAAGCCAGATATCCTGAGATCTGTTTCCCAAAAAAGAGGATATCCAAGTTAGGGCGGTCCCATATTGGCGGATATCTTTGAAACTAGTTAAGAGCCTTTCATGTGGGACCGTATCAAAGGCTGCAGAAAGATCAAGCAGTATCAGAACGGCCTGTCCTCCCTGGTCCAGTATGCCCCTGATGAAGTCTGTCACTTCCAGCATGGCGGATGCCGTGCTGAAATTTGCCCAAAATCCGGATTGGTATTCATGGAGAAGTACCCCCACCCATTCAATATGTTTATGCAAGGCTTTATGTACATGCTCCTCCAATGTCTTTAAGAAAGCCGGTAGCAGAGAGATTGGCCTACAATTTGCTGGATCCGTTGGGTTAGCTTTGGCCTTTTATATCAGAGGAAGAATCTTTGCGTGCTTCCATAATTTTGGCATAATGTCTGTGGAAAGGGAGGCATTAAAAAGCTGAAGAACTAAAGTGTGACTAGTGGGAGCCAAGGTCAAGATGTTAGCTGGGAAAGGATCGGTGGAGAGCCCGACGTAATGCTATGGAGAAGAGCCATAGACTGCTCCGGCTGGAGCTCAGTGAAGGCATGTAAGGATGAAGGATCCAAATTATGGAATTTACTGTAGACATTATGATAGAAAGACAACTCTTCGTCCAAGATGTTAGTGAAAACTTGTTGAAACACAAAGATTGTTTAATGGAAGAATTCTGCAACCTGCTTAGACCATGCTTCTCTGTGTGGCCCTTCATTTAAGCCCACCTTTGGAAAAGTGAAGGATCTAACTATGCCGAAAATGTATTTGCTTTTATTTTTGGGCATACCAAACTTGGATTGGAAGAAATTAAATTTGGCTGCTTTTACCATAGAGTAATGGGTTTTTAGGATATCTTTATACGAATGTATGATGTTACTTAGAATGCTTTTTTACTTCGCAAGTGCCTTTATTTAGCAGCATTTTATAACGCATGCCATTACTTTGCATAAACATTGAAAACCATTGAAGTGGCATTACTTAGCAGTACATTACTTCGCAGCGTTTTACCAGGCATACAGACTCTATTTTTATTTTTGAATAGCTTTAGGATAAGAATTACATTTCTGATCATACAGTAACCCTCAAACACTACTCTACCCTACACTACTCTAACAAAACTACACTACCCTAAACCTTAAAACTCTACCCCTACACAACAGTCCCCCTTCCCGCAGTCCCTGAACTTCACTCTAACACTACTCTGTACGACCCCCCCAACACTACCCTAAAGCCTAAAACACTACACCCTACACTACACATACACTACAACACTACCCTACACCCTATAACACTACCCCCTACACTACACATACACTACAACACTACCCTAAACCCTAATACACTACCCTAGACTACACATACACTACAACACTACCCTAAACCCAAAAACACTACCCTACACTACACATACACTACAACACTACCCTAAACCCTAAAAAACTACCCTACACTACACATACAACACAACACTACCCTGAACCCTAAAACACTACCCCCTACACTACACATACACCACAGCACTATCCTAAACCCTAAAACACTACCCTATACTACACACACACTTCAACACTACCCTAAACCCTAAAACACTACCTTGCACTACACATACACTATAACACTACCCTAAACCCTAAAACACTACAATGCACTACACATACACTGCAACACTACCCTAAACCCTACAACACTACCCTACACTACACATACTACAACACTACCCTAAACCCTAAAACACTACCCTACACTACACATACACTACAACACTCACTACCCTACAATACACATACATTACAACACTACCTTAAACCCTAAAACACTACCCTACACTGCACATACACTACAACACTACCCTAAACCCTAAAACACTACCCTATACTACACAGCTCAGGCCGGGAGCGGTCTAAGGTGTCTGATAACTTAGTAGTGTAGTTGCTGTAGTGAGACCGCTTGCCGGTGCTCCTCAGCGCTCGTGGGCGCCATCTTGGGCTGGGTTGGACGGCGATCCTCGCCACACCCCCCGTCTACTCCCTATTTAGACGGCCACTATGTGTCAGCGCAGCGGACGAGCGCAGCGGGCGCGCCGTAGGCGCGCCGGAGTCTCACCAGAGTCAAGCCCGTCTGCGCCCGTCCGCGGCCGGCTGGGGCTAGGGGTAGGGGCTGCTAGTCATAACATCTCATTTACCGCTATGCAATTGAGACATTACAACCTACCTGGTTTGGCTCCCCCTCCAGTCATCATAGGGAGACTCACTGCACTCGGTATTTCCTGTAACCCCCCCCTTTTGCCTGACCCCCCGGCTCCTCGGTCTGTCCCTGCACTGACTCATATCTACATTCGGGTTCTACTTTTAAACACCCGCTCAATGGTCAGACATCAGGCTGATATTTTCACCCTGCTGCTACAAGAAAGCCCTGACCTCCTTTTGCTCACTGAGTCCTGGCTCACGGAGAATTCTCTCCCTGACATCTTGGCAGCCCTTCCCCCAGACTATTTCATTCTCCATGCTGATCGCATTGCCGATCACCCCGGTGGTGGGGTGGCTGCCATTATCTCGAAATGTTTTCACCTCATTTCCTCTTCTTCCCTGGCACTTCCACAAACAGAGAATCTAGTTGTTAACCTGCGGACGCCAGCTGGGGCCTTTTCTTTTGCCCTTCTATATCGTCCGCCCCGCCCCATGCCAGACTTTGCGGAGAAACTCTGCGAACAGCTGACTGCCCTCTTGCCTTCATTACCCAGTTTCGCCCTATTTGGGGATTTTAATTATTGGTTTGATGACGCCAACGCGGGGGCGCATGCCTCAGCATTATCTGAGATGTTGACAAGTCTGAATTTGAGTCAGCAATTCACCTCACCGACGCATGCAAAAGGCCACATATTAGATCAGGTTTGGACCTCGAATATAACCCTCTCAACCCCTTCTACTCTTCCATGCGTATGGTCAGACCATTTCATAGTCGACACGGCCATCACACTTAGTGGGCAAACTAAGGCCCCACTAATGGCAGGTGGCTCTGCACGCAATTGGAAGAATTATGATTCCAAGGGTTTTATAGCCACCCTGGCTTCTACCTGTCCGAACACCCTTCCTTATGAGGATGTTAATAGGATCGACACTAACATCTGCAGCTGGCTGAAAGGGGCTAGTGACCAATTTGCCCCAGTAGTTAAGTTCCCTTGTACCAGACACCCCAATGCCAACCGGTGGTTCTCTGACAACCTCAAGCAAAGAAAACTTAAGGTACGTCAATTGGAACGTATCTGGAGGCGGGACTACTCCCTGACATCCAGACAGAAATTTGTTACTGCTCGGAGGGAATACAAATTGGCTATTCTATCAGCCAAATCGGAGCACTTCTCTGATAGAATCCTCTCTGCCACTAACAAATCTCGCAAGGTGTTCAGGATTATGAATGAACTGACCACGGACGACAGGACTCTCCCAGCTCAAACTCCGTCCAAAGAGACCTGCGAGGCTCTTAATCTCTTCTTTATGGAAAAAATCATTAAAATAAAAAATTCTATCACCTCTACTCCTCAGCCATCACCATCTCTGGACACTCTTTCTGGCAATCTATCTTCTTTTACTCTATTTCCCATTCTGGATCCTCCTTCTCTGGCGAAATTAGCCAATCGTATAAAATCGGGCTCGCCGGAGGACCATTGCCCTCCCGCGGTATTGCGGGAGGTCTGTCTTAAACTACCGGAGTGTATACTTCCCTTTCTGAATGCTTCCCTCACCTCTGGCACAGTCCCTGGAACCTTCAAGGAGGCCATTCTCTTGCCCCTCCTGAAGAAGCCAGGGGCTGATGTGGCTGAACTTTCCAACTATCGCCCAATATCCTTGCTGCCTTATTTGTCAAAACTCCTTGAAGCCCATGTCACCTGGTGCCTCTCTAATTTCATCGAGAGCTCGTGCTTCCTTGAGTCCAACCAGGCCGGCTTTAGGCCGGCCCACTCCACGGAAGCAGTCATCTTGGCAGTCATGGATACCCTGAGAAAGAACGCAGACGCCAAGAGACCACAGGCTCTGGCTCTTTTGGATCTGTCTGCCGCGTTCGACACGGTGGATCACGACATCCTTCTCCGCCGTGTCGAACAAGCCGGCATCCGGGGCACAGCCCTCAAGTGGGTGGAGTCGTTCCTGACGGGAAGATCACAAGCCGTGCGTCTTGGCCCCTTCACCGCATCTAAATCCCCTATCACTTGTGGTGTTCCCCAGGGTTCTTCACTTTCCCCGTTATTATTTAATCTTTACCTGCGCCCTCTAATTCTTTCCCTTCGCAACTGGGACGTCAGCGTCTTCAATTATGCTGACGATTTGCAGCTCGTCTTTCCACTTGATTCTCCTCAGGCGACTAACAACTTTCACGCCGTTATGACCCATATCCATCAATGGATGAATCAGAATCAATTAAAACTCAATCCTGGAAAGACTGAGCTACTTCTTCCTGGTTCCAGTGTCGCTTTTTGGGGTCCGCAGTTTTGGCCTCCCGACCTGGGCTCCCCTCGGACACCACTCAAGGCCGTCAGGAGCCTGGGGGTGACGATCGACGCTGAATTGTCACTCAAGGCCCAAGTGGGTGCCACGATTTCTTCGTGTATGTTCCAACTCCGAAAAATCCGGAAGATCAGGCACCTACTTCCACATGTGGCCTTGTGTCAGGTCGTCATGTCCCTTGTCATTTCGCGCCTTGATTTTTCTAATTCCCTCTATCATGCACTCCCGCGATTTCTTTCACACCGCCTCCAGGTTGTACAAAACCAGGCAGCCCGCCTCATATTTAAGATCCCTAAGTGGCAATCGGCGAGGCCTCTGCTCCGCAGGCTTCATTGGCTACCAGTGAAGGAGAGAGCAGCCTTTAAGATGGGCTGCTTGGTATTCAAATCCCTTCATTGTTCCTGCCCTGCTTTTTTGAAATTTCTGATTACTCTGTATCAACCTGCCCGCTCTCTTCGCTCAGCTTCCCATCACTTGGTTGTTACCCCCAAGTTTAAACTCCATAAATTTGGCGGCCGTCTCTTTGCTCTCCTTGCCCCCAAATTTTGGAACTCCCTTCCTCTGATTATCAAATCCAGTAAATCCCTTCTTCAGTTCAGGAAACTTCATAAGACTTTTTTATTTACCCTTTCTGAATAAACTTTTTTTCTGCTCATTTACATGTCCCTTCAGCCAGCGCCATGAAACCTCCGGGTGTTAGTGCGCTTAATAAGAATCATTTAACATAACATAACATAACAGGGTTGAGGAATTCTATGGAAGGCTTAATAGCTGGAGGCCTTTGGCCCTACAAACGTCCGAGGGGTTGAGGCCAAGTAAGGCATGTCAAATTTGAGAAGGAAGGGATCTCACCACGTGGCAGAGGAGGACTGGCTGATATATCAAAATTATTAAAAATGTAGTCAAGGGTATGACCTGTCTCATGGGTAGCTGAATCGATAGATGTAACCATCTTTAAAGGTCAGCAGCGTCTCCAGCAAAAAAGTAGCTTGGGGATCATCCCTGTTCTCCACGTGTAAATTAAAATCTCCCAAGATAAGGCAATCTTTGTATTTTAGAACCAAAGTGGAGATAGCAGAATTTAATGAAGTAATACAATTTTTGATAGGACCTGGGGGGTCTGTAAATCAGAAAGCCCGCAATTCTTTGATGAGCTGATAAAATACAGCCGAAAGCCAAGAACTCTGTGTTCTCTATGGTTTCTCTCAGGATGAGGGCACAAGCTAGAGTGTGAATATGAATTATAGCAACCCCCTCTCCCTTTCCATCAGTACAATTCTTCATAAGGATATTGTAGCTAATGGGAATGGCCTTGGCAGTCATGGGATTTGAAGCATCATACAGCTATGTCTATGTAAGAAATAGAAGATCAGGCTCTTCATCTAGTAATAAGTTATGGATAAAAGGCGTATGCTTTTGCATGGAGCGGCAATTCACAAGAATAGCTTTGATATTTTGAGTCTTCTTCCTAGAATGGCGCTGAATTTGACCGTAGGGGGTCCTGGGTGCGGGCCCCCAACCAAAGGAAGCTGCCAGTCACACTTTTTGCAACAGAATTCAGCCTCTGAGCCTAAGTCAGCCACATTACACAAGTGTGGGGGAGAGCCCCAAAGAAGAAGCAGGGCCTCTTTACTAAAACCTTTTGGAAAAGGATCACCGTCAGAACTTTGAGCAGCATGGCGGCCTACACTAACTTTCCCCAGAATGGGCTTGCGCAGTTATCATCTTTCCCCTTTTAGTTTTGCGCTGTTAATTTTCACACCATTTTGGTAATAATCCACAAAGTAAGGAGTTCAATCCAAGCAGGTTTTGTTTCGCGAAAACCCTGCTCCATCACTAGCATCACAGAGCTGCATGCAAACTGCAAGGCAAAGGCTAGGTTGTTTTCTCAGTCTTTCAGTATCCTAAGGGTCCTAAAGAATGCCAGTTTAGGTAGAAATCAATTCTTATTAGTAAAGCCGACCCCAACCATTTTGCTATGTTCTAAATCTTGAGTTTGTTCTTCTACGGACCAAACTGTTGGGTACTGTTCTGTGACACGAGCTGCCACGAGCTGTGATTGCCTGTCACAGCTCGTGGCGGTCTCGTGTTGTTGGAAGAATGTTGTCTTTTAAAATGGGGGAGGTTTGCGGTTGGTAATGTTGTTATGTTCTTGGGCATTCCCTGACTGGAGCTCGACATATGAAGATGTGACCAATAAACCTCGTCACTCACCAACCTGTTTCCAGCTGTTCATTCTTTCTTCTTACACTGGCGACGGGCGGGATCTTCGATTACCGCGTTAAAAAAAAAAAAATAAGGAAATTAAGGATTTAAGGGAAGATTGCATCGCTGGGAGCTAAGATTTTTAAAATGTTACTTTTCGGAAGAGTTTCGTTCTGGAGAAGTTTCGTTCTGGAGTTAACATGAGCCGTTCAGGAAGTTGAGGTGCGTGGAAAACTGGCTTTTGTTGTCGGAATTCAACACAAGCACAAGCAAGTCACAGTTACGTAGGGAGATCTTGAGCTTACACGTTGCTGCGGTGCTCGATCTCCTGTAGAAAACGTCATGCAAACCACGTTTGATACGCTACCACAACAAGGTCAAATTCTTTAAAAAAAAGCGTACAAATGACATAGCGGCCATTTAAAAAAAAAAAAAAGAATTAAACTCCGATGAAGTGAATATTATCGATCCGTTTTAAGACTGACTTTCTTGTGAAGTACCTTATGTTAAGTGGACACCGGATGGTATTAACTTATCTTGATTTCGTTTTCCAATTTTACTGTGTCAACAGTTCTGTGGAACTTCAACGTTTGGATGTTATTTTATGGCAGATTTTTTTTTTCCCGGTTTCCATGGCAACCATATAACATTTCTTTTCCAATATTTTTTTTCCTGCAGTGAACACTGACTAAAAAAAAAAAAAGTGTTTTGTTTATTCTGTTTTATTTCTGAAATGTCTGGTATTGTTTCCCCTCCTTCCTTTCTTTCATCTCCAGGTGAACCACCTATGGCTTGGGAAATATGGGAGCCTGTTTTTCTAGCATATGTAGACGTACTAGAGGAGGGAGAATGTGAAGCTGAGAGGAAGTTATCTTTATTAAAACATTGTTTGGGTGGTATTGCCTTGAAGGAATATAAAACTCTACCACCTTTAGTCAACCCAGGGAATTTAAATGTTTGTGAGTATGCTGCGTCACAATTGAATTTGCGTTATGGTAAAAAGAAAAATGTTGTAATCAAGAGGTTTATTTTTTATTCACGGAAACAACGTGCAGATACACCTGTGGAAGATTTTGTTTCAGCTCTACGGTCATTAGCTTTTACATGTGATTTTGAACACATTTCTTATGAGCAAGTGTTAAGAGACCAAATTCTGATGAGAACTAATAACAAAAAAGTACAAGAACGACTCTGGACCACATCTGATTTGTCCTTAAACAATGCTATAGATATTGCCAAATCTATTGAACATTCTGAAAAATTTGTGAAGGAGATTAGAGGCAATGATAAGAATGATGTCTTTAATGTTTCTAAAGATTCTGAAAAATTTTAAAAAAATTATTCACCAAGGAATGATTTTCCGTCTAGAATGGATAGCAGGTTCAAGAATCAAAAGCAAGAAAAAAAATTCTCAAGACTACTTTGTTTCAGATGTGGAAGTGATGGTCATTTAGCTGATTGTAGAAATTGTCCAGCTTTGGGGAAAACTTGTTATTAATGTGGAAAAAAAGGCCATTTCACTAGATTATGTCAATCTTTACCAAGGAAAGTAAACTGTGTACATGATTATTGTGACAGTGATACTTTTGATGATGAAGGAGAATTTCAAGTCAACACTGTTATTAATGTCTGTGGGGAGGGGGAGTGCACTAAATTTCCTTCCTGTATAGTAAGGGTTGACAGTGTTGGTATGGAATTTTTTGTTGATTCATGTGCCTGGTATACCATTATTTCATTGGATGTTTTTCATAAAAAATTTCCGGGCAAAACCTTTATTTCTCCTGATGTATCACCTGGTGGCTACACAGGTCACAACATTGATTTAATTGGTTATTTTGAAGCTAATTTGCAATTTTTGGCCATAACACTGATGGGAAAATTTATGTAGCAAAATCTGGTTTGTCACTTTTGGGGTGGCCCCACCAATATCAATTGGGAATGAAAATTGATCCCAGAGCCAATCCCCCTGTTTTTGTTGAAGAACCATACAGTGTATCTAGTATTACTGTGGTTAATTCCCAATTAGTTGATGACTTGAGGAAATCATTTCCTAATGTTTTGCAGTGGTACTTTGGGACGGTATCAAGGTTTTGAGCATGTTATCAAGCTACATGATAATGTTATTCCTGTTCGACATAGAGTGAGGAATGTGCCCCTATCTTTTAGAAGCAAATTGAAAGATATGCTTAAAGATTTATGCCAAATGAACATCATTGAACCAATTGAATCATCTTCTTGGGTTTCTCCCATTGTAATTTCCATCAAATCTTCTGGCGAACTTAGGCTGTGTGTGGACCTTCGTAGTGTCAATGAGGCAATTTGGGTTGATTCTCATCCCCTACCCAACCTTCATGAGATGGTTTCCACTCTAGCGGGGGCACAAGTCTTTTCGTGTATTGATTTGGCCAGCGCGTACCATCAAGTAGTTTTGGCTGAGCAATCAAAAAACATTACCGCTTTTATTACACCAGAGGGTCTTTACAGATTTTGTTGCAAGCCGTTTGGTTTGGCGAGTGCCGCCTCAGTGTTTCAAAGGCTTATGAGGGACACTTTAAAAGGGTTAAATGGCGCTGTGGCATTTCAGGATGACATTCTTGTTTTTGGCAAGGACAATGAAGAGCATGATAAAAATGTTGAAGGTGTGATTGCTGCTTTGTCAAGGAAAGGACTTACCTTGCGTCTTGATAAGTGCAAGTTTGGGCAAAAAGAAGTTGAGTATTTAGGGCATACCATTAGTGGCATCGGAATTAAACCTAAACGTGGCGTAAACTGGGCTTAGACATCATTGGTCCTTTTAGTTGTTTGTCTAAGCAAGAGTCTTTTGGAATTGTCCTGATTGATTACTATTCTAAATGGCCGGAGGTCAAAATGGTTAAGGATGTTACTTCTCAGAAAGTGATTGAATTCCTGGATGAGGTTTTTTGCAGTGAAGGGATTCCCCAAGAGGTTGTGACTGACAATGGCCCTCAATTTGTAAGTAAGGAAATGGAAAGCTTTATGGTTAAGTGTGGTATCACTCATAGGAGAATTGCAGTTTTTCCATCCTGAAGCCAATGGCCAGGTTGAACGCTTCAAAAGTGTCATCAAAGAAGCCATCCAACTCTTCATCAAAGGGGGGTTGAATTGGAAGAATGCATTACAATCCATGCTTTTGGCATATTGGACTTCTCCTAATTCTGTAACTTTAGTTAGCCCTTTTGAGCTTTTAAGAGGACGTAAGCCTAGTACCAGATTAGCGCCTTGGTGGTTGAAAAAGAATTTGAGTGGATCCGATGAGTTTTTGAAGGTTGATCTTGAGGCTGTTCACCGTAGAGTTGAGTTATATAAAAATAAAATGAAACTTTTCATGTGAAAGAAGATTGGCTCTGCATCCAGTTGATAAAAGTGGGTGACTACGTTCGGATTAAAAAAAAGAAGGTGTTAGTAAAGGCTTTCCTGTGTGGTCAAATCCTAAAAAAGTGATTGAAGTTTTCAAGAATGCCGTTAGGATTGATGGTGGTTCCGTTTGGAATTTCAATAGGGTTTCATTTTTTTCTGGGCCTATCTCGGTTCAAGATGATTGTGACAGTAATGTGTTTTGGGATGTTGGAGAACATTCTGAACAGACTAACAATACAAGAGCTGATGGCAGTTCTGGTAACTCTAGATGTGTTCATTCACATCGTCTGCCTTCTAGGTTTAGAGATAGTTGTTTTTTTTTGTTTTTTTGTTTTTTGTTTTTGTTTTATGGGGCGAAGGTGTGTTGGGTACTGTTCTGTGACACGAGCTGTCACGAGCTGTGATTGCCTGTCACAGCTCGTGACGTTCTCGTGTTGTTGGAAGAATGTTGTCTTTTAAAATGGGGGAGTTTTGCGGTTGGTAATGTTGTTATGTTCTTGGACATTCCCTGACTGGAGCTCGACATATGAAGATGTGACCAATAAACCTCGTCACTCACCAACCTGTTCCCAGCTGTTCATTCTTTCTTCCTACACAAGCGCTCTTAAATTATAATGCCTACCAGTGTGAAAGACATGTGACTCCTACACTTTATAGTCCTCATTGACATATGTAAAATTTCCTATACACTGATTTCCACATGTATGATTCATTGTCTTTCAATAACATGTGCATGATGTAAAGCACCCTGACTCCCTACATTGGTATGAGTAGCAATATGAAAGAAATTAAATATATGGAGAGATTAGAGGCAGCATTGGATTGTGGTAGTGAGGGAATCCTTGGAGAAGAAGGTCACTAGGGACGCTGACAAAGATTGTTACACCAGGCGCTAACACCACTAAAGCCTGTATCGATTTGCCACAGCATTTCACAGTCTCTTCGCATTATGAGGCAGGGCTGTAGTTTTACTAACAACAATTACAAAATGTATTAGCTATAGGATTAAATAATTTTTTATTATCATAACAACCTGTAAACGTAACCTAAGGATTAAAAAAAACACAGAGATATGAACATACCCCAGGTAAAGCATTACAGTATGTGTTATCTCTGAGTTCTTCCACTGTATTCCCACTGTGCCTCACCTCCTATAGCGATTAAGAAGTTGTGGGAGTGCAGGGGAGAGGTGGGGCAGGCAAGAGAAAACCAACCCCCCATTCCCAGTAGGGAGCACACTCAGTCTCCAACTGAAATGAGTCCCTCAATTTCTTCCCACCAGGGGTGGCCTTAGGCATGTGCAAGCTGTGCACCTGCACAGGGCCACCAAACCACAGGGGCCACCACGCCAATATATATCCTTAATATAATAATCCTCTGAGGATGGATACATATTTGCGTGGCGGCCCTTGGCAGGGATTTGGCGGCCTCCGGTTCTGTTCCACTTCCAAACACTCTGACCCCCCACCCTCTTCACTGGCCTCCGCGCACTGCCCGCCAGGACCCCCTCTTCCGGGGCCCCCTACCTACACTTCCTGCCCAGGGCCGCCATGAGCCTAGAGCCACCCCTGTTCCCACTGGCACAAGACAAACATGCCAATCCCAGCGGCAGCTCGAGTCGAGTCTAGTCTGACCACGCCTAGTTCATGCCTTGCCAAAGCTATTTACTCTCCTTTTTCTTCACTTGTGGGAAGTACACAGCTGCATCAATCTGTGTGAAAACATAGAATTTACTCTCGGGGATTACCTTCAGTAAGGCAAAATGCCAAAGTGATGTCTCCAGGCCTAACTTAAACAGCTCCCTCCTAATAACCTGTAATCTCTCTCGCCTCTTATGTGTGCGGGTGTTATCCAGAAAAATCAACATTGGGTCACCATCCATGGGAGTTATCTTGTGACTTGATACCATCCTCCGCAGAAAATTACTCTGAATTCAAAATCCTCTCAATTCTAGTCATTATGGTTTGCTCACCAGATGTATTTCTCGGAACTCCCAGAAGGCGGACATTGGCTACAAAGATCTGATCTTCTTGGAATTGACTTTGTGACTCAATGCAAGCTAGAACTGGAATGGTGCAGTCCCTGAGCTTTTTGTTTCCATCTTTCAGCACTGTTAGTGAATACTCATCTTGTAGTCCTGTACTGCCCCCTCTGTTTAGCACAACTGCTGATCAATGAGGTCACAGTGGTGATCATCTTGATATATGATGTAGTTCTTTGCAGCTCTCTTATGACTGACAGGATTAGTGATTCACTTCTGGACTTTCAAGCATCAGACTCAATGACTGAGTCCATCATCTCCCTATCACTGTCCCTCTGCCCCAAGAGCAATGTGGGAGAGAAAGAGTCAAATAGATCTATCTTTTATTTATTTTTGTTTCAGTGGGAGGCATGTTATGTGTAGTGCCACGGGCCTATCTAAGTATAGGTCTCTCCGGTCCTGCCAAGGCCTGCCAGATCAGCTATCATGCAGTGGCATTTATTCACTCTCTCCTGGGACACTGCAAACTCTTAATGTATCTTTGTGTTGACCGTAGGACTCTGAGCTCTATTTAACTTACTTATAAGTCCTTGTAAAGATGTATCCCATGTACCCAGGGCCTGTAATGTAAATGTTATTAGTGTGCTGCAGTACTGATTGTGCCATCCAAAGAAATCTGCTCTAAGGAGAAATCCCTTGACTATTGATCATTCAGGACATACATGCCGGTAAGCATCCAAAACGGCATCTGAAATCTTGGACCTTGGCCAACCTTTATTTATGTGGTCTATTGCAACCCCAAGATCAATATCCCTTTCCAAAGCCAGCAACCAATCAGATTTTGAGATACTGTTTTAAGTCACACACTGCAATTCTTTGACAATGATCTCCTTATCCTTAGAGGCAATATCTTATTCTTGATTAAGCAACAGTGGCAATCTTGAAAGACAATCAGCCATTATGTTGTTCTGTAATCATACAATAATTAATTTCCTGTAATCTGTACTATCACTTGCCAATTCTGAGTGTGGCTGTACCTGCTTCTTTAATGGCATAAAATCCACCAAGGCTTATGATCAACTCGCACAACAAATTCATAACCCTATAAATCTATGGGGAAATCATTCATGCCCCACCAGCAAGCCAAAAGTTCCCACTCAGATACTGAATAGGAGAACTCAGCACCTCTGAGACTGCAACTACCAAATGCAATGACTTCATGTTTGCCATTCGTCCTCTCCTACAACACAGCCCCTAATCCAGACTGGCTGGAGTCAGTAACCACATTACTAGGGTCTTCCATATCGAATGGTTTGAGCAGAATGATTTTTGCTTCACCCCTTTTTAATGTGAGACTGCTGTATTGGGGTTGGCCTTTGCAAGCGAATGCTCTATTCATTATTCTTTTTAATTGATTGCATGCTTGAATTATATCCGACTGTTAAGATTTTAATTTTGCTTCTTAATCTGTGCACGGTACTAAATGTTAGGGCCTAATATAGCCCATTCCTTTTATTGGTGGCCATTATTGTAGGGCCACCTCTATAGAGGGAAGAGTTCTAGAGTTTAGCGCTCCTGCGTGCAGTATGGGCGTGCCCTCTGGATATAAACGCGACGATGCGCGGACACGATGCTGGCATGCCTCAGGCAAGCGCATCTGCGTCCATCTGTCCCTGGACAGGACAAGGGCCAGGGACGCTGAAGGTTTGGGTACACCCAAACATAATTTGAGCTACCCCAGTCTGGCACTCAAGAACCTTGAGCAGAAGATGAGGTGGGGGAGATGAGAAGTGATGGACCCGGGGTCGGGATACTGAGACGGTGGTTTTGCTCTTCGTGCACCAGATTACCAGGCGTTCAGAGTCCTGGGAACTGCTGTCTCCGGAGAAATTGTGCCACCTAGGAACATCAGGAAAGAGCGCAATGGGGGGTGCTTTCCACAGAGGAGACCCTACACTGTGCATTAGTCAACTCCTGCTCTCTTTTACAACATAGTTTAAAAATTAGTGAGATGATTTGAACAGCTCAGTTAGACTGTTTGTTTATCACAGAGACTTGGGCGACGGAGGTTTCAGGCCCGGCCTTAACGGTTGCTATGCCATGGGGGTATGCAGTGGTGAGACTTGATAGGAGCATATGGATGGGGGAGGACTTGCCCTTATTTTTAGGGAGCAGCTGAGCTGTACATTAGTGCCCGTTAACACCGCAGTCGAAGGTTGCGAGGTGGGGCACTTTAAAATCAATAACAAACATTTATTTATTTGAAAAGTTTTATATAGCGCTGCCTAGACCCAGAGGTATCAGAGCGCGTTACATGAGGACAAGTATTGTGTCAGAGCATAGTTACCGGTTATATTGTTACAAGTTACACAGTTGTAGAGCATAGTTACAAGTTGCTGGAGCAAAAACAGCATTCCAAAGCAGGGAACATTCTTTTATCTTTGCGGGTCTGATGACCTGCCATCGGCATAGCCCCAAAGAGCTGTTCATTTTGAACTGGCGCTAAGTGCTCGAACCCTTTATCTCTTGTGATAATCTCACCATTTTGGAAGAAGAGGGTGACCACGACACCAGGGCTTTCATGGATCTTATGCACAGTTTCAGCTTTAGACAATGGTTTAATGTTTCTACCCACAGAGCCAGACACATGCTGAATGGGATTTTTTCCAATCAAGAGACCCGGGCGGTAGGCGATTATTTTCTGCTAAGTTTGGTCTAACCACAGTTTGGTAATGTTTAGTGTGCACAAGGTTTATGTAGTAGAAAGCACATCGGGCTTGCTAACAGCGATAACAAATGGAGAAAAATCAGTTGACACGTTTGTGAATAACCTTGTGAAATTTAAAGAGAAGGACCTAAGGGGTCCGGGTTCAGCCACAGAGAATTTCAACAATTGCGTTAGGTCGGTCATTGAGTAGGTTGCCTCTCTGGTTAGAGCTAGACATAAGGGCAGGAGGAAACCATCCACCCTGTAGTTTTTCAAGGAGCTCAAGGACCTTCAAAGACAGTGTGGGATGCAGGAACAGAGATGGAGATTGGCTCCTAAATTGGAAGAGAACACACTTATAGGGTGCTTATTCTTAAATACAAAAGTACAATAAAGGAGGCTAAATCAATTTTCTTCTCCCAGAGGATTAGATCTGCTATTAACATTCCTAAAGAATTCTTCAAAACGATACACACCCTCCTGTCACCTCCTATACATCAAGCCGTAGAAAACTTCCAAGTTTTCTGCAGTAAGGTGGCAGAGTTCTTCAGAGACAAGATCATGAAGATCTTCACAGTATTTGCTATGCATACTGATAGCCGTTGTGGTCTCGGGATGGCAGAGTGGAAGGAGAGGTCTATTACATCTGGTGGGGAAGGTACTACTCCAGAACTGCCTCATCTCAGATGCTTAGCCAGGTTCTCTCCATTGCCTGTGACTAAAATTAGGACTCTGTTTGGAGGAACCACTTTGGGCTTACCAGAAGATCCTTCCCTGACCTTATTGCGGATGCCTTGGAGAAGGTCTATTTTCAGGTCTTGGAGTCGGGTGTGTACCTGCTGGCCTGAAAGAAGGCAGTTGTCATTCCTCTGAAGAAAAAGCCTGATGGGGTTTCTGGCGATTTAAAAAAATGTGTGCCCGATCTCTCTGTTACCTGCTCCAGCTAAAATCCTGGATAAAGTATCAACCAGGAATTGGCCCAGTATTTCGCGGATCAAGTGACCCTGCTCAAAACGTGTTCAGGGTGAATCACAGCACCACATCTGTTCTCATAGGGGCTGCTGATTCAATTGATAGGCAAGTCAACCAGGGAGGTGGGGCTATTCTGGTACAGTTAGATCTGTCCACAGCCTTTCAAACCATATATCCATCTTTGTTGGTTCAAAGGCTGCATCAGACCGTGCTGAAGGACCTGGTGCTTAATTTTTTGAGGTCCTTACTTTCTGGATAGGACTCTTACAGTAAGCTGTGGGCATTTCAGTGCCAAACCTTTCCAGCTCCCCTGTGGGGTTCCACAAGGGTCCTCACTCGTACCCTATTTAATTTGTATAAAGCCCCTCTGGAGAGCCTGGTGGGTTTTATTTTGGTTTCCAGATGTCGTCCAATGTGGATGACACCCAAAACATTGTTTCCATCTCCAGTATCTGGGAAGAGGTGGTTGACAGGTTTAGTGCTTGCATTATGGAAATCAGCAGGTGGATGAGGGAGAACTGGCTCAAAATGAATGGGGAGAAAACAGAGATAGTGTTTTTGGAATAAATAGCTTGATCAGAACTAACTCTTGGACTATTGCAGTGCCTTTTATCTAAATGTCAACCAGTACACACTAAATAAGCCCTAAATTATCCAAAATGCGGCACCACATTTGGTTCTGGGACTGCCTAAACACTTCTGAGTCAAAGAGAGATGTATACCCCTACAGTGGTTGCCAGTGCTGAAGCAGGTGTCTTTTAAAGTTCTTTGCTTGGCTCATAAGGATAAGTCGACGCCAGTGGGGTCGACTTATCTTAGGACGGCCTTTAATTGGTATCACCCTACTAGGACTCTGTGATCAGCTTGATGCAGTAAGATGGTGGTACCTAGGTGTAAGAAAGCCAGGAGGGCAGAACAGGCCTTCACAGTGGTGACTGCCAGGTTGTGGAACTTCATCCCAGAACACATTGGGTGATTAAACTCGAACCTGATCTTTCGTAGGCAGGTGAAAACGTGGTTATTTTTTAATTATTCATCCCTTAAAGAGTTGCCTGACAGTTGAGGTTTTCTCTGGTTGGATCCTCGCCTTTCACATGGCTCTCTTTTGATTTAGTGGTTTGATGCATCCTGGTTTTATGCGGTCTATAAATGCTACAACTACAATGCCACTGAATTATTGTTGACACTCTTTGCTCGAAAGAAACCTTTTGCCTTTTTTGAGTAAGAAACATAATGAAAGTGCTCTTTTAGGAAAATTGGGAATAAACTGAGAGTAGAACTCCATCAATCCCATGAATGATTATAACTGAGCCTTCCCTTTTGATACCGGAGCATTGACAATGACCTTCACCAGATTCTCTTTGGGTTCCACAACATGTGCAGATAATCTGTAACCTAAATAAACCGCACATGCCACTCTAAATGTACTTTTGTCTGCCTTCAGAGTCACACACTTTCCCTCCAACACCATTAACACATGTGCCAATCTTCTATCATGGCTGGGTTAGTCTTCCATGTATACCAACAAGTCACATTGGGAACACGTAACTCCGTCCACATCTTTAAACAACATATCCATTTGGCACTGAAAAGCAGCAGATGATAATGTTAAACCAAACGGACTTCTTTTAAAACACAAAGCATCCTCTGGAGTGACAAAAGAGGTTAAGTGTCAGGAGGATTTGTCATGTAGAACAATCTGATTGTATGTGGAGGCCATGTCTAGGGTAGAAAATATTTTGGAACCCTTAATTAGTGATAGCATTTGTATAAAGTTGGGCAGTGGATGCCTATCCACACAAATTCTGATTCAATTCAATCTTTATTCGGTTAAAAAAAACCTTGTAAGATACAATACATATGACTAATAAATACAAGCGGATACAAAGTCACAATAAAATTTGGGTACAATTAGCAGCACATTTTCTTGTATCAAATAATACAGAGTATGTAATTACATTTCCCTGAAGGTTTTTTTGGTTGGAAGACAATTCATCATAGTCGGCTTGCCTCATCTAACGAGATCACTTAATAAGTATACAGAATAAAACAATAAAATATTTTCTATATAAAACAGTCCCAGGATCACTAAAAACAACAACACTTTATCATTTGGCGACCAATATCATGTTAAGCTAGCCAGTTCATTATACTTCTGCACCTAACTTATACGTTCAATTCTAGCCAGCGATAGTGCAATACAATGGTAGATAAAATTCATTTTTAAAACATTTCCTCTTTCTGATCAAAGCCACACAAATTCTAGAATTAAGGTCTTTGAGGTCAACACACATACCCAAACTTCCGTTGAGTTTACGCGTCAGAGCTACAGGGAACAACCATTCTGATCCTTCGATGGTTCTATAATTTCTTGCTCAAATAACTTGTCTAGTACCTTTCGTAATTCTGCTCTAACCACTAACGGAACCCTTCTAACCTTAAGAACGATCTGGTTCCACCTTCGACTTAATTTAAATTTCATTTGTGAACCCTTTCAGTATTCTAAAGTTATCTGTAAAAACCTTAGAAAACCTTATTTTCCACTTGGAAATTTGTAATGCCCAAGCAACCAAACGCTCTTTCTTCAACAAAACTTATTTCGCATTATTTGAGTCCAAAATTATCTGCAAATTTCATTCTCTCAACCACCCTAATAATGAAGAACTATATTTGGCCATGTACACTTTAGCAGGTTTAAACTTCCTTTTACAGAACACAGTGGTATCAAACTCTTCCAAATATTTGTTATGTATTACACATGTAGAGGCATTTCACATTGAGAAAGCATTTTTTACATTACTGGCAGCATCCCTACCTGATGTACTAAGGTTATTACAGCTAGCAATCTTGCATACAGTCACTTTGTAACCTTTCTGACGTGGTCACTATTAAAACTCTAATATTATTAGTAGCGCTGGATGATTTTAATTCAACATAAGTATCTCTTATTCCAGAAAAGGCTAGAGACCCCTGTGCTACAGGTTTGATCACAGTCCTTATTAATTCGATGGTTTGAAAACGTTTTCAATCATTCAAATCAATTAATGGAAACGGTGACCCCAAATATGTAATTACACTCACTCATCCCACACATACTTGACAATAGGGTCTCATAAAAGTGGTCATATCTATTTGAATCATACCATTCTCATTAAAGTCTGATTCATGTAAAAATGTCTCAAAACATAACACAATACTCTCATTGCTCGAATCCGAGAACTTGGAACTGTTTTCTTGTTCACTGATGACACTAACCACTTTTACCTTCTCTTATCTCTTGGATTTCCACAATTTAGCAAAATTATCCTTCTTTTTACAGTTTGCGTATAACTTTTAAAGACTTGATGATGAATTTGCCAGTTCAAGATTCTCACACATGCATACAAAGCACTACACGATCACGGACCATCCTACATCAACCATCAACTGAACTTCCATCTGCCCGCAAGCCACCCGCCTTACTCACCCTTGCACACACACCCCGCATTTATTGCAGCCAAAGTGGGGGCCGCTCCTTCTCCTAAATTATCACCAAGACCTTGAACGACCTGCCCTTTCACCTCGAACAGCACCCTCCATGGCGGACTTCAGAAAGAAACTCAAGACCTGGATTTTCAATGGAGACATGGCACCCCAGCGCCCAGATAAGCCTAGGTCTGACAGTGTTGTGCTATTCAAATGCTGATTGTTTGATTTCCAAGATCACAGGTATTTCCATATCTATAACATGTCAAGACTTTAGGATTTGCCTGCACTACCAGTTTGTTTCTTCCATTTGAAAAGTTCTGCTACTAATTCTTTAGTTAAAAAGACATTTTGAGCAATAGACATTTTAGTTATTTAGGAAACTGTATTTCAATATTTGCACCTAATTCTACAGCCTTATTCGATGTTAAATTAGGTGTAGTTAACAACATTTCCTGAATCTTATTATTAGTATGTTTAACAATCAGGTCCCTAATTAGTTCATATTCAGAATCTTTAAACTTCCAAATAGAGATTAAGGTTCTCAATGCCCCAACAAAACTTTTTATTGGCTCCGTAGAAAGTTGATAATGTCTTTAAAAATTGTGCAAATACAAGGAGAGGGTCAAGACTGATTTGCATATAGCTGGGTCTAAACTGAGGTGATGAAGTGAGCTTAAGAATGACAATGGATTTAACCCAGATCTGTGACTGGGGGCGAGTGTCTGAAAAGTTTCAGCGCTCCGTCCATCATCTCCTTGTGTTTGCTTTGTTCGCTGTAAGTTGACAGGGTATGCCCAGTCAACTTGAGGAACCTTGAGCTGAGTCGTTTGACCTACTGGGACCGCGGTGGTGCGAATGACAAGCGTGCGGCCCTACTTGCGGTGAGGTCGCTCGCGGTCATTTTTTACTAGAAGATGGTCACCCGCAGTTGAGCGTCTGCCTTGTAACTGCAGCTGAGTTTCATAAGTTGGCGGGACCGGACAGTGGAAACGTCCCTACATAACCAAAGGACTGGAACCGTGCAGGCGCGATGTGACAGACGGAACCAACCATGTGTAAGGAGAGCTCGCCCATGCTGGGTGGAGGCGGAAGAGAGCAGTGACGAACCCCCGTGCCGGAGCTAAGAGTGCCAGCACATACACACACTGCAGTGACTGCTGAGCACCTCCACTCATACTCCCCTGCCGCCCGAGACAGAAAGTGCAGCGGACACGCCGCCAGAACTGTTGCAGGCCACCCAAGGTACTGAGAAGCACAGCAGACCGCACCAAAAGGCCCTACGTGGGAGCCCGGGAACTGGGGGTTGCATGGTGAGGGTGACCGATCAAAGAGCAGCCGCCTAAAACTGGGTGAGCGTTGCGAAGGGCAGTCAGGAACATCACGGGGGACCCCTGAGGTGCACAGAGGTGTGGGGGACTCCAAGAGTGCACCAGGGGGCAAGGTAGAGACACCAGGGGGTCCCGGTGAGCAGAGCCTGGGCCCAGAGTACTACTGGGGCGCTGGAGTGGCCCGTGGTGAACCGGCAACTGGACCCGGTGACACCGGAGAAGGCAGCATATGTTACACCGGTGAGGAGGCAATAGTGGATGTACAGGCGGAGCTCACTGCCGAAGGCCTGAAGGGAACAAGGCTGGTGCTGGCAGGAAGCCAGGATACTTATAGGGTCCCCAAAAACCCCCAACCGGAACCTGAGGGACAAACAAAAATTGCACCACTAGATGGGTGCATGGTACAGACACTGACGGTGAGACTCTGCTGTAATTCCCTACCCCCACAGGACACCGCCGCTGATGAGTAATTGCCCACGGAAGGCTCGATACTGGCTGAGACACCCTCACTCTGCCATACGTACACTGCTGGGTTCGGGTGCGTCAATACCACTGAAAGACGGGGCGTATCCTCCCACCGATGAACAGTTCAAGCAGAGACAGTCCACGGACCCCGCAGTTCGGTGCCAGTGATACTACACGCAGTGGACGCAGAGCGGTGAACCTGCTGCATACAGTGCATGCCTGAACACACCTCATCGGCGACCCCCTCGGAAGCGGACCTTTTTAATAGTGATATCACTGCTGGCACGTCGTCCCTTCTTCTTGAGAATGCCCACGGCGCAGCAGCTTGTAATGGGCCGGATGAGGGCCAAGGTACAGCAAGGACCCCTGCGAGCAACCAGCCTCGACCCTATACAAGTGACTACGGGGGGATGTCGGAACCAACCACCACAGCCCTGGTGGACAAAATGGACTCCGTCCTCGCAGCAGTGGAGCGGATCGGTGCTGCACTGGACCACACCAGGACCTCCCTGGAGACCAGGAATGACAAAGTCACCTTGGACTTTAACTTGCTTCAAACCGACCACCGAAGCTAGCAGACAAAGTCACTACACACGGCCAAAGGCTGAAGGAGCTCCAACCTGTGACGCAAAGTCATACAGCTGCCCTACAAGATTTGATAGACCCCGTCCACAGCCTGGAAGACTGAGCAGAAGATGCAGAAGGATGCTCACACCACAAAAACATCCGGGTGATGGGCCTGCCGGGAGGCGAGGAAGGTAGAAACCCGGAACAATTCACAGAACGATGGCTGCGCGATCTTTTACCCCAGGAAACATTGTCCATGCAGTTTGTGGTTGAGCGGGCTCACCGCATACGGGCACAGAAACCCCAGCCAGGTGCCAGACCACGCCTGTTCTTATTTAAATTACTCAACTACAGGGACAGAAACATGTGAGATGGACTCCCTCAAAGTGAGCAGCAGCCAAGTTATGCTCTTCCCAGACTACACCTCTCTGGTGCAGAGACGCAGTAGCAACTATACAGCTGTGAAGCGTCAACTACGAACCCTGGAACTACCATATTCACGCTGTTTCCTGCCCGAATACTAGTGGTCACAAAAGACGGGGCCCGCTTCTTTGATTCTCCTGAGGAGGCATGGGACTGGCTGGAGGAGTCGGGTTGTGGACAGGCATGTGACCCTCCGGCAACAAAGCACCGAGCAGGAGAACCAGACGACGACGGAAACGGGGCTCCATGAGGACCTTGAACCTGGGGACTTCAGCACCGACCCCGGAAAACAAGAGGAAGGAAAGAAAGGATGCTCTGGAAGCAGTTACGACCCTTGGATCTCCACATCTCAATGAATGATCAAACTATTACACACGAGGCATGCTGGTGACCAGTGGCTCTTCGTCACCATCCACAGAAATCTCAGAAGATCTCGGTCTGCCAGTGATCACCCCACCAAACATCATACGCACCTCACACTGAGACAATACAATAGTTATGTGCCCGCCACTGGCCACAATATGGATATAATCAGAGGACACATACACACCTGCTTAGGCATCCGGAACCGCGCACTGCAGACCCCACGGGACACTTTTGGAGATTAGATTGATGGCACACTGGAAATAAATGGATGGCTATAATACAACACCACTAGCAAGCACACTCCCCATAGGCAACACATTGACCTAGTTCGTAATAATCCAATGTTACAGAAGTTTGGACGGCCATTGCGTAATGCCCGCCCCAGTTGTTATGATGTTCACAGTTCGTTTAATGTTGTTGTATCCGATGCAGCACTCCAACACCCTCATACAGGTCCCTGGACTTCACGCCCTATGAGACGCCCCATCCTTGGCGCCCCTGATGATCAACATCATCAGAAATGACACAAGCTGACATAATCACATGGAACATACATGGCATGTACACACCTGCGAGTCGTTACTCTATTTTTGCATATCTCCAGAGACACTCTGTTACAATTGCCCTATTACAGGAAACACGCATGACCCAGCCGGAGCTAGACAGACTGCGCAGGCGCTGGAGGGGACATATATACAGCACAACTTACTCAGCACACGTGAGGGGCACATTAATCTGGGTGAGAGTGGGTACCCCATTCATTTGTGAGGACACAGTGACAGACCCTGAAGGCAAATACACTTTAGTGAGGGGAACACTTAATGGCCAGCAAATATTACTAGGCTCCATCTATGCCCCAAACACAGATCAACCCTCGTTTCTGGCGCGCTTGTCCGTAATGCTGACCCCCTACGTTGGGCTCCCCTGGCTACTGGGTGGGGATTCCATACACAATGAGCACACAGACAGATCCTTTCCGCCCCTCCGGACAACGACAGCAGTGTTGAATGGCCAGGCGCTCGTGAACTGGCTGTCACACTGAGCATATGGCATGTTCTACACCCTACAGACCGTATTTACTCCTATTACTCTGCAGTACATGACTTCCATGTGCGATTGGATAGGGTGTTAGGCTCACAGTCACTAATCCCCCTGGTAATGGTGGTAGAATACCTGGGACGGACACACTCCAACCATAATCCCTTGAGGCTAAAACTGAATTGGGAACCTGATCGCCCTCCCATACCCTACCTGGCGCCTCCAGCCTCCAGCACTAGAAGAGCCAGAATTCCTTGCATCCCTGGGGTTGGCTGTTCTGGAGTATTTTGAGCATAACGAGGGGACAGCGAGCTCCGCACTTTTGGAATGGGATGCCCACAAAATAGCTATCAGGGGGCACTGTCACAGGGCCATGTGGAATATATGCAAACAACTGACCTTGGCACTCACTTGCCTAGAATCGCAAGTACTCCAGTAGGAACGAGAAGGGGAGGGCGGGGTGGACAATCAGGCCAACTAGAGAGCCTCAGGACACAACATGGGGACCTCATGGAACGATTGAGATGCCACAGCTATGCTGCCCACACAGCTCGCACACACGCTAAAGCAGACAGAACGGGCTGACTACTGGCCTGGCTGCTGAAGCAAGAGAGTAAACACACCCCAATCGGAGCCATACGCACATCAGAGGGGTCCCTGGTATACACACAATGAGAGATACATAAAGTGATGTCAGACCATTATGCACAACTGTACCAATCCAAGGGGTGTTGCTCTGAACCCAACCTAGAGAGATTTTTAGCACCTATTCAGCTACCCACGACCTCTAGAGCACACTAGGAGGCAGTCAATGATCCCCTCACTCTAAAAGAAATCGGGGAGGCGATTGGGTCCATGGCGTCCGGGAAAAGGTCGGGACCGGATGGCCTACCTGCTCAATATTACAAGGCCTACTGGGAATCTCTGATGCAGCACCTACATACTCTCTACTCCACAGCCCACACACTGCCCGTCAATGTGCAAGACCCACCTGGTGTCCCGCCTCAAGCCGGATAGGGCCCCCGAAAACTGCAGGTCATATAGACCTCTGGCACTCCTTAATGTAGATTACCCAATATTTGCCAGCGCCTGGCACCGGTGGTCCCTGAATTGGTCCATAATGACCAAAATTAATTTGTACCCAAGCGCAGTACATTGCTGAATTTGCGGTAGTTCTTTCGGGTGGTGGAAAACAGTGGGAGAGAATGGCCTAAGGCGGGATGCCTGGTGATGGACCTCGAGAAGTCTTTTGACTGGTTGGAGTGGAGTTACCTTACGGTGGTGTTGCTGGGTTTTGAGCTGGGTTGGGGGTTTCTCCCGATGGTTGACCTATTAAACAAAAATCCCACAGTCCGGGTACAGCTAGGGCCATACATCTCTGACGCCATTCCAATACGCAGGGGAACCAGGCAGGGATGCCACTGTCACCCCTCCTGTTCGCGCTGGCAATCGGACCCCTGGCAGCGGCTCTGCAAGCATTGCTAGGAGATGGAATACCCCTAGGGGATGTAACGCATCAGGTCTCCTAGTCTTCGTGAGAGATGTAGAAAATATTCCAGCTCAACTAGCGCACATATTGCTTGACTTTGCTGCTCTTTCTGGACTAATGCCAATAAATCCTGCCTTTACGCGTTTGGGGGGACACTCAAGACCCGGGCTATGTTCAGGAAGGTACAAGAGTGCAGTGAAAGACTGATACGTTCCGCTACCTTGGAATCCAGATATACCGCCAGCCGGCTGACCTCTTAGATGGCAACCTGGGACATGCGGTGACAGCCATCAAGTCACAAATTAATTTTTGGAAGACGCTCCCACTTACAGTCACTGGCAGGGTTGCACTATCCAAGATGGTGATCCTTCCTCGTCTCCTGTACTACTTCACTAACCTTCCACTGCATGTCCCGGTGGCCTTCTTTAACACACTCGCTAAACTGCTTAGAGACTTCCTTATTGGGTAATGCACGTCACAGGATAGCGCTGGCAAAGTTATACTTGCCCAAAGACCAGGGGGGGCCTAGCCGCACCCTGTTTCAAACACTACTAATTGGATGCACAATTGCAGTAGATGGCCTGCTGACTCGTGGACTGAAGTCGCGATGACACGGCGACCATAGTCCTCCCCTCTCTGGAATATATTACCAGACACTTTCACCCGGCTACTAAGGCGCCAACACTGGACCACTCCTTCTAGCAGTGGCTCACAAATGCTACCGCTGCTGTCTATACCTTACTAGAGGACTAGTCCCCTACGCACTGGCCATACCACTAGTGGCTCCCCCAGCGGGCCTGGGGTGCTTACACCGCTGGAACTCATGGAGTGGCACGAAGCTAACATACAGACCCTGGGAGAACTGTATCCAGATAGCACACTCATACCATATGAATCCCTAGTCAAAGACATGGGGCTCCCAACAGGCCAGTTTTTACGACAATGTTCACTGATCACAACACTGGCCTCTAGATGGGGAGACATGAAAGAAGATCTCACCATACAGTACCTTCATGTTATGGGCCACGGCAGGCACTTGATCCGATGGTTTGTGGCATCCCTTCGCATACACGCGGCGATAAGTCTGGACTCACTTCGCTGCAGATGGGAGGCAGACTTGGAGCGGCAGCTGGAGGACAGGGAGTGGGAAAAGACATTGAAGAGTCCAACACACATTCCCAGAAAAATGTGGTTCCGACAAATACAATTGTTCATAGTCCACAGAGCATACCTCACACCCGAGAAGATCAATAGGTATTTCCACAGTGCGGATGCGATATGTCCCCGCTGTGCGGAGCTAGGGGCTGGACTGGTGCACCTGCTGTGGAGCTGTCACAAACTTCTCACCTATTGGCAGGCTGCCAGTGAGGAGCTATACACATTCCCAGGCCGTAACATACCCTTTGAATGGCCTACTTACTTGTTACATCACTTCCGCAGAACCCCGGCCACAAAAGTCACCTCTCGTTTTCTTGACTTGGGTTTGGCGGTTGCTAAGCGGCTCCTATTGAAAAGATGGAAGGCGCAAGATCCGCTGCACATACGGGCATGGAGGTATTCACTCCTCGCATGGGCCAAAGCAGAGGGAATCGCCATCCAGCAGGAGAAAACGATGGGCCTACGGAAGACACCTATAGCAGCACAGTGGGAGGGTTTGCTTCAGTCCTTGATACACACTGAGGCGGACAGCCTCGAGCGATGACCCAACGGCGAGAGAGACATCCCTATAATAGGAGATAGGTGGTCTGACAGTGAACCCCAGCCACACCACGTAGATACACATACACTAACTAACACTCAGGATGGACATCAAGGTGTGCGGAAGGTGGAGTTGCAGACCTATGGAGCGCTACGGGATGTGGTGAGAGGGACGGGGGATAGGAAAAAAGGGGAGGGAGGTATGAGGAACTAAGTGAGGAGCGTACAACTAGAAGTCGGACTAAGCTGCTGTTATTGGTTTTTGAGTGATTGTTTGTTTTCTCTATAACATCTCTGCACTTGCCCACGATGAATGACCAGTAACATTCTGTACAATGTACCACTAGAACCACATTACTAATGCACAGTGGCCTTTCTCTTCGCTGACATTACTCACCCATTGTGCTTCAATAAGGGACTGAGGCAATAATGTCACCAACATGTACAGTTTAACACTCTCGACTCATCCGTAATGTCTAAGCGGTATTGATGGAAGGTTCTAAATGTGGCCAGATTTATAAGATGGATGTTGTCTTTCATGTATATGTAAACTCTTTTGAAAGTAATAAAAACAGATTTAAACAAAAAAATTTAAAGAGGATTTCTTACTACAAATTCTCAGACACCAAACATGAAGTGCTTACCTATTAACAATCAAATGTTATCACGTATTTATTTTATTTATTTATTTATTTAAAGTTTTGTATAGCCCGCACAAGACCCTTGGGTATCAGAGCGCTTCTCATGACAATAGAAAATGAAGCTACAGAAGAGAAGTTCTATAGGTGTCCTTCCTCTCAAGCCAGATGAAAGGAGGGTAACGAGGAGTAAAAAAGGTAATGTACAATACAAGAAACATAGTGGATATACAAAGAACTGAGGTAGGATCGGTAATAAATATATTCTCCTGTATAGTAATGTTTCAATGACTTTTCATAGTTCCTTGTGTTTATTACATATAATAAGGCAACCCAATGCTATCTATTGGACAGGTAGGTCTCACAGAGGTGAACAATTAATTTAGGAGATTTTCACTACCAGGACATATAAAACTTAAAAACACATGTTTAACCTTTTAATAATAATGCACACTGCCCTATGGACTACTTAGGGCCTACCTTATGGGTGACATATATACAATAAAAAGGGAGTTTAAGGCTTGGCAAGGGGATTGTATAGCCAAGTCGAATTGGCAGTTTAAAACTGCATTCAGGCTATAATGCCAGGCCTGGGACATGTTTAAGTGGCTTCATGAGTGATTGCACAATCAGTGCTGCAGGCCTATAAGTAGGATTTAATTTACAATCCATGGGTATGTGGTATAACACTGTACAAGGGATGTATACATACATTAAATATGCCAATCAAGTGTAAGTTAATTGTATATTGTTTAAAGGAGAGAGCACAAGCACGTTAGCAGTGGTAAAGTGCACAGAGTCCTAAGGCCAGCAAAAATGTATCAGGCAAAAATAGGAGTATTGAAGGCAAAGGTTTTGGGGAAGACCACCGTAAGGCTGACTAGTCTAACACATTGTATATGAGAAGGATACGTGTAGACTCCTCAAACACTACCAAATTGTTTCCATAAAAATCTCTGAAAGAATTGTATTACATATACCTGCTGTTAACCTAGATTTTGAGAATTACCAGGGTTACCCTGTGTCTTATGAACTAGCTGCCTGACCTACGCGTTATGCCCTGTAAGTGTAAGTCAGCACTGCCACACCCTCAACCTGCTCAAAACTCCAGATACTTTGACATTGCTACACAGAGAAGAAAAAGGTGAACCTCAGAAGAATGGGCTACAAGAGCAGCAATGAGGGCAACAATATGCATGCCACACCAAGCACCCCACCAGGAAAATAGCTTCTGCCAAGAACAGCAGCAATCTCGACCTGTCTCTCCCAAAACCAGCCACTTGGGACCCACCATGGAACATAACTTTTTTGGAAGGCTGTGACCACTGTGGCAACGAGGTAGTAGCTCCTAGGAATGCAAGTAGAAGTGCAGGCAGGATGATATGCAAGAATAATTGGTATTCGAGGCAAGGTTGATGTACTTCGAGTTCAAGACACCACTGTCAGTCCCTTGTTGTCATTGAAAATATCCCAGGATATAACATTAGAGGTAGGTAATCTTATTTATTTGAGCATTAAGGTACACACCAACTGACTTACACTTCATACAGCAACACCCCATTTTCTAGCACACTCTGATTCTACATGTCATAACATCATACATTTCCCATGTAGGAACCCAACACTTAACTTTTTACTATTTGTTTTATGTTTACTTTTCCCCCAAGTGGACTTTTAGATTTGAAGGTTTTCCAAATTGTTTTACAGTTTTTTTTATCCTTCAGTCATTATTTGTCCAACATGAACATTTTGTTAATTTAAATTTATGTTGGAAGGTGGGTTATTATTAGTGGAAAATAAACCCGGACCACTAGAAATAAGGCCACCAATCCAGTCTAAGGTCCAGTATAGGTCTCAAAATATTCTTCTAATGCTCAACTCTTGGTAGCTTGGCTGCAAACAGGCAGTTTGACTTAACAGATAGGAATGTAAAACATTTAAAAATACTAATTCTGGGGGCGGAGCCGGGCCGGCGGCCAAGATGGCCCCACCGAGTCCCGGCTCCGCCGACCTTCTCTCCTCGTCGCCTGATCCGCTTGCCTGATCCGAGAAAACGCGGAGCTTTTGTCCGTCGAAAGGGACGCCGAGGTGAGGCGTCTGACTCCGGCGTAATTCCTGACTCCGGGGACGGAGATATGCTTCCCGGAGCAGGGCGGCCTGCCAGATGCCGGAGACCGGGACCTTGCGTTCTGCTGCGCCCACCCGCCAATTCAACAACAACGGCTGCATCGACCAGTGGGGCGCCGGTCTCCCGCCGGGGAACCTGAAAATACCCTCGACACCGCCGAAGCCCTTTCCAGGTGCATTGAACAATTTCTACTGTGCGGCTTGCTTTCCCCCCCCCCTGTACTCCCCCCTCCCACCAGAGAATTTTTGACTGCTGACGGACTTTGAGAATAGCTCCCTGTTTACCCGGAGCATTTCACATGCCTGCAAATTGAACTGCCACTCTATCTCTAGCTCATGGGCACTGGCAAGAGCACGATTCCAATGTGCCTTCTTGTGCTGGGGGGCCCCGCAATCAACACTCAGTGGCGGGGAGACAGACATTTTGTGTTGCCTATTGCTGATACACAGGCAATTCGCCATCTTGACTGGGAAGGGACCGAAGACTCTTAAGCCTGCCTGTATTGCGCAGTGGCGCTGCTTGTTGGATAATTGGCGATTCAATGGATTATACCTTGTGGAGACGGCTGGATGTACTGGAAGTCTGGATGGAGACTGTATCTCTCTGAGGGGCCTCGGACCTACATTCTGGTGATGGTGGGATGTAGTTCGGATTATTATTGAACCGATGGTTCGCTGTGGCCGTCACCAGCTTTGCTCGTCACCTTCATTGTGGTAAGGGTTTTTGCGGGGCTGTGACACGACGTGAAGATGCTTTACTGTTGGCGACACTTCGTACTTGCTCCCTGGGGAGACTTCTGGTGTCTCAAGGCGGATCGGCTACAGGATGGCGAACTCCGTGGACTACGATCGTTGGTGGCTGATTGCTCTACGAGACTTTGGAGAGGTTTTGGTTGCTCCTGGACTGCAGTGACTGTTTCACTTTGTGATGTCTACCCCGGTCCGGCATTTTGGGGCGGGTGGGACCTGCATCATTGATCCTGTTGACCTGTGAGAGTCGGCTGTGCCAAGGGCGCCGTTTCTGCGGCTGGGGGTGCATTATGCCCCCCGTGGGACTTGGACTACGTAACGATTGATACATCCTGTTTAAGTTGGTGCTCTCAATATTGTGAATTTGCTCCCTGATCGATTTAAAGGTGGGTGAAGGGGGGGGAGGTTGGGGTTCCCGCACCGGGAGTCTCCCCCATGTTTCCTTCCCTATCGTGGGCTGTTGGTTACTTTTCTTTCTTTTCCTTTTTTATCTCCTTATTTCTCTTATTCTCTTGTCTATATTTCGGGTTCACAATGGGCGACAGGCACGCTGCTGGGGGGTAGGCCATGGCCACATGCAGGGGTGCAGGGTGGGGGGATGGGGAAAGGGTGTTGTTGTTTTCTTATTTTTCAGTGTTTCTATGGCCTTCTTATTCTTTTGCCTCTGGCTACTTCTATTTTCTCCTTTTTCTTTATTCGAGATCTTTGTGGTGGTAGTTCTCTGCACACTTGCCTTCTTTCGATTAGTAAGGGGGATTTAGACTGCTTTGCTAAGGCGATCGGGATCTTGCTTGGGGGGCGGACTGCTGCTTTATGGCTATCCTGGTACTGAGTGACATCACTACGCCCCACTGGCAGCTCTCCTGGACTACGATCATCCTGCCTCTTGAGCTTCCCCTGATTTGCTTTGATCTACATATACTGCCACAGATCCTGCCCTTTATACTTAATTTAAAATTAAACCTTCATTAATCCTGTTGTTTTCCGACAAACTTGCTCTCCTGGGTTGCAACCGAACATCTGTGGGATGGAGACTTGCACTGCCATGGTCTAATTGCTTGCTTTGTTTAAACCTGTTCTGATGGCTGATTATGATGTTCTGCTTTGTATCGATTGTAACTGGTTTTACCTCTAATAAAGGTTTTCCAAAAATTAAAAAAAAAATACTAATTCTGTAAATAAGTAAGACACAACAAACAATAAAAATCCCACACCAATTTATAAAAATAGGACATATTTTTATCTTTAAATTGACACCAAAATGGGAGCTGGAGATATGAATGTTTAAAGAATAAATACTTTGTAGCTCTTAGAAACATATAGCGCCACTCTGGGACATCTGGCCGTGCTTGACCAGGACAAGGTTAAAGTTTCATACCAACGGCGATGGAGCCCTACAGGGATACACTGAGCGGGAGGCCCTAGTCACAAGTTTACCTTCTGACTTAAAAACTTTCCTGGAGTTTCTTCTGAAGGGGTTCCTCACTGCTCTCCACCAGTCTGGATTTGGTTAGTGTTCCCCGGCCTGACTTTCAGGAAGCTGCTGGTCAAACTCTGGAAGGCGGTCCTCCAGAGCTCTGCAGCAGGATGGACCTGAAATTCAGGTTGGTTAGAAGTTGAAGGTAGACAGCTTGGCTCTCGCAGTTGAGTCGGTCACCTTGTGGAGCTTTTTTCCAAAGTTGTTCCAAACATTTCCAAACTTCTGGAACTTCAACCTGAATTTCCTCATGAGAATACAAAGGGGGCAAAACACAATCCAAGGTTCTGGAAGCTCCAAGATGGTCCTTTATATTTTGGGACCACAATTCCCACAATTCACTTGGCCAAAACCCTTAAAAGTGCACTGGACGCACTCCAAGCAGTGGACTCTTGGTAGTAATGATGCAGGTGAGCTACGGTTAATCTGTAACTTGTGGAAGTCCGTAAGTCCATTCTTCAATCCGTTAGAAGCAAGGTACATCCAATGGGCTCAACTTCCAGATAATGCAGCAGGCGCTTTCAGTTAGAATGCAGAGCCTGGTGGTGCAAATCAAGTTTTCAAGATGGCAATTCTTCTTCTGTTACTTTCAAGCAGCAGATCTGAGAGGCTCTGCACTTCCCACATATTTATAAAGTGTTTTCTGGGGCCAAGCAGCAGAGTACTCCTGTCCAATGAGGTACAAGACAACCCCCAGAGCATGACCACTTACTTCAAAGTGTGGACTAATTGTCAGGATTCCTGCCACAGCTCACCTCCCTTGACTATCACAATATACCGGCATGACTCATATCATTCTTCCCAAACACTTATGAATGAAGAAACATCTTGTACCCTAATGTTTGACAATATTACATGATGTTGGTAATATCTAGCTGGTGTCCCCGGTTTGTTTGAAAAGGCTTATTAATAGCTTTCACAAATGTTTTACCATGCATATGCAAAGTCAGGTTTCAGGCACCATGGAAACATCCAAGAAACTGGCCTGTATTACCTCAACGTGAACCTTCCGGAAGGTGGCCCTTATCAAATGAATACCCTGCACGCGTTCCTTGTTATAAGCAACTAGAACTCGACCTTTGTGAACATTCTAAAATACATTATAGAAGACAGCCTCATCAAATTAATCATCTGCACCTGTTCCTTGCTATAAGCAATTAGAACGCGACCTTTGTGAACATTCTAAAACACCTTCTAGAAAACAGCCTCATCAAATTAATCATCTGCACCTGTTCCTTGATGAAAGCAATTAGAACGCTACTTTTGTGAACATTCTAAAGCTCCTTCTAGGAGACAGCCTCATCAAGTTAATTATCCTCATCTGTTCCTTGTTATAAACAATTAGAATGTGAACTTTATGAACGTTCTAAAGCAGTCTTATTTAAAGACCGTCCACACTCCTCCCCTTTGCTTAGTCTCTTTGCATGCCACTTACCTGCTTCCCGGCTTCAATGACTCCGTTTTGCCAGCTCTCTTGATCCTCTCGCTTTGATCTCACCGCAAAGAACTTCCTGCATTAGTCTTGCACCTGGATGGAAAAGAGAACAAGAAGAAAAGGAGAGGTGCATTAACACACTTGATTTTACTATGCGCTGAGCTCAGTCGCAATATTGTGCTGCAAACAAAGGTAACAAGATGTTTTTTTCAACTTGTACATACTGTTGGCAGGGCTCTGCTAGAGAAGAGTTGGCGAAGCTAACCCCGTTCAAATTTGCTTGTGGGTTTGATGCTGAAATCTTACTTACTACAGTTTCGAGAAATTTGATGAAGGGGCTTCTACCGCCAATCTAAATGAAAACAAATCAACAATAAAACTAAAGGTTGGTTGCGAATTGAAAAGCTTTTGTGAGGTGATACCTTAAGAAATAGAGTTAATACTATACTAAAGCCTTATTAATTATTTGTTTATAGATACCATATCTGCTGGTACCATTTATCAGACTGGTGTGAATGCCTGCTGCAGTGTTCCTGTTGAGTAGAAGACCACAGCATTTTTAATTTACATGATCTCTCCATCCCAACAACTTTCCTCTTGGGATTTGCCACCAGAGCAGTGTCACCTACTGTGAACTGTGGGCAAGTATCTGGAGGATTCGGGAACTAGCATCGCAACCCCATAGGAATCATCTGGGCTCCAGGTAGGTGGCTTATGACAATAACCTTCTCTCAGAAGGCACTACTCCTCCAAAATTCATCATGGCTGAAATCTCAGAAGACCATAATGAGCTAACTAAAAAAACTCTCAGTATGGCTCATTTCCATAGCTATCTACCCCCTAACATCTTCAGACTCCTTCCTTAAGCCCCCATCTGGCTGGGTCAAAGGGATTAGGGGAAGGTAGTTCTGTCCTTCCCTACCTGCCCAATTCCTCCTTTGAAGCTTCCTTCTTAAAAACCCCTCCCCCCCTGCTTTGGCATTCCTGTATAGAAGAATCCTCTCTACTGCTGAGCCACTTATCACTTCATCAAAGCAGCCGGGCTGATCCTGTTAACTCTGACCAATCAGGGAAGACAGCAGGACTGCAACATTTTGGCTTCCAGACGAAAACGTCTTATAACTTCTTTTCTGTATATTTTAGGATAAATTCAACTATGGCATATTGTTGGATTCATCAATACCATTCTCCTAAATATTTGAATGACAGTTCATTCAATTCCTAGCAATATTTATGCATTCATAAACTATTACAAATATATCCTATGGGGCTAGGCATCTACAATGGGGAAACTGCAATGTGCAATTTCTCCATCATCAGGTCATTTAAAACAACTTTTATAATGGCCCGTCTTATAGTTACATGAGCCCCCACCCTACACCCCATCCCACACCACACCTTGGGGTCCTGGATATGCAAAACTAGTGTAGATTCTCACTTTACAGTGCTCACAGCACCAACGTGGATTTTGGCAGGCACTTTACTACAATGGGGGAAGTGGAATTTGCAATTTCTCTATTCCCAGGGCATATAAAGCATCTTTTATAAGACCCTTATTTTAGTTACATGCAGTGTAAGAGTGCAGAGCAGGAATATCGATGGGGAAATATCTTGGAATAAATATATCGCCGCAGAAATATCGTTTGGAAGAAATATCGACCACAAAAATATAGATGACAAGAATATTGACTGACAGGTAAGTAAAATCGATTACAAAAATATTGTTGTATTAAATATCGTTTACAAAAATATAGTTAACTAAAATATCGATTTTTTAATAATGTTATGTATTTTAGTGTTTTAATAAAAAATGTTTGTCATTTTATTATATGTTTTAGAATTGTTATACTTCTTAATGTATTTTAAGTTTAATTTTGCGTTATTAGTTCCGTAGCGGGTTCTGGGATTATAGGGGAATAGGGTGGGAAGTAATGCAATTATGTAAAATTTATTGATTAATTAATTTGTTAATTTATTAATTAATTATAGTTTAATAATTAGTTGTTAATTAATTTTAATTAGTTAATTAATAATTAGGTATGTTAATTTTTTAATTTATTTTAGGTGTGGGGGTTGTGGTGTTTATATGTGTAAATGGTGTGAAGGGTGGTAAGTAATTAATATTTTTATTGATTAATTATTAAATAGTTTAACATTAATTTCTATTATTTTTTTAGTAATTATTAACTGCGATTGTGTAATTCATTTTAGGTCTGTGTTGTGGTGTATATATGTGTAAATAATGTGAAAGCTGGTGAGTAATTAATTGTTTCATTAATAAATAATAAAAAATATTTTAATTAATGAATTAGTCATTATTAATTGCAATTGTGTAATTCATTTTAGGTGTGTGATGTGATGTATATATGTGTAAATGGTGTGAAAGAGGTTAAGTAATTAATTGTTTAATTAATAAGTAATACAACATTAATTTTAAATAATGAATTAGTAATTATTCATTGTAATTGTGTAATTAATTTTAGGTGTGTGTTGTGGTGTTTATATGTGTAAATGGTGTGAAAGCTGGTAAGTAATTAATAGTTTAATTAATAAATAATAAAAAATGTATTTTAATTAATTAATTAGTAAATATTAAATGTAATTGTGTAATTAATTTTAGGTATTTGTTGTGGATTTTATAGTGCTCAATAATTATTGTGTTTATCTTTGTTAATAATAAAATAATTATATTTATATATTAATTATGTTAAAATTAGAAGTTACATTTATTGAAAATGTTGATATTTTTTATTTTTTATCGTTTTGGGATCCTGCCCTTTCCCTACTGTTGCACTCTCTGGAGTGGGAATAGTACATTTTACCCCTACGCTATCCAGCGCTTTCCCTACTGTTGCACTCTTTGGAGTGGGAATAGTAATTATTACCCCTATGCTATCCAGCGCTTTCCCTACTGTTGCACTCTCTGGAGTGGGAATAGTACATTTTACCCCTACGCTATCCAGCGCTTTCCCTACTGTTGTACTCACTGGAGTGGGAATAGTAATTTTTACCACTACTCTATCCAGCGCTTTCCCTACTGTTGCACTCACTCGCATGGTAATAGTAATTTTTACGCTCCCGCTATCTAATGTTTTAACTACTAATGTTTTTATTTTGTTATTAAATGTATGTATTATTTGTTAGATAGTTTAATGTGTTAAATAAATGTAGAATATATTACCTATTTGTATTCATTTTAAATTATTTATATATGTTTTTATTTTATTTTTATATAATAAATAAATTTATAAATTAAATAAATATAATAGTTAATAAAATGTATTTAAGTAAATATATGTATATTTACACTTTTTTGTGTTTATATTAATCAATTTAGTTTATTTGTTATAATTACTTAAAATAAATATAGTAAAATTAATTTACTTTGTTAATAATAATAATATTTAATTAATTTGATTTAAGGTATGTTATTTTTTTAAAGTCGATATTTTTTACATCTATATTTTTTACATCGATATTTTTGAGTCAATATTACTGTACTTACCTTTTTAAGTATAGGGAGGCGATATTTTTGTTATCGATAGTTTTTATATCAATATTTTTTTCATCAATATTTTTTATATCAATATTTTAACATGGATCCGATCTAAGTATGGGCGGAAAATCCGTTACGCTCGTGAATTTTGCGGATTTTCGGTAAATTCGCAATCCGCGAGATTTGCGAATTTCCCGCAAAATCCGCAAATTCGCACGCAGCGGATTTTTTTTGCGGCACGCGCCGTTGGTGATACAATTTTTGCGGCGCGCGGCGTTTATCATCGTTTGCCGAGTTGTTTTTCTTGATATTTTGCGAGTGCTGCGCCATTTTGGATCTTGCTGTGTGATCCCGCGGGAATTTGGCGAGCGATTACGTCATCGCGGCTTGCCAACTTGCACAGCAAGAGTTTGTCAACGCGAGTACGGCGAGATCACGTCTCGCGGTACTTCGCAATTGCGAGATTTGAGATGCGGCGAGCAGCAACAATCTCGCACAAGCGAAAATATAAAATTTGCAATTCTGCACAAGAAATCCACCAGCAAGCAGCATAAACCTTCTTGAAATGATGATTTTTATCTGAATAACTCCTTAGGTTGACATTTGCCTGCACTTTTTTAGCGAGGAGTCCATTTTGGGGAGGGGGGGAGGGGGGTGGGAGGAAGGAAGTGCCCCACAGTCTTCAACTTCCTGTTCCTGTCCAGCAGGCTCCTCCCAGTGCTTTGTCCATCTCCTGGTCACTTTTCATTTGGATCTGGAGCTGGAAGGATTACTTTTTGTGGATGCTGCTGGATATTTGGATTTGAGGCCTTTTTGACTTTCTTTGGATCACTGTTGGATTAGAAATTTTACAAGTAAGTTTGTTTGGGGCATTACAGTTGCTGCAACTAAAATTTTGGAATTTTCGATTTTTGGGCTGTTTTGGGGCCTTTTGCCCAGGGGTACTCAGTGGTGGGTGGACTGAGTCTTTCTGTGGGTTGTCTTGAACTTAAACATCATGGAGGGCATGGATGGATTGGGATTGTGCTGATTTTTCAGTGATTTTCGTTTTTTGGGGATGTACTTGTGGCCTTTTCACCAGGGGTATTTGAGTCTAGCATGGGCCTAGGCTTTCTGTGGGTTGTCTTGAACTTAAACATCGTGGAGGGCATGGATGGAATGGGATTGTGCTGATTTTTCAGTGATTTTCGTTTTTTGGGGCTGTACTTGTGGCCTTTTCACCAGGGGTATTTGAGTCTAGCATGGGCCTAGTCTTTCTGTGGGGTGTCTTGAACTTAAACATCATGGAGGGCATGGATGGAATGGGATTGTGCTGATTTTTCAGTGATTTTTGTTTTTTGGGGCTGTACTTGTGGCCTTTTCACCAGGGGTATTTGAGTCTAGCATGGGCCTAGTCTTTCTGTGGGGTGTCTTGAACTTAAACATCATGGAGGGCATGGATGGAATAGGATTGTGCTGATTTTGCAGTGTTTTTCGATTTTTGGGGGTGTTTGTGGGGAGGGACAGGCCATGTGGCTGGGGGCCATTTTGAGTGCTGCTACAGGCCCTGGCCATGTGCTGGGAGGCAAGTGGCCATTTTGAATGCAGGCATTGTTGTTAGGCCTGCAACCATTTTGCCTACTTTTCAACCTTTATGCCCAGGGGTAGTGAGTCTTGCATGGGCCTAGTCTTTCTGTGGGTTGTCTTGAATTTAAACATCATGGAGGGCATGGATGGAATGGGATTGTGCTGATTTTTCAGTGATTTTCGTTTTTTGGGGCTGTACTTGTGGCCTTTTCATCAGGGGTATTTGAGTCTAACATGGGCCTAGTCTTTCTGTGGGGTGTCTTGAACTTAAACATCATGGAGGGCATGGGTGGAATAGGATTGTGCTGATTTTGCAGTGTTTTTCGATTTTTGGGGGTGTTTGTGGGGAGGGACAGGCCATGTGGCTGGGGGCCATTTTGAGTGCTGCTACAGGCCCTGGCCATGTGCTGGGAGGCAAGTGGCCATTTTGAATGCAGGCATTGTTGTTAGGCCTGCAACCATTTTGCCTACTTTTCAACCTTTATGCCCAGGGGTAGTGAGTCTTGCATGGGCCTAGTCTTTCTGTGGGTTGTCTTGAATTTAAACATCATGGAGGGCATGGATGGAATGGGATTGTGCTGATTTTTCAGTGATTTTCGTTTTTTGGGGCTGTACTTGTGGCCTTTTCACTAGGGGTAATTGAGTCTAGCATGGGCCTAGTCTTTCTGTGGGCTGTCTTGAACTTAAACATCATGGAGGGCATGGATGGAATGGGATTGAGCTGATTTTCCAGTGATTTTCGTTTTTTGGGGCTGTACTTGTGGCCTTTTCACCAGGGGTATTTGAGTCTAGCATGGGCCTAGTCTTTCTGTAGGCTGTCTTGAACTTAAACATCATGGAGGGCATGGATGGAATGGGATTGTGCTGATTTTGCAGTGTTTTTCGATTTTTGGGGGTGTTCATGGGGAGGGACAGGCCATGTGGCTGGGGGCCATTTTGAGTGCTCCTACAGGCCCTGGCCATGTGCTGGGAGGCAAGTGGCCATTTTGAATGCAGGCATTGTTGTTAGGCCTGCAACCATTTTGCCTACTTTTCAACCTTTATGCCCAGGAGTAGTGAGTCTTGCATGGGCCTAGTCTTTCTGTGGGTTGTCTTGAATTTAAACATCATGGAGGGCATGGATGGAATGGGATTGTGCTGATTTTTCAGTGCTTTTCGTTTTTTGGGGCTGTACTTGTGGCCTTTTCACCAGGGGTATTTGAGTCTAGCATGGGCCTAGTCTTTATGTGGGCTGTCTTGAACTTAAACATCATGGAGGGCATGGATGGAATGGGACTGTGCTGATTTTCCAGTGATTTTCGTTTTTTGGGGCTGTACTTGTGGCCTTTTCACCAGGGGTATTTGAGTCTAGCATGGGCCTAGTCTTTCTGTGGGCTGTCTTGAACTTAAACATCATGGAGGGCATGGATGGAATGGGATTGTGCTGATTTTGCAGTGTTTTTCGATTTTTGGGGGTGTTCATGGGGAGGGACAGGCCATGTGGCTGGGGGCCATTTTGAGTGCTGCTACAGGCCCTGGCCATGTGCTGGGAGGCAAGTGGCCATTTTGAATGCAGGCATTGTTGTTAGGCCTGCAACCATTTTGCCTACTTTTCATCCTTTATGCCCAGGGGTAGTGAGTCTTGCATGGGCCTATTCTTTCTGTGGGTTGTCTTGAATTTAAACATCATGGAGGGCATTGATGGAATGGGATTGTGCTGATTTTTCAGTGATTTTCGTTTTTTGGGGCTGTACTTGTGGCCTTTTCACCAGGGGTATTTGAGTCTAGCATGGGCCTAGTCTTTCTGTGGGCTGTCTTGAACTTAAACATCATGGAGGGCATGGATGGAATGGGATTGTGCTGATTTTCCAGTGATTTTCGTTTTTTGGGGCTGTACCTGTGGCCTTTTCACCAGGGGTATTTGAGTCTAGCATGGGCCTAGTCTTTCTGTGGGCTGTCTTGAACTTAAACATCATGGAGGGCATGGATGGAATGGGATTGTGCTGATTTTGCAGTGTTTTTCGATTTTTGGGGGTGTTCATGGGGAGGGACAGGCCATGTGGCTGGAGCCATTTTGAGTGCTGCTACAGGCCCTGGCCATGTGCTGGGAGGCAAGTGGCTATTTTGAATGCAGGCATTGTTGTTAGGCCTGCAACCATTTTGCCTACTTTTCAACCTTTATGCCCAGGGGTAGTGAGTCTTGCATGGGCCTAGTCTTTCTGTGGGCTGTCTTGAATTTAAACATCATGGAGGGCATGGATGGAATGGGATTGTGCTGATTTTTCAGTGATTTTCGTTTTTTGGGGCTGTACTTGTGGCCTTTTCACCAGGGGTATTTGAGTCTAGCATGGGCCTAGTCTTTCTGTGGGCTGTCTTGAACTTAAACATCATGGAGGGCATGGATGGAATGGGATTGTGCTGATTTTCCAGTGATTTTCGTTTTTTGGGGCTGTACTTGTGGCCTTTTCACCAGGGGTATTTGAGTCTAGCATGGGCCTAGTCTTTCTGTGGGCTGTCTTGAACTTAAACATCATGGAGGGCATGGATGGAATGGGATTGTGCTTATTTTTCTGGGTTTTTTTTCGATTTTTTTGGGGTGTATAACTAAACTGATGTTCCTCTGTCTTCCATTGTTTTTAGGTGCACAAGACTCAAGAGAACCACCAGTGCCAGGAAGAAGTCCTGCAGCGGTGTGTGTGTGCAGCATAACGTCACGTGACGTCACGTCTGGCCTCAGACAACTCTACAATTCGTGCAACTGCGGCCTGCTGTCTGACCTGCTCTGAAGAAGATGGCCCCAAAAAAAGGTGTCCGTAGCTCCTCTAGCAAGAAAGTTGCAAGTAAGGAGCAGAAGAAGCAAGTTACCAAGGAGGCTGGTGTGCCAACCGCCACGTTTTTTGGGAGCAAAAAAAAAGTACGCCTGCAGCAGCAGGATCTGCTGGGGACCAAGCTGGGAGCAGCACCCCCGCTCCATTGGGTTCAGTGCCTCCACCACCACGCCAACTTAAGTCAAAGCCCTTGAGTGCTTCAGAGGTAGTCAGTGTACTTCTCCAATCACCATCGACCAGTGATGTTGGCTCATCGCAAGAAAGTAGCAGCAATGACCCTGAATCAACACAGGTTGTTGTAACTCATCTGACAAGTGTTGAACAACCACAGCCGCAACAACAACATGTGCAAGTACTACAAGCCCAAGTACATGTGGAAGGAGAGGCAGCGCAAGGAGATGCGCAAGCAGAGGTGCATGGAGGGTCACAAGTGCCCACAATAGTTGTTCCTCCCGAAGTAGGGGCACATCAGGAAATTGACAATCAGACCGAGGTATCATTTGAGGAAGCCACTCCTCCTGATGATCATTCATTGTCTTCCACATCCCTAGCAAGGAAAAGATCAAGGGGGGTGTCTACATCTTCTTCAAGCTCACCTCCTACTGATGATCTGGATGACGAATGGGTACCACCACGGCAGCCTGAGAGTGAGGCACACCATGATCTGACAAAGATACCTAAGCATAAAAGGAAGGTCGTCGAAAAACTCATACCTATGGAGTGTGATGAGGCTCAACAAGAAGTGACGCATACTGCTGCTGATGAAGCCCTTCACGACGACGATCCAGTCATCATAAATGTCACTGCAGCCCCAGCGGGCATGCAGCAAAGAGACATTTTGACCCTATCCCGAGAAGCTGCTGAGCATGATGATGATGTCGACGAGGAGGCAATGGAAATGGAAACACAACAATCATTAGATTTGGAGTTAACTAGTACACCAACACCTACCGCTTCCATATTTCTTCCTCGCAAGAAGGGACCTCCATCCACCTCGACCTCAATTCGTGGTGGTGAAAGTTCAAAACGTACTGAAGTTCGGCAATCCACATCCTCCACTTCATCTGGCATTAGCAGCAGGACCACCACCACCAGTATCGCCGCCTCCTCCGGCCCCCAAAGACATTTCAAGTCTCCAGTTTGGGACTTCTTTAGTGTTTGCCCAAGAATGGAAAACGTAGCCATTTGTAGCATTTGTAAGCTTTGAGTTAGTCGTGGTAAGTTTGGTACCAACTATGGTACCGGAGGCCAGAGAGGTCATCTTAGGAGAGCGCACCCTGTCCAATGGTTTCCGCACCTAGAGGCGGTCAAGGAAGCCCGAATTGCACGTAATGAAAACGTTGATTTTTCATCTGATGATGACGAGGAGGAAGAAGACGATTCAAACACTTCACTTACACCCAGTACCCCTGTCAGCAGCACACCCCATGTGAGGCACACTAAGAGTGTGGGAGAGAGTGAGACATCAATGCGGAAAAGTTCATCAGCGAGCGTAACTGGGTCGAAGATATCATCATCATCCCGTAAATCCTTGGTCCAGGGCAACATTAAAAAGATGTTGTTTGCAGAAGCGCAATATGAACGCAACCACCCACTGACGCGTCTGTATAACACTAAGCTGGCTAAAATGCTAGCTCTGGACCTTCTCCCTTTTTCTTTTGTAGAAGGGGTTGGTTTTCTAGAATTAGTGGCAGTGCTCTGCCCTAAATGGAAGGTTCCTAGCCGGTTCTATTTTGCCCGAGTTGCGGTTCCAGCACTACATGAAGATGTTCTGAAGGTGATTGGGGCAGCTTTGCAGAAGAGTGCTGTTCACACTATACATATGACAACAGACATGTGGACCAGTGGCGCAGGCGCTGATTACATGTGCATCACTGCACACTGGGTCTCTTTTTCAGGGGCTAAAGCAAAGCTAAACACAGGTGTTGACACGGATATTGTTTTTAAAGCTGCTCGGAAACATGCAACACTAGCCATGTTTGGTTTGGAGAAACGTCACACAGCAGAAAACATTTTGGATGTCTTTAACACAAAGGTCCTTAACTGGCTGTCCCCACTAAAACGCCAGGTTGGTTATGTTTCCACGGACCATGGCGCCAATATAGTTAAGGCCATGAGGGAGGGTAACTATTTCAGAGTGCCGTGTTTGGCGCACTGTATAAACCTGGTTGTCCAAAAATTCTTGGGTAATAAAGGCAGTGCAGCGTACAGAGTATTGGACACCTGCCGAAAAATGTGCAACCATTTCAGCCATTCTTTTAAGGGCCGGAAGAAACTGAGGAGCCTGCTATATCAACGTAAAATGCCAGTGAAAGCACTCATCCAGGAGGTGGTAACACGTTGGAACTCAACCTTCTACATGCTTGAGCGTCTGTATGAGCAGTATACGGTACTCGATCAATATTTCTTAACAGAGGGTACAGAGGACCTGAGGATGGGTGCGGCGCAATGGAACATAGTTCAAAGCCTGACACGCATGCTTCGTCCTTTTGAGTTCTTCACGCGTGCAGTCAGCAAGGAGGACTGTAATTTGGGAAAAGCTATCCCATTGTTGTACATGCTGGAGGACCAACTGAAGGAGGTGTGTTCTGTGTTTGAAAAAGATGTAAAAAACCAAGACTCTTTTGTTCTGGCTGAGAAATTATTAGAGCTCCTACAAGGTGATGAACGTCTTAAAGCGATCCACTCAGAAGAGCATTACATTTGTGCTACTATTCTGGATCCACGCTACAAAAAGGCGCTGGCAGGCCAAGCATTCTTTCCTTTTGATGATAACCATGTTCCAAAGTACAAACATTGGCTAGCCTTGTCAGCCAAGAGGTTTGAAAGAGAACGGCTGAAAATTGAAGGAAATGGCAGTACATCAGCAGGCCATCCCCAGTCAAAACAATCCACTTCTGCACCTGTGGCTGTGGCACAAGTGACCTCTCAGCCGTTAAAGACACCGGCAACCGGATCATCTGCACCAGACACAACAGAAACTTTGGAGGCTGAAGAGGATTGGCTAGCTCTGCGTGGGTTTGGTTCTCAAAAGGTCAGAGGCACAGCAAGAGCTAAGCAAAGTGGAGGAACCTTGGATGAGGACCTTGAGTCGATGGTGAAGGACTATCTGAATGACTCAACAGAGGTCTATGTTAATTCTGACCCATTGGCGTATTGGCATGGGAAAAAAGAATTGTGGCCACAGCTCACCAACCTGGCTTTAAACTGCTTGTCTTGCCCACTCGCAAGCGTGTCTTCTGAACGTGTTTTCAGTGCTGCTGGTGGCATTGTAACTCCCAAACGGAGCCGCCTCTCGCCCAAAAATGTGGAGAGGTTAACAATGATCAAGATGAATCAGCACCTCATACCACCAGATTTCAGAGTACGAGAAAGCGCGCCGGATGAAGACGAGGTGGCCAGCAACATAGATGAGGGAATTTCTACTCTGTCAGGTGACACTGAGCTCACCCTGCCTGAATTCGCAGAGTATGATGACGAAGCCTTATTCTCATTCCTGGACCGTGATACCGAGCCCTGAAAATGAGACAACGAATCAATAACTTTCTTTTTCGTACTTATTCACTTTTATTCCTGTGTGTCTGTCTTTCTTTGTTGTGCACAGTTAATATATTTCAAATTTTAATCAGATAATCACAAAAACAAGCTCATCAGCAGAACTGTCTTCACTGGTTTGCTAATTGATTTGAAGTAGCCGCAGTCTGCATTCCTCAGGTTCACAAGTTCAGAAGAACATGCTCCTCTATCCTCCTCCTTCAGACTCCTATTTCCATCAAACCAGAGGGCTGGTTTACGCCCAATGAAGAAAGACTCAGCACTTGTGGGGGTGTTGTTCTACCTCTTTGCAGGTGAGTTGACGGCTCTGGGACCATTGTTGGGAAGCTCTAATACCGGATAAAAGTGGTTTGGACCAAATCCGAGGCGCAAATTTTTTAGTATTTTTGCTGACTTGCTTGCCTTTGAGGTGCTCTTAGGGGGGGTTCCGTCTGTTTGTGGGTGAGTTTCAGGGTCTGGGAGCACTGCTGGGACACTCTAATCTTGATTGCATTTGCTTTTCAGGAAATCCGTGGTGGCAACCCCGACTTATGGCCTAGCTACGCAGCGCGTTTGGACCGAAGGCCGAGAAATATTGCAAGTATGAGATTTTGCTTTTGGCCTGTTTGGGGGTGTTATGCTTCTTGGCGGGTGGGTTGGCGGGTCTTGGGGCATTCCTGGGAAGGTCTAATCCCGGGTAGAAGTGGTTGGGACAAAATCCAGGCCGATTTTTTTTGTTGCTATTTCTGACATTTTGCTCAATGTAGCGTTTTCGGGGGCCTGTTTGTGGGGCTTCCTGGTGTTTGTGGGTGAGTTTCGGGGTCTGGGAGCACTGCTGGGACACTCTAATCTTGATTGCATTTGCTTTTCAGGAAATCCGTGGTGGCAACCCCGACTTATGGCCTAGCTACGCAGCGCGTTTGGACCGAAGGCCGAGAAATATTGCAAGTATGAGATTTTGCTTTTGGCCTGTTTGGGGGTGTTATGCTTCTTGGCGGGTGGGTTGGCGGGTCTTGGGGCATTCCTGGGAAGGTCTCATACCGGGTAGAAGTGGTTGGGACAAAATCCAGGCAGATTTTTTTTGTTGCTATTTCTGACATTTTGCTCAATGTAGCGTTTTCGGGGGCCTGTTTGTGGGGCTTCCTGGTGTTTGTGGGTGAGTTTCGGGGTCTGGGAGCACTGCTGGGACACTCTAATCTTGATTGCATTTGCTTTTCAGGAAATCCGTGGTGGCAACCCCAACTTATGGCCTAGCTACGCAGCGCGTTTGGACCGAAGGCCGAGAAATATTGCAAGTATGAGATTTTGCTTTTGGCCTGTTTGGGGGTGTTATGCTTCTTGGCGGGTGGGTTGGCGGGTCTTGGGTCATTCCTGGGAAGGTCTAATACCGGGTAGAAGTGGTTGGGACAAAATCCTCGCGGAAAAGCCTTTTGGCACTTTTTGTAACTTAGGGTTCGTTAGGGTTAGCCCTAGCAGCAGGATTGCATGTGTTTCGGGGTGTTCTAGATTTTTGCAACTGAGTTCTGGGGTCTTAGAGCACTCGTGAGAATGTGTAATTTTGGTTGCAAGTCATTTGAAGAAAATCCATGGTGGGAAAGGGGGGATTTGGCATAGTTAAAGAAAGCCTTTGCCACTATTCTTAACTTAGCTTTCGTTAGGGTTAGCAGTATTTCTATTGCATGTGTTTGGGTGGGGGGGTTTTCGAGTCTTGGAGCGATGCTGGCTATGGATACTTTTGCTTGGTTGCTTGCAAGTGGTTTGAATGCAATCCACGGTGGGTAAGGGGGTACTTGGGCCTACTTTTACTTTCAAAGTACGTTTTGTCACCAGTTTTCTGCTAGGCCTAGTTTTTTGAGATTTGATTGGGGGTCTTCTACATTTTTGCGACTGGCTTTAGTAAGGGTCTGGGTGGGAGCACTGCTGGGAAGATCTAATTTTGTTCTAAAACACAGTTTACAGGACACCTAGCTTGAGGGGAAAGATCCGCTACATTAATTTGCCCATACTTATTTATCCTTCAAAAGGTGACTCTGACAGAGTACGCACTTTCAAAAATATTGTACTGTCTACTATGGAAAATCAAAGTGTGACTTTTTGCACTCCACAGCCTACATACCTTATATTTATTTATCAGTGGTGTTGTAATATTATATCACTTCCTGTTTTTCGTTGAATAATTACAGGCCGGGTTTCAGTCTGTGCAATGGGGAAAAAAGGATGGAGTCAGGCTTCACATTAGCGAGCCACAATTCAGCATCAGGCAGGCAGTGGACAGGGTGTCTTCTGGTGGTGACCAACATCGATGGACGAAGCGTCAGCTGCAATGGAGGAGTGCCGCTAATAAGAGGATTTTTTTTCTGCAGGCAACTTACTTACCAAATTCAACAGGACAACTACAACAACATACAGATACAGTATCCTTTGTCTTTTTCTCTGACTGTGACTGCATTTCTTGGATCTCTCTCTGCTTCTAAATTGATCCCTTAACACATCACTTAGTCCACTCCACTATCACATCTGCACCACACATAGTCATTTGTAAGTGCTCCTACGTAATTCGCAAGTCGCAGCATGCCCCAGCCCGTAGAGGACTGGGATGGCCCCAATGATGAAGCATGTCACCAAGGGGCAACCCTGGTGAGTGAGGGGACACCTAGAAAAAGAGCAATTTCTCCTTTTCTATCTACTATACCTTCCAGACCAACCCCATTGAGTGTTGTGAATGGATTTATAGTGACCAGCAAGGCTCTCTCAGGTATCTGGCAACAGAGACCTTATGTTGAAGATAGTTATCAATAATTCCACACACGCCCTGTACTGTCGCATTCTTTCGTCCACAGTTGTCGAAAGTACTACTTACTTTTCACTGACATACATCCAGTAGTGCATGCACTTTCAAAGATTGATGGATAGGTTTGTACCCAAAGATTTCTTTATGTTCAATTGTTTGTCCATGCTGTGCTTTTTTTACAGGGTGTCTTCTGGTGGTGACCAACATCGATGGACGAAGCGTCGGCTGCAATGGAGGAGTGCCGCTAATAAGAGGATTTTTTTTCTGCAGGCAACTTACTTACCAAATTCAACAGGACAACTACAACAACACATACAGATACAGTATCCTTTGTCTTTTTCTCTGACTGTGACTGCATTTCTTGGATCTCTCTCTGCTTCTAAATTGATCCCTTAACACATCACTTAGTCCACTCCACTATCACTTCTGCACCACACATAGTCATTTGTAAGTGCTCCTACGTAATTGGCAAGTCGCAGCACGCCCCAGCCCGTAGAGGACTGGGATGGCCCCAATGATGAAGCATGTCACCAAGGGGCAACCCTGGTGAGTGAGGGGACACCTAGAAAAAGAGCAATTTCTCCTTTTCTATCTACTATACCTTCCAGACCAACCCCATTGAGTGTTGTGAATGGATTTATAGTGACCAGCAAGGCTCTCTCAGGTATCTGGCAACAGAAACCTTATGTTGAAGATAGTTATCAATAATTCCACACACGCCCTGTACTGTCGCATTCTTTCTTCCACAGTTGTCGAAAGTACTACTTACTTTTCACTGACATGCATCCAGTAGTGCATGCACTTTCAAAGATTGATGGATAGGTTTGTACCCAAAGATTTCTTTATGTTCACAATTGTTTGTCCATGCTGTGCTATTTTTTCTTGTCTCCCAAAACCTTTCCCAAAAACCCCCGTACCCATCCATTTTTCAAACCCTAACCCTCTTCCCCCGGGCTGTGTGGTTTTCATTGATGTGTGACTAAATTACAGCAATAAATCCACACACTTGCTGGGGAGGATAAGGTGATAGCAACAGGCTGGTGAAGAAATCCGAGGATATATTCTTACTCTGATTGACAAAGACCCATGGCTAATGTCAAAGAACTTCAACCGAATTAGTTATACTTTAACATTTGTTAGGCTACAATGTGGCACTGTTCTAGTGTACTTCTGTCACCTGCTATATTCTCTATTGTACCGTTGTATTGCTTAGGAGGACAAACCAGATTTCATTTTCTTTTTTTTCATAGGCATGCAACTGCCACTGTGTCACACCACTAGTACCACCGCTATGAGGAAATTTTATCCGCCCAGGATTGCCAACCTTATTCGCTGTTTCCCGTGGAGCCAGCCCTGGGCCTAGCCCTACTTGCAAACAGAAATTACAGGTAAGATAGGCGTTTGGTTGGAGGTAGTATAATGGAGTATTAGGAGAGACGAGAGATTGGATTGACGGTAGTACTACTAAAGTCCTAGGACTATTCAGGAAAACAAACTTACTGTTAAACCCCCACCCACCAGACTGAAAAGCAGTAAAAAACAGGTATGGTCAGATAAAGTTTCAAAACGTATATTTTTATAGCCCTAACAAAAGAATCTCCCGCAAGACCCTCCCTAACCCCAACGATTGTCCTTCAAAAGTCCCCAAAAATCCCAACTCCCAATTCCCACCCCCCAAAAGTCTCTAAAAAAGGGGCAAGGGACACTATGGCAGGGTGCTGTTGGAATTAGCAGCCATGGCATCATACTCCTTGCGGAGGGTGGCAAGTTCGAAGCGGAGGCCCTCCACCACGTTCTTATAGTTATGGACCTCCTGCTCCAGGTAGGACAGTCTGAGGGATAAGCGGCGCCGGTGTGCCTTGCAAATCCTGTGAGGGGCAGCTGCTTTCTTTGCTGCTCGGCGGTGGCGTTTGGCTTTGGTAGCCCGGCTCCGTACCGCTGGAGCACTGCGCTGGCTGGCAGCCCGCACGGAGGAGGATGCAGCTGTCCCAGTGGACGTTGTTGTTGTACCAGACTGCGTCTCCTCCTCCTCCAGGGCCACCAGCCGCCGATATTCAGCGACAGTGGCATCCAGCCTCCGTTGCCGGGCCATTCGAGCCAGCTCCTTCCTCCTTGATGGTGTCTTGGATTTGGAAGGAGCAACTACATGAAAAAAGAAAGACATAGTCTGTAACCAATGCTCCTTAAGATTAACACAAAATGATTGAGCAGAAAGTTGTCACAGTACAAGTAGCAAATTGAAAGCACAGTACATAACTATTGAGGACAGTATCTATGTAACCTCCGACTTCTTCATCCTTGCTCTAACATTAGTGGGAGTTTCAGGAACAAATTCTACGAGCACTATGGACTTCCATTATGTAAATGTAAATGTAAATGTACATGTATTTATATAGCGCAAATCGCCCACATCGCAGGCATCTATGCGCTTGCTTAGGGAACCCGTCCTGGTATTCCCCTGTGAGATACTCCGGCAGGGTATCCACAAGGTGAAAGCCAGGTATCCCGCCGCGAGGGGCCGTTGTGGAGATTAAGCAAGCTATTGCCCAGAGTCGCAGAGTGTGAACCCATGAGTCGAGTAGGCACCGGAGCGAGAATTATCGAGTCTGTGGAATTATTGAGCCCAACCCCCGTCGGGGCGGGGAATTGAACCCTGGTCCAGGGCCGATCTCAGCTTCCGGGTCTGCCGCCTCTAACCCCTGAGCCACACTTCTCCACTTCATTACAGTCGACTATGACAGTACACCACTCTTATTCTTCTTCTTCTCTCTTGTTTAGGAAAATTGGTACGTTATCTTATGCAAGCCGGCATAATGCCAGCGCAGTGAACTTGCACCCGAGAAAAACAGACGCACACCATGGTGAGTGAGACAGACTTGCGTTACTGTACCGGTCCAGTACATGCAGGTGGTGAAGCTCTTACTTTTCTATTACGGGTGGCACTGAGAATACTCTGTTAAAAGGGCTACTGCTTAATTAATTTAGCTTTCACCCTACAGTGCAAATGAGTATTAGAAAAGGAAAATGAAGAAGCTAAATTATCTGATTATCTATCACTTCACATGGGATGTATTTGATGACATATGGGATGACTTTAGGTGCTTTGCTTATTATTGAGTGAACAGTGATACCACCACACATGAATGACGTACTACTACTAAACTAAAGTTATTAAGAGAGGTAGGGAGTGTCCACCGTAATAACCGGATATATGCTGTGCTTGCAGTTGCAATACAAACTACTGCTACTATTCATGGTAGTATTTGGACAACGTTACAACTTCTTTTCCTTGCCTTTCCTTCACTGGAACGGACGTGCGGGTGCGGTGTTACATGCTCTTCAAAGTAACACTTAGTTCATCCAGTGACCGTCTACTCTCTCTAGATACACATATGCTATCTAAGAGTCAGATAGTACCATGAATGATCCAGGCATCCATCCATTCAAAGTATATGCACACATACAGTTTCTGTCTCCCCCACCCAGGCTGTTCTCCTTCCACCCATCCTTGCTTCATCATTCACCCAGCCATGCACCATACCATTTTCTTACCTTCCCAGCCACCTCGGGGACCAAGCAAACACATATCATTCTTCTTTGCCAGTCGTCATTACATTTCTCGTGCTTCCACACTTACTTACACCCTTCTTTCGCTTTTCGTTCATCCCATCCATCAAGTTCACCTCAGATCTGATTGGGATTCTTCTCGCCAAAAACTTCACAGCTAAGTCGAAGTACATTTAGAGGAGGCTACTACCTGCTTTTTTTATAATACACCCGTGCAGAAAGCACACTCTGCAGTCTTCAATCTCAATGACTAAGGAATGTATAGCTTACCTCTGCCCGCCACCACCGTGTGAACCCTCACAGGCGTGTCCTTGTCCGGCACTTGCACCGCCTCCTCCCCAGAGTTGTCCTCCTCGTCCAATGCCACCACCACCTCCGCGCTGGCCCCGTCTCCAGATGTTCCACCTACAAAATGCATTTAATAATGTTAGAATGGTCTAGGAGGAAGAAAGAAATGTGAAAAAACAGTATACAATTTAATAATTTATGACTGTGTACTCTAGAGTAAAAATGTCCCTTTTTCCAGCGAAGGCTGCTGTCTTGCTGCACTTTTTGGCACAACTGATGAATGTTTGCTTTTTACTTTTTAACAAGCACCACTTTTTCTCCTAACAGACAGAAGCTTGACTTCTAAGAACACGAGCAGGATCAAGTTCAAACCAGGTGAGAGCTCGGCTCGACCACAAGAAATGTGTCCAATTAATCGTCAGCACTAAGCACTTTTCCATTTTCAGTTACACGTTCACTTTTATGACAAACTTGAATTTAATAAATGTGTTTACTTTTAATAAAGCTTTTAAACTTAAATAGACTCTGTGGTTTTTGGTCCTCCAGACTAGAGTGGATGAGCTAAAGGTTTTCGAATTTTTGCAAGCATGAGTCCGTGCCTCTGCCATCGGTGACTTTGGGAGCTAAATGACTCTGCCACACTATCTAGTCAGTAAGGAGATTGGGGGTTCAACTACAAAGTCTGTTATCACTGAGGTATGTGGAAAGTCTAACAGTTACAGCACCTATTATAATTGATAAGCTAAGAAGCGATGCATTATTTAGTGTCCATAGTTCTGTTTGTGCAGATTTGTCCCTGCAACAGTAGTAGAATGGATTGTCCTCCTATCCAAACCAAAAGTAAAGTAGTATCTTATTCTTTCTTGGTGGTCATTCACCTTTTTATTGTTGGCAATGGTCAAAGCATAAACATTTAGAATACTTGAAAAGACATTATGGACAATCCCAGAGGACTGCACTCAGTGCATAGAGCTATTGCTGACTAGAATGGGAGTCCAATGGAAATGCCAAATGTGCAATCTTAGTTAGCTACACAGACAGACTAATAAGAATAATCTAGTAATACCACACGGAGTCATAGTCGAGGCAGGATAAGAATTTAGATCCTGTCTACAAGAAGATCAAAGACGATTTTGAAAAAATCGAATGAGGAACGCTAGGAAAAAATAAGTACTCTATATTAAAATTAAAACTTACTGGGGCCAGCAAAGGAGCCCTCGCCTGCCCGGTCCTGGCCTGCATCGTCAACAGCACCCTCCTCCTCCTCCTGTGTCCTCCTCTTGCCCCTGGGGGAAGCTGATGTACAACATGAAAGAAAGAAAAACAGAAAACATGGATGATATTTCTCAACCAAATCAAACATTTCAAAAGAACTAACAAAGTAACAAAATATTTTTGCGAAATAGCAAATAGGGAACGACTCCACGGGATATATTATTGACCAATCTCATGTGGTCGACTACGTCATTACTTTAGTATTGCTTGATTTGCGGACCGTCGAATTGGAAACTACCCTATGTAACTCACTAAACAAAGTACTAAAAAGGTTTGCCTAGGATTGGCAGGCAGCAGTCCGCAGCACGCAAAGTGACAGCCAAAGTCCATCGTGATTGAAGTTCAGCGACAACACTAAAGTTTCCTACTACATTAACCAGTCATTAAAATACTCAAACTATTAATCCACCACCACTATTTCTTCTTATCGCCATGTGTACAAAGGAAGGACTGGACTTGAGTCTGTAGGGGCTGATTTAGAAGGCCCTTGCGGCTCTTTTGCTCCATTGTTGCGTGACTTTTGTGACGCAGAGACAGCACAAAAGAGGCGCAATGGTGCGGCGTATATTAACAACGTGACGCATATGGGAGATGCATCACGTTGTAAAGCCCTGCGCCAATAGGGGGCGTTCCGGCGCAAGGGAGGGCGTTCCTGCGCAGGAACGCATCCTAAAAGTGGCTGAGGGAAATCTACAAGATTTCAATCAGTCACTTTGAGGACAATGATGCGTGACTCAAACCCTGCGCCTGCTTGAAGCACACGTACGGCTTGACGCAGCATTGGGGAGATAGGGCACCCCAGAGCATTGATGGAGCTGCACCATCGTTGCGACGCAACTCCAGCAATGCGCCGCCTTTACGGCACAGATGCGTAACGCTTTGGTGACATTTTGGGCCCATGGTGCGCCGCATTGTAAATACGGCGAACCATGGGTGATGGTGGCGTGACGCACAATTACTGGCGCATCCCTGCTACTTTGCAGGGATGCGCCGGTAATTAAAAATCTGAACCTTAGTGTGTAGCATTACGCAGTTCTTTAAACTACACTCATACATAATTTCACAGGCCAATGAAATGAACACAAAATCTAAAACAAATAAGCATAGTAGCAACACTACTGAGAAGAAGGAGAGCAGTGTACCTGAAATGCACAGAAGATTTTGAAATATAATTTACCTACAATGTAATGAGCAGCATTATTGCTCTTGGTAAAAAACAAAAATTTGCAATATAATAACACAGCAGGAGAAAACAAGTAGTAAAGACATAGCTACTACTACTCACCAAGCCCGGGGATCTCAAGGCCAAGGAGGTCGAGCAGATCTCGCTCACGGGTCAGGACATCCGTCCAGCGGTGGGTGGCCTTGTTGTAGGTGCGCCAGACCCGAGAGTGGTGGTAAATGGCCTGGCACACCTTCTCCCACCGCTCCCGGCGCTCCCGGGCCTCGTACCCGGCACTGATCTTGCCGCCTTCCATGATGGTCCTGGGGAGGCGGCGCTGAACATAAAAAATGAGTTGGCCCACCTCCTCCGGGGTAAATATCTCCCTGGGTACGACCTCCTCCCCCCTCAAACGCCCGCACGGGAGCCGGACACGGGGTGCGGGACCCTTCCCCTTCTCGGGATGCTTCCGGGCTCCCTTCACCATGGTCTGGGCGGAAAGGAATAAAGAAAATAGAATAGGGAAGAGAAGAAAAGAAAAGAGTTTACAAAAGTAGTTTAAAATTAACCAAAAGTAGCAGTAAACACAAAAATATAGGGCTAGAAAAATAGAGGGATAGATAATAAGTAAAATAGATCAAAAAAAACTTCAAACAAGCAAAGGATGGCAGAGATTGACAGAGGATACAAAGACCATGCCCAGAACCATAGCAATGAATGAGAAACAAGATGGCCGCGCCCGTTCACGACCGCGCGGGTAAGTTCGCGCGAGATTTTCCTTGCGAACACGCGCGAAACTGTACTGGCAAGCCGCAGACTTTGCGAGATTACACTTCGCGCCCGGAAACGGAAATACGTCAGGCAAACAAGATGGCTGCGCCCTTGAACGACCGCGAGGGTAACTTTGCGCCTTGCGCTACGAGCGGCTCCCAAAAACGCACAAAACCTTGCCAACTAACACGCCGCAAAAAAACCAAATTGCATATTCGCACGAATTTGCGGCTTCCGAATCCGATCTCGCGCGTGTTCGCGCCCCGCGAACCCCGCGAAATTGCAGAAAAACGAGTTTTTCAAAACTGAAAGCACTCGGCAGGGGCAAGAGTTCAAACTCATCATTAGTAACAATTCCCTGTAGTGCTTCCTGACTGGGGCCCCTCCAGAATTCAGTTGCTAGTTGCAACAATTGTATGACCCTGCTCTGACCCTCACAGCAGGCTCATAGAATAGCTACAAGTAGGCCACACAGGTCCTCGGGAAAAAAATGCACTGCAACAGAAAGCAAAATTACAGATAAGGAAGCAGGTGCCAGACTGGAATTTTAAAACAGTGACACATTAATAAACTAACCTCAAATTAATTCATCTCAGTTGAAACAGGGCTGGTGTGCTTGCTTTCCCCCCCCATAATCTACAGTAATGATGAACCAGAGGGTGGCATTGATGTAACAGAGGGTTGCAGTGGTGAAACAGAGGGTGCTCGGAACCTGTGATGATGAACCAGACGTAGAAACAACATAATCGCGACCGTTGCGCGCCGAAATGTAAGTTCGCAATTGCGAACTGGTACGAAACCCTCGCGAACTGGCAGAAATCCTTGCGAACACAAAAAAAAAAATCCGAAAATTCGCAAAAATTCGCGGATTTTGCGGATTGCGAGTTCGCAAATCCGCAAAATTCACGAACGCGAGATTCGCAAAATTCGCCCATACTTAATCCGATCCCAACCCCTAGTGCACCTAGTGGAGACCCAGGGGGTATTGTAGATTATTACTTTTTAAGTGCCCCTACCACCAAAGTCGAGTTGGCCGTTAATTTACTATTAAAATCTGTGCTGCAAGGCAGGGCTGCTTTTAAAATTACCTCGAGTGCTCAGCAGTTTACACATGCCAGTGCAGAAAGGGCTGCTGACCTTTAAACTGCTATACCTTATGATATGCTAGCGACTTATAGGTAGTTTTGACTCCCCTTCCCTATTATCTACTAGGGACTCTTAGGGTAGGTCATGCCAATTGCAAGTGTACCCTAATGCATGTGTGTGTTTTCAACTGTGTTATCAACTTAGCATTAGCCCTGGGCCTGGTTAGACAGAACTCAGGGACAGTCAGAGTCAGTTACCATCAGTACCAGTCAGCAAAAAATAGGGGTGAACAGGGCATACAGGATGACTTTGCAATAATATATAAACAATTCTGTTTGTGCATTTACCATCAGGGACTGTGGGGCACATGCATCAACCTATTTAGGAAGTGCAAACGGTGCGAATCGGTAAATTCGGCCGTTTGCAGTTCCTAAATACGTTTTTAGGATGCATGAAACAATGTTTCAAAATTCACATTTTTTTTCCATTTCCTAAAAATGCAAATGCAATTAAGGAATCGCATGTGTGCGATTCCTTAAATGCAATGCATCATTTTTTGAAAAAATGCGAATTTTGAAATATGAAGTGCAAATTAACATGAGGTTGACCCTCGTGTTAATTTGCGAAATTCTTTAAAAAAGCACAAAAATGCATTTTTGAAAGTGTCATGTTACAGACACACATGTCCTTAGGACATGTGTGTGTGAAACATGCACTTTAAAATACATTTCAGGGGTGCAGGGGGGGGTCCTTTGGACCCCCCTCTGCACCCTTGCAATGCATCAACAAATTGCGATTTCCTAAAAAAAGAAATGCAAAACGGCATTGATTCCTACGGCCCTCTAGGCCCATAGGAATCAATGTAATGCCATTCCTTAATTGCGATTTGCAATTAAGGAATCGCAAATTCCGAAATTTAAGAAATCCCCAAAAAATTTTGGATTTATTGATGCATAGGATTTTGCAATTCCTAAATAGCGATTCCTTAATTTTCGCTATTTAGGAAATACAAAATCCTAGATTGATGCATGTGCCCCCATGTTTCTTAACATGTTCAAGCTGTCAAACTTTTCTGGTTCAATAGTTTCCTTTCTTTTCATTATGCGCCAAATCGATTCCATATAAGTGCAATAATTCAGAGTTACTTTTATGTTTCTTTTGATAATGTTGTGTCATTCTTTATTTTGTTTTCAAATGTTCATGAATGCATTTTTGTAGATTGCAGTTTATGCTCTCAATAGATTTCAAAGTTCATGGGTGTTTCAGTAGGTACACAACATATTTGCATTTGCATGATAGTCGTTTATGTATGATGTGCTGTTTTCTCAATGTTTTGTATTATCTACTCCTTTATATGCCTTACAATTGTTGCATTTCCCAAAACCTGCTAAATGCTTTACTTCGCCAGTTCTCTATCATTTCTTTACCTATATGCCTCTTTGTGAGCATGTCCTTCATTGATTTAGATTTCACCAATATTAGGGTCATCCCCAATCTCATGCAAGTGGCGTTGGGGATCTTCCTATTTGTTTTGAATCTTTATTAGAGATGGTCATCACTATGATTTTTAATTTCTTTCATTAGCGATTTGTAGCTTGCTTTTCTTAATTACTACTAATGGCCCCAATTAAGATGTTGGTCGGAAAGCCTCCTTCCGACATTCGGAATCTCCTCGACTGTGTCCGAGCCCTTCCAAACGACTCGGTCAGTTTACTATCCACCTGACTGATTACGATGTTCTCGGTCGCATTGCAATCTGCACGGTCTTTCTGTCATGTCTTTTAGGATAGTCCTGTCGTGTATACCCCTTTTCATATACATTGTCCCATCAACACGACTATAATGGTTCTGAATAGGTAACCTTTTACCTTGTAGTTTCCTCCTGTCTTTCCGATAGAAAGCTCTTAGTATTTTTATCATAATCCCTGCACCTGACGTACAAAAACATGTTCTCAGGCACTGCATAATTATTCTGTATAAGGGTCACCACTTTTTCTTCATCCTTGGTCAACACGCCCGTTGTGGATGATCGCCTTGTTGTAGAAAACATTTATGATTGTTTTCAAAACATTTATGATTGTTTTTAAAACATAACGTTTCTAGAAGAAACCCTGGAGTGACCATTCCAGTATATATAACCCATATTCCCCCCTACAAATTAGAGGAGAATTCCTACCACGTTGACACAGGGTCCTGCATGCTGAATCTTCGACATGCAGCGGGTCTGACATCCCTCGTGGGATTTCATCCTTGGAGCAGAGACGGGGTCCTTTATTCTCTACCACCAGGTGAGAGGGTTGGTTCTTCCCTAGGGTATTCTTGGCTATGTAAACATACATACCTATACACATAAACATGCTACACCTACATATCTAGGCTAGGTACATTTAAGCAAATTAAGTAAGGCACATGTTTTAGGAGTATGCACGTGCTACTGTCTTCTTTGAACTGATATGTTCATCTTCTTAGCACTGTGGTAGAAATATATCTACTGTTTACTATATTAGTACTTGCGATTTCTTTCGTACCCTTCTATCTATAATTGTTGCAGCAAATATGTTTTACATAATGCTGATGCTGGACCAATAAATACTTATTGAAATGTCCTGAACGCCATCCTGTGTATTTTCTGAGACTAAGTAAGCACGAGTGACAGAGCGAAAAGTACTGTACTTTTTTCCATGATCTCTGAGGAATCAGGGTTGTCATGTTCAGTGGTTGCCAGAAACTACCTACACCACTGTAGGATACAGGGGGGGATAGTGGCACTGTAGAGCTAGCTGGTCTAACAGCTGATATATCCTGTGGGGGTGTCCGAAATCGATTTGGACACCAAACCCCCAGTTTAGGTAATCCAAAACATGGAGGTCCTGGGGATTTCAAGGAACTACACAACGTTCCCGAAGCGGTTCCAACCAGCTCTCGGAGCATCCGTGTTGGTGGGATCTGCATCATACAGCTTTATAGATGATGTTGGAGGCTAACATTATGCATTAATCTTTTAATGCAGCTCACACACAGCCGCTTACATCACAAAGGTAAGAATAAGAATTAGGTGACATCATGGTATCCATAAAGGCCAGGTGCCAAGGGAGATCAGCCTCTTTTAAATGCCTCGAGTGACAGGAGAAGTTGAAACGGATGAATAAAACTTGAACTTGAATGAAGAATTGGAGACCATCTTGAATTCCATATGGATTCATCAATTAGAATTGTCTGAAAAGGAAAAGAAGTAAATCAGCAAGAAGGAGAGAAAAGGTCTTCATGAGAAGCATGAATAGAAACATCAGAGTAAGAGAGCATGAAAAATTGTAAACCAGATTAAATAACAAATCACAATTACCCTCAGGGAGGGACGGGGGGGGGAGGGGGACGATAATGTTAGCCTCCGTGTCTTTAATGAAATCCAGATTCTCTGGTCATGTTAATAGGAGAATCGCAATTTCATTACAAGACAGGAGGCTACATTATGCATGTTGGTAGCCTTGAATAACTGCATCAGAAACATGTTCAATTGGTTTACAATAATGATGTGCGAAGGTATAGGCATTAGACCAATCAGCGGACTTAAGGATAGCATCCAGCTTACCACCAGACCAGAATGACTTGCTGGCCATAGCACTCCTGAGAGAGTGAGCTTGGAACTTAGACAGGTTAATACCAGCAAGGTTCATAGCAATTTTAACCCACCTAGCGATAGAGCAGGATGAGATGGGTTTAAAGGGACTAACGTAAGAAACTAAAAGTTGATTTGCACCAGGAGGACGAAGGTTAGACATTCTGGAATCGTATTACTTCATGCAATCGACAACACATAGTTTTGGATGAGAATCAAAATGAGGGTAGAAGATAGAGTCAGACATGGTTTTAGTTCTTCTAAATATTTCGAATTTAACACCAAACATGTCATAACATCTGTTAGAGATGTCCAGAGCTTTGACATCAGAAACTCTGCGACAAGAAACTAGACATAAAAGAGAGGCAAGCTTAATTGAGAGACATTTCCTGTTAAGGAGAGAATTGTTAGGCCATGAACAAAAGAGATCAATCAAAAGTTTAACATCCCAAACGGATTGATATCTAGGACGAGGGGGTCTCTTAAGGTGAATACTTTTAAGAACTCTACAGATAATAACGTTCTTACCTACCGTTTTACCATTGACAAGAGCGTGACCGGCTGAAATTGCAGATCTAAAACAATTAATTGATCTATAGGAGAGGCCATTATCATAGATTTCAACAAGGAAATTAACAATACAGACTATAGGAGCCTCCACGGGATCCAAGTTCCTCTCCAAGCACCAACTAGACCATTTCTTCCAGATGTTATTGTATCTGTAATGGGTTCCAGGTGCCCATGACTCTCCGAGGAGAGTGAGAGCAGACGACGAAAGTCCAGACAGTTGGTGAGATTGCCTGACACTTTCCAGGCAAGAAGGTTCAAACTCCCGGAAAGAACCAGGTGATGATCCTCTCGGTCTGCGTTTAGGAGGAGGCCCTGAATTGCGGGAATCAGGAAGGGAACGTCGCAAGAAAGTTCCAGAGCTGTGGGGAACCAGGCTTGAGACGGCCAGAAAGGAGTTATCAGGACAAGGGAGCATTGTTCTTGTCTCACTTTCTGAAGAACCCTCTGAATCATTGCAAAAGGGGGAAAGGCGTAAGGGCGAAGGGGAGCCCAAGGCTGGAGGAAGGCGTTCACAGCTAGAGCACCCGGGTCTGGCATCCAGCTGAAATACTGGGGAAGTTGGAAGGTCAACCTGCTTGCGAAAAGGTCCACGTCGAAGGGACCCCAAAGAATATTCGGGTTGTCCGGCTACTTGGCTGCTGGCTTGTGGCCCTCTTGACGACGCTCCACGACGACAACACCGCTGGTAGTGCTTTGTATGACATGATCCACAGGATGATAGCAAATGCGTACTACGTAATACAGATAATTTATTACACCTCATTATTGTATTGCAGATGTAGTGGCTGCCACCCACGAAATTCTTACAATTCAGGAATTATAAATTCAAATAACCAGGTATATCCTACTCCTTTAACTTTCGGCTCTTCTGTATTAATTCTCATTTGTTGATGGTATATGAGTCCTTATTTGAATCCCTTTTTCATCTATGCAGATTTATTATACGCTACATATTATCCATATACAAGCGCCTTATATCTTTTATCATCATATACGGGAGCAAACTATTTGCTATCATCCTGTGGATCATGTCATACAAAGCACTATGTGCTACCAAGGTAACACTCTGCATCATTTCCTTTACTCACAGTTCCAGTCTTATCCCTTACATCTACTTACAGTCCCATTATTCTTTTCAGAAAATCTCACTGCTGCCAGCAGCTAGTAGCAGTATCCAATGACCGGCTCTCTACATATATCCAAACTATGTGTCTCTAAAAAACCCCAAATAGGTAAAAATGCCCTCTTGTTCCTACTACGTAAGACCCTTGTTCTATACCGTTGGGTAACAGAGCACTACTTAGTATTAGTAGAATGACCTCACAGGGTGAAATCTTGATGTCTTTTCTTCTTGGCTAAACCTCCTATTTTCTCTGCTCTGCCTTCAAGTCTTCCCTTACTAAGACCCTATAGAAAAGGGTCATAGGTGCCACTCCAGAGCAGTCTGTGTAAAGTTTGTGAAAATATACTGATCTAATGTAGGCCCTGTATGTATAGGATGCCAAAGCTTATTAATGTTGATGTAAATTTCACTAAATGATTAAATACTTACAGATGTTTTCTTTATTTTCAGAAAAAATTCTTTGCAATGCCCCTGCTCTTTTAACTCGTGTACAGATTATGTGTATATGTTAGTCTATTATATGTTTTTTTCTGGCCCTGAGGAAGGTGACATCATCACCGAAACGTACGTCGGCCGTACATCCACAATCTGGATATAGATTGGTCAATGAAACACAGACCAATGATCAATTGGCAGAGCTGTTAAATCTAGGTTCTAACTGTAAACCATCAAGTACACCTTTGGGTTTTTGTCTTATTGTGTTTAGTTCTTGTATCTATGTTGTTAGGTATGTTTTTATACTATTGCAAAGGTATGACTGGTATGTAAGAATGGATGTATGTATGGTAGGAACACACTAGATTGTTAGGGGTATCTTTTTTCTCATTTTCTTAACCTGCACTTTTTCTTATTATACAAACTGTATTATGAATGTTGATGAACTTCTGTTAATTACGTTATATGACCAAATGAAATGTATAAATGCACAAATATTTTCAAATTAATTTCTATATAAAAAAATAAATAAAAATATGTTTTGATAATACTTTAAGGTTCTGGTTTCGCTCTTTGGCATCCTCCTACTGTGAACATTATTAGGATTCATTCCTTGTAAAAGAAATATAGGTCTCTAGAGGTACCCCTTTGTACAGTTTACCTTTATCTCCCCCCTCTGGACCTTAAATTAACTGGGAGAACTCTTCCTCTTCGCTTGGAACCTTGAGTTTCAATCCACTGAAATATTGGATTTCCCTGGAAGGTATTCTGCTCTCAAGGAAATTTTGTGTTCTAGACAGAACATCCATAATTTCTTGGCCAGATCCGATAGGTCAGCGGACCTCGTGCCACCGAGACGGTTGATGTAAGAGACCGCAGAAACATTGTCCATTTTTAGTAGGACAGATCTGCCTTGAAGTGAGTGTCTGAAACTCATCAAGGCATAGAGTCCAGCGGTCAGCTCTAAAAAATTGATATGGTGGGAGGACTCCAAAAGGGTCCAAACTCCACCGGTGTCTTGGTCGAGGAGATGAGCGCCCCAGCCGTGGAGACTGGCGTCTGACTCCAAGACAAAGTCTGGGGAGGAACCGAAGATAGCCCTTCCATTCCATGCATCCAAATTGTCCAGCCACCAAGAGAGTTCCAGTCTCGCTGGTTGGTCCAGAGAGACCTTGTCCCCATACCAGAGACCGGACCGGAGGGCTTGGGCTTTCACCCTCTGGAGACCACGGTAGTTTAGGGGGCCTGGAAAGATAGCTTGGATCGAAGAAGAAAGAAGACCCAAGAGTCTGGCTAATTCTCATAGGGAGAGAGATTGATGTTTCAGGACAAACCTGATTTCTTTTCGAATTTTCGCAATCTTCTTTTTCGGCAGTGAAAGAAGACAGGTTGAGGTGTTCACAGTGAAACCTAAGAACTCGAGGGATTTTGAGGGCATCAGGATGGATTTTTCTCTGTTTATAATGAAGCCAAGATCCTCTATCAGCTCCATGGAGATCCTGAGGTCTTCTAAAATTTGTTCCTGGGTTTGAGACATGATGAGGATGTCGTCTAAGTAGATAATTAGACGAACCCCTCTTGCTCTCAGAATCGAAACAATGGCTCTCATGACCTTGGTGAAACACCAGGGGGCGGATGAGAGACCGAAGGGGAGAGCTTGAAATTGGTAGAGGTGTCCGTCCCAAATAAATTGGAGGAAGGATTGATGTTCCTTGGCCATGGGGATCGTGAAGTAGGCATCCTTTAGGTCTAGCTTGACTAGCCAATCTCCTTGAAGGAGAAGGTCCCTGTGAAGATGGATGCCCTCCATCTTGAAGTGGCGATAAACTAGGTATTTGTTTACTTCCCGTAAATTTATCACTGGCCTCCAACCTTTGTCCTTTTTCTCTACCAAGAAGAGGGTACTTACAAAATTCTTTTGTGACCAAGGAACCTCGATAATAGCTCCCTTTTTTAGCATAGAGGAGACCTCCTCCTTGGCGATAGCTAGATGTTCCGGGGGGAGGTCCAAGGGTCTTGGAGTCGTGGATTGGTAAGGGATGTCCACGAAATCTATCTTGAACCCGCGGACAGTTTGTAGGACCCATGGGTCCTGAGTATAACTTTCCCAAACATGGTAAAACAATTTGAGCCTTCCCCCGACCTTTGGAGGGGAAAGAGAAAAGAGGGCACTTACTTGGGGTGTTGGTATTAGGTGCTCCACGGGAGGAGAAGCCTCTGCCTCGGGAACCACAACCTCCTCGTTGGGGGTAAAACTGTTTGTTCGAGGGGTAGAATCCCCTTCCTGCACCACCTCTTCCTCTGCCGGAGTTATAGGGCCGGAAGTTGGCACGGCCGGAAGAACGGCCCCTTCTTCCGGCCTGACCAAAAACATTAGAAGGGAAGACTTTATTCAAGTTGCTTTGAGCTCTATCAAGTGCCGTAAAGGTCGCAACATATCTGCCAATTGACTTAATCATGTCCTGCCCGAAAAGTAAGCCCTGGGGCTCGGACGAAGGCTCCTTGTCGGCAAGGTCCCCAAGTTTGGGGTTAATTCTGTTTAGAACAGTTTTTCTCCTTTCCATGTTCAGGCTCGAATTAGCGTTCCCTAAGAGCACAATAGCTCTCTGGCTCCAACCCCTAATGAGCGCAGTGTCAAGGGGAGTATCAGAAGTATAGGATTCCTCAGCAAGGTCAAGGATTTTGGTGAGAGGACCTAGCATGTCTAGAAGACGGTCCTGGCAGGATTTAAATGCTCTTTCAAGCCCTTTTCTTGGGTCCTTTCCCAGTTTAAAAAGAAATTTAATAAGGTCTGGGTCAAGGTTGGGGGTCTGGCAGACCTTATCCCCAATCCATGGTCTCGGGCACTCAGCTCGCATAATGTTCCTTGTATAGGTTTCCAAGGAGTTTCTTAACCATTTGGTTATAAACTTGCCGACATGTTCCTGGGGGGACCATTTGGAGCTATTAGGGCGTGAGATATTCTCAGGAGAAAACATCTCTCCCCCTAAGGGGTCAAGGATGGCATCCTTAGAGGAGGGAGGAGGGTCTAACTCCGAAAAGGAGTTGGGGTCAGAGTCATTGAAAAAGTAATCATTAGGGTCGAAAACGAACTCGTCGTAGGGTTCCTCGAAAGTCTCCTCTACGTCAGAGTAAATGTCAGAATGAGCACTAGCACCATCACCACTTGTGCCGCTTAGGACACCTTCCAGAGTTGTACCGCCAGGGGTACCCAACCTAGTTGTGCCGCGAGGGGCACCAATGCCTCTTGGAGCGCTAAGGCTTCCCAAATCCAGAGAGGTGCTTGGACCTCCAGAGTTCCCCGCACAACTATCCATAGTGTGCTTGGTTTTCCTAGGTGCTTTATGGTTTGTAGGGTTGTTAGAGTGTTGCCCAGGATCACTGAGAGTCCTCTTACGAGATATTACCTCGTTAAAAGTATCGAGCATGCATGCTCTCATTTCTTTTTTTAAAAAGTTTTTTAAAGTGTCACTATTATGAGAGGGAGAGGAAGCTGTAGCGTCTTCACTCTCCATATCTGACATGAGGGTAAAACAAACTGGTAATATAGACCACAGAAAAGCTTAAATTGTCTTTTTCCCCTTCTTTTTTAAATTTTTTTTAATATATTTTCTAATAATACAGGATTCCAAATAAGAGTAAAGCCGGTTTGCCACTAAATAGCGTTAAGCGTCGGGTAGAATGAGGAACAGCTGATCGAGAAAGCAAAGCGCTGATCTCTGCGTTGTGGAAACAGGGAAACCGACGCGCTCGAGCTACAGAAGGCTCGGAGGAAAGAGGAATGGCCCTTAGGAGGCGGGGCGCGCAGCGCTGCCGCTGCCGAGGGTCATTCCTCAGCATGAAAGAATCCATGCGCTCGTCGCTTCAGAGCGGGTGCCTGAGCGCGAGCGAGTCAACATAACGGGCATTTTTCACGAAAGGGGGCTAAAATCAAACGAAATTCAGCGCAAATGGCATTAAATAGATCGTGCATCTGTGAGGACAATGGGAGAATGTCTAAAGTCGGACATGGTTTCTTGAACACGAGGTGAGGGGAGACAACCATAGATTGGAAGTCTTTAAGGGAGGGGGTTACGGCGAGGGTAACCATGGGGCATGAAAAACCAGGAAGGATAAAGAGCGTTCAGACAATCTCTAAAGTAATTGTACATTATCCAGCTTAACATCTACATATGCCACATTAACATGTTTACATCTATAATGAAGGTTAGCTTATCGATAAGTCTAAGCAACAATAGTTAAAAACAAGTCAAAAGGAAGTGATAGTAAGCAAGACAACTTATCTGTTTGAGAGCCGCATTTAAAAGAGGCTGATCTCCCTTGGCACCTGGCCTTTATGGATACCTTGATGTCACCTAATTCTTATTCTTACCTTTGTGATGTAAGCGGCTGTGTGTGAGCTGCATTAAAAGATTAATGCATAATGTTAGCCTCCTGTCTTGTAATGAAATCCAGATTCTCTGGTCATGTTAATAGGAGAATCGCAATTTCAAGGAACTACACAACATTTCCGAAGCGGTTCCAACCAGCTCTCGGAGCATCCGTGTTGGTGGGATCTGCATCATACAGCTTTATAGATTATGTCGGTTTCCAACAGCCTTTCCGAGTTGGCCTGTTCGACATGAAAAGCCTGTCATAAAGTGACTTTGGGGGCCCCTAGCAGGGCCCCCTTTACCCTGCGGCCTCCGGTTGGGGGCCAAGGGGGTACCAAAGGGACCCCCTGTAAAACTCTGCACTGTGTGTCAGGCACCATGGGGTACCCAGGACATGGTTCAGGGTTTTCTGCAAACACCCCATTCCCCATAGGAGCCTATGTTGCCATGTGGAACACAGGCTCTCATAAGAATCAATGGGAATCCAACCGAACAGTGTTTGGTCACATCGTAATCGGTCGAGTGGAACCACCGAATGTGAGTTGGTCGGATCCGAATTTGAGAGGGTGTTGGGCTACAAGTTTCCACACAACCACGTAATCAGCACCTACATAACTCCCTAAAGGCTATATTTCAGCCCATCCAGATCGAGACCTGTGAAGCCCTACCTTTTAATTTTACTTTTTCCAACTACCATTCGTTTAAAGGATGCTTATTGTACAGACCTCCAGGGGCAAAAAAACGCTTTTTTAACCTCGGTGGGAACTATTTTAGAGGTAGGTCTATGTGAGGAGACCTTTACCATGGTAGGGGATTTTAATTTTAATTTGGAAGATGCTAGTGATTCCGAGACTATTGCTCTTTTAGACTTGATGGAGGGAGTTGACCTGAAACAACTAGTGGTGGGACCCACTCATAGCGTGGACCATCTGTTGGATGGTATATTCTCTAACCATCCATCATTAGTGTTCACAGGGACATGGCCAGTTGTTTGGTCTGACCACGTGGCGGTGAGGTTTGAAATAACACTTATGAAACACCCTTATGTAGAGCAAGGCCGTACAGGAGTAAAGGTTGGGCGAGCCTGGAATAAGTTGGAAGGGTCAAGTTTGGAGAAGCTCTTATTGGCTTCCATGGAGGAGCTCCCACTAGAGGTGGAAAAAGCCGCCTTGGCCTATACGAGTTGGATAAAGCAAGCATGTGTTAACTTAGTGCCTTTAAAAAGGGGTCGTTCTCATAGGGTTTTCCCTTTGGCCCCCTGGTACACGGATGACCTTAGAAGGTTGAAAATAGGCTGTAAAAGGTTGGAGAGGGACTGGCGGAAAGGCTACAAGGAAACAGATAAGATAAATTTAAATTGCAGCCTCCGTGAATATAAGAAAATGATTAGGCGGACGAAACAAGAGTACTTTACAAGCCGTATTAATTTGGCCAGTAATTCGTCAAAGGAACTATTCAGAACAGTCTCTTGCCTCGCAACACCGAAATTGTCGGGACCCCAACTGAGTCAAGAATTGTGTGAGGTCCTGGCCAAGTTTTTCTTGGCCAAAGTAGACACTATTTTTAAGGTCTTCTTGGACGCAAATAGGAGTAGCCCACTTAGCTTCAGCCAGAATGTCGAAATGGGAGAGTTCCAGGGACCTAGGCTAGACCAGTTTACACTGGTGAGCATGGAGGAGACTAATTGCTTCTAGCAGTGAAATCAGGTTCTCCCTATGACCCGTGTCCGGCAACGGTAGCCAAGATGGCACTTGTACCTATTGCCGCAGCATTACAGTTATTTTCAACAATATGTTTGTGACTGGACAATTTCCCTCTTGCTGGAAACAAGCCTCTGTCCTTCCGCTGTTAAAAAAAAGCAAACTTGGACATCTCGGACCCCAATAACTATTGTCCTATCTTTAGGCTTCCACTACCAGCCAAATTAATTGAAAAAATTATGAATTCTCAACTCACTGCGTTTTTAGGGGCTGCTCGGGCCCTAGACCCCTCTCAACATGGGTTCAGAGTTGGCCACAATACGGAGTCCGCTCTGATTAAAACAACAGAGGAAATCAGAGGAGTGCTGGACCTCGGAGGTAGAGCGGCCCTGGTCTTATTGGACCTATCCCCGACCTTTGATACGGTTCATCACAGGATTTTGATGGACCGGTTATAGGAATGTGGGGTACAAGGGAAAGCATGGGACACCTTGAAAGCTTTCTTAACCAACAGGGAACAGTTTGTGGCAATGGGTGACTACGTATCAAAACCTTTCGTGTTGCCCTGCGGTGTGCCGCAGGGCTCTTCCCTATGCCCCACACTGTTCATTATATATGCTACCTCGTTGGCCCTAATTGTCAGGTCATTTGGCTTCGATTTAACATCCAATGCTGGTGACACACAAATTGTGGTGTCTCTGCTACCTGGTAAGGAAGAAGGAATAGCCATGCAATTTCAGGATTGCATGTTGGCAGTGGGTAGGTGGATGGCTGATAACTGCCTCAAATTAAATACAGCAAAACGGAAGTCATTATATTTGGCGCAAGGGAGGACTTCTGGAGTCCCCGCTGGTGGCCAGAGGAGATGGGTACCCCTCCCTTACCGGTCGCCAAGGTGAAGAACCCGGGTGTCCTAATCGATGATAAACTTACCTTCAGGCCCCAGGTCAACGCCGTAGCATCGTCAATATATTTTATACTTAAAATGATTTGGAAGATACTCCCTTTCCTCCTGGAGAGCTGTAAAAAACAGTTATTACTGCCTTAAGGGTCGATTCCGATCCGGTAAAAACCGCTCCGAATAGCCATTCGGAGCATTTTTCCTGTACGATTTGTACCCTGCAACGTCCCCCGTACGTACGACGAAGTACGATTCGTACCAGCAGATGGACTCCGTACGAATCGTACAGAGACCGTACGACTCTAATCTTCGTACGATTCTCTTTCTGAACCCTCTGTGCGCGACATATGTACGGTTCGCGGCTGGTTTATATGACCCAGCAAGTACGATACGTGTCGGGTACGCACCGTACGACCCTTTTTCTACGGGAGCTGAAAACAGACATAAAAGCAGAGTTCGCGCCGAAACAGTTACAGAACGCCCCCCCCCGGGTACGGCGCATACCCCCCATGATCGCAGGAGTATGACGCGTACCCCTGCGATCATGGGGGGTATGCACCATACACCCAGCGTACATGGGGTATGCACCGTACCCCATGTACGCTGGGTGTAAGGTGCGAACCCCATGTACGCTGGGTGTACGGCGCATACCCCCCATGATCGCAGGGGTACGGTGCATACCCCTGTGATCATGGGGTGTACGCGCCATACGGTGTGTATGTGATTGTGCGCATTTCCGTACGAATCGCCCTTACCTGACGTGGACCGTAGGAATCGCGTCCTGATTCCCCGGTCCGGATTGTACTCGTCGGGTCGTACGCCGTGTGTACGAGTCGTACGGAGACGGCTCCGGATGCAAATCGTACGGACGGTTATTACACCAGATCGGAATCGGCCCCTTAGTGTTATCCTGTCTAGATTATTGCAACAGCCTGCTTTTGAATGCCCAACAGGGGCTTCTCAATAAAATGCAGGTGTTGCAAAATGCGGCAGCTAGACTTTTGACGGGCACATCGAAGTATGCCTCCATCCCGTCTGAAATCAAAAAATTACACTGGTTGCCAGTGCCAAAGCGGATTTCTTTTAAGGCCTTGTGTTTGGTCTTTAAGGCCTTACAAGGTCAGGGGGCGGCCTGCCTGAAGGAGTACTTTCAATGGTACATCCCTCCGAGACATTTAAGGTCATCTGGGCTGCGGTTGGTCAAAGTCCCTTGCATAAAGAAAGGTAGGTGGGGATGCAGGAGCTTTGTGTTGGGGGCAACGAAGGCCTGGAATGCCCTGCCCCTTGTCTTGAGGAACATGACAGATTTGATGGCTTTCAGGAGAGGCATTAAAACCTGGCTGTTCACACAGTAATTCCTATTTTTGGCCTGCACCTTTAGGAGTATTCAATTAGCGCCAGGACAACCTCGGGTAACAGCGCACTGTATAAATGCAAAATAAATAAATAAATAAATAAATAAGTCTTTTTCTCTCCTCTTGCTATCACATTCTTTATTATTTTTTATGACTAGTCGCTTTCATTTGCAAATCATCCTGCTGCCATTTTTACATTAAAACACACAAGATGTTGGACGGAATGTTGCACAATGGCAAAACATTCACCCCCACTCACAGATCTGGGTTTAATCCATAGTTATTTTGCTCACCAAGCCACCCAGTTCAGACATATGCATATGCAAATCAGTCTTGACCCTCTGCCTCATGGGAACAGTCCATCCCGAACAGCCAAGCCATGTCTTTCCTGGACAGGAATCAAGCATCCTAAGACCGGTTTCTGGCTATCAGCCGTCTTCAGCCAGGATAGCATGACTCCAGTGGCTTAGTGAGCAAGGGACCCACATCTGGGCATACCCTTCCCACATAGGGTGAACAGCAAAACACACAAGATGATGGACGGAATGTTGCACAATGGGAAAAAATTCACCCACAGTCCCAGATCTGGGTTTAATCCATCATTATTTTGCTCACCAAGTCACCCCAGTTTAGACGTGGCCAAATGCAAATCAGTCTTGACCCTGTGCCTCATGGGAACAGTCCAGCCCGAACTGCCAAGCCATGTCTTTCCTGGACCGGAATCAAGCATCCTAAGACCGGTTTCTGGCTATCAGCGGTCTTCAGCCAGGATAGCTTGACTCCAGTGCCTTAGTGAGCAAAAGACCCACATCTGGGTATACCCTTCCCACATAGGGTGACCAGCAAAACACACAAGATGATGGGCGGAATGTTGCACAATGGCAAAACATTCACCCCCAGCCACAGATCTGGGTTTAATCCATCGTTATTTTGCTCACCAAGCAAAGTCCCATGCTCTCCACACCACTGGAGTCAAGCTATCCTGGCTGAAGACGGCTGATAGCCAGAAAAAGGTCCTAGGATTCTTGATTCCGGTCCAGGGAAGACATGGCTTGGCAGTTCGGGCTGGACTGTTCCCATGAGGCAAAGGGTCAAGGCTGATTTGCATATAGCTATGTCTGAACTGGGGTGGTGTGGAGTGCAAAAAACAATGGATTTAGGCCCAGATCTCTGTACTGGGGTAAATGTATGACATTGTTCTGCATTCTATCCATCAATTATTGTTTTTGCATTTGTCACCCCGAGTGCGACAGGTTTGCTCAGACGTGAGTCCTGTGCTCTCCACACCACTGGAGTCAAGCTATCCTAGCTGATGACGGCTGATAGCCAGAAACCGGTCCTAGGATAGTTGATTCCGGTCCAGGTAAGACTTGGCTTGGCAGTTCGGACTAGACTTTTCTCATGAGGCACAGGGTCAAGGCTGATTTGCATATGGCCATCTCTGAACTGGGGTGGTGTGGAGTGCAAAAAACGATGGATTTAGGCCCAGATTTCTGTACTGGGGTGAATGTATGACATTTTTCTGCATTCTGTCCATCAACTGTTGTTTTTGCCATTTTTACATTGCTTTACCAAATTTCTCCATATGGGATACTCCACTTTAGATTTTGATCATATTTGAACATATTGCCTCTGCATGAAGAGCACCATTTATTTTTTCACTAACTGCTGAGCTGGCTTGGAGATTACACAGGGGATACTGGAAATATTTAGATACTATGGGGCAGATTTACAAGCCCCTTGCGGCTCCTTGCGCCGCCATTGCGTCTCTTTTTTTGATGCAACGGCATCACATTCAATGCAGCCAATTTACAACGTGACACATCTAGAGAGATGCATCACATTGTAAAGGCCTGCATCACACTGTACCTGCGCCAGGTATAATGTATGCAGGTTGGGCGTTCCCACACAAAAAAGTCATGTAGAACTAACACAGTGAAATTTACATTTCACTGCGTTATTCTATGCCTTCACTGCGTCAAAATCCCTATGCCTGCTCAGACCAGGAGTAAGGAATGATGCAGGGCTTTTTGTATGGGACTCACCTATTTGTTGGGGCACATTGCTGGGGTAGCGTCACTTTCATGAGCAACTCCAGCAATGCGTCACTTTTGTGCCAACAGATTTGTCAGTATTTCTGACGCATCTGGTATTCCTTGCTCGATGGAGCACTGTATTGTAAATACGGCGCATCCATGGTGGCACAAGGACATTTGGCACTGGTGCAAGGAATTCAACCCATCTATGCAGATGCATCTGTTCCTTGTAAATCTGCCACTAAATCTGCAATTTTAATGAATAAGAATTAGAGGAGCTTGATTGTACAGGGGCTATATTGCACACTAAAATGTAGAGGAATTATCTGTGTTGTCTAGATATAGATCTTTAGGGGAAATTATTTGGTCAAAGGTGGACTTAGGCAGGAGCTTGACAGTACATCAAATATGACCTGATGGCCCACTTACAGCTTTTGAATATCTTAAAATCAAGTCACTAAATGGGTCGGGAAAGGTAAATACAATATATTGCATGGTATTCTAACTGGAACTGATATTTGCTCTGAGAAATATTACAGATGTCACAGCTGCCTCCCATTATTTTGTTTTTAAATAACAACAACATGTTCAACTCTAACATATCAATGCTCTCACCTGAAGCCATACCTGATACATTATGATTTATTAAAATGTAAAATAGGACACTTTTTAAATAAATATTTGCTCTTCGTTAGACCAATAACCAGCAAAGATCATCTCCATAAATTAGGATAAAAGGATACATGTCTGGTATGAAATTTGCAAGGAGCAACATTGCCAAACTTGATTAATGACTGTAAAAGGACTGTTGGTGTTTGGTTGGGACATTAATTAAATTAGAGTGTTCCAACATTAACATAAAGAGAAAAGGTTATGTGCAGGATTTGCTTCTTTGAAATATTATTTAATATTGGAAAAGCACAAAGAAGCTAAATATTGATCACTGGTTATCTTATTTGCATTTGATCTCAATTCTGAAAATGGATCACCAACATAATGTCGATTCAACAAATATCAAAATATAAAAATATCAGATATTAAACATCGATAACAAAAATATTGACACTGTATATTTAACTATAAAAATCATAAATATTGAGAACACAAATATCATTGTTAAAAATATAAGCATAGAATATGTCAAAAACATCGATCTGCACAATATCAAGTATATTACATTATCAGTAATAAAACACTAAAAACACCTTTCACATGAAACAATTACTTCAAATGAATGTAAAACTTGTTATACACGTTTAATTTAAATAAATATATATTTAGCTACAAAATATTTACCATTCTCCCCTAAAAGTTACAAATCAAAAATACATATGATAAACCCTTCAAAAATTAGCATTTACTACAAAAAGGTAAACACCCCCATAAATGTTACTAGATTTATATATATAATTAATCTTCCCAAACAAAACTCCTTCTGGATCCCCTGACCCATGAAAGGTGGCGTGGACGTCGGCGGAGTACTTCCGACAGTAGTATGCTCTCATGCATCCAAACAATGATTCATAAACCACGCTCTCAGGATACAACGAGGAGGACACCAATATCAACCAGCACTGGTTGATATTGGTGTCCTCCTCGTTGTATCCTGAGAGCGTGGTTTATGAATCATTGTTTGTATGCTTGAGAGCATATAATTAATCTTATAAACAAAAATATGGAGCTATATATTCTACATAAATAGTCAAACACAAATTAATGTTTACCATAGAAGGATTCAACTGATAAACAAAATTCAAACCAACCAATACAATTAAACTGTAAACAACTTTAACCAATGAAATCAAACAAACAATTAAATCAATGGCACATTAGAACAACTAAATAATTCAGAAAAGACAAACGCTGCAGGTTGGGGAAACTCTTTCTACAAACCATTAAAGAAGAAAAATATATATCCCAAAACTTCATAACCAAGAAAGTACCACTTATATTTAAACTAAAACGTAACTGTTAACAAACTCAAAAATATAAAATAGCAAATAAATGTTAACACACTTTTCAATTTTTTGCTTTTTTACACAGATCTCCTAAAAGAAAATATTTACAAGTTGAAAAGCAATAAATTACCACAAAATGTCAACTATCACAAACCTGCAAAAGAAATAAGAAAGTAAGTGTACATAAATAAATAACTAATGATAAACTCACCCACATAACAAACACACCGACAAACTATCAACAAAGTATCATTTAAAATGTAACTTATGTTTTTCTTTTTCAATGAACAGAAAGAAAAGCACCTGCTGCACATTAAAACACCTCTAAGGAAAAAACTGCAAAACCGGGTGAAACATTTCACTAGAACATACATGCAAGTATACAAAATAGAAGTAAATGAACTTTTAAGCATGTTAATTACAAATGTGCAAAAGTTTAAAGAAGTTATATATTTATACTATTACAATACTTACAGATACAATAGCAGAGGCTGCCAAATCTATCACTTCACAGAAAGTAAAGCAATTACTAAATCACGTGGGCTACACCTACAGCCAAGAAAGTGCATCATCAAAAGCTACAAACTGGGAATGTACTAAATATTATTCTAAAGCATGCTACGGGTGGGCAGCTACAAATAATAATGTGGTAATTTATGTAAGAGAGCACAGCCTCTTTCCAAATATGACAGAAATAGAAGTCTGTGAAACATTGCAAGATATAAGCGAGGCAAGCACCAGCTCCAAGGAACCCACAAGCAACATCTTGAAGAATATTTTACCTAGAGTCCAACAGCACAAGACAGTCCCTAGAACATACCAAGACATAGAAATACCTGAACAATTAACAATTACACATAGGGCCTGATTATGATGGCAGTGGGACCGTCACCGACAGGTTGCCGGTGGTGGTCCCACTGACAGCCAGCCCATCGGTCCAAGCAGTGCATTAGGCTGCAGGTAGTTGGAGCTTGGCTGTCAGGGGAAAAGACCGACTTTGTCTGGAAGAAACAAGGATCCCATTGGGGCAGCAGTGGGACTCCTATCCCTACAAAGAGGGCAGTGCCTGCACAGGCACCGCCGTAGGGATTAGGATGTCCCTTTCTGCCAGCATGTTTATGGCGATCTGACCTCCATGTACAGGCTATCGGGAAAAGACTTTGGGGGCCCCCTTCCCCTGTGTACCACTGTACAGTCACTCAGGGGGTACCTGTTATACCCCCACACACATCCATTAATGTGCACAAAGTGCCTTTTTCAACACACAGCTGTCGAAAAAGGCTTTTTAGGACCACCTTCCTGGGGGTCCTATCATATTTGGGCATTTGGAACCGGCAACACAGTGACAAACTGTCACATTCCCAAAATGATGTCGGTTGGTCGCTTGTCTGACCGCCATCGTAATAGTGAGGAACCGTTCCATATACACGACAACCTAAATAATAAGAAACACATTCTATTATTCTCTACAGCAAACAACTTAATAAAACTAATTTCAATGTCAAACCTGGATCATAGATGGGACCTTTAAAATGTGTCTCAAACCATTTACTCATATATACACCACACTTGATGAATATCAAAACACAAATATCCCCACTTGGACGCTAAGTGAATGCAGCTCATATAATGCATGTTACCCTTGTCATTAGCATCCAAGTGGTTTAATATATACGCCCTACTACCAAATAAACAAAGCAGCACTTATTGTGAGCTCTTAAATCATATAAAACATGCAACAAATAACTACTATCACCAAAAAGTAACCATAGACTTTAAACAATCCATGATTCAAACAACTCCAAAAATCTGAGCTCTTTAATGGGACTGCAAAGCCTCCCCAACAGTAATAGGGTGGCTCAACAGTTTAACATATTGCAATACAAATAGTAAATTGTATGCTGGCACTCAGCCACAGGCATCCCATCTGAGAGATATCTGGGGGCCCCTCAGAAGCTATCTGCTTGCGTCAAGCGCAACACCCGCTGTGCAACAACCGGACGGGATTGTTCCCACTGGAGTGGGGTAATTGTTCCATGCAATGCATCCAGGTGTTTCATCTTTCTTCTTTGTCCAAGTGGGGAGGAGAATGAGCACGCAAATGGTGAGGCGGCCTCATTTGAGAAAGGGCAGATGTTAGGTACAGATAAACGTCAGGGGTAAGGGCTTTGTGGATTGGCGGGGAGTCGGGGGTGGGCAGGTTTCACTAGAAATGTAATGGTCTTCTATTCTGCATTGTGCTTTGTTAAATTGCAAAATCTCAGTGAATAACCATGTATTGAATGCATCTCTTATGAAACTGGTAAATAAAGTAAAAAAACTTGGAAACATTTCCGACTGACCGATTACGATGGAAAGGTAACCATTCGGTAAGTCCGAATCGGTTGCGCCCAGCATTCAGAGAATCTGAGTCAGTCGGAGCTGAATCGTACAGTTCTACGACCGCGTTTCCTACTGACGTATTACGATGTCAGATTCGGACAGCCTTTCGGAATCGGTTTGTTTGACACAGAACGGCTGTCGTTAACTGACTTTGGGGATCCGTAGAAGGCCCCCATCACCATTAGGCCTCCGGTTAGGGCCCGTACAGGTAACCAAGGGACCCCTCTTTAAAACCAGGCACAGTGTGGCAGGCCTCATGGGGTGCATGCGACAGGGTGCAAGTTTTTCCGCAACCATCCCTTGTTTCAATGGGAGCCTGTGTTGTCGTCGGAAAACAGACTCCCATTGAACTCAAATGGAATCAAGTCCTAATTACGATGTCGGGCAGATGTACAGTAGTGGTCTCTGGACCGACTGACCTCCGGTTGGCGGTCCCAACACCGTTATTACAATGTGACCGCACATGGTGCAGTCACATACTCCATTCATCTATGGGGGCTTGTGCTGCAGCTGTAAACTGACCGTAGCACATGCTCCCATATACAAATGGGAGAATCTGTTCATCCCTGCACTGTGTGGCAGGCACCTCAGGATGCCTGCCACACAGTGCAAGGATGAGCAGGGGGCACCACAGGTACCCCCTTGTAACGTTCTAGTGTTTCGCGGGTCTCTGGGGAGACCCGGAAGCACCCACATACTTTGTAGCACCTTCTGGCCAGGCGTGGCCAGAAGGCTATATATAAAGGGACGGAGGTCGCTCGAGGCTTCTGGTCCAGAGTACCATTCATAGTGTGTGGTGTCCTTATTAATAACTGTGTATGCCCAGTAGTGCAGTGAACTGTTACTCCCCTACACTGGCGACAAGGGTGGGATCGTTCTTCGTAAGAACCCGAAGAGTGAGACTGAAGAAGCCTTACCGGTGCCGCTGTAAAGCGCGGTCGCCGGTCTGCACGTGGGCCGAGAACGGAAGTGAGCCGCCACCCGAAGACGCCGTGGGGCCAGCAATCCCGGTAAGCAGCGTGAGGAGGGGTGCCTGAGGGACCGGTGGGCAGAGCCCCAGGACGGAGGGAGACGTGGCGAAGAGCAAGCCGAGTGAAACAGAGGCCCGGCCGGAAAGCCGCGTAGTGCGCGCATGCGCGGTGTGCGCGAGGCCAGCGTCGGAGACGCGTGAAGAGGCCTCACTGTGCAGCGGCGGCTCCTGCGAAGGAGCACGGGGGTGCCCCGAGGCAGTGGGCAGAGAGCAGGGGTTGAGCCGGAGAAGTCGAGGTGGCCTAGAGGGCGTGCAAACAAGCATTGGTACAAGTAAATGAATAATTCATGATGACGCTACAGTAGACTAAAAGAAAAAAGAAAAGGATAAAGAAGATAAGCATTGGCACATGAAATGAGAAGCACCAGCATGGAAACACAGTGAGCAAGACATTGGGGGTGGAAATAGTGTGCCAGAACGCAGAGTGAGAAGTTCAACTAGAAGTGGAACTAGAAGTGGTGTTGGCAAGTGAGGTGTGGAAGAAAGGCTTCAACTAGCGACTGCAGCAATGTCAGTTGTCGTAGACAATGCAGCGCAAGGGGGGGACGCAGCAGGCAGTGGCCCCAGCGCAGGTGGCAGGGCCGGCAGGACAGCAGGCAGTGGGACCAGTAGTCCAGCAGTCACCACACTCACAAATTAACCCGATACCGCCGTTTAGTGTGCTGATTGACCCAGGAACGGCAGCACCAAGATGGACTGTGTGGCTGAGCCGATTGAACAACTATTTCATGGCAACAAGAGAAAAAGACAATGAGGAGAAAAGATCCCTGCTTCTGCACTTTGGATAGGATGAGTTATATAAGTTATTCACACACTTGCCAAACACTGGAGTAGCAACGGACTATGATGCTGCAGTACAAGCGCTAAATGCACACTTTGACCCACAATTGAATCCCCATTATGAGCGTTTCGAGTTCAGAAAGCCAAGGCAGCACGAAGGAGAAACAATGGACGCCTTCCATGCGCGGTTGAGGGAACTAAAAAGCACATGTCCAGACGATGACCAAACAAAGGAGGTGACGGCGCAATTAATTCAAGGCTGCAAGAATAAACATCTCAGGACACTGATACTGAGACAACCCCGAATAACACTGGATGAACTATTAATGTTGGCCAGGTCACATGAATTGCCCGATGCGCGAGCCACAGCGATGGAGGCTGCCATAAACCTCACGGCAAACACTGAGGTCACTGTAAAAACAGAGAGAGTAGATGCAGTGCGGAACAGTGGCTGAGGAGGACGAGGAAGATGGCCGACCAGGACGCCGCATCGCACGCCATGTGGCTTCTGGGGGTATGAAGAACACAACCAAGATGGCTGCCCAGCACGTGGCCAGGCGTGCGCCAAGTGCGGAGTACTAAACCATTTCGCCAGCGTCTGCAGGGATGGTGCGAGAGGAAGTTTTCGAGGACAAGGAAACACAAGAAAAAACACTCCAACCAAAGCTGTCAGACAACTTGCCCTGGAGGAGGCACACCACTCGAAAGGAACCAGAACACAGCCCCGCTATCCACAGCGGTTGGATGATTCATCGACCGAGGATGAAGACGAGTGCTACTACGTCTCGATTGTGAATAAGCTCAAGAGAAGGAGGAGACCACAGCCGAAGTGTCAGATTCAAATTAATGGATCAAAGGTCACTAGAGTCATAGACACGGGAGCCACGATTAATGTGATGGGTGTTCAGCACTATAAGGCACTAAAACTGAGACCACAGCTGGTACCAACGAAGGCTCGGATCCTAATATATGGCAGCAAGACACCACTACCGGTGCGAGGAAAGATGACCGTACGAGTAAGAGCAGAGGATCAGGAACAGACAACCACGTTTCACGTGATTGACAAGGAGGCAGACTTGCTAGTAGGAAGTCACACAGCGGAAGATCTCAAGTTAATTGCGTTCGCTAATGCGGTCAAAGCACTACACACGAAAGAAGTCCTTCAGATGTTTCCATCGTTGTTTCAAGGTCTGGGAACTATTAAAAGACTACCAGTCAAGTTACACATCGACAAGGCGATACAACCCATAGCATTGAGACATCGGAGAGTCCCATTCCATCTCTGTGCGGCAGTTGAGCAGGAGCTGAGGAAGCTGGAGGAGCAAGGAGTAATAGAGAAGGTAACGGGGTCGAGGCCATGGGTGTCACCGATGGTGATTGCGGAGAAACCCCGACAGCCAGGCCAAATACGGATATGCATTGACATGAGGTTGCCCAACAAGGCGATAAAAAGGGAGAGGCATCTCACGCCCACGGTAGATGACATACTAACAGACCTGAATGGAGCCCAGTGGTTCTCCAAGCTCGATCTGAATGCGGGCTACCATCAGTTGAAGCTGGCTGAGGAAAGTCAATATATCACGATGTTCTCAACGCACTTAGGCCTAAGAAGGTATAAGAGACTAAATTTTGGTATAACCTCAGCCGCAGAAATCTTTCAAAACGCTATCAAGGAGATCTTGTCAGGGCTTCCTGGAGTACTAAACGTCAGTGATGACATACTCATCCACGCCAAGACTAGCGAAGAACACCATCGGAGGTTGAAGTCCACGCTGCGGAGATTAGCGGAATTTGGAGTCACATTAAACAAAGAGAAGTGCCAACTCTTTAAGCAATCAATAGAATTCTTCGGATATGTCTTTGACTCAGAGGGAGTCCGGGTAGATCCCGGAAGTCGTCTGCCATAAAGTGTGCTCCAGCCCCAACAACAGCGTCGGAGGTGAGAAGTTTCATGGGCATGGCACAGTATTGTGCCCGTTTCATCCCCCAGCTAGCCACTATAGCAGAACCACTGAGGAACCTGACGAAAAAGGAAAATCCCTGGCGATGGTCTAAGTTGGAAGCCGAAGCATTTGACAAGGTGAAAGCAGCGCTACTGAACAGTACAACGATGGCGTAATTCGACACAGCTAGACAGACAGAGATACTAGTGGATGCCAGCCCGGTAGGTTTGGACGCGCTCCTGACACAGGAAGCAGAACCAGGAGTGTGGGTTCCACTAGCGTTTGCAAGCAAAGCTCTGACAGCAACGGAGGCCAGGTATTCACAAATTGAGAGAGAGGCGTTGGCAGTGAAATGGGCCTGCAATCATTTTCACTTGTACATAACAGGTCATCCATTTCGGATGATCACAGATCATCAACCGCTGATACCATTGTTTAAAGGGACAGCCCCACACCCCCACCTCGTATTGAGAGATGGGCCATCCAGGTCCAACACTATCAAATGGACTTAGTCTACAGACAGGGGGCAAAGAACCCCGCAGATTTCCTGTCAAGGCACCCCCCGTAGATGCAAACGTAGCAGTAGATCATGAAATGCTGACTGAGGAATTTGTGGATATGGTTTCTCAACTGTCATGCCCCCAGGCACTAGCAGCTGACGTCATCGTAGCCCAGTACGACAATGATGCAGTACTGACAAGAGTCAAGGAAGCGATAGAAACTGGGTCATGGGAGAACTTTTTGCGCAATGTCAGTGGTTGGAATGAGACAGATCGCACACGTTTGTCACAGTTTTGGAAAGTGCACAATGAGCTCAGCAGAGCAAACAATGAACTCATACTTCGAGGATCACGAGTAGTAATCCCCACCACTCTTCAGGACCAGGCGACTTTGCTAGCCCATGAAGGTCATCAAGGAACGCGAAGGATGAAGGCCTGAATAAGGGAAAAAGTGTGGTTTCCCAACATGGAGGAGAAGGTCGAAAATGTCGTACAAAACTGCAGAGCATGCCAGCTCACCAGCTTACCGGATACACCTGCGCCCGTCATCACGGAGGAACCGTCTCCGGCACCATGGACCTGGCTTAGTTTGGATTTTGGCAGTTTTCCTGATGGCAGAGTGAAAGTAGTGTTGATAGACAGTTATACCAAATACCCGGTGGTCGAGGTGATGTCGTCCACCAGTTTCGCAAATGTACAGCCGATACTCAGCAAGATCTTTGCAATGTTCCCCAAGTGATCAAAACAGACAATGGGCCGCCATTTCAAGGCAGTGAATTTAAAGACTTTCTGCAGAACCTAGGGGTAAAACACCATCGAGTTACGCCTCAGAGGCCCCAGGCGAACGGTGAAGCGGAAAGGTTTATGAGGACTGTTAACAAGACCTTGAGGATAGCCGTTGTTGAAGGGACGGACCCGGAGAAAGCACTCCAGCACTTCCTGAGGGAGTACCGGAGCACTCCACACAGCACCACGCAAAGATCCCCGTGGTCGCTAATGTTCGCAGGACCACGACGAGACCTACTGCCGATGGTTGACGATTGGGCCTCCGAACCATATGTGCCAGCGGCCACCCAAGAGCGAAGGAGCGAAGGAGGAAGACCGACCAACGAAGGAGGCGAGCACGAGAAATAGAACTAGTCCCCGGAGACGCCGTGTTAATACGAACACGTAGGCCTGGAGGAAAATTCTGTACCCCATATGAAGCAGAGCCGTGGACCATCAAAGCAACGAAAGGCACTGCTGTGATGGCACAGAGAGATGGGGAAGATGTGACCAGAAATGAGTCATGGTTCAAACGCATCCCATCAATGCCTGAAACTGTGGTGGCTGAAGACAGGTCAACACCTGAAGTAGCTGGCCAGTCGGAGGATGCCGGTGATCCTAATGCAGATGGAGGAGCTGCCATCACCCCACACTCTCTGGGGATGAGATCACGTGACCCCCCAACAACCCGGGGTCAAAGTCACCACAACCTCTGGCCAAATCCTAGGCCGAGCCAGAGACTGGCCGAGTTTGCATGTTGACTGTGTCAAAGGTTCAGGACAAAATACCAAGTTCGGAAGGGATGTAACGTTCTAGTGTTTCGCGGGTCTCGGGGGAGACCCGGAAGCAACCACATACTTTGTAGCACCTTCTGGCCAGGCGTGGCCAAAAGGCTATAAATAAAGGGACGGAGGTCGCTCGAGGCTTCCGGTCCAGAGTACCATTCATAGTGTGTGGTGTCCTTATTAATAACTGTGTATGCCCAGCTGTGCAGTGAACTCTTACTCCCCTACATCCCTCAGCCCACAACTGGAGGCCACAGGGCGAAGGGAGACCTGCTAGGGTCCCCCAATGTCACTTTCTGACAGGCTTTCTATGTCTGAAATCCTGACATAGAAAGCCTGTCGGAAGCCAACAGTGTTATCCCTATGGCCGAAACGCCGTCCATTGGGATTATATGCCAGTCTCTGCCTGGCACATAATGATCGGCTGGTTTCACTTTCGACTGCCCGCATCGTAATGTGGCAGTCAAAACTGAAAACAGAATGGACCTGTGGTCAGAGGCTTTCCGACTCTCATCAACATGAGGGCCTAAAAGGGTAACATTTACTTTTCCTACTTCAATATATCATACCATTAACATATATCTTAATTAACTTCAAATTAAAATGTATAAAAATATCATAAAATAAATGTAAACATTCTAAATTATTAATTTGCATATCAATAATATAGTAACCTTATATACTAAGATTTAAATATAAATTATATAAAAATCTCCACACCGTTGTCCCCTATAAACTCAATATCCCCGTACTAAAAAACACCTAGACAGACTTTGGAATTTTAATTAAAAAAACTATAATTACTTAACAAAAATACAATTGAACACACTACAATACATTAAATACTAATTAACACTTACAAATGATATTACATACAGTGATATTTTCTTTATCCATATTTTTTACTACGATATTAAAAACAAAACTAAAACAATATTTTTCCTTTTGAGGATATCTCTGATGTCAAGATATTCTTGAAATGATATTTATGTATCACATGATTTTTTAAATATTCTGTTCAAACACCCCATAAAATATATATATGTGGGTTAAGAATGTGTGAACTTTGAATTACGTTATTTAAGGGCCGGATTACAAGTTTGGTGGCCCACAGTGGATGGTGCAATGCGCTGTCCGCTGTGGGACCACCAAATCCGTGGTGCCACCGTCTGCCAGATCAAGAAGTTTTTTCCTTGTCTGGTGGGCGGTCCTGCTGTGGTCTGAGAGGGGCAGTCTGTCAGGCTTATAAAAGAGCCTAAAAGGCAGACTGCTGCTCTCAGAGCGCTGACTGCACCTTCCTGCACGATGTGGCATACATGCTACATCGTGCAGGAACTGGGGTTGCATATTTACAGTGGGAGACAACATGCGACCCCCTGCATGCACCTTTATGTCTAGAAACACAAGGGGGCTTGTTAGGGCTCCCTTTGTTGCCTCACTACCACCCTTTTTAGGGCGGTCTCACCGCCATGAAAAGGGTAGGCTGAGGCAACTCGTAATATGCTCGGTACCGCTACGGCACTACTAGCATATTATTGTGTCTGACCGCTGCAAGAATGCAGTGGGATACTGGATCCCCAGCATTTGCAGTGGTCCTGTGGCGGTCTGACCGCCACACTCAAAATACTGTGGGCAGGTCTGCAGTGTGGTGGCGAATGGACCGCCACCACAGGTTTGGTGGTCCTAAGGACCGGCAAACTTGTATTCTGGCCCATAGTCTCTTAATGCTTCTTCGAGTTATACATTTTTGGCCAAGTCTTCATGAATGTTTTACTTCTTTGCCTCATTAGTCAGATGTATTTTTCCCTATAATGTCAATTAACCTCATCTTTCTACAATCTGCAATAGGAAGTACCACAGTCGTCGACCCCCTCTCCTTTGCTCTTAAATATTCTCATACTCCCCCAGCACAAATACTACACAAGTGTGAGCTGCACTTTCAAATGCACACCAACATCGCCCAACTGCACTTCTGTCTGGAGAACAGCTCTTTAAAACATGGTAGCATTACTGAGTGTCCTTAGCACATCCATTGCAAGATGAAGGAGCGTTTCCTTTCCTTAAATGGAGGTAAAAATGCAGACTTTACAAAGTATTGCCAAGTGGCCAATGTATGTGTTGGTCTTTCTGAAACTCCTAAATAAATATAAAATCTTTCAAATAATCTTGAAGGGCTTTCATCAATTAAATGTATATTAAAGAACTATGCATAATGAACTCATCATATAATAATTTGTTGCAGTAAAGTCTAAGTACTATCAAGAAAGCATATTACTTTGTATTTAATTTATAGTGCTTCTTTTGTTATATGTATACTTTACATGTTTACTAACCGTTATACAAATTTCCATAGGCAATGAATTGAAATAGATGTTGCATTAGTACGTAACATAATTTTAGTTGTGTACACAAGATTCCTTATTTCACTTTCTCCAGGTGGGTCTGGTGCATTATGATATTGGCATACTCTTACGAAATGTACAACTATTCAAACTCCTATATCGATGTTTGGTCTGAGGCTAATAAAGTGCAATTAGTATAAGGTTTTAAATGAGCTTCAGAATGTGTGAGAATGTTCAAAAAGATAAAGTATTAAGAAGAAATTCTCAATAAATAGAATCAGGGCACTGATTTGGACCTTCATGGAATCTCCGGGAGAGTCAAGCTGGTGAAAGCCCATTTCAGTGTAGATCTACGACTTTTAGCTGGTACTCATTTTGAAGATAAGTCAAAGATCATTAATTACTAGACGTTTTGCAATATACCTAGTAACATTAGCCATCATGGTCTGCTCATCTGGTTTAGTATTTAAAATAAACATTACTGACAATGTGACCCACTATTGATTAACAGTTAGATCTGAGAAGCAAGGAAACATATATTTTCTATGATCTGTGGAGGAATGGATAACAGATAATTTCCTCTTGGCCTGGGAGGATGTTGGGCCTCTGTTCACTTGTACATGGAAACCCATAGTTACACTAGGTACCAAGTTCAGTATATTGAGGTGAGCCAAGGAATTCAGCCCTTCACTTAGATCTTTTTTGGGCATGTGATATGTCGAGATTGGCCTGGGAATGTATGGATTCCCAGGCCAATCTCAGGGCTCTCACAGGCTCAGAAGGATGAGTCAGTCTGGAGATTGTAAAAGCTTGCCATAAACACTAGCAGCAATATTTTAGGTGAACCCTCATCTTTGGGCCTGAGAAGTAAAACACTATTCACTACTGTAGTGTAGTAAAATGGCAAGCAATTACTTTAATGATAAAAGACGCATTGTAACAAATATATGATATAAGGGAAAAGGGTTAACATCTACAACAATGTACCATTATCATGTCTTATTTTCTGCAGCTGGATGAAAAATGTACCCAGTTATTTCATTCCTTTCCTATGCTGCCTTCCATTTTCACAAGTACATGGGCAGAGGAATCATGTCTAGAGCTGGTCCTTAACATAACATGTATATTTTTAAAGCAGACTTTCACCCTAACGAGTATCTGAGGTTCCGTGAATTCTGAACCTGGGTCATAAAGGTCGTGGTTCTGTTACGATTTTGGTAACAGCGAACCGTAAACAGTGAGCTCAGCAAGTATGAGTGTTTTCATCATGTTACACCGATGGATTCACTGTGTATTTGAAGATTTCGTTCTGAATCCTTGGGTTCCATTTTGTGCATGGCAGCCATTTTGTAGTTGCCCTCACATAGGCTGATGACTTTAGCTGACTTTTGAATGACCTGAGTGAACTGACCCTGTTCCCTGAAGCTGACCTTGTTAGACCAGTTCCTTGCCCAGTAGCTGATCAAGATTAAGGATCAGAGCACAGGAGATTGTAAAGTTTGGTATGCACATACACACCAATTATCCTACCTCTCATCTGTTTCTGTTCCTTCTCTTTATGACTTGTTTACGATATGGGTTGTGGTCTTTTATTATGGGGTTTTTCATCTTGTGTAAGAAGGAATGTTGGGTTTTTTACATGCTTGCAAAAGCTAGGACTGCCCCTTACTTTTGTGCTGAGTCATGTACCCCTAAAAAATATAAAAGGCCTCTGTCCTCTGTATTCCTCAGACTGCCTCATTCAGTTGCTAAGGCAGCTGGGTGACGTAGCCTCACTTATTGAATGTTTAATAAAGATGTCTTTTCATATTTCAACTTCTGTGCCAAGTTCTTTATTGATATTAGTAAGACCCCTGAGAATGAAGATTGTTCTAATTCCTCATATCTTAACCCTAAAGTAACAGATGTTTATTGTTAACCAACTGAATGTTAGTGATATTATCAATCTTGGAGGGATGAAAGGAGTAGAGGAGCCACCCGGATTCAAACCTGTGATTGTAAGGTCAAATACTGATCACTTGAGGGAATGCATTAGGTAACTGAGCCATAAGAACCAGCAGTTGTTCAGAATGTCCCCCAGCATAGCGTTTATCTTCTCTAGCTTCAAGCTAAATTGTGGACTTTCTATACCGTGTTACATTGAATAAAAATGTGAGTGACGCAGAGAAGGCTTTTGATAGGGTCTCCTGGCCCTTTCTCTGGGCTATCATGGAAAGGCAGGGACTGGGTAGAAATTATATTAATGCAATAGGCTGCATGTATCAAAACCCAGAGGCTAGAATCACTGTGATGGACGCCTCTTCGGATTCCATAAAAATTTGGGTGTCCTTGTGTGTCCTTGTTCTCCACTATTATTTGCATTATATATAGACCCTTTTATCAGGATAATTGTGGAGAACAACGACATTCGGGCAGTTCAAACCTTGGGGGGGAGTCAAAGAACTTAGCATACGCAGATGACCTTTCCATAACAACAACTAATCCTGTGGATGCAATGAGGGTATTGGAAAGAGAGGCCAAAAGATTTGGTATAGTTTCAGGCTACTCTTTGAACAGGGACAAGACAATAAGCGTTAAAAGCACTCGGGCAGATTTTGTAGATAGTAGGGTCACAGAAAAGGCTAAATATCTAGGAGTGGAAATCTCTGCTAACGTAGATGACATTGTGCATGCCAAACTAGCGCCCTTGTTACTTAAGACCGAATCCGACTTCAACAGAATGAATAGTTTACACTTGACGTTGCTGGGCAGGTGTAATGTTATTAAGATGTTGCTTCTGCCTAGAATTTTATACTTTTTCAGATCCATCCCATTGGAAGTTAATACAACTTGCCTCTCTGCTTTAAACCAAGTTATTTCTAAATTTTTATGGGCTGGGAGGCGCCCGCGTAGAGCTTTGAAGTACATGATCCTTCCCAAGGATCAGGGTGGATGGTCGGTCCCTGATATTCAGATCTTTTATTGGGCTGCAAGCCTTCAGCAGATGACAGATCTGTTGGGGAAAGGACAACCCAATGCTCTAGATGGAGTCTACCCCTCCATTTACATCTTACTCCTTGGGGGCAAGGCCATTGGGTGCTTGTTGCGCCATATCGATTACACCTACTTTAAAAGAGTTAAGTTCAAGGTTTTGCTGGGTGCGTTTAAAATTTGGACTTCGATCAGGAAAAAACCTAAATTGAATAGGATACACAGGTGTACGCCTCTGCATAACAATCAACGCCTTCCAGAAATCTTTCACGATGGCTATATGGAATATTGGAGGGAGAAAGGGACCAGACACATTGGGGACCTAATAAGGGATAATACTATACTAACGTTTGAGTTAATTAAGGAAAATTTTGTGGTTGGAAATAACTTCTTTTTCAAATTCTTACAAATTAGGGATTTTCTTTCTAAAAAGATGATTCAGGGTCACAAAATCCCCCTAATGGAGGCGGCCTTGGGAATACAAGGGCCATCAATTTCCAAGCTGTACATATTCCTAAGCGATATAATGGAGGATGATCTTGCGAAACACACGGACTGGTGGCAGGACCAGGTCCAAGCAGACCCAGAGGTCTGTGAGGACTCTTTATTGTTGAGCTCAACAGCAGCCATCTCTGCTAACATACAGGTTCAATGTTTTAAGACGTGGGTAAACTTGTATATTACTCCTGTTCGAATTTTTAAGTGGGGGGGCTCAGCAGGTATTCATTGCTCTTGCTGTGGCGGCCTTGCCGCAGACAATGTACATATGTTTGCAACATGCCCCCGATTAACTGGATTGATTGGTAAAATGGGGTTTTATGTTAAACATATTTTGGGTTGCGAAATCGAATTGTCACCACAAGTTATATTGCTGGGGGTAAGCAATCAGGCTCTGACAGTTCCTAAGAAGACCTTGCTTTTTATCATGATGCCGTATTTAGGCTTTCCCTTGCCAGGGTCTGGCTAGATAAAGAACCTCCCTCAGTACATTGTTGGCTGGGAAAACTGTTAGATACATATCCCTGGGAGAAGGAGATATATAAGCGTAGAGGCCTAAGAGCTAGGAAAAAAGGGGGCGACATCTGGTCTCCAATTAGCACGTGGATTAATGAATCTGTGTTTTAAGTTTGTGGTTTGGGGAGTTTTTCTTTTTTTTCTTTTTTTTGCCTTATGTGATCGAAATTAACTACCGTGTAGAAAGCATATCGGCCACAGGATAGTTTTTGTTGAAATGTAAAAATGTAATTTAAAGATCTCCTATGGCTCCGGGAAGAGGGTGGGTGAGGGGTGAAATGAGAAAAAGAAAAAAATAATGGTTATACGACTCTTACGTTTGTATTGTAGTCAACTTATGTTTATTTTGCAGTGACATATTTGACTGTTTAAAAAAAAAAGAATAAAAATGTGAGAACAGCCAATGCAGGTAAAAAATGTGTTAAAATTTGTTAATGGTTAATGTGAATAGGGCCTGAGAATTGTCTTTATGTATGGCACAATGCTAGCAATGGGAAATCAGTTCCCAAAAATACAGTCTTTCACAGTGTCAAAGGAATGGGAACGACTAAGAAATCAGAACACGAGAAACCACTTGGTTGAAGTCATAGCCAATGTTCATACGCTCAAGCGCATGAGGGGATGGATGACCCCTTGAAGAAGAGAGACATCATTGAAGAAAACAAAGGGGCTGATTTAGATGTCGGTCAGAAAGCCTCTGACCACTGGTCGATGGCTCTCCGACCGACATCAAAGCTTTAAATGCCAACCGTCTTATTACAATGAAGGCTGTTGGAGAATAAACCGGATCATTCCGGCTGGCTTCTGATGAAGCCCCTCGGCCAGTCGGAGGCCGCACATAATCTCTTATGGACTGCGTTTCTGCCATTGGGATTATGTTGTCAGTTTCCAACTGGCTTTTCGGGGTGGACTTTCCAACATGGAAAGCCTGTTGCAAAGCTACTTTGGGGGCCCCCATGCCTTCACAACCTCTGGTTGTGGGCCTGTCGGGCACCTATGGTGCCCCCCTGAAAACCCCTGCACTGTGTCGCAAAAACCGCAAGGTGCCTGCCACACAGTGCAGGAATTTTCGAAAACTACAATTTCTCTATGGGAGCTAGTTCTGCGGGAGGCATCATGATTAGGTGTGCAGAACCGTCGACCTATGGTCGGTCAGTTCTCACACCAAGACGGTCTCGGGGGGACGCAAATCCGTCTGACATCGTAATAGGCCCCAAAGTGTGTGTACCTCTGTATGTGTGCTAGAGAAGCCTGGAGGTGGAGAGTTAGGGTAAGCAACCTTTTAGATTTTGATTCCTGACAGCCTCCAAACAGAATTGTGCCCTAAAATCAAAAGCTGCAAGAGCATCATGGTAAAGTTTGCAGTAAAATCTACAAAAAGCATGTACAAACACAGACACACACACAAGTGGCTTTCCAAACGTCCTTCTATCTACTCGAATAACATTATGTGTAACTTTATAATGTTACTGAAAGGGACAATTTCTAATTCATTTTTTTCCTCTTCTGATGTCAGAATTTCAATGTAATGAAAGTGCATCAAATGAAAAGTAATATTCTCCTGTAACACTTGGTAAGTGTAGGGTTGGAAGTCCCTGGTGCAGTATTATCATATTAATATTATTATATTTAAGTTTATAAAGCGCGCAGCTACCCGGAGGTTTCCCGGCGCTAGAACCAAATGAGAGAGAGCAGACTGAATAGAGGCCAGGAAGTTACAGGTTAAATAACCAAGTTTTCACCTCTCTACGGAACTTAAGGTAGCAAGGTTCGATGCGCAACAATAGGGGAAGGGAGTTCCAAAGGGAGGGAGCTAGCCAGGAGAAAGAGCGGCCACCCATTCTAGCTCTCTTAACTCTGGGTACCAGGAACCTATGCTGATTAGATGAGCGAAGAGTACGGGGAGGACGGTAATGCTGAATCAAGGTATTAAGATAGGGTGGGGGCCGGCCAGCATTAATTCTATGCATAAAGCAGAGTGCCTTGAATTTCGTACGGCTTTCAATACGAAGCCAATGCAGATTACGTAGGGAATTAGAGGTAGAGCATGTATTGGGAAGTTTACAGAGCAGCCGAACCGCCATGTTCTGGACTGTCTGTAATTTACGGATCACCTCTTTGCAGGCCCCCAGGAGAAGAATATTACCGTAGTCTAGTCTAGAGGTGATTAAGGCCTGGACTACGGTTTTCTGTGTTTCCTGGGGGAGCATCCAAATGATCTTTCTCAACCATTTGATGATGTTAATACAAGTAGAGGAAGTTTTAACTACATGGTGCTTCATGGATAGCTGGTCGTCACAAATGACGCCAAGGTTACGGGCTGTTCTAGAGGGAACGGGGAGAGTGCCCATTTCGAGGGCCAATGTTGAGGCCCCCACAGAGTAGTGTTATGGCCAAACAGAAGAAGCTCTGTTTTCCCACCGTTCAATTTCAATTCATTATCGTGTATCCACGCAGCGATGTTACTAAGTTCTACACAGAGGGAAGAAGAGGAAGAGTGAGGACCCATCGAGAGAGAATAGATGATCTGGGTATCACCGGCATACGAATAAATAGTGAGCCCAGCTTGCTTTGCAATAGTAGCCAAAGATCTGACATACAGATTAAAAAGCAAGGGGCTCAAAATGGAGCCCTGCGGGACACCATAAGCCGATTTATAGGTTTGAGAAACTGATGAAGAGGAAAAGACTTGAAAAGTGCGATCAGAAAGAAAATTAGCAAGCCAGTTGAGGGCTGAGCCGGTAATGCCAGATGATTTAAGGGCATTAATGAGGATGGGGTGGGAAACCGTATCAAATGCGGCACTCAAATCAAGCAAAATGAGTGCCACGGTTTCCCCCCTATCCACTCGGCATCGGATGGTTTCAGAAACCCCCAACAGAGTAGATTCCGTCGAGAAGCGTTAATGTGACAACCTTCTATTTATTTTGTCATTCTGGACAATCTTGATCCTATCTGTTTTCTGTGCAGGAGAACAAGGTCACAAGCCTCCTGGTAAGCACTCTACGTTATTGTGAAATGTTTTTGAGGTCGGCGGGGTGCACCCGAAGTGTCTCTCCTAATATTAAGGATCACTTGCTTCCCCAAGACCAGGCAATGGCTCTACTAACTTTTGGTGGCAGCTGATTAATAGTAGTGGGGCATTGGCCTATTTAATTGCCTCCAAGTTGAAAGACTGTCCACTGGCTCTCCCTGCGTGCATCTATGCACTGATTATATGTGGGTACATGAGAAGTGAATAAAGTTGCAGGCTGTTTCACCGGGTTTAGTGGTATTCATTTCTCTTCTCTCCTCTTCTACTGTTCACCTGCGCTGTCTTTTCCTTTCCTAATTGAGAGTTTCTAAAGCTAAATGCATGATTCTAAGTTTAGTTTCACAATCATTGAATGGAGCAGGAAGTATTTTTTGTGCTCAATGGACCGAACACAATCAAGTACTAAGTTCCATTTGTGCTCCCAGAAAAGTAACACTCGTTCAAGTGTCCAGACCTACACCCGATATATAAACAAGAGCTACAAGCCAATTCCTTTCATCTTACATCCGGTGTTTGGCTCTGCCAGAGATTCAAGTACCTAGCAACAGGAGCTGATTGGCCAGAGGCCATTTGGACCACAATTCACACCTGAGAGTGACAGTTCTCCTGAGTCTGGCTGCTCTGAAGATATGCAATATCTGATTGAAATTAACTTTGCTGAGATTGGCTCCTTCTAATCATTGGTAGGCAGCTTGCAAATTGAATGTTCAGTTTGTTGGAGGCCAATTGCAACTGTGGTGAATGTAGTTTGAATGCTTTCATTTATCCAGTATTTACATTTAACTTGAAGAAGTTCGCCAACAGTTGTGAAGAGGAACACAGAGACTAGAGGCAGAATAATTGGCTGTCTGCTGTGGAAAACTAGTGAACATATTCCAGAACTGGTGAAGAAGACAGCACTGCTATTTGAGGGAGTGGTGGAAGACTGTCTAGTGAGTATTCAGTGGTGGCTGCTAGCAGGGTAAATCAGTGGGGGCAGCGTGGAGGGGTGGGGGGAGTATACAAAAAAATCAAAACGTACCTGCACCCAGAGTCCCCTACGCCAATCCAGATGCTACTCTCATGCTGGTGTTGCCTAGCATAAGAGAAGCGCAGGATTGGGTGGATTGGGCTGGTCCACGCTCCAGAAGGGACTGAGAGTCTTTGTTTCTGAGCCTACCGATATCTCCAAGCAATGGCCTGGAGATATCGAAGTACGCATGTCAGTTGGGCCAACCTAAGCTGACTGGCCAAACCTTTATGCGCACTGGCAGTGCCCGAGCCCACCACTCCTCCGGCCCCTGATGGCTCCACGCTCAAGACTCCGCGGTGGCTCAGGAGTAAAATAAGATGATAATAAAGCAGCTTTATTAAATGCTTTATTATCATTTTATTTACATGTGTATGCTGGTTCCAGCAGTGGGCCGACGCTCCTCCACCATAATAGAGGAGCTTCCCCTGTGAGTATAGCCCTTGGCACAGTTCAAGAGTGAGAGTCTGCGCAACAACCCAGCCCAATGTCGGGAGACATTCTGAAAGATTGAGCCTACCAGGCCCTGAGGACGGCGCTACTGCCAGGCCAGAAGAAGTATGCACATGACTACAACTCTCACATTGGGGGCCCATGTGTAGCCCCACACATCACTATATTTGCTATCACTGCAATGTGTGTGAGTGACTGCAACCCTACAGTTAAGGCCCAAGTGCTGCTGTACCCATCATACACCTGTGATGCCTCTAAAACTAAAATGCACCTCTTGTCAGAGGGCACACATGCCCCCACCCCAGCAGCTGTCTCAGAGAAGTCACTGTGAGCTACTATGACATTGTGAAGATGAGCCCATATGGTCCCTATAAACTCATTGTTTCCTAAGATGGAGCTATTATGGGACAACAAAGCTAGTGAAATGATTGGTGTCTCCGATTGCCACTTGCGAGTGGTGCTGTGCAGCGAGTGTCTCTCCTCCTGACATTGGACCGGCTCGATTCCAGCACCTCTGACATGATGAGAAGGCTGTGTGCCTCACTTACAGCTACTGCTTGTGTTCCTTAGTCTACAGTCTTTCAATTTTTAAGAAACTGTGGGTTCATATTCACTAGGTAGTGGCAGAGCGTGGTGTTGGCCTCTTTGGCTTAATGCTGCGCACCACCACTTCTGAAATGCAGGGCTGCACCATATTTACAAGGATACCGTGCAGCCCTGCATTTACCCCAGTGCCATCACTGTTTATGTGAAGGAAGGTGTCCCTTCCAGCATATAAACAATCTGAAATGGCATTTTGGAACTTCTATGTGCTCTGCTTAAGGTGCTGCTCAATGTGCTGCTTAATTTGTGTAATGCAGCACACAGAGAAGTTGCAAGACGTCATATTTTTTTAGTGATTGTTTATGTTCAGGAACGGACACCTTCCTGTAAATAAACAATCAATAGCCTTTTGCTGTTTCTATGTGTACTGCACAATGCAGCACACATGGAAACAGCAAAAATGAGGAGAAATTAAAAATTTCTCCTTGTTGTACCAGGGTAAGACCAGGTTTTCCCGGGTCTTAATTTTGGCACTGCCCGATATTTACGCCACCCTTGTAAATATGGAGCAGCGCCAAAATCAGTGGGTGTGGCGGTGGAACGCCCACTGCACCCATTGCACTCCCCTTTTACGCCAAGTATAGCGTGACAGGGTGCCATGTTCACAAGGCAGCGCTGCCTTGTAAATAAGGCAAAGCCCCTACCGCCACCATAACGAAAGAAAAAGTGATGCTGTGGTGGCGATAGGGGCCTGCAAATATGCCCCTGTGTAAGAAACAAAAAGAATAACTGCTGCAGGCTCAGAGAGTCCACCGTAGCATCCACAGAGAAATGTGAGAAGGTTCCGAAACAAACTGTTGGGATTGTTTACAAGCTCCCTGCGCTGCTGGTGCATCACTTTTAAAATGTGGAAAAGTGACGTACTGGCGGCGCAAGAGGCTTGTAAATAAGCCCCTGCGTTTTCTATTTGACTGTGTAGTCATGCGCAGTGTTACCACAACCTTTATGTTTACTTTGGCTGTAGTGTAGTCTAACCCTTACAACTATACACACATGCAGATCCTGAGAAACACAACCTTACAGAATAACTGCAATGCTTACCGGAATCACAACTGTGCCATCCTTAACGTTGCTACGCTTCTATTTTGTATACGAATACAATTCATTCACTTTTCTTCAAGAAAGAAATAACACTTCTTTGCCAATGGATTTATTTGAGATATAATTGTCACCATTCTACTACCCAGGAAACCATTCAAGATTAATCAGTGAACCTCATTGAGTAGGAACGTGGCAATTTAATGAGCTTGCCATAGTATGTGGTTCCTGCTTCCAAGGATAACAGCAATCCTTTTTACATGCATACCTCTGGGATTGGCCTTGCAGTTTAACAAGAAAAATTTCTACATTTTCGAAATGTCAGTCTGAAAAGGGTTTCTCAAGTTTTTGATTGCACATTACCTGCAATAAAATAAATGCTAAGCATGTCCAAAGAAAGCAGCACTTTAATTTCCATCAAAATTAATATAGCTAAATCCCAGTAAATGGGCCACATGTATCATTATTTCAAGTAGTTATTACCTAATTGTGATTATCTGCTAATTGAAATTAGGTAATCGCTATTTGAATGTATGAAACTCATTGAGTTTCATTTACATTTCCTAATGGGTCGCAATTCAACCTACCTCATTAATATTAATGAGGCTGGTCACAATTTGTGACCCACTAGGAATCGCTAAAATCATGGGGATAGTGGCCTGCTGGGGTCAGCAGACCACCATGTCTGTAATTGCCTTTAAATAAAGCAATCATTTTTTTAAAATGCTGCCCGTTTTCCTTAAAGGAAAATGGTTAGCATTTAAATAAGAAAAATGTAAAGTTTTCTTTTCATTTTTTTGTAGTAGGTAGTAAAATGTGAATGTTAGCGAAATATTCTTATATGCCACTGCGATTCGGTATCAGGAAGGGACGTCAGTCATGAACACACGCCTTCCTAATACCGAATCGGTATGTATTCGCAATTCCAAACAGTGATTCGGTAACATGTTACCGAATTGCATATTGGAATTCAGACATACCAAAAAGAATTTTACCAGTCACAAGCGGGAAGATTATGCAAATCCAGCTGTTTGCGACCAGTAAAATGCATACTACACGTGGCCCCATATCCCTACACCTACGTTTTGGTACATTGGTTTAGTTCTTAAGAAATTTACTGAAACTATTAAACAAAACAGTTTGCTAAGGAAAGAAACTTGCTCTTTGCTTCATTTTCTTATATTGAAAATATAGTAAAAAAGACCACCAAGCATGCTCCCGGATTTAGGCCCATGTGAACAGTATTGCATAACATTGCTCAAAACATGGGAGAACCAGCATTAAGAACGCCATATTTTCAACTAACCCTGGGCGTAGTTCGCGAAGTAGCGTTACGTGTAGCTACGCGAAGTGCACTTCGCATTACGCGTGCTACGCGTAGCACTACGCGAACTGCGTAGTACCCTGTTCGCAGGCCGTTTTCAATGATTGCACAGTGCAGACAAGCATCCGGCACTGTGCAATCATTGAAAACTGCATCTTGCACAGTGCGAGCTGTAGTTTTCTGCCGCTCAAGTAGATTTTTACTTGAGCGCCAGCTTTCTTAACGCGGACTGGTAATTGCTCATCGCAAGCAATCACAAGCATACGCGACCACTCGCAATGAGAAACCTGACCTCCCCACGTTGAGAATCTCGCCGGGAGGTTTATTTTCCACGCTAGTGATTGGCAACTTGATGTTGCTGATCGCAAACGAGGAAAAAGTCTCGCCAGGATATCATTTTGCTTGCTCGCGGTCGCCAACTTGACGTTGAGGACTGCGAGCAAGCAAAAAATTACTGCTGCACTACTCTATGCTACGTGTGTTTGTACTGTGCTACGTGCAGTTCATGTAGTGCAAAGTAGCTGAAACTTCGCAAACTACGTGAGCGTAGCGTAGTGCTTTGCCCAGGGTTATTTTCAACCAACAAGGTTATCACTGTGTATGTAACATCTTTAGTCTGGGCAAACCAACATGGATTCTGCCTTGCTTTCTTTTCGAGACCTTTATGTGAAATTGCACAAAACTGAATTGCACAAACTCTGCCTTCTATCGGTAGAAACTGTTGCAGGGGTTATGCACAAACACAGAACTATGCGTTGGATTATGAGACCTTAGTATATAGGGACTAAGTCATCCGAGCACCTTAGTACTCATGAGACCGGGACAGACTAGCTATAGTGTCTCACTTACCCTCCTACACACTCACAGAGGAACAAGAGATTAGACACCACAGAACATAACCCTCCAGACTCCCTTAGGAATTACGGTTGCAAGACATACCCTTTCTCTCACACTCTTGTACTCGTCCACAATAAGATCTGACAGAGACACTAAGAAGTTTAAAATATTTATTTTAACTAAAGTGCTTGGTATGCAGTATAAGTGCCACAATAAGCAGAAAAATGCATAACACAAATAGGGGCATGTTAGATTTGGGGTTCACTAGTTGGCACAGGTAGGTACTTGTGACAAATAGGGACCCTTGCCTCTAGTCAGGGTAAGGGGGTACACTCCTAAAATAACCCCTGCTCACCCCATTGGTAGCTTGGCACGAGCAGACAGGCTTATCTCAGAAGCAGTGTGTAAAGCATTTGGGAACACATACAGTAACCAAGTGACAACACTACAGATGGACACCACACAGTTGTATATTAAAAATAAGTATTCTTTATATAGATTTAACACAAGACCACAAAAGAAATAAATCCACAATACTGTACTTAAAATGGTAGAATTAGCTTAGTTCTCTTGAGATCTTAAAATCCGACACTTTATGTCAATGTACCTTAAGATGTGACACGCAGGGCAACAAAAGTGTTGCAGGAAAGGTGATGCGGTAGTCCCTGTCATGCTAGTACTGTGATGCATTCAAGATCTGGTGCAAAGAAATAAAGATGGCGCTTTCTCCTTGAGGCGACACACTTCCCGGTGATGCAGCGGCATCTGCTGCACCGCCAATCCTCTTCCCCGGCGATGCAAGATGCTTGACACGATGCGAGCCACAACAGGCCCTGCGACATGCTTTCTAGTGATGCAGCGGCGTCTGCTGCGAAGACGATTCTCTCTCCTGGCTATGAGAGTTTCTTCAACAATGATGCGAGCCGCGACAGGCCCTGCGACACTCTTCCCGGTGATGTGGCGGTGTCTGTTGCAACGTCGATCCTCTTCTCCGGCGATGAGCCGCAACAGGCCCTGCGACATGCTTCCCGGTGATGCGGCAGCATCTGCTGCGACGTTGATCCTCTCCTCCGGCGATGCAAGGTGCTTCGTGTTGTGATGCAGCAGTTCTGCGACACGCTTCTCGATCTTGAGTCGCGCTTCCAGCTCCTTGCGACACGCAAGTCCCCAAAAAGTCCGACACAACTGCATGCACTTCAGGAGAACTCTTGAGGAGCTGGTGGGTGAAGTCTGTTGTCCCTGAGATTTCAGCAGGAGGCAAGCTCTGTTTCAAGCCCTAGGAGATCCTTACACACGTTGATGAAAGTACACACAAAGGTCCTCTCTCCTTTCTTTGGCAGTCAGGTGACCACTGCATGCCAATCCCCCAAGCAGCACTTCAGCTTAGGGATAGTCTCTCCTCAGTTTCTTCAGGCTCCTCTCCCCAGCAAAGGTTTCTTCTTGTTTGTCCAAAAGTGATATAAATTCTTGGGATCAGGCTCCTACTATTTATACCCCAAAATCCTTTGTCCTCTGAGGGCAGAGGGGCCTTTGCCTAATCCAAACCAGTTTTGGTCAGCCCTGGAGCACTCTGTTTACATGACTCCTTCTTTCCTTTCACAGGGCTGAAACATCAGACACCCCACAGGAGGTGGAGCCAGCATTGTGGCGGGAAGACACAGCCCTGGAGCACTCTGTTGACATGACTCCTTCTCTCCTTTCACAGTGCAGGGCAGAGACATCAGACGCACCACAGGCTGTAGAGCCAGCATTGTGGAGGGAAGGCACAGCCCTATTCAGGTCCCAGGTGCAACTCCTTCCTCCCATCTAGATGCAGATCTCTCTATTCACCACTGGGCGGACTCACCCTGTCTCCTGGAATCCCCCAGCCCCTGTCACTCAAACTCCAGACAAGGAATACACAACCTAGCAGAGGCAGGCTTGGATAGTTAAACAAGAAAATACCTACTTTCTAAAAGTGGTATTTTCAAACACAGAATGTTAAAATCAACTTCACTAAAAGATGTATTTCATCACTCTGAGTTCAGGCACACTAAACTCGAATTTCTACCATGTTCCCTGAGTCAGTTAGGATTATAAAATGTAATATTCTAACTGCCCATTCTGGCCTAAGAAGAACAGTCAGCCTTGCAATAGTGAAACATGAAAATGGCTGTAATTCACTATTAGTACATGCCACACACACTAGGGCTTGTCTTACCTTATACTTACAATGCACCCTGCCCTTGGGCCTACCACAGGGGTGTCTGATATGAAGAAAAGGGAAGGTTTAGGGACTGGCAAGTGGGTGAACTTGCCCAGTCAGCATGGCATTACCAGACTGCACACAGGCTCTGCAATGGCAGGCCTTAGACACACTTTTACAGGCTGCTTCTGTGGGTGGCACAACCAGTGCTGCAAGCCCACTAGCAGCATTTGGATTACCAGCCCTGGGAACTCCTGGTGCACTGTACTAGGGTCTGACAGGTACCAAATTAGCCAATCATGGAATCACTAACTCATACATTCATTTATAATAGGTAGAGCATATGCACTGTAGCACTGAACAGCAGTGGTAAAGGGCCCAGAGTCATAAAACCAACACGAACAGGTCAGACAAAATACAGGTGGAAGGCAAAAAGTTCAGGGATGACCCTGCAAAAAGGGCCAAGTCCAACAGGTCAGAATAGCAAGTAATCCGTATATCATAAAAGGAGCTGTTATAGTGAAGGACAGCGTAACCTAACCTCTCACCCCTTGTCTAAAAGCAGAATGATTATATATTAGAAGATCCCTGGGCGTTATCTGCAGACTCCGTACCTCAGTCTATACATGGTAGATCTACATCTACATTATAAGTGCTTTCATGCTCTTCTCCCTGGAAAGGTCCCTCTCCAAGTGTGTGCTACCTATCCATGTATTTCAACCAAAGTGCGTGTTCCCAATCAACAGCTGCATCTGTATGTTTTGTCTAGCTCCAGGGGCTTGATCAGAACAGAATAACAAGGGGCATTGTTGTTCGACCTTGTTCACAATGTTCAGACAAAATCCCAGGAACCTGCAAAGTGTAAAAACAGCAGAAGATTCTCATGAGAAAGTATCGAAAGAGGCTTATGCAAAATAAAATTGTGTAATAACATGTGCAAATCAGCGGACAGTCTGTATCGTGCTCATGCTAACTTAGGGAAGACGACAATGTCCCCATAGGCCATGTGATACCCTTCCCTTGGTAAGGACATTAGTCCTGGAAGAATGCAGAAGTCAGAGGTAAGTAGAGCCAAAGCGTCTTAGTCAAAGGTCAAATGGCAATTCAAAATGAAAGTAGAACTTCAATGGTCAGAGACATGGAGTAGAAGAAAAAGAATGTTTTATGCAATAATATATCCAGTTACAGCGTATCTTCAGGGCCAAAAACTTCACAGGACAAGTAGAATGCCATAAGCTCCATCAAGGCTTCAGAACCTTCCAAAGTAAAAAGGGATGCTATCCAATTAGGCAGATCAAATGAGCAGACATGGCCCTCCTATCCAGAGGCTGTCAGGAGCATCCTGGGGCAACCTGTGTTGAATTCGATGAAACTCCGATCCAAGAGGCGCTGTGCACGGGCACAGGGACTCGCTTCGGCCGATGGCCCCAGTGTAGGGTTGTACACTAACCATGTACCCATAGAACAGACCTGGTTATAGGACATTAAGGGACCCATCAACTGTTAATGATCTAGGGAAGTGTGTGACGTTGTTGTGAGGTAGACGTCCAGAGCCCATTGAAAAGGGCTGCAGTACAACACAGGGTGCACACAAATAAAGTAGACATATCGGAAGGTACCACCAAATTAATCAAAAAAGGGAGGGTAGAGGTAGTCTGATAGAATCAACCTCCAGTACATATGTTCTACAATCAATGAGATTCTATCAAATCGTTTTTTATTGTAATCATAGTTCTAGAGAGATGTGGTTATAGTGAATATTGCTGGTCCTTGTGGATGACAAGGAAAAAGCACTATATGTTTTTAAAATACCCCTCACACACTATGATTCCCACAGTATCATGCTTCATCATGGGGGTCTTCCCATCCCTCTAGGCGTGCTACTACCTACGGACTACGCGGGAGCACTTTGTTGTTATGAAGATAGCTTATGTGTGGTGGGTGAAACAATGTGAGTGCTAGGGAGTGAAGGAATTTTGTGAAGTTTGTGGAAAGTAAAAAAATGTAAAAAATTCCCTGGCTAGTAGAAAAAACAATTTATTCACTTCTCTAGCTGGAAATGTTAAAAAGGGGGTTGTGGTAGGGTTATTAGTTATAACCTACTTGGTCGACATGTTTCGTTAGGCAGACCCCTCTGCTTAACTCATCAGGACCTCTATTGATCCCTACTGCACTCGTTAAACTAATGGTATATAGATATGCCTACTTTCCTAAAATAGACAAGCAAAAATCGGCTAGTCTATTTATTCAAAGGCTGAGTACGCCCTTCTGTAGAAAAAATGACCCAATCTGGTCTATTTCTTAATAGTAATCGCGCCCCATGAGCTGAGCATCAGAGGAAATGTTCGAGCTGTAAATGTCCGCTGGATTTATCTCGCCATTGTTCCTCCATGCTGCTCCTTGGGTTCCCACGGAGAAGACCAGATTGGGTCATTTTTTCTAGGAAAGTAGGCATATCTATATACCATTAGTTTAACAACACATAGCCTATCTTCGTAACAACAAAGTGCTCCAGCGTAGTTTGTAGGTAGTAGCACGCACCGCCCCGTAGAGGGACGGGTAGACCCCCATGTTGAAGCATGACACTGTGGGAATCATAGTGTGTGAGGGGTATTTTAAAAACACATAGTGCTTTTTCCTTGTCATCCACAAGGACTATCAATATTCACTATAACCACATCTCACTAGATAGCGGAAGGTGAGCCATTAGTAGATGTCAAGAGCATCCAATGGCGTCAAGCCAAACAGGTGCTGCATCCGATCACGGTACAGCTGCAACACTTTCTGGCCTGCCAGTAGTACAGATCAAGCAGCCATTGCGGAACAGCATTAGAAGTACAAGAACGCCACAAACCAGGAGGAGCAGCACGTGAAACCCTCCAAATAAGCAGGAAAAAATAGAATTAATAAAAGCAGAGATTACTCCAAAAATAGTCGGAAATAGTGTCACAAGGCCAGATCCCACAACTTTACAAAAGTGGGCTAGGCCCACCAAATCAGACGCATTAAATATTTGGTGAATGAATTCCCTTTAGTGTAGGGGGAGATTTGTGTTTAGTAAGACTTAATCTCACTTGATGACCTTGCCACACGCAATTTGAAGGTCTCACAAGCTGATGTGAGAGCTACTTCTTGTTGAAACAATAGTGCTTTGAGTCTGCTTAGCTTATTGAAATCTGTTTTCAAAGTCTTAATGGATGGCCACAGTGAACTATCTACACTCCCGCGTGGAGAGGGAAACAGGAAATTACTGCAACAAGTAACTCTTTATGAAACAGTCCTTATGTACGGGATGCCTGTCCGTAAAGCACAGCAATTCTGATTGTTTAGAATGAGATAACTCCCATTGGAAATCAAAGTGAGAGTTGGAATAATAGCCGGGAGGGGTGTCCTTTTTAAAAAACTAGCCAAATTGGGAGCTGGAATGTTGCAGACACTGTGATGTTTTACTTGCCTACACACAAGGGAGTGACCGACAGTGGCGTCACAATCTTCCCCTGAAAGGAAAACTTCTTTTCCCGCACGCTAACAATGGAATGCGAATGGCAAGGGCCACAATTCATATTTGAAACTGCTGCCAAGTGGTTCTTATCTACCTACAGGAATGTGTTTCATGCAAGCTGTGAATTGAAAAAGTGAGACGGGCAATGAAATAACCCCATGTATAAACCAGACTGCAGAATCTGTTTCGGCCACAGTAAATACCAACAGTTCCAGTTTATCTATTTGTAACATGGTACACATTGCATCCTCCAGAGACATCATCTTCTGTTTATCAGTCAAATTAAATTGTACAGTGCAGAAGCATAAAGGCAATCTCATGGTACTCTTGAATTTTTAAGTGTCTGCAAAGTCCAGCCAAATTGCATAACTGAATTTGGCGTAAGCGTAATGCTGCTTTCATTTGTGACAGTTTCCAAAATTCATTATAGGCTGCATAAACAAAATGTTTAGTGCAGGGGGATTTCGGACCTAAAAGAAAATCAGAAAGATCAAGGTCAGCAGACAAAAGTGAAAGGTGGTGTTTCACAGACAAAAGTGTGGAATGTGCCAACCATTGTTGACATAATTTACCTACTGAATAAGTAGTAACTGTATGTGTGTGGGGGTAACGGGGATCGGGTCAATTTTGGGTAAATCCATCAGCAGCACCTATAAAACATAAACGACAAGCATTGTTTTGTAACTGCCATAGCACCCAACCCTCTGAATTCATCATAGAAGTATTGAATGTGCCATTTTGTATCATAATAGTCAATTCAGCAATAGTATAGTTTGAATGAGTTTGTACTGCTCATATTGAGCGAGAGACGGAATGGAGGGAGAATTCCCATTTTAAGCTGTGGCTAAACCGAAACAGGTAGTTTGTTAAACCGTGTGATTTAAAAATATAAGTTGAGACGGTATTATGCATACACGTGAAGGGATTCCCTACCCTGCACTTGCCAAAATTTGGTGCCCCAAATAGAATTTAAGTCAATAGTGTCCTTCCAATAATCGTAACCTTTTAGGGACAAATTTGCTATGAAGGATGGGGAATAAATCACTTCAGTATGTGTGACCATATATTTGTTCAAAGAGGGGCTATTCAATTTGACAAAAATAGGAAGCTGGGTCAGATAGATTGTAACCAGAAAAATACGTACATTTCTTCTGATGTATACTGGAACGCCCTTTAGGTAGTTTTGGGCAATGTTCCCATTGTGTATAATTAAAAGGGGGTCTTGAAGTACTTATTTTGTGAAGACAGGGATGCCCATAATGTTGGTAACAAAATAAATCTGCATAATTTGCTGAATTTAAATATAGATCTACAGTATCAAAAACAGTATGATATTGCAAATCAGAAAACAATGAATTTACAGCACTGACATCCCAATCATCAGAATGCACACCTGGTAAAACAGCATCCCCAACTTTAGGAAGCCAGACAGAAACTGGGACCAGCACTGCGGCATCCAATGGCGAGGGCAAATGGGTGTTTGCGAGAACATCACAATACTTTTGTAGGTCCTGTAACACAGCAGAATGATTATCTACATCAAATGTTACAGCTGCCGTCACAAACATCTTAATGCCAAAGAGCATTTCGTATAGGAGCGGCCCACCCAGAGATCTTCTAGGGAGATTACTTAATGCAGGCTGAACCCCATAGAGATGAGTCAACTTGTTCCAGCCCGTACCTAATACCCTTGCTGTTAAAGATTGCTTTAAGTCACGGTTTGTCCGCTCTACAACAGAATTGCCCCCAAGCCTATATGGAGATGAGAAATGCACCTGCACCCTCAATGACTTCATTGAATCATGGTGAGCCTTAGTGGCAAAAGCCAACCTTTGTCAGAATGGAAGGTGTCACAGGCATAAATTCCTACAAAGACATGCAAATATTTTATAACAGTACGAGCGTCAGCACAACGCTGAAGCCAAACCCAGAGGAACCTAGTGCATGAATCCACTGCAACCAAAATATATTTGAAATCAGGATCAGGTGTTAACAGACCGCAGTGATCAAGATAAATACAACCAAAGGACTGATTTGAAATAAAAAGTTGAGTATGAGGTGGTCATGAAACAGTAGAAGGCTTAATCTGCTGACAAATGTCACAGGAAAGAACATATTTGCACGTTTGCTGGTATAAGCCACACCACCAATAATGTTGTTGCATAAGAGATATTGTGGCTGTAACTCCGCATGCTTGGAAGCCATTCCTTCATGGGCAGCCACAGTTCAAGAAAGTCTGCGGGCCAAGTTGGGAATCAATCGATCACCAACTGAGGGGATAGTCACAAATGGTGCCTGATCAGTAGGTAAGTGAAAAGAATAATGTGAGGGACAACCTTGGGGAAACACTGTCCCCTCATTCATAGCAGCAATAGCTGCTAAAATATCATCATCAATTTTAGTCATGGACCTTTTAACAGCTGCTACGGAGCATGTGGCTACTGCAGACTTGGCTGCCTCATCAACCATTGTGTTATCGACAGTGTGTGCTCTCATGCACTGATGTCATTAAAGGACTGTACACAGTAAAAGGAGTCACATACTACAAGTGTAGGCACTTCAGGATCAGAAATCCCAAGAGCCGAAAGCAAAGAACATAATTCAGCTAATTATGCCGTACAATCCCCAAGGCACTGTGTGTGAACCAAGGCCGATTAAAAGTCACCATCAACTATCGTGCCTGCCACTATATCGCAGGCCACAGAATAAGCATGTTTAGAGCCCATGGCTGGCTGTCAAGACCCATCAGTGTAAATTATACATTTGAACTGATCAAGAGGTAGTAGAGTCAATGGAAGAGGATGAACCTGTTCATATTGTAAAAACTCTTGTGTCTGCAGAGAAGGATCAAAGATGTAACTGACATCAGCCGGTGCCAACAAACTAGCCCATTGTATCCAAAGAGGATGCAGAGCTTTAGAATTGGATACACTAGCCTTCAAGACAGCCTTCAAAGTGGGCACAGGCGAAACCATAAAAAAAGTTTGACCTGAGCCGGAGCGTGTTCCTTTAGAATTGCCATCTGCATGGCAGTGAAGATTTTCTCAGTGGAAGAGAAACACATTTCAGCAGGAGTATATGAATGCAATATATAAGCTATGGGAACTGTTCCCCTTCATTAAAAGTCACGTAAGTGAATCCTAAAGTACCTGGTACAATCTGTATGACCAAATTTGTGGTATTGTCTCTAATTAATGAGAAATATATCGCAAGAAGATCCGACTGCAAAGACCGCAGGACCTCGTGTGTTCTGGAAGCCAACTGGAAGACGAAAAAGAAGGTTGTATTAATGCATATAGCGGCTTGATACACTGGGCATAATCTGGAATATAGGTTCTGCCAAAATTCAAAGAAACCCAGCAAAGACTGTAGCTTTTTTAGAGTAGTCAGAGGTTGCAATTGAGCACACTTCTCCAAAAGTGGGGTACTAACCCCTTCCCTTCATTATTCAATTCATAACCAAGGAAAATAACTGCCAAAAAAGCTATATGAAATTTAGCAAAATTGAATTTGTAACCCAAAGAAGAAAAATGTGTGATAATGCGATCCACACATTGTAGATGATGATTTAGTTCATCTTTCGTCAAGTAAATGTCATCAACATATGAAAAAGCATCAGGGTAAAGGTCAGGTAAAATCGACACAATGGTTGCCGCAAAAACCCCAGGCTATTCTTATACCCCATAGGCAATCTCGCATAGAGTCTCTGATTACCAAGAGCGCTGAATGCTGTGAAGTCATGGCTTTTTGGAGCCAAAGTGTGACTGAAAAATCCATTTGAAATATCTAACATTGTTTTTAACTTCTTTCAAACAATATTATTTACTAAAGCAGAGCTATGCGTATTTTGTGCCGCGAAGATATGAACATGACTGTTCAAATGCCTGTAGTCCAAAATTATCCAATATGAACCATCCGGTTTCAATATCGGAAAAAGAGGTTAATTCATAGAAGAGACACAGGCTTCAATCACACCTTGATATTCCAATTGAGTCAGAATGTCACTAAGGGACGCTTTAGCAGAGGGGGGCGCCAGAGGGCGCCAGGCAAGATGGCCGCACGTATGTGAGGCTCCGCCAGATTGGGCTAAAATGATCAAGATAAATACAACCAAAGGACTGATTTGAAATAAAAAGTTGAGTATGAGGTGGTCATGAAACAGTAGAAGGCTTAATCTGCTGACAAATGTCACAGGAAAGAACATATTTGCACGTTTGCTGGTATAAGCCACACCACCAATAATGTTGTTGCATAAGAGATATTGTGGCTGTAACTCCGCTTGCTTGGAAGCCATTCCTTCATGGGCAGCCACAGTTCAAGAAAGTCTGCGGGCCAAGTTGGGAATCAATCGATCACCAACTGAGGGGATAGTCACAAATGGTGCCTGATCAGTAGGTAAGTGATAAGAATAATGTGAGGGACAACCTTGGGGAAACACTGTCCCCTCATTCATAGCAGCAATAGCTGCTAAAATATCATCATCAATTTTAGTCATGGACCTTTTAACAGCTGCTACGGAGCATGTGGCTACTGCAGACTTGGCTGCCTCATCAACCATTGAGTTACCGACAGTGTGTGCTCTCATGCACTGATGTCATTAAAGGACTGTACACAGTAAAAGGAGTCACATACTACAAGTGTAGGCACTTCAGGATCAGAAATCCCAAGAGCCGAAAGCAAAGAACATAATTCAGCTAATTATGCCGTACAATCCCCAAGGCACTGTGTGTGAACCAAGGCCGATTAAAAGTCACCATCAACTATCGTGCCTGCCACTATATCGCAGGCCACAGAATAAGCATGTTTAGAGCCCATGGCTGGCTGTGAAGACCCATCAGTGTAAATTATACATTTGAACTGATCAAGAGGTAGTAGAGTCAATGGAAGAGGATGAACCTGTTCATATTGTAAAAACTCTTGTGTCTGCAGAGAAGGATCAAAGATGTAACTGACATCAGCCGGTGCCAACAAACTAGCCCATTGTATCCAAAGAGGATGCAGAGCTTTAGAATTGGATACACTAGCCTTCAAGACAGCCTTCAAAGTGGGCACAGGCGAAACCATAAAAAAAGTTTGACCTGAGCCGGAGCGTGTTCCTTTAGAATTGCCATCTGCATGGCAGTGAAGATTTTCTCAGTGGAAGAGAAACACATTTCAGCAGGAGTATATGAATGCAATATATAAGCTATGGGAACTGTTCCCCTTCATTAAAAGTCACGTAAGTGAATCCTAAAGTACCTGGTACAATCTGTATGACCAAATTTGTGGTATTGTCTCTAATTAATGAGAAATATATCGCAAGAAGATCCGACTGCAAAGACCGCAGGACCTCGTGTGTTCTGGAAGCCAACTGGAAGACAAAAAAGAAGGATGTATTAATGCATATAGCGGCTTGATACACTGGGCATAATCTGGAATATAGGTTCTGCCAAAATTCAAAGAAACCCAGCAAAGACTGTAGCTTTTTTAGAGTAGTCAGAGGTTGCAATTGAGCACACTTCTCCAAAAGTGGGGTACTAACCCCTTCCCTTCATTATTCAATTCATAACCAAGGAAAATAACTGCCAAAAAAGCTATATGCAATTTAGCAAAATTGAATTTGTAACCCAAAGAAGAAAAATGTGTGATAATGCGATCCACACATTGTAGATGATGATTTAGTTCATCTTTCGTCAAGTAAATGTCATCAACATATGAAAAAGCATCAGGGTAAAGGTCAGGTAAAATCGACACAATGGTTGCCGCAAAAACCCCAGGCTATTCTTATACCCCATAGGCAATCTCGCATAGAGTCTCTGATTACCAAGAGCGCTGAATGCTGTGAAGTCATGGCTTTTTGGAGCCAAAGTGTGACTGAAAAATCCATTTGAAATATCTAACATTGTTTTTAACTTCTTTCAAACAATATTATTTACTAAAGCAGAGCTATGCGTATTTTGTGCCGCGAAGATATGAACATGACTTTTCAAATGCCTGTAGTCCAAAATTATCCAATATGAACCATCCGGTTTCAATATCGGAAAAAGAGGTTAATTCATAGAAGAGACACAGGGTTCAATCACACCTTGATATTCCAATTGAGTCAGAATGTCACTAAGGGACGCTTTAGCAGAGGGGGGCGCTAGAGGGCGCCAGGCAAGATGGACGCACGTATGTGAGGCTCCGCCAGATTGGGCTAAAATCCTTCTAACATCCTGCACGTCCTGCCTTCGTGACTCAACAACGTTGTGGCAGTGCATGAAGACAGCAAGGCGGGATTGTTTGGAGTCGTTTCTGGCTGTCTAACTCATCTCCGGAGGCGATTGCTGCTGATTGGCCTATCGGCTGGGACCAGGCATCGTGGTGCTCCGGGACGGTCCCGCGTCTGAGGCCTGCCTGCCGCGGAGGACTCCTGCGACGCCTGGCATTGCGGAAGGGTGCGGCTCGAGCGGCTGGACATACCATCGAGGCTACCGAGGAGGCTCTGCACGGCGGCGGAGGCGAGCGGTCGTCGCCTGGGCCGGTCCCGATCTCTGCTGGCTGCGGTGAGGGGGGTAGCGGCCTAAGAAAGCCTGGGGCTGCGGAGGTGGCGCTAGGCCGCACTGGGCCGCTCCACGCAAACTGCGGCGGTGGGGGCGGGGTGCGCTTGGGGGCGACAGCGAGGACCGGGCGGCATGGTGGTGATTCCGTGGTGATGGGAGACTTGCCTAAGGCCTGGGACTGCGGCTGTGCTTCCCACTGCACTGCGGGAGAGTGGCTTGGGCCTAGTTGCCACACCATTTGCTGACTGGAGGGGGGCCTGAGGGGCGCCTGCAGCTTTTCCTCCCTGAACATTGGGGCGGATTGTGCGCTGCATCGGACCGCGGATCTGGTCTGTTTCAACTACTGAACTGCCATGTAATCGCGCACTGCCGGCAGTGATATCTGGTACGGCCTCCTGGAAGATCTGTGGCGCCTGGGGCTGCTTAAGCAACTGCATTTTGATCTGGATGGTGGGTTTGATGGAGGCCTGCGGGAGTGCGATCGGAAAACTGGGGGGCGCAAACAGAGCCTAGCTTGACTGTAACTCCCGGCCTTGAGGCGCTGCCTGTTTGGATTCTGGAGCTCCCTCTCCCTGGGTGTTGGGACTGTTTTGCCCTTGTTGCTTGCGGATACTGGTCCGAACTGCTGATATTGCCTGCTCTCTGTGAATTTGCGTGTTGGGTGTGCCGGACTGCCGGCAGTATGGGCAGGCCTGAGAGAAATCAGCCCAAATTAAACTTTGACACTAGGGGGACGCCGAATTTAGAGGCCGTGCTCGTGGCTATGCAAAAGACATTGCAGTCCATTGAAGGCGCCATGGAGACAGTGAATCACAGACTTGATCATATGGCCACGCAATTTGACAGGCATAATGAATGGATGGGAGAGGTAGAGCAGAGAGTGTCTGCCACTGAGGATGGTCTGGCTACCGTGAACACTAAGGTTTTTAACATGGAGCGGGTTTTGGCGGTTATCCAGGCTAAAAATGAGGAGTTGGAAGGGCGGTCCCGACGCAACAACATCCGCGTCACGGGACTGCCGGAATCTACCAATGTGGGCCGAATGGAGGATTTCATGGAACGCTTGTTGATTGACATTTTTGGAGCGGATCAGTTATCTCGTGTGTTCATTGTGGAGCGGGCGCATCGCTCATTAGCGAAACGGCCAGTGCCTGGAGCACCGCCCCGTCCCATCATTGCCTGCATACTTAACTATAAAGACAGGGATGCGATTCTGCACCTAGCACGGGTGAAGGGCACCATAGACTATCAGGGCAGCAAACTTGAATTTTACCCTGACTTTACGGTAGCGGTGCAAACAGCGAGAATTTAATGTGGTAAAGCAACTTCTCAGGACGGAGGATATTCCATATGCCATGCTATACCCGGCCCGCCTCCGGATTGGGGCACCGTCAGATAATAAAATCTTTACTTCCCCTAAGGCAGCCATGGACTATGCAAAGAAGCAGAAAAAAATAAAGCGAGACTCAAATGCAGCGCAGGACAGGGAGGAGGAGTTGCAGGATGAGGCTGCATGAGTCTACGTACTTCTCCAGCACAATCTTCAATCTTGCACATACATGCTGGGATGTTGCTATGCGTTAACAATCCGCTCTTATACTTGGCGATTTAGTTGTATCTCACTACTGCTGGTGGGTGGTGGGCCTGTGCGACTTTGCAAATTCAACGGTGACACCAGTGCCATGGCTAAGGCTTCATGGCTATAGCGCTGTTTGATTTATTAACTGTTAGGGTTCGGCTACTAGACTTTTGGGACTATATTATGTGGAAGGGACGAACCGGTCACGAAGATGTGGTCTAGGGGCTGGCTATTTGCTGGGAATGTTTCTGATGCACTGTTTAATGGAATGTCACTAATTGCATGCTGGCACGGCGCTAGACGATAGGTGAAATATTGCCTCTTCCATTGTGCACTGCCGGAATGTTATGATATAGGTCGCAGCGCTGGGGAGGATGGGGATGGACGTTCAGATAAATTGCTCGATCCTTTCCTGCTTAGTTCACTAGCGGGAGTTGAGCACCTCTACGCCCCCACATATGGGAGTTCCCCACAAACTGTTTGGAGCAAAGTTCGGGGTTGGGAAACTGGGGGGTTGGGGAAGGCTTTGGCAGGTTGGGGGTGCTGAAGTGGGTGGGGGGAGGGCAACTGGTTACCAGGGGTTTCAGGTCTGGGTAGGGAGGTTGACTCATAGGGGAGAACACAAAAGGGTCTTGATACACTATGCAGGGGACTGCTTCTGGTGGGGCATGGGAGTGAACGCAATTGTCACTGTTAATTGTCCGGAAAGTACATTAGAGACCAGATGGTTGGGTATATGCTTTAACTGTCATTCTGTCTAGGGAGGGAACACTGAATTGGATAACGTGGAATGTGCGGGGGCTTAATAGACCACAAAAGACCAGGCAGATGCTTGCATACTTGAATAGGCATAAGGTGCAGGTGGTCTTCTTGCAGGAAGAAATTTACAAAAAACAATTTGATGGACAGAATGTAGATCAATGTCTTACATTCACCCCAGTACAAGGATCTGGGCCTAAATCCACCGTTTTTTGCACTCCACACCACCCTGGGTCAGATAATGGCTTTATGCAAATCAGCTCTTCTTGCAGGAGAAGCATCTTAGCGGGCAGGCGGCTGGCGCGGTTGCTCGCCGTTGGGCTGGTACCAGAGTGGCAACCTCATACTCTTCCTATGCCAGGGGCGTTATGATACTCATTAAAAAAGATGTCCCATTTGTGAGTTTGCATGAGGAGGTCGATAAGGAAGGTCGCTACATCATTTTGCATTGGGGGGAACACCAAACACTCACCTGTGTAACCAGAGCCGTGAGGGGAACGGCGGCGCAGCGGAACGCGCTGAAGAACACCGGGAGGCAGCGCGACCAGCGCACTACAATCCCCAGCAGCCCCTGGGGCGGGTGCACGCCGGTGACGTCCAAGGAGCGCCCGGAGGCGCCTGTAAAAGGCTGACCCCCCGGGAGCCCAGTGGGGGAACACCAAACACTCACCTGTGTAACCAGAGCCGTGAGGGGAACGGCGGCGCAGCGGAACGCGCTGAAGAACACCGGGAGGCAGCGCGACCAGCGCACTACAATCCCCAGCAGCCCCTGGGGCGGGTGCACGCCGGTGACGTCCAAGGAGCGCCCGGAGGCGCCTGTAAAAGGCTGACCCCCCGGGAGCCCAGTGGGGGAACACCAAACACTCACCTGTGTAACCAGAGCCGTGAGGGGAACGGCGGCGCAGCGGAACGCGCTGAAGAACACCGGGAGGCAGCGCAACCAGCGCACTACAATCCCCAGCTGCCCCTGGGGCGGGTGCACACCGGTGACGTCCAAGGAGCGCCCGGAGGCGCCTGTAAAAGGCTGACACCCCCACTCGCCCCGCGAGTCGCGCGCGGGAGCGACCGGGAGAAGCCCGGGACAAGGGCGGGCCGTCTGTGGCCGTCAGGGTCCAGAAGAGGCCGGGCAGGGCCACCTCCCTTGGCTCGAACTGTGAGTACTATCTAACGACACACCGTGGAAATTTCATTTGTCCCCCTTGTTTTAAATAAGAATCATTTAAGACTTTCGACCAAGCCCTGAAATGTCAGTCCAAAGTACATTACCGGACAACTACTTATTGAAAGTGGTCTCCAGAATCAATAGTGATAGAAGGAAATCACTCGGAAAAAGTACTGTTTCAGACCCCCCATTGATCTCGTCTGCAGATGTAAACAACTATATTAATTCAGACAATATTGTTAATGAGATGGACGCTCCAGTAGAGCTTGATAATAGTATTAATGTTGATCTGACTATGGTTCCAGACAAGTCGATAAGGGAGGATGATGACCCATGTGATAATGCTGGGGGAACTCCTCAGCAATCTGGTAGGGCCTCCAAATTTATGCGAGCCTGTAGAAAAACGGCCCCCAAGCGAGGTAGTCATATCACACGAAAGAAAAAAGACACCATACATTTGGAGTATACCGAGGACATAGGAATCCCGAGCCAAGATAAATATGTTTCCATTAAGCCTGACCAAATTGATTTACTAATGAGTACCATTCTTAGTAAACTTAGTATGGTGGTAGAGCCTTTGCTAACCAAAATAGGAGATCTTCAGGAGGAAGTAGTTAGGCTAAGGGGTGTGGTGGACAAGCATGCTGACAACCTAGAAAAGTCTTTAGTCGATATTAATAAGACAACTTGCTTAGCCACTGCCCCCACTAAAGATAAGGAGCAGCTTTAAGCTTCAACTAGTGCCCCCCCTATTACCACCAGGAAACACCCTTCTAAAGAACCACTGAAACCACTACCCACATTGACTCAGGAGGCAGGTAGATCCTCAAAGCAATCTAACGGTGGGGTAACAAGTACATTGTCGGGTGCCATATCATCAGCCCCCATGCAAGTATCGGCACTAGTGGTGTCAGTCCCACCTGATACGACAGGGGGATCTAATGGGGTGTCCACTAGGATATGCAGATGCCCAGTTGATCTTCCACCCGACTGTGTACCTTACGTTGTGGTATTAACTAACGTCCCGATCCTTACCCAGCCCTCAAATGATCATGAGACAGCTGATTCTTTGAGGAATAAAACTATCTCCTGGTTAAACCGTCATTGTGGTTATCCAGTCGGCTACTCCGACCAAATTATCTCCATCAGAAGAGTCAACTGGATAGGTAATACCAAAAAAGTTTGTGGGGGGGATTGTGTGATAATTAATTTTCAGCACCCGCAACACGTAGCGACTGTCTTGCTTAGAGCGGCCGCAATCACACAGTTGGAGACAGAAGTAGTTGCTATACCACTGGGCTACTTTTATAATCATCTTAGTAGGCAACCTCCCGTTAATTGTAAGGAGAGGGTATTGAGTAATTTTACCTATCCATCTATGGTAAATAGACCAGTGATGCCTAACTTCTTCTCTGGTCCACAAAATGGTCTATTCACCCCACCGATGCATATGGGGAATACTATGTTAGGGGGGAATGTTCCCTTAATGCATACCCCCAACCCATTTGTACCTTTTGGTAGCACCCCTTTGTTCGATAATGGAATGGTTTACCAGGTCCCAACCCAGAACAGGTTTCAGTCCCTGAGTTACCTAGATCAGAATGACTGACATGAGATTGACCCATCAAGGGATGTAGGAAATAGTACCCTTAATGAAGAAGTAATTTTGTCTATAGATGAAACGGGCAATGATGTGTGCTTGAACTGTACGTTGACAGGGGGTGACGTGTCAAATTTTATACCTAACATAGAGCCTTTTATCATAGAGAATAACATGTCCATATCTAGTGTTGAACAGCCTAATGTTAGCCAAGAGAGAGTGAAGGTAACTTGTTACATTGCTAGCTGGAATATTGCTGGAATTGCGGCCAAGGAGGATGCATTAGGATGGAAGGATTTTGTGCATCTATTTAATATTCTGTGCTTACAGGAAACCTGGTGCAAAAATTTTAAAGGCATTGATGGGTGTGTGTCTTATGAGCTTCCAGCACTGCCCTCAACCCATGGTAGAGCTAAAGGAGGGTTGATGGTGCTAATTTCAGTTAAATTACCCATCTCAGTGAAAAAGTGTGTTACTGTGGGGGCGCATTCACAAATTCTATGGCTTACACAAGAAACTGGCAGAAATATTCTTCTGATTAACTTCTATAACAATATTTTTGATAGCACTAGACATGTTGCAATTAATGAATTAGATACAGCATTGAACAATTTCGTGAAGAATTTTAATGGTGTATTTGTATTTATTTTTGTGGGGGATTTTAATGTTTCTGTGTGCCCACTATCCTCCCAGAAGGTTTGCGGTGTGTACAACAGACTGGGGGAAGCTGAAGTCCATTTTCCTCATCACACCTATGGGGAAACCTTGAATAATTTTCTGATTCAATATGACATGGAAATTATGGACAACGCGAAAAACGATATGGGTGAAAATATACCAACTTTTAAAGGAAGGGGCGCTAATACTACTATCGATTTTATGTGCATGTCTGCAACCATTGCTCCGCTATGCCCAATGCCCAAGGTGATTGATATTATGTTGAGTGACCATAACTGTTTGACCACTGAATTAACTTTCTGGAAAAATGATCATGTCTGTGAACAGGGTATCATTGCCAATATTGAACCTCATAGACAGAATGGTTATAGACTGAGGTGGAAAGGGGAAAAAGCGGACATAACATCAGATTCCATTATTTCTAGTTGTCTGATGGAGATCATGGCAATTTTAGAACAGGATGACACCTCGTCCGATAGTATCGACCACTTTAACAGGATCAATTCAATCATCAATAAGAAGTTTACTAAAGAGGCTGGGTCTAAGGTTAGGTGTAAAAGGGGCTGGTTTGATCATGCTTGCTCTACTGCCCGGAATGACCTTAAAGAGGCTCTTGCAGCGAAACCAAGGGATAAGAAGTTGGTGGTCCAACTTAGACAGGGATATAATATGACCCTCAAACGTAGAAAAGCTGAATTACAGCAGGAAGCCTGGGATAACCTTACCCAAGCTGCGGATACGAATAATTGTACCTTGTTCTGGTCCACGGTGAATAGCCCATTCCTAAAAGATGACAAGGTCCCAGAACTCACATCTAATGTGAGTATGGAATCGTGGATACAGCATTTTTCTAACATCTTTGACTCAAGTAATTTAACAGTTTCCCACGGAGAAGGCTGGCCCATCTTAGCCTTAGATATTACTATTGGAGAAACCATGGCTAGTATAAGAACCAGTAAAGGAGGTAAGGCCCAGGGGCCGGATGGCGTTCCCATAGACGTGTATAAGACTGCACCAGAGATTTGGGGTCCATTGCTCACCAAAATCTTCAATACAGCTATCTGTTGTAAAATACCGTCTACTTGGGAAGAGTCAATAATCATCCCCATTTATAAGAAAGGTGACCGGGGGGATGCTAAAAATTACCGACCTATATCCTTACTGGACTCATCTGTTAAAATCATGAGTAGGGTCCTCCTTGTAAGACTAGAGGAGTGGGCAGAAACCAACGAGATCCTAAGTAACTGTCAGTTTGGCTTTAGGAAAGGCTGCGGTACTATTGAACAGTGCCTGAACTTAGAGCTACTGGTAGGGAAATATATCCAGGCAAAAAAAGGGTCGCTTTATTTATGCTTCGCTGACCTTAGTAGCGCTTTTGATTTGGTAGATCACGCAATATTATGGGTCAAATTATTAGAAATGGGAGCACCTGAAGGCATTATATATTTCCTAGCCCGCCTGTATGAAAAGCTCCACACCAGTGTCCGTTATGGACCCAATGGGGAATGTACGACTAAGTTCGGGATTGGTAGAGGTATTAGACAGGGGTGCGTTTTAGCACCCCTGCTTTTTACTCTCTTTATTAATGAGGTCGAATCTGCCCTGCAGGCAGTCGCTGCGGATGCCCCTAGAGTTAATAATTTTAATATACCTGTACTACTCTATGCGGATGACGCAGTGTTACTGTCTAGGACACCCTTGGGTCTCCAACGTCTGATGGATTGTTTTGTATCTTTTATCAAGAATAGGAAACTGGTGATCAATAAGTCTAAGACATATGTAATGGAGTGCAGGTCGGGAAAAGCAAAAATCAAAGGTAAAACCCACTATTTAATTGATGGTGAACCGGTTAAAAAAGTTGAACATTTTTGCTATTTGGGAATTACCTTTTCTAATAATGGGAGCTGGGCCACTGAACATAAAGTAGTCAGAACCAAGATGATTAGGAGTTCCAATGGGGTCTTCTTGTTTGCCAAGAAGCTGGGGAATAGACGTATTAAAGACATGTTAAAAATTTACCAAGCCAAATGTCTCTCTGCGGCCCTTTATGGGGCCGGTGTCTGGGGTGTGTCATCTGCTAAGAGCCTTCAGGTAGAGGAGAATCTCTTCCTGAAAAAGCTCTTGTGTTTACCCAAGTCTACTTCCAACTCCTTGGTTCATAGGGAAACAGGGATTCAAGCCCTAAGTGATCTGATTATGTTAAGGCCCCTATTACTGTGGCGCTCTATCTGGCTTAGTGATGGTACCTCATTGAATAGAGCAATTATCAAGGACTGTCTTTTATTGGACCAGCACTTAAAGATCCCCTGGATCAAATATATTATTGAATGTTCACAAAAATTATTCGGGATCAACGTGCTGATGGACCCTTACAGTCTCTCGGACATCCCCAAATCTAATGTGAAAACAATCTTTCTAAATCACTGTAATGAAAGGCACCTTCTAGAGGATTCTAAGTTAACCACATGTGTACTGTACAATAGCATGAATGAATTTACTGGTTTTAGTCCATATTTGTCAAAGGTAACAAGAGCCTCGCACCAGTTTGTACTAACCAGAATGAGGATGGGTATTGTACATTATCTGGTTGCGTGCCCTAACATTAAAATGCGCCCTATTGGCCCATGTGAATGTGATAATAAAACAGAACAAAGCACTAAGCACTTTTTATTAACATGCGAATTGTATAGGGAGTTACGGAAATTCTATTTGAAGCCTTTGTTAAACAGATTTGGAGTGAGAAATACCTCGGATGCTATGAGACTGCTTTTTAATCTGAATCACCCGGACATCTGCTTTTTTACTGCTTCTTTTCTGCTTAAAGCTATTAGCGCCAGGAAAAGTATGTGTTTTTAAATATTTGTACATTTTTAAATATTTATTCCATCCCCCTCTGGATATTTTGTATTATGTGTTATTCCATGGAGATATGTATTGTTTAATGTATTGTCTGTAATTAATAATTGCATATTTTTATATCATGTGTTTTCTTTAGTGAAATATGTATGAATTGTCTGTATTTGTAACTATATGTGCTTTTATGGACATGTTTTTTAAATGTTCCGAATAAAGCTTTATGAAATGAAATGAAATGCATGGAAAACTGTGTGGTACGCTGATCACAATGGTTAATGTATATGGACCCAACATTGATGATCCGGACTTCTATGTCACGTTGTGGAATAAGGTTTATCAGTTGCCTCCGTCTGCGATTATTTGGGGGGGATCTGAATGTGACGCTGGATCAAGGGTTGGATAAGAAGGAGGTGCGTCAGACATCTATGAAGCGTGCATGTGGGACTGTTCGAGATGGGATGGAGGTGCTGGGGCTGGTGGATATGTGGCGTCTGGGGCATCCAGGAGGGAAAGAGGGCACCTGCTATACGTCTGCTCATGATACTTGGTCGCGCTTAGATTACTGGCTGGTAATGAAAGATGTGAGTGGTTGGGTGGCAAAGACGGCACACTTGGCTCGCACATTATCTGATCATGCTCCTGTGCTGATGGAAGTTAAGCTCCCGACGCATGTGCATGTCCCGTTCACATGGCAGTTGCCTCCTGGGGTTTTGAAGGATCAGGTACTGCGGGAGAGTTTGCGTGAATCGATTGAATCGTTTTTCGATAAGAATGTTGGGTCAGTGTCAAGTGCAGGTGTGGTTTGGGAGGCGTTCAAAGTGACAGTGCGGGGTGCATGTATTGGTATGCAGGCTGAGGTACTTAAATCGCTCAGGGACTCTAGGGAGCGTGAATTGTTGAGTATGGAGCGACAATGTGAGCAACAGCCCTCTGATTGCCTGCTGGCTGACATACGCTTGAAGGTTTCTGAGTACAATGAACTGGCGGATCAGGAAGTTCAATATCTATCTAAACGCACTAGAGCGCGATACTATGAAAAGAAGGTGGTAGACCCGGGCGGGGACTGGCAGATAGGCTGAAGGACCCCTGGGCTAAACATTGTGCAGTGCAGGAGATTAGGGATGGCGATAAGAGGGTGACCGATGAGGAAGGTATTTTAGACTGTTTCACTCAGTACTATACCAGCATGTATGAATATAAAGACACGGCAGACGAGGGGGAAATTGCGGAATACCAAGAAGATATCGCATTGGTCTGGCTCTCGAAGGGACAGCAGGAATTTCTAATGCACCACATCACGGAGGGGGAACTGAGAGATGCGATTGCGGCGTTGTCTAATGGCAGGGCTGCTGGTACTGATGGCCTCCCGCCTAAATTCTATAAATAATATGTAGATTTACTATTGCCACATTTGGCGATGGTGCTGGAGAAGGCCTTTGAACAAGGGCAACTACCCGCAGCGATGAGGGAGGCTCTGCTGGTGGTACTCTCGAAACCGGGTAAACCACTAGACTGTTGTGAGTCATATCGGCCTTTGTCCCTAATGAACACTGATGTTAAGATTATTGCCAAGGTGCTAGCCACACGATTACAACTGCTATTACCGGTAATGGTATTGCCGGACCAACCTGGATTTGTGCCGATGCGCTCCACCACACATAACCTAAGGGCACTTTTTGCTGTCCTTCACCTGCTCAAACCCGACTTAGCTGCGGTGGCGGTCCTTTTAGACGCTGCCAAGGCATACGACTCTGTGGCCTGGAAATACATGATGGCAGTATTGCATCGCATGGGTGTGCCGTTCTTTTTCACGTCTCTGGTCGCTTTATTGTACACTAAACCCATGGCTCGTGTGCGAGTAAATGGGCGTGTGTTGGCGCCGTTTGCAATACAGAGGGGCATGAGGCAAGGGTGTCCGCTATCGCCCTTACTGTTCGCTATCATTTTAGAACCCCTAGCCTGTATTTTGCGACAAAGGCACGCACCCTCGGCTCTGTGTTTCCGCCTCCGCTCCTTCGCAGTATCCATGTACGCGCATGACATGGTGCTTTATATTCGGGAACCAGACAGATACCTAGATGGGGTACTCAGGGGATACGTTAGGTTTGAACGCTTCTACGGCCTGTCGATAAACTGGGGGAAGTCCATCGTGCTGCCATTGACTGATATTACGCGCCCATTTCCGTTAGAATTTCCTTTGGAATGGGCTGAGGAGCCTGTCCGATTTTTGGGGATATGGATACACAGAGATATCCAGGAAATCATTTGGGCTAACTACGGTGTGGCCATTTCAAAATTAGAAGACCAGGTCGCGTGCTGGATTCGATTTCCCCTGTCGTTTGCGGACCGCGTGGCCCTGATTAAAATGGTAGTGCTTCCCAAATTTCAATATTATTTTGTGAATATTCCACTTCACTTGACGTGTAATTTTTTTACAACGTTGCAGTCCTTGCTAATTACCTTGGCCTGGGGAGGAAAGAAACCACGAGTTAAATGGGATACTCTGACCAAACCATATGAGCGAGGTGGATTTGCGGTGCCTGACATGAAATTATACTATCTATGTGCACAGGCGCATTTTGCCTCATACTGGATCTCGGCGCCGCCGTATACGCCACATGTGGCGATTGAGGCGGCAGCGACGCATCCATTGCCCTTAAAGAAGATGTTTGTGAACTCACACTCTGTGTACGGGAGGGACGAGGTGGACACGGTGCAGAGTACGGTGAAGACGTGGCGGAAGTTAGGCAGGCGCGGGGGTTCTCTGCCACTCTATGCACCAGCCATGCCCTTGCTCTATCATGAGCATATATCGGTTTTGAGTGAGATAGGGGCCCTCCACCTGTTACAGGATGTTGGTATACACACCATGGGGGATATCTTCCCGGCGGGCCGATTTCTAGCTTTGCCAACGATATTGGACCAAACGAACAATGGCACTATGGCCACCTTCACTTATGTCAGATTGCGCGCTGCGGTGCGTGCTCACTATCCGACCTTCCTGATGAGCCGCCTGCGCTGGCTGCGCTGCAGTTGATGTATACAGCGACCTCTCGCGTCAAAATGGTTTCGAGGTTGTACAAACTTTCACAGGACGAGGAGTGTGGTGTGGATGTGGTTGCGAAGGCTAGGTGGGATGCATGTCTGCAGGAGCCACTCTTGGATGACGAATGGACGGAGTGCTGTGCTATGACTGGGAAATTTGCTGCTAATGGGAACTTTAGGCTCTTGCATTATAAATTCCTGTAACAGTGGTATTATTCCCCGGAGCAACTTTTTAAAATTGGCCTTGTGTGACACACCTGCGTGCGTGCACTGCGGGGCTGCCGTGGCCAATTTTTTGCATCTGGCTTGGACGTGCCCGTGTGTGTCTAGGTTCTGGATAGATGTGACTGAGGCATTGTCTGCTATGACATCGGTGACAATTGAGGCGACACCACGTGTATGTTTGCTGGGCATGGTGTCTGGTGTTCGTTGAGTATGAGGCGGTTGGTGGCGCTGGCGCTGCAGCTGGCCAAGCGTAGAGTGGAGACCTGCTGGCGGGGAAGAGGGCCCCGGATGTAAAGACTTGGCTGCAAGAAATGGCATACTGTCGAGATCAGTTGACATGCTATTATGAGGAACTGCCTGCAGGCTCACGCCCCCGCGATATTTGGGAACCGTACACCACTTATATGTTGCCGCAATTCTCTGATGATGACTAGCCCATGTCTCTGAATGCGGGATGTCCTGTCTGGGGGGTTGCCAGTTCAGATGAGGCATGCTGTTGGTCTTTCCTGTTCCCTTGATTGACTCTGTGTGCTGCTGCCTTTGATATATGCCGGTCGTCTGACCGGTGACATGCCATTGCCTGTGGAGTTCCTACCTGTAGCTGACCCTTAATACCATTGCAGTTCCTGGTTGCTCTTAATGCATGCCTTGGAGGTTGCCCTGCAGTGAATCTCACCTGTGAAGTGAGGGATCCCCCTCATCGAGACTGTTGTCCCCTAAGATATCCGCACAGCTAATGTATTACGGCCGGCAGGGGGGTTGGGGGGGGGGGGGGTTATGTTTGTTCCTAAACTTTGATTATTGTTTACAAAAAAAGCAAAAATAAGACCGCACGAAGATTCGTCCTTGCTACTCCAAGTTCGGTTCCATTTTTTGTACTGCTTGATGCTGCTTGATACGCCGCCGGGCCTTGTGCTGTCGGTAATCTGGCTGTGTGCTGAGAACCATGTGTGCTTCTGATTCAACAATTGCAGCCGGCCCATTGGGTTGTAGGCCCGAAGCTGTGTATCTGCAATGAATGTCATAAAGGTCTTCCAAAAAAAAAAAAAAGGGACGCTTTAGCATCACGTTTAATGGATATTGTGGTTGGGGCTGAGGTGTAGATCGCAAAGGAATAACATGCAATGGTGAATCCTTATCCCAATCCGCCTGATTGCGATATAAAGTAGGAGCTAAGGCTATAGCCCACTCTGAAGAATAAGCTTGTTTAGTCTCCTCTGGGACATATTGTGAGAAAGCTGGTAGAACTACGTCCTCGCCCTTGGAGGAAGCGAGGATGAATGGGGGAGGCCAATCAACCTCCGCAAGCAAAATGTCGTATGAAGCTGTCAAATTGTCCCAAAACACAGCATTTACTGTGCATTTAATATCACCATCAATTTGGAGATTCACTTGATAGAGTCTATCGGAGGAACTACGTGGGTTTCTGCGGTTTCAACAGTTAGAAAAGTGTCAGTTGCTTTCGCCTCCAGACGCTGGTGGAGTGTCTGCCACACTATGGTAACTTCTGCTGTGGTGTCGAGGAGAGTCACCTCCTAACTCCTGTCCAGGAGGAGGATTCTTACCATCTGGGGCGTACTTTGCCTTCTAAGTGGCAACTCTCTTTTTCTGAAACTGGGGTTGATATTGAGGTGGTTCCTCCTGTTTGACTTTTACATCAAATTGGTGCCGCAGGTCTCGCCTTTGTTGCGTTGACTCACCCGGTCTGCGATCCTGTCATCCCCCTCCACCAAATTGTTGATCTGAGAATTCCTGAAAGGAATGAGGAGAACAGGGATCAGGAACCTGGAACCTGGAAACTCTCAGGTGTTTTAATTTTAGAGCAATCACGTAGAAGTGTCAGGTGGAGGCGAACCTGCACGACACCTAGGCTTCTGCTGCTGCATATTTTTATTCCATGCTTTTTTCAGAAAGACTGGATGACTCTCCGTGTCCGGAGGGGGTTTACTCTGTACCTCTATAATTGGTCTTACTCCTAAATGATTGTGTCCTAGCGATGTATAGACATCCGCAATTTTAATTGGCAACTGTCGTTCCCGATCAATGTCCGCCACCAACGCTAGCCATTGGCGCACCTACAAGCAAACCGCTTCACCCTTAATGTTAGCCAGAATCATATCGGAGACAATAGGGATTTACAGCCTGATTCATGAAAACCGAATTCTGCGATTTTTAAATTGCGATTCAATCGCAGACCGGCATTCATCAATATTAGCGAGAAAATAAAGCGAATCGCATGCGGCCGCAAAAAGCGTTAGCGATTTTCAAAAATCGCAGATAAATCGCAATTTCCGTCAACATCCGTGTAGGAATTGCGATATCGCAAATTGCGAGATCGCTAAATGCGATCTCTCATTTAGCGAGATCGCGAAAAAAGGGAAGTCGCATTTCGAGCACAGTGATGACATCGCAACCAGGAAGCAGGCAGTTCCCACCCCCATTCAGAACAGTGAGGCTGATCTCGAGGCTGCATCTCACAGAGCTCCTTCCAGGACACCTCCAAACTTCCAAATCCTTTACTTCTGTGACTGCAGCAATGGCAGAGGATGCAGCACCAGGGCCCAGCGACACCGGGCGCAAGCGGAAGCTCAAATTCTCTGAGCAGGAGTTGGAGCACCTGATTGACGGAGTGGTTGATAACCACCCAAAACTTTTTGGAAAGGACTCCAGGAGGGTGCCTGAGGCAGAGAAACGCCGACTCTGGCTTGGGATAGCCGCAAAAGTGAACGCTGTGGGCGTGGCACACAGGTTGCTGGAGGAGCTGAAAAAGAGGTGGTACGACCTCCGAGGTCGTGCCAAGGAGAGGGTGGCAGAGAGGCTGGGCGAGACCCTGGCTACTGGAGGTGGAGAACCTACAGTCCCTCCCAACACCCCCATGGAGGAGCGCGTGGAGGACACACTTGAGCGAGAGGTGTGCATAGGGGTAATCAATCTGGACTCATCCCGACCCACCCAAGACAGCCAAGGTAAGTGGAATGCGACTGCGACCCTGTGCCCTAACAATGGCCATGACCCTATAGCCTCCCATAATCATCCCAAGTCATGCAATCTATGCACATTAGGTTATGCCCAAAAGCATTGTGGGACATGTAGTCTGCCCACAACGTACAAGAACCCCAATGCAGCCAGACATGTCCCAAAGTACGCATTGCCACAGCCAGTCAGGGAATGTCAGCCAGCATGCATGTAGCAACTGCACGTGTGACAGATACATGCAATTAATCTACATCCACTTCCCCCACAGGTAGCGCTGACAACAGCAGCGACAGCGACAGGCTGCTCATTGAAGATGCACCAGAGGATGCAGAGGAGGTGCCAACAGCCAGACATCCTGCACCATCAGGCGCTGCACCTATCCCCGCAGCCAGGGCACCACAATCTGTGCCAGCACCATCAGGCGCTGCACCTATCCCCGCAGCCAGGGCACCACCATCTGCGCCAGCACCATCAGGCGCTGCACCTATCCCCGCAGCCAGGGCACTACCATCTGCGCCAGCACCATCAGGCGCTGCACCTATCCCCGCAGCCAGGGCACCACCATCTGCGCCAGCACCATCAGGCGCAGCACCATTGACAACCACAACTCCACCACCAGCGGGACCCTCTACATCTGTTGCTGCTAGTGCGGTGGCAGTGCACACACCCACTGTGGCCAGCCAGCACAGAAGGCATGGCAGGGCTCGCCAGCAGAACACAGCACGCAGCGGCAGGAGGGGGATGGCTGTGCGCGTGTGAGGCCTCAGCATAGAGCGCCGGACGCTGCGCATCCATCATTTGCAGGGACGACGGCAAGGGGCAATACAACTCCAGCTCCACAACATTGGCCGCAATGTCGCAAATGTCTCCGACAGGATGGAGCGCATGACAACAGCCATGGAGGCTAACACTGCAGCCCTCATATCACAGCGCAACATCGCCCGCCGCCGCCACCGTCAACTACTTACGCGGCTATCAGCCTACACCCGCTCAAACTAATTAATTGGGAATGCCACCTCCCAGCTCTCACGACGGTCCCTGGCTATGCAGCAGCAGATGGTGCAATGCTGCGAGGATGTGGCACGAGTCTTGGAGCAGGTCACCAGTGCCGTACTGGCACTCCATCCTACTGGGCCAGGCAATGTCGGTGGGGACGACACCAGTGAGGGCACCTCCAGTGTCAGCAGCCTGTCTGCCTCACAGGTTGGCGTGTTGCGCCGCAGCACCAGGCCCACTGCAGGGTCACGTGCCGTCCCAGAGGAAAAGCCGGAGAGGCGATTGGGTGCTGCGCGCCGGAGGCGCACTTGACTTTAATGTACATTGGCTGGGACATGCTGATGATACAAGCATGTCCTGTGTATTGTTTGGAGCAGTATGGCGCAATACTGCTTGCAGGTAAAGAATAGAAACATTACATTATTGTGCCTTAAACAATAATATTTATTCTAGCATCATACATCGGCCTCCTGTCATTATTTCCCTTGGCATGCAATTGTGATTTGTTGGGTGAGGGGAGTGGGTGCACTAGAAACTGTTCATTGTGATGTGGTTGCGGCGTCTGTGTCCTTCAGCTGGGTTCTCCCCGCGTGCATGACGCACATGTGCAGGTGGCCGGTCGTCCCCTTCCGACTCAAAGGCAGAGATCTCTACAGGTATCCGGCGCTTGGTAGCAATGTTGTGTAGTATTGCACACACAGCCACAATGCGGCAGCACACATCAGGACTGTAGTACATGACCCCACCAGTCTTGTGCAGTATGCGGAATCTGCTCTTCAGTAGCCCAAATGTCCTCTCAATGCAATTCCTTGTGCGTATGTGTGCTACATTGTAACGCCGTTGCTGTGGTGTAGCAGGGTGGAGGTATGGGGTGAGGAGGTATTCACGGAGGGCGTAGCCACTGTCACCTGAATGAGAGGAGCAGAGGGTGAGTGCCTGTGCAGCGCAGCTACTTCATCGCAGTGTAACATTGTGGGCCAAGTGTACTTACCAAGTAGGTGTCCTTCACCGAAGTCTCCCCTGGCAAGTCGTGTGTGGAGGCCGCAGTGCCGGAATATGAAGGAGTCATGTGTACTCCCCGGGTACTGTGCCACTATGTCCGTGATATATGTCTTAGCATTGCAGACCATCTGGATGTTGAGGGAGTGGTAGGACTTGCAATTGCGGTACATGTACTCCGTTGCAGCTGGTGGGCAGATGTGGATGTGGGTACAGTCTATGCATCCTATCACATGTGGGAAATGCGCAACATTGTAGAATTGATGCTTGGTCTCATCCAAATCCTGTTGGCTGGTGGAAAATTTGATGTGGTGGTGTAGCTGGGTCAGCATTGCGTCAAGGAAACTCCCTAGGCAGCGGGACATGGTGGGCTGGGATATCCCCCAGCGGCCGCAACTATCCCCTGGAAGCTCCCAGAGGCCAGGAGTTGCAGGCTACACAATACCTGGACATGTGTGGGCACGGCATTGGTCCGCCTTGTTGGGTGCTGCATCAGGGGGTCAAGGTCCTGAATTAGCTTGATGATTATTGGCCCATTCAGGCGGTACTTTGCGTATATTTGCTCTCTGGTTTGGCCCAGCAGGGTGGCCCGCTGGCGGAATATCCTGTCCTGGATTCTGCGTCTCCTCCGTGCTGCTCGCTGTAGCCTTCGCCGCCTGACCACCATGTAGAGTCCTGGCATTCTGAGACTCCTTATGCTGTTGCTGCATCTCCTTAAGTGTGTTTGGTCAGGCCTGCACCTGTTACTGATTGGGCAACGGATTTTCAATTTTTTTTTTACAATGACTTTGATGGTTACCACCTGCTTTGGGTTGTCCTTAAATTCCGCCTCGCAAACAGCGATTTAGGGCTTTTTCGCTATTTGCGATTTTTCATGATTACCGATTGCGATTGTATCGCGAATTCGCTATTTTATTCGCAGAATCCGTGGTTTATCGCAAATTCCGATTCGCTAATGGTCTACTGCCGGGATTCTGCGATTCTTTTAGCGATTTCGCTATTCTGTGTTTGCGATTTCGCAATTTTATTGGAGAATACCGATTTATGAAATTGAGCTTGCAATAGCATTTTCGCAGCTATTGCGCTCGCAATTTTGCTTCATGAGTCAGGCTGTATGCCCACTAATTTCATTCCCAAATCCAGGGCTGGACCAGCCCATGTTCATCCTGAACATGTTTTAGAACGCTCGCCAGAACACTCATGGAGGGGGTGCCAAAGCACAGTGTATACACTGAGGCAAACACCACCCCCCAGGTGTTTCAGTCCGCTAAAGGAGGAATTAGACCACTCTGCAAACACCCAGGGCCAGATGTAGGTGATCCCAGATTACCGATTCTTAAATACCGAATCATACCGATTCGGTATTTAAGAACAGGCAAATGGGATGTAGGTAAAAAATTACCGAATCGGTAAGTTTCAGTAATTACCGAATCGGTATTTACCGAATTGGTAATTGCCATTCATTACTATGGGCCTGGAGGCCCATAGGAATGAATGTCAATAACCGAATCGGTAAATACCGATTCGGTAAAAGGGAGAAATATTGAAGTGTGGCAGGGTGTCACTTTGACACCCTGTTGCATCCCTCAATTGTGTATGGGTGCACATGTTGCAGACATACATGCCCTAAGGGCATGTATGTCTGCAACATGTCACTGTTGGAAAAGCAAAAAAATGCTTTTTTAAAGGTTTTTATTATTTACCACCAACTTCTAGTTAGTGGTAAATAACGAATCCTAAGATGGGAAAAGCACTCATTTGAGTGCTCCCTACATTTCAGATTCGGTAATTTACCGATTCGTTATTTTTAAGAATCGGTAATTTACCGAATTCTTAAATACCGATTCGGTAAATTACCAAATCTGAAATGATGCCACCTACATATGAAAAACCTAATTCTGGTCGGTAACGGCCGAAATTCAGTAATTTCGGCTGTTACCGACCGGAATTAGGCTTCCTACATCTGGCTCATAGTAAGGATCCTGTGTTTATTAAGGTGTTACATTTTCTCAGCTATCCACTGACTTAATACTGACGGGACTCATCACAAGAACTCCGCCGGGTGCTGGCGCTGGATGTGTGGCCCCGGCAGGAACCACAAAAAAGTAAGCAAAATATATTGAATGACTCTTCTATAGAGTTGAATTGCTTGTCCATATAGCCGACGCAGTTCAGCTATATTAACATGAAGACAGTTTGACTGCAGTGTGGAACCAGCTAAAACTGGCCAAGAAGCAACATCAATACATAAGGGGCCCATACGAACCAAAAGAACAGGCTGAGAAAGGGCACCATTAAACCAGATAATATGCTCCCAGGACAACAGCGAAACTTCAATCATTTTGTAAGATCAATACGCATCAGGAGGAGCAGTGACTGTGTAAGCAGGAAAAAAATATCATTGGCATTCACTGCGGGAAATGTAAGCAAGGAATAAAACTTCTCAAAGTGGTATGCAGAATCCGCCTCAACCACAAAAATAATGGCAGCCCCCGCATTGGGGACTCCATACTGTGTCAAATGTTGTGTAACCGCCATTCGGTTATGAGCCAGAATAGCGACCAGTTGTGCCATATTATACATCAATATTAAACAAAAATTCTAACATTTTAAAATTCAAGCTTGAAAAACCTACAGAGGCAGGGGTACCCAAAAGCTGTGGGAGGCTAAGCCCTCCCACCACAGACGTCCTTGGGAACCGGTGAGAGGGTATTGTGGACAAGCACAAACGCTACTCAGGGGTGTCGGAAATAAGCACCAGAACAAATGTTGGTGGTGCCATGTTGCAGGGGTTCTGCACAAACACAGAATTATGCATATGATTATGGGACCTTAGTATATAGGGACTGAGTCATCCTACCACCTTAGTACCGATGAGCCAGGGTACGACTAGCTATAGTGTCTCACTTGCCCTCCTACTAAATCACAGAGTAACAAGTGTATAGATACCACAGAACATAGCACTTCCGACTCTATCAGGAATTGCGGTTGAAAGACACACCCTTTCGCTCACACTCTTATACTCGTCCACAATAATATCTGACAGAGACTCTAAGAAGTTTAAAATATTTATTTTAATTAACATGCTCTAGTAGGTAATATACGTGCCACAATAAGCAGAAAAATGCATAACACAAATACGGTCAGCATAGCAAGGAATCCGTAAACCATAATAGGAGCTGTCGTTGTGAAGGACAGCATAACCTAGCCTACCACCCCTTGTCTAAAAGCAGGATTTATCTATATTAAAAGGTCTCTGGGCATGATCTGCAGACCCTGTACCTCAGTCTATAGATGGTAGATCTAAATCACAGGTGCTGTCATGCTCTTCTCCCTGGAAAGGTCCCTCTCAAGTGTGTGCGACCTATCCGTGTATTCCAATAAGACCAAAGTATGTGTTCCCAAACAACAGCTGCATCTGTATGTTTTGTCCAAGTGCTAGGGCCTGACCAGAGCAGAATAACAAGGGGCATTGTTGTTCAACCTTGTTCACAATGTTCAGACTAAGTCCCAGGAATCTGCAAAGTATGAAAACAGTAGTTGGTTCTCATGTGAAAGTATCGAAAGAGGCTTATGCAAAATAAACTTGTGTAATACTGTGTGCAAAGCAGCAGGTAGTCTGTATCGTCCTCATGCTAAGTTAGGGAAGACGACAACGTCCCTCTAGGCCATGTGACAAAACAAATGCCACCTACTTCAGACCAATGCCACTGTCCGAGTTCTTGGTGCTTGGTAATGAAGGACCCAGAAGTGTTGTGAATCTTGGTTGCAGTACGCTGTTCCTGGGGTTACCAGATTAGCAATAGAGTCTATATTTTTATATGGGAGTGTTTAATGTGGCCCTCTCTGCAGGGTCACCCTCTAACCTTTTACCTTCATCTTCCAATTTTTCTGAATTCATTTTTGTTGGCCTTGGGATTTTGAGCACTTTACCACTGCTAACCAGTACTAAAGTGAGTGTACTCACTCTCTAAAACATGGTAAATGTGGCTTATAACCAAGTGGTATATTTAATTCACTTACAACTCCCTATTTAAGTGGTCACCCATATACCCAGGGCTGGACAATTACATGCTACTAGTGGGCCTGCAGCACTTATTGTGCCACTCATTTAAGTAGCCTTTTAAACATGTCTCAGGATTGCCATTGCAGCCTGTTGCTTTGAAACTGCCAATTAAATTTGGCAAACTAAACTTGTTTCAGGCCTAAATCTTCCTTTTAAATACATATAAGTAACTCCTAAGGTAGGCCCTAAACAGCTCATGGGGTAGAGTGCATTGTAATTAGTAGTATGGCAGGGGGAAATGGCATGCAGGCGAGAGAGAATGTCGGGCGGATCACCACCGCCATGTGGGCGGTGGCGATCTGTCCGACATTCTAATTGACCCCTAAGAATCAAAATGATTTCTACCTCAAAGAGAAATGAAGCAATGGTTCTCCTCGTTCATAAAAAGAAAGGGAAAATATATTGGTACAAAGCAGGAAAATGCTTTACATAAATTGCAACACAAAGGTTGTTATACTCCATGGAGTCGGAGTGCGCTTTACAAGTACACCCACATTTACATTTACATTTATGTCCACTATTAATATGGACCATATATTGAATATAAATTATTTTATTGGTTTACACTGCTCTTATCATTGTTTGGATTTATAATCAGTTAAAAGTCACTTTCACTCTTACTAAGTGCAAAGATGAATATTTGTTTAAATAGATAATGTTTTCTCTCAAAAAAATAAACATGATATGTTGTACAATAGTGTGTGATTTAATTTAACTTTTATGTTTATTCAGAAGAGTGCCATTGCTCAACTGAACTTACTAATATTTTGGAGATAAAATAGGAGCAGCGCTCATCTGGAGACTGTTTATCTTCCTTCTTGGGATCCCTTTTCACTCCTCTGAGGCCAGGGGTTGCAAAGGAAGTGAATGGGCTTGCAGTGGGCAATCAAGAGATCGCAACGCAACTACGAGCTCTGGCAACTCCTAAATGATATCCATATGGCCATCCTTTTTCTGTTAGAAATAGGGTTTCTGGTTGGCTAGGGTAGCCAGGCAGAACTCACCACTCTAGTCTAAGGGAGTTACACACCCAAGATAACCCCTGCTCAGTGGCGTAACAAAACTTGAGGGGGCCCCCCTGCAAAGCACATGGAGGGGGCCCCCGCAGCTCGGATCACCACCTACCACTGTGCCCTACCACCAAGAAATCTAGGCAAGGAGGCAGGAGCTAACGGACAGAACCAAGAAGACCAGGGATGGAGCGGTCTTGAATTTATTGTTCTGTTTTGTATTTATAGAGGGCGTACTACCCCTATGTGGAGCACTGAAGCGCTTGCGTACATGAGTAGCAAGCTCCAATATGTGTAAAGTGTGTGGTTGGAAGGGCATTGTATTTATTTCGATGCTATGTTGTCAGTGTTTCCATTCCATGTTATGCATGAGGACCACTGATTGGGGTGCATGCTGGTTATTGTGCAATAGGATGGAGCGCTTAGCAATGGATTACGGGGTGAGAGATATGCACACCATTTTGTTTTTCATCTCTATGCAGGTCCCTTTATAGTATTTATATTGTTCAAATCCCACCTTGGTGATTACTGCACAGAGTCGTCCATTCTGAAAATACTGTGCCTACTGTTTAAAGGTAATGGGCCGGAGTAGGCATAGATTAAAAAGTGCACAGTGAGTGATGCAACAGTGTGAGAGTAGGGTAAGAGGAGCAATTGCAGGGGGAGTGAGGTGACCATATGTAAGTGCAGAGTTGGACGAAAGAATGCATTGTTAGTGATCGGCTTATTTGAGTGAGATTGCAGATTGAGTAGTGAGGGGGACAGGTGAGTGAAGTGTGACATGAATGCAGGGTGAGGTACAGGGTGAACAGCGCAAGTCACAAGTGCACTGTGAGTGCAGAGTGATGACTGAGTGCAGGGTGAGCGGGTGAATGGTGAGAGTGCATGGTGGTCAGTGTATTGTGATTGCTGTGAGTGCAGGGTGAGCGTAAAAGTGAAGGGCGAGAATGAGGAGTGAGTTGTCTGAATGCAGGGTGCACTTGAAGTAACTCAGCATGTTATTGACGGCGGCGTAGGGTTTCCGGTATAAGTTAAACTATTGTTATTCTGGCATTAATAGGGATAGAGGGTGTAGGAAATAATGTGCTGATCATGCAACACACTTCCAGTCTTATGATTAGGGTTGCCAGCTCATTATTATGATGCCCCTACAGGACAAAAATAAGCATCACCTAAAGCCATATTTTCAGCACTTATCTGTGCATACTTCGAACAGCAAATATAAACAGAAAACACTTTTAATTGTGTTCTAGGGATGCCTGAATAATCCATGACTAATAATTAAAGGGAACTAAGAGAGAAAAGTCACATTACAAATGAATACATACATTTTCATTTATAACCTTATTTAGTGTCAAGACGAGGTCTTTCAGGGTCTTTAACACCTTGGGGGCTAGGGGTTTTCCCGATGGGTGCTGAATATGGAAAATTTCCATTGTTCATGAAAAAGTCAGCTCGTCATAAGCACAGGGCAGGTAACACCCATGACGAGCTGGCTTTGTCATCAGCACAACATATGGCTGGCATTTTTGTTTTGGCAACCCTACTTTATATTCCATTTCATGTAATGCAGTCTCACACTACAGCAGTAAATGTAAATTTCAAATGTAAGGAATAGGCAGAGTGGGGGCCCCCGCCAGTACTGGAATCAGAAAACAAAAATACGTCTAGGTAACCAGTTTACAAAAGTATGTAAATATATGAATGGCCTCGAGGCAGTTGCCTTCAACCCCCTTGCTTCTGGGCCTGGTACCTTTACACTAATCAACAGCCTTTGATAGTGTCTATCATCAGACACTACTACTGTGACTTGAGAAACTGGACCTATAAATAAATGATCACCTCCCACCCTAGCAACAGATAAAGCTTTGTATCTAAATCAATATTTACCTCAGCTGCTCACATCCTGCGGCATCCCACAAGCGTCACTCGTTTCACCAGTCTTGTTCAACCTCTAACTTACCTGATCACATCAATCAACCTCACTTGCTGCAACTATGCAGATGACATGTAGATCATTCTAAAACTAGGAGACCCTACAAGCGTCAATAGTCAGATGTTCGGTCTTTAAAGCACTTTACAGTTCCATAGAGACCTTCAAGGGGAACGCACACAATAGCTACATGTGAAATTCCAATGATACAGAAAAGGACACACTGTCGAAAATAGCACCTCAAATCATCGCATCTGCTAATTAAAAAAAGACCACTGGTGGAGCTACGTTCTCAGTACAGGTGGAAAACACTTGATCTCCTTGCCAGAAAAGATACGAAATCTACAAGTCCACCGTAATTTCAGGAAAGAAGTAAAAAACGGTTTCTTCCAAAGATAAAAACCTCAATAAATGGGTCCCATGACTTAAAAAAACATTAACAGAACAGAAGAGAACACTTCAGTCAAGCATTCCGAAAGTCACAACAACACCACCATTAGATTGCAAGAGGGTTGGCTGCACACCACGCAGGGTACCTGAGAATAGTGCCCAGCTAGCACTGGAGTCAATACAATTTGATTCTATCACTGCTGAGTGTAATAATTGCAGGCTGGAGGCAAATTATACCCTCACAGTGGTGCCAAAATGTCACAAGACCATAACCATTGCACTGCCAGATGCAGGCTGAATTGCAAGTATACGGATTGCACATGGTGATAAATCACTTGTAATCCAGCTAAGTATTACCATAACAGAACGGAACTGCAATTAGACACTGTCTGGAAACCACCACCAATCCACCGGAACCAAACCACACAATACCAAAGAGGGCATGTGCCTAATGCGTGAAGAGATCTGCCATATGTGGCTGCCATTACAGTCTTTACAGCCACCACATTGACCCTCTGCGCTATTTTATAATGAGGCAAAACTGTGACGAGAAAAAACAAAGCTTTCTTCAACCACATTCTAAACCACAAGTATTATCTTATGATTTCTTTTGCCACACATGGGCTCTCAGGGTACCAGCAGGAATCACAATTTGCCAGCCAACAGAGACCAAGCACCTTATCCGGTTACCGAAGCAAACACCCATCTCCAGTAACATACCCGTTGAGCCACACTTAATTCAATGAAAATTACACTCGCCTTCACTGACATAAACATCACCCTGTAGCGGTGTCAACATAACCAATCTCCTTCACAAACAAACAAATCCCTTGAATAACACAGTCCAATTCCTTCAATTTCAGGACCACCAGCTTCTTCGTTAATAGTGCCTCTCCTTCCTTCACCTTCAGTGACAGAAATTGATTCCTTAAGTAGTGAAAAACCACTTTCAAAAGTGACAGACAGATTTTTTGTGATAGGAACCACCATTGACTTCCAGTTAACAGACTTCAGATCCTGTTTCCCAACCTGGTGTGAGATACAAGGACCATACCCATCCTCCAGTGAAACACCCAAGCCCCTTCTTTACCTAGCCAATGAGAGCATTGTACCCAGTGCTTGAAATGGAAAAATAGAAGTGCAGGTACCCTTTACCAGAGTACCTGTTTGTTTCAGAGAAGTACCAGTACTCTCCAATTAAAGCTATTAAAAAATAAAAAAGTGCCAGTACTCAGTACTGGCACATTGAAGCACTGATCATACCCCAAACAGCCCCTACCTTACTGAGAGTATGTACTGATGAGAGGCCAGACCTCTGCTCTGTGATATTGAATTGTATTTGCATTTATATAGCGCTATCTACACCTGATGAAGCGTCAAAGCTATTTATCGGCGAGTATGATGCTACTTAGGAACTTATAATGAATTAGTGGTGAATTAGTATGGTGAAATATGAGAGTAATATGAGTGCTTAATGTGTTAGTCAGTTATTTGGAAAGAGAAAGATAGTGGAGGGTAAGAAGGGGGAAAAGGTTTGCATTTATATAGTGCTTGCTGCCTCTCATGAAGTGTTGGAGCGCTTTTCTGTGAGTAACCCGCTACCCAGGAACCCAAACAGGGTGGGGACGGAGATACAGACCCAGACACACACACACCCCACACACACAAGAACTCTCATGGACATGCCATAAAGGTGTGTGTCAGGCCTGTCACAGACGTTATAACAGGCTTTCAGACCCTCATCCCCATACAACACCTGACATTGTGTGTCAGGCCTTCATCATTCACACACAACAGCATGCAATTGACCATTTGGTGTATTATTCCGCCTTCCAGGAACTCCTTCCATTGGAATGTATGAGGGGCAATTTTACATCTAAAAAGTATACTTCAACGTCTCTCTATTTGTCACATTTAGTTCTTTATCTTCTATATGTGTTCTGTACAGAAAGCAACTATTTTTGGCTGTTTCCCCCACCATTGGTAAACCCACTAGGTCAACAGAATTTGTGCATGCAAAGCATGCAGGAGCATTTGTGCATGCTTATATGTGCTTTCATTAGCTCAGGTAAGCCCTAACTAATGGCTTTTGCAAGTGAGTGTGTTTTTCTCTCTCTCCTCTGTCAAACAATCACTACTCGGAAGGAAGGCTTGAGGTTGTACTTCAAGACTTTTTTTAGAAGGATGACCCAAGCCTATGTGTCCTGCCTCTCACAGACATGAAACCAGGCTGTGCATTAGGCCTCTCACAGACATGACTGGGGGCTGTGTTAGGACTTTCAAAGGGTGGTACGTCTGAATTTCGAGTTTTAAATATTGTGTCACCAAAATATTGTAGCAAATACATAAGTGTAAGTGCATATAGGTAAGTATAGCATTACTCTTCTTAACGCCACTTCTAAAGTACCTTGAGCTCACTTGCCTCACACCCACCCACTCCATCTGTACGGTCACCCCTCTCTAGCTGCACAGCCATCCATCTCCAGCTATGCACTCACTGCCCTTTAGATACAGTCACCCTCTAGCTGCACAGTCACTCCACACATAGTTCAATCACCCTCTTTTGCTGTACATTCACCCCATCTCTTTCTGTTTCCCCCATATTTTATCTTACAATCACCTCTCTCCTTCTTCAGTCTCCCTTCTCTTGCTGCAGGCACCGCTCTAGCTGCTCAGTCACCCCCACTGCTGCACAGTCATCCATCTCTTACGGCACAATCACACTTCTATTTCTTCACAGCCCCCCCTTCTTTCTTCCCAGTCACCCTTCCCTTCCTGTGCATTTACCCTTCTCTAGCTGCACAGTCACTCCTCTCTCCTCTGGCTGCATAGTCACCCCTCTCTTTCTTCCCAGTCACTCTTCTCTAGCTGCACATCCCCTACTCTAAGCCATCCATCTCATGATGCACAATTCCCCCCTCTGTGCATTCACCCCACACTGTAAATTCACCCCCACACTGTACATTTACCCACACACTCTTGCACAGAGTGCAGTTACAGTCATAAGCACATTTGCACACACATGCTTACAGAGAAAGCATGTACACACACACAGTGTTTAGATGTATGCCAACATTTTCGAACAGGACAATGGAAGATTTGGAAAATAAAGTCATGGTAACCGATTTTGTCCTCTGACTACTACTGAAGCAGAAGCAATTTTAGGAGGGAAGACAGGTGAAATAAAGGAGGCCGGGCTGCCGGCCGAGGCTGCACCAATGATTAATTAAGAAGGGAGCCCAGGCGTGCGTACCAGCACCTTAGTTAATGAAGAGAAGATGCCTTGGCATGCCGCGCATCACCATTTAATCAATGAGGAGGTCGTGTGCGCACCATTTAGGCTTGCTGGCTCCTCCGAGAGAGAGAGGCGCCCATGGAGCGCTGGGCCCCGGGGGCTGGGTTGGCCTCTGTTACACCCAGGCCCGGACTGGCCGTTGAGGGCACCGGGCAATTCCCCGGTGGGCCGCATGGTTGGGGGCCGGTTTTGGGCCCCTGGGGCCGTTTGTGTTACAGGGCCGTTAGGCTGCAAAAACGGCCCTGTAACAAAAACGGCCGAAAACCGGCCCTGTCACAGAGTGCGGTCGCACCTCTATCCCCCTCCCCTCTCCTCCCGGAGGGGGGAGGGGTGCCGGCCGAGCACTTTGCCAGGGCCGGTTCTGGTTCCCAGTCCGGCCCTGGTTACACCCCTGTTATTTAGGTGTCCTGTGCTCTACTCGCGCTGCCCCGCTCTCATGGCTGATCTTCCCTAAAAGCCCTCCTGACAATAGCCCCTTTACCTTCAGGAAAGTTCTTTAGTGGATCTGTTTGTTCCAGACTCGCTGTTCGGCCTTCATTGTACTTCTGGTTTGGCAGAGTGATTGCTTCCTATACCGCAGCCCAGTTCTGAGGCTGAAGACAGTACTGAAGCGCGTGCGCAGAATGCACCGTATAATAGCGACCGACTCTTGGTATACTGCGCCCTGCAGGGAGCCCCTGGAGCTCAGGCCCCCTCACACTGCAGGGGCGTTTGTTATGCCCCTGCCCCTGCTCACCCCCTTGGTAGCTTAGCCTAAGCTGTCAAGCTTATCCCAGTGGTACAAAAGGGGTTGGTCCTTGGATGCTTGATTCTGGTCTAGGAAAGACATGGCTTGGTAGTTCGGGCTGGACTGTTCCCATGAGGCACAGGGTCAAGGCTGATTTGCATATGGCCATTGTCTGACCTAGGGTGGTGTGGAGTGCAAAAAAACGATGGATTTAGGCCCAGATCTTTGTACTGGGGTGAATGTAAGACATTGTTCTGCATTATGTCCATCAACTGTGTTTTTTGCAAGCTTATCCCATTGGCAACGTGTAAAGCGTTTGCGCAAAACACACATCAGTGACACAATAAATACACCACAAAAGAGACACCACACAGAAGTATATAAAAATACGCTTCTGTATTGTATATAAACATCACTTTGCCAAGCAGGCAATTGCCATAACATCACAATTAATTCCATAATATAAAGAACTATATGTGGCACACGTCATAGAAACACCATCTCTGCGCATAGTATACTGTCTCTGACATAGGACTCATTATCCTGTCACTGCACGGCATAAACTGACACCTATCATGACATCAGAGCATGAATATTAAGCAGACTTTTTAGAATGAAAACACTTAAGTCTCCATAAGTCCCCCATAGCACAGAAATCACGAATCCATGCCATAAAAATACAAGGAACAGCCACCTGCCCTTCTAATACATGATATACTGTCCTTCTGTTGAGCAACCCCTATGCAGGGTACAGAAGCTCCTGCACTTATATTTGTGGTACTATGGGAACTGACAGCTTTGGAAGGAATGGGCCTCCATCAAGGATTCCTTCCTGTTCTGAGAGCTAAGTCCAAATGCCCCCAAAGGTATGCTAAACGAAGGGGAGAAAGTGACACAAACACACCAAATTGCAGGACGACCTCGTTGGATCCCCCGAGGGTCGTTAGACTCAAAAAGTATACTCCGGCGATATAGGACCCCAAGGTATGTCAACAGTGGTGGAGGCCCCCACCATGCTGGTTTCGGTGGGGAGACCTCTCTTGGTCTCTCATGCACGGTGGAGTACACAGCAGCTGCCCGTGAGCATGCAGTGTAGCAGCTGCCCAGACACAGCCTTCCTTCTGCCCGCAGCGCCCGTCCCCTGGCTTCATTGGGGAGGGCGGGACCAACAATGATTGAGTACATGCTGCACTGCTTTTTCCTCAGCGGCTACAGTGCCAGCATGCAGGGCATTCCCCCTAGCGAAATATTGATGCAGCACAAAGCATTCACTACGCACTTCACCTTTTTAGGGTCAGAAAGAAGCACTCAACATGTGCTATCTTTTGGGGCTAAAGTCAAATCCCCATGAAGCTCTCTCCATATGCTAGTCTTAGAAGGCTCCTCGTTGAAGAGGAAACTTTTTCACACCCGGCTTCAGCACAAGAGGCACACAGTGCTCACCACATGCTAAGTCATCAGAAACACAGGGCAAGCCACCACACCCTGGGGGATCACTTTGACACACAAGCAGGCATGTAGGCAGCAGGCCAGGACACAGGGTCCTTTGTAGGTGAAGAGGCAGTCTTTTTAGCAGGACAGCACAACAAAGCAAAGTCCCACTGTAGTTCCTCCTGGCAGCATAACAGTTCCTCTTGGCAAAGTGCAGCATGTAGAGCCAGCGGTGTCTGGTAACAAGTTCTATGCAGTGTCTAAACTCATGGGTTTAGAACCCCTGTACTTATACTAAAAATGTCTTTGATGTGGGGGTAATATAAAACAAACTTTAGAAGTGCACAGCACCTCCATTCAATCCCCAGGCCTGACTCCAGACACACTACAGAGGGGAGGAGACAACAATTTGTAAGGGGACAGGCACAGCCCTATTCAGGTGTCTGTGACAACTCCTTCCACCACTTGAGCTCCGAAAGACCCATCAGCCTGGTGATGGGCCATCAGGATATGCAGGGCACACCTCAGCTCCCTTTGTTTGACTGTCCAGAGGAGTGAATGCATGCACAGTCCCTGTCCCTGTCAGTCGAAACCAGGTGTTGATTGGAGTCAGGCTGCAAAGCACAAAGAGTCATGAGCACATAGTAATGACAATTTCACCTTCACCACTATTCCAAACATACCAAACATAGCAATGCTACTCCTTTCAGATCAGATATGGCCACTTAAAAACATATTAGGGAATTCCCAATGCAAACCTATGAGAGGAGCAGGCCTCACAGCAGTGAGTAACCAAATAGGCTGTTTGCCATTACCAGGACATGCCACACAACGAAAGCACATGTCCTACCTTTCACCTACACAGAACCCTGCTTATAGGGCTACCTTGAGCCTACCAGACTGGGCAAGTAACTTTAAATGCCAATTCACTGAGGCAGTGAACTGTGCACCAGGTCCTGAAGTGGCAGAGGCCTGAGACAGGTTTGAAAGGCCGCTTCTGTGGGTAGCACCAGCAGAGCTGCAGGTCCACTAGTAGCATTTAATTTACAAGCCCTGGCTATATGGAATACCACTGTACAAGGGACTTACAGGTAAGTTAAACATGCCAAACAGGTGTAGGCCAGTCATACCAAGTTTAAAGGAGAGAGCACATACTCTTTAGTACTGTATAGCAGTGGTAAAGTGCCCAGAGTCCTAAACCCAACAGAAACAGGTCATGAAAAATACAGGAGGAAGGCAAAACGTTTTGGAACAACCCTGCAATAAGGGCCAGGTCAAACACCCTGTCTGCAGGTTTTCCTGCTCTTTCTATGGGATCACCAGGGGATTGGTAGCATGGGGCGCTATCATGGCCTGGGTCAGCCTTCCAAATGAATTTCCTTAATCTTACTACCAGGGACCATCATTTATGTCTTCCATGTCTTTGACCGAGAAGAACCTGCCTGCTGAGGTTTCACTCTCCCTTGATCATATTGTGTTGCCCCCCTAAGCAATTTCCTGCCACTTATCAGTCCCTGACAGCTACCCATTCATGACACATTGAATTCAAACTCATCCCGTTGCCCGTTACCTGCCTGCCTCTCTGGTGTCAATTTTCATCTCCTACCCTGACAACCTTCTGAAAACCTTAAGTGCTGTGCCCATCATTTTGGCTACTGTCAGCCATTCCCTCCAGGTCTCTCACTTTCAAATCCCCCAAATTATGATTTATTGCTCCATCCATTTGCCCACTATCAGCCTGGCCTCTGTTAAGTTACGTCTTCCCTGCTCACAGCTGAGATGCACATTGTATGCCCCATCCCTTTGAAATAGAATTACCTGCCTCTTGTGTGTAGACTCTTCCCCACTGCCTTGGAGGCCACTGGGAGAATGGTGGTAGTGGTAATTTAATCATGGCTCCCAAACTAGCTTCCAAAATGGCATTTCTCAACATTTTCCCTGCAATCCTCTTCCTACAGTCCTTTTCCCTAGTCCTAGGAGGACTTGCCCACTAAAGATTTCCCTCTCCTTTCCCCATGTTCATTATTTCTTAGCCTATCCACCAGCCAAAGCAGCAACTGCTCACTATTGGTGAACATATATGCTTTCCTGACCTAGATGTCTCAATGAATTGCCTACCGCCTCAATCAGAGGACATATGAGGAATGATTCATTTTCATCACTATTTTTGGTGTCCTCTTCACAGCGAGCCCCTTTGCCATGATTTGTTAGAGATTGGTGCCCCGGCTAAGAGAGGTAAACTGGGTCATTCATTTAAGCTCAGTGAGGACCTACATTGCATCAGCCACTCTGGATGTTAGAGGTAAAGGGAGGCTGCTTGCTTGATATGGCTGTGGAGAGAGGGGGGGCTTTTGGTGTTTCTGTATAGTGAAAAGGGGAGTCGCCCCTGAAGGTCTTTTAATCTCATCAGGTCCTCTCTTGTGTCTTTTCATTTTGATATGGCTGTGGACCTGCTCTTTTCAGGAATCACTCAATACATCCATCAAGAGGTTCATAAATAAAGCATACAATTAAGATCCATTTAAACGCATTAATTTGGTCTTTCCACGTGCGAAGGGACAGGCAACAGCTTCAATCTCTTGTTTAATGACAATGTACCACACTAATGTAGCTCCACAATACATAATTGCATAATTACTCCATTGTAAAACAGTAAACTAACAACTGTAAGGCTGCAACTCCTTTCCCGACAGATTGGAGTAACTTGACTATCACAAGTATAGATGTCTTATAATATGATTGCATTAAGGAATATTCCAACAGGGTTTCTGGGCTATGATTAATTCCCATTGCTTCCCCTCTTCACCGCCTCATCGTACCTGTGGCTGTGTTATACCCCTCAGTCTGTACTGTACTATTTCTGTGCCCACCATGGGGCACAACAATTTTTCTTTGCCCAGAATACAACTTTTTTGAGTTACACTTACCATAAAGCAAAACATTTTCGCACACTAAATTTTGTATTTATTTTTAAATAGGGATAGAAATGGAAATGATGTTGTTTTAGAGTGATTCTAAATGTTGTCAATCATGAATGTCAGGTCAATAGCTGTGTGAAGTGACTCTTAAAGTGAAAGCTGCATGTTTTCATGTGAGTGTAAGGATTTATCATGTATGAGTATTCATATCATTAAGACCTCTCAGTTCCTCTGGGCTACTATGAGGTGTCAAGGCTGTGGACGCGGGTATATTCAAGCTTTGCGAACTATGCATAAAGCACATAGAGCCAAAATATGTGCAAAGGGTCTTGAGTCCGATTCAGTTGTAATATCAAGAGGCAAACGGCAAGGGTGCCCCTGCTCTCCTCTACTATTTGCTCTATATATAAACCCCTTTTTAAATTTACTGGAAATTCAGCTAAATGTGCTAGGAGCTCGGCCCGGGATGGAAGTTACTAAATTAGCATATGCAGATGACATTACTGTGATCTCACCAGATTCAGCTAAATCCATACAAGAGATTGAACAACTAGCAGCTGTCTTTGGGGAAGAATCTGGATTTAAGCTACATATTGCAAAAACACAAATAATCTGTACAGAGCAAGCATGTATTAATGATGCCAGGGTTACAGAAGAGGCTACATATTTGGGCATTCGTATCAAGGCAAGTTTAGAAAAGATGGTAATATCTAACTAGGAACCACTGTTATCCAAAATAAGGAAGAATTTGGATAGACAAGATGGCCTGCACTTATCCTTAGTAGGCAGGTGTAATGTGTTAAAAATGGATGTTCTGCCTAAAGTATTGTATTATTTTAGATGTGATCCCCTGGAATTTACTTGGAAGCCATTGCAGAAATTACAATCTATTTGTAGTAGCTTCCTGTGGGCACAAGCAAAGCCCTGCAGTGCAATGAGGTACATGGTTTTACCACGACATCGAAGGAGGTGGGCTGTTCCAAATTTGTTGCTTTATTATTGGGTGTGTGTATTACAACAAATGGACATAGTGTTGACTGGAGAAAAGGTGGAAAAGGTAGAAGAGTCCCCAAATATTTATAAGATTCTGTTGGGTGCAAAAACAGAGAGGAACTTCATTCAGAACTTAGAGTCCAATTACTACAAAAAAACTCGATTTAAGTTGCTCCAAGCTGCTTACATAACATGGTCTCAGATCCGTATGATGCTGAAGATTGGTAAACTTAATTTCTATACACCTACATCCTCTATAGCTTTACCTCCCTCAATTTTATCCAACGTCGTCATGGCTAGATGGCGGAGAAAGGGTCTGGTGACCTAGGGGGATTTAATTAGTAAAGGTGCTATCCAGGTCTATTCCTCGCAGGTGTCTGAATATAATCTCCCTCAAGCTGATTTTTTAAATATTTACAAATACGGGACTACCTAACAAGAAGAGTAGATGTAATGAATTTGGCTAGGAAAAGTGATTTGCTGGAGATATTGAAAAAGCACGGTAGGATTGGTAACCTATATCAAAGCCTTATTGAACTACAAAGGGATGACCTCAAAGTACAGAATTCTAAATGGAATAATGAATTGAAGCAGGAAGGGGATATCCTGCAGGAATCAATTGGTGGTGGCTAACAAACTTCTGATATCCACCAGCCTTAAATCACAATATTTCAAGACCAAATTTAATTTGTATTATACGCCCGCTAAAATAGCACGTGGGGGGGGGTTTAAATGGGGGCAGATGCACGCAATGTGGAATAGAGCAAGCTGATAGCATCCATATGTTTTATGACTGCCCAGAGCTGAAGCTGTTGATACATAAAATGCTGCCTAGGACCTACCTTAGGGTTGACCAATGTGTAATAAAATGGAAGTTTAAGGCTTGGCAAGTAACTTTAAATGGCAGACACAGTGTCAGTAAACTGGGCACAAAGGCCCTGCAGTGGCAGGTCTGAGACAGGTTTGAAAGGCTACTTCTGTGGGTGGTACAATCAGTGCTGCAGGCCCACTAGTAGCATTTAATTTACAGTCCCTGGGTATATGGTACCACTTTACAAGGTACTTAAGAGTAAATCAAATATGCTAAACATACCATGATAGGGGAGAGAGAAAATGCACTTTAGCACCGGTTAGCAGTGGTGAAGTGCCCAAAGTCCTAAAGGCAACAAAAAGTTGGTCAGAAAAATAGGTGGAGGAAGGCAAAATGCTTGGGATTAACCATTCAGAAAGGGCCAGGTCCAACAGTAGTGCCATCAATTAGACCCAATTTTGTCTGAGCCTCACTGTGGGGAAACCACTGACAATATATAATAATCATGGCCACAGATGTAGACAATTGGTCTTTTGGAGGTCGTGCCCTAACACAGTTATGAATTAAATAGACATACATGAGTAATCAATGAAAGGATACCTAGTGACGTTCAACAGCAATGCCCTGGTACTTCTGCTTGCAGTAACATATGGATTAGGTGTCTTCCAAAGTACTTTATGGTTTCTGAAAAGATCATGTTGAATCCACTAAGGAGATGAATACAACCGCCAATTTCCATATTGTGTCTGCAAACACGAGCCAAAGGAGTTAGATTTGAGCTACCTATGTTTGAGAAATATTATCAGCATTTTGTCTTATAAAAAGCTAGCACACTGTTTAAGAAGAAAGAAGTCGGCGTTCCAACATGATTTGTAATAGAAAAAATATATTAGTAAACTTCACAAGGACAATAAGAGAGATTAACGAGTGTAGACATATCAAGTTTATTGTTAAATGGAACAGTGCTTTACCATTAAAATGCTAACTGCAGTGGAATTTTGAGAAGACAGAATCTTTCTTCTATTTGGAATATTTTAGCTTCTTGAACTATCTGCTTTTCTTCAAGTGTATGAGTCATTACAATAAGAGCATAACGATTATTTTTGCAAAACAGTGTGAAAAAGAGTCTGAGCAGAATGATACAGAACCATACAGGGATTAAACTATAATCCTTTTTAGAAATACATTTGAGCTGTGTTTGTTAGGAGAAAGAGAACTATGGAGAACAAGGAATAGTAATAAAAGAGTATTTCTAATGTTAGTCAGCCAGCATCTTTATTTTGGCAAATGTGCCATAAAAATCCTGGAAACATCACAGTGTATACATTTAAGAGTAAAAGGCAATTGTATTCGTTAAAAAGCTTTGAATTTGAAATGATGTTTAAAAAGCAGAAAAGGCAATAAAATTGAAGCATTCAATAAAATATATACCGGCTTTTAATTATTTCTAATCTGAATTGCTTTTCTAATAAAATGTAAAACTGAAAAACATATATCTGTCGAGCTTAAGCTTCGTAAAAATTATTTAGCTACCTGGAAACGATTACCCCCTGCTTTACGCAGCAAAGCAACCAAAAAGATGGTCCTTGTTCCTGAGAATAAATGGCAAAATAATATAAAGTGACTTGTGCTCTGTTTTGTGACATTATTCCAATGACATGGTGGTAAGTTCCGCTGCAAATTGTTCTATGGAAAGATACTTTAAAATATGAAAAAAAATCACAATATTGTAAATTTTCAATCCAACCCAAATATGGGTTGATACATTTAACAGTTGAAATGTGCAGGTAATGCTCGACTGTTTTGCTGTTTAAGGCACCCCTTTGTCTCTCCTCCAGCAATAATCCACATGAAGGGATTTAACAATAGACTTAGCATTAGGCTGCATATAATTTTGGGATGCAAACCTCTCTTTAACGCCCAATGTATACATTTTACGTACATGAGCCAAGGTATCTTGTTTGTATTTTCCAATGATAAGCATTCTAACATGCATACTCTCACCACATTTGCTTCCGGGATTTGCAAACACTTCATCCATAACAAAAGTAGTGCAATTGTTATTTGGTCCCCTATATAGGCCAGGCAAAACTCCTGGTGGCATATGAAGCTTGCAGATTTTTTGAAACTGCGAGCATCCTGCTTGTGAAGTCATTTTCTATATACCGGAGCACATCTGCTTTCTGGTTCCCATACCCCTGCCCCCTATAGAGTGGTGGAGATGCATGTAGATTCATACAAAACTATCATCTCTGCAAGGGCTTTAGGTTTTAGGTTCCTTGCAAAATGGAAAATAGTCTCTTCGTTCCTTGCTATTTGCTGTGATTTTGAAAGTAGATGGGTTTTCAATGTTAATGGTAAATTAAAAACAATTACTAAATAGCTAAAATCATTTGTTCCTTTTAAGAGTACCACCCATTCTAAAATGCTTAGGTTTTGTGCATAGTGGCCCACTTGTCATAGTATATGATTTTGTGTAAATCACTTTCAGATCCAAGCCCTCAATATAATATGTGAAATGATCTAACAGCTTTTGGAATGCTTTTAGGGTGCGGCCAAGTAAAACCGCATTGTCTGTGTACAAAGGAATGGGCACAGAAAGGTCTCCTATCTTTAGGACATCCACCCGTGACTGCAGTAAATACTCAACAATACCATTATAATAATGTATCAGCAGGATATCGTGATCCCTTGTTAATAAAATCAAGGACATCAGGACTTGGGGTGAGGGCCGTTTAACCACAGCTTTAACCTTTGGAATTTGAATGGAGACAGAAGGTGCAAGGCCTCCTTGTGCCCTTCCTGCTGTGGATGCAACTGCAGGTTGGCAAAACGGGGAGAAACCGTCTATATAGAATGGTTTGGTCATCCAGGTTTCTTGGTCACAGAAAATGCTGAAGGATGAAACCAGTTTTATCCAATCTGGATTTGCTAATTATTGGTGGGCATCTGCGATGTTCCATGTGGCCATGGTTAACCCTTCCAAATTAGAATTTGGGTTTCCTGCTTCTTCATGAGATGGCATTGAGTTCCCAATATCTTGGCCAGCTAGTGATATGGCCTCCATGGCCAGCCGCGGCCTGTGGAGGGAGTTCCCTGGGGCAGGCAGGCGGAGCGGGGGAGGGACAGGATGGGGGGTGGTAAACACCGGAATATGGATGATTGGAGGTAAGTAAACAATTAAATTAATAAAACGAATTGCATAGCGCGCTCTGCATCACATTTTGCGATGCAGGGCGTGCAACGAAATTCGTTTTTCGTTAATTCTGGTGTTTACCACCCCCCACCCTGCCCCTCCCCCGCCTGCCTGCTCCACGGAATTCCCTCCATGGGCCGCCGCTGTCCATGACTTGTGTATCTAATGTACAAATAGATTTAAGTAGACCCCGATGCAAAGGAGAGGAACTCCCCAAAAATAGTGTCGGTGACTCAGGGAGATCAGGAATGTTCACGACGAGTTCTTAATGCTACGATGACTGGATCTGAGAGAAGATGAACTTGGTTTAGAATCAGAAGACATTTTAAAGGTGCTATGATCAGGGTCTTTTTCTGTGGGAAATTTGGACACTTGTCAAAAGGGACGAATGAGTTTGAAGAGGCACATTGTGTTCAAGAGTGGAGTACAGCATTGTCAGCGAATCTTGAAACTCAGACAGACATGTCAAGGAGTTTAACTCAGCAACATCTTTGTTTATAGACAGTGGTTATATGAGAAAATAAATGAAAATTAACTTACTCTGACAACTGTTGGAAAAGAAGAATGATGCAGCCCATTATATGCATATATAATGTACTTGTACAAAAGCTTCATCCTTTTGGAAGATGGTTTTTGATTTGTTATAAGAGAGCAGAAACAATTTCCTAATAAGATGGTTATCAATAATGAGGTGCCAAATATTACCTCAGAGAAACCCTTAACAAAGATTTGGGATGACAAAACTATCTTGGCACATAAGAAATACTATTTTTCTTAAGCGGATATTTAATATGCTAAACCTGACAATTGGCCCGGTGAGCTTTTTATGTTGCCAACTCTGGAGTGGGTACCATATTGGATTTTGTAGATGGATTATCAGAGCAGCTTTAAGACAGATATCACTGACAGTATGTATTATGAAGAAATGTGAAGACTAAAAAGATAGCTGCTTTTTTAGCAGGATTTATGATGAGGCTGGGCATATCACCTCAAATTCCGGCACAGGTACTTTAGTACCCAGAGTAAACAGTCTAGTCGGGAGCTAAGGAGAGCGGTTCCTTTCAACCTAAAAAGTGTAATGCATTTTCTTTCATCTCTGTGTATCTCAAGTAAAATGTAAGATGGCTCTACTTGGCAGATCTTAATAAGCAACCTGATGTACATAAAATGTATGTGCACCTACATTACACATGTATGCAAAACATGCTTTCTGTAAATAGACACTGATTCCAAGATGATGGATCTGGCGCATTTACACTTTCATATATTAGTTATGTCTGTGTCAAGTCTAGAAATTTGACATATGTCCCAATGTCCTATGATCAGAAGTAGTGATGGAAATTGGAAATACAAGTTTCCAGGTTTCCGTGAGGAGGGCAGGAGAGTTCATATGGGTAAGGCTGTAAACACTCTAATTTAGAACAGTGGGGCTGATGTACAAAGTGTTGCAAATTGTAAACTATTCACAAAATGGTTTTGGACTGTTAAAAATGGGCCAGTGTGATGTATCATGTGCTGCTAAACTTAGGTTTCATAAAATCACACAGTGTACCGAATATTTAAAAATTTCTGTTTTTGCTTTTTTTTTTACTAGCCTTTCCTACATTACAACTTCCAATTACCAAACCCCAATTTATATGTACAGACCATTCACAAGTAGTCACAAAAACTGCATAGAGCATGTGCAAATTAGCATCAATTAGCATCAAAGGGGGATATTCTCAAGAACGTGTGATAACCAGTGCTAAATTAACTTAACGCAACTCATCACATTGCAGTCTATCGTGACAAAATAACACTGTGTTAACTTTGTATTCGCAGCCCGGCGGCACTATGCGATAGTAGAAGGATAAAGTGCCAAATGACTGCCCAAAAAGTAACACAACCCCGAAAAAATGTGATATTCTAATGTGAAAAAAGATGTGATGCCCCAAATTGCGATACCAAAATCAGCAACAACCAGCGACAGGCCTGCAATTCCCAAGCATCATGCGGGAAAAGGCACCATAAAAGCAACAAAAAACCACCCAAAACTAAAGCAAACTGTTTAGCACCATGGATGCACCCGGACCGAATGCAGAGGACAACTCAAACTCCTCAAGCCCCACGGAGGACCAGCCAGGAACCCCGTGTATGGGGAAGGACAAGGAGAAGAGGAAGACAGGGTTCAGTCCGCAGGAAGACCGGATCATCGTCACGGAGGTGATAGAACACTACCAACAACTGTACGTTACCTCCACTGCGTCATTTTGAATACATACATAAATATGGCAGTCCATCCTCAACAACGTCAATGCAGTCGGAGTGTTGAGGAGGTCAACAAAGAAGGTCAAGAGGCGCTGGCATGATGTGCAAAGCCAGACCAAATAGAAACTCACTGCCAACAGGAAGGCAGCAAAGGCGACTGGAGGTGGTAGTCCTGCGCCACAGGAGGAGGTGTATGAGCTGGAGAAAATGGTGGCCACAGTCATCAGTGTGGAGACGGTGCAAGGATTTGGGGGCCTGGACACAGCTCGAAATTACCTGACCCAACAGCAACAGGGTGAGTAACCACCAGGGACTGGGTGGTCGGAGGGAGATGGGCACAATACCACACATGCACAATCATGTGTAGCACACTGCACACGCACAATGATAGTGTAACATGTCTCTGATGCCCATGTCACACTGCAGCACACATAGAAACTCCAAGTAGGCCCACATCCACAATGTTCACAAATGGGCCCCCTGAAAATATCAACAATGCCACAACCTACCCATGCACATGTGCGGAATCCAGAAAAGCAGCAGCTCCATGAGCCACACAGAAAATGTAAGTGACACTGCATGACCGATAGCATGGCTGCAGTCAAAATATTTGACATGGTGCATGAGTCGACATTGAGGTGGCCCAGTGTGGATCACATCCGTAAAGGAGCAGGTCACACTCTGACATATCCACGTGCACCTACAACCCATGATGTCAATAACACATCTGCGGACAAACAATGCACAAGAGTACAATATCTGTCCAAGAGCACAAATGACCCAAGTCGCAAACATCCCAGCACCCGAAAAACACACAAGAAAAAACGCACACTGCCTCAAAGGGAAAAGGGGCAGCAAAATCAGAGCTGCAGGGGCGACTCTCCCACAATGCATCACACACACACAGCAATCACAGCACCTCAACATTGACGGCAATGTGGTACACAGTGCAACACTTACACCACAGGACAGAGGACAGAACTGGTGCCGCTTGTGTGTAGTAACTGGCGACTCACATCTGGCATTGCATGACACTGTGAGATGAAAATCCACGAGTACAACCACACATCCGTTATGTAGTCAAAATGTCCACTGTCTCCTATCAAATAGGCAGCTCCACCAAAACAGTCACAATGTACTTTGTCACCCAGTCTGTATGTAAACATCTACAAAGCGTCAACATACACGGGTCACTCTGTTAACCTGCATCTCCCCTTTACATTGCAGAGGGACAAGCAACACCTCCTGCAGAGCAGAGCAGACCACACATCTCATCAGTGATGATGAAGAGGACACCCTGCACATATGCACCAACAGCCTCCGCACCGCACCCCCAGGAGCAGCGCAGCCCAGCTGCCTCGAGGTGACCCCACCCCCTGCACAGACCACACAGCAGGAAGGACACAGCACCACAGCTGTCTCCCAGGACCCCCACAACCAACACATGGAATTCCAACGCTGTGTGTTGGGTTGCCAGGAGGAGATGGCTGATCAGCTGCGGGTGGGTTTCGACCTCGTGGCAGCCAAACTCGATGCCATACGTGGGTGTCTGAGTCCCATCAGGGACCACTTACAGTCCATTAAAGACACCCACTGTCCGCACCATGTTCTCTGACAATCCTTGGCTGACATCGCTGGGGCCATAACTCGGACACAAGAAGTGTCTAGTCAGACAGGCACCAGCGATGATGGCACAGAATTGACACAGATGCACAGGACAATGGAGACCATGGAGCCGACGTAGGCTGGAAGTATGGCTGCCACGGCAGAACACCAGCGAGATGTAGCTGGGATCTTCCATGCTTTGCAGTCCCTCATCTTGCCATTGCTGCCACTGAGCCTGTCCCAGATAGCTGCTGCGGGAATTTCGACACACACATCTCCAACCCCTGATGTGTCAGTAGCACACAGTGATGCATCCCTATCACCTTCCCACCCTGATGTGTCAGTGGCATACAGTGATGCAGCCATAACACCACCACCCACACCAGACACCCCGAACACAGAAGATGTATCACAGGAGTAAGATGTGGATGGTAATGACTGTGTGAGGAAGGGAGTAGTAGTGAAGTTGCATAGACTTTATTAGCATGTGCATGTCAGTACGGGCAAGGCAAGGGCCACAACATGCAGAGACATGCTTAAGACACTTACAGGCAGCATAGGAACATGTCAAGGTGCAAGAAATGGGGAGGCAAAAATGAACACAAATCATTACGGATGGCAACGGTCTCAGCCCACTTTGCCTCGCTGGATGAGTCATGTGCAGTTTGGCATATGCTCAGTGCCGCATGTCAGGGGACAAAACTCACAGCCCATGGGATCTGCATGTTGCTGTACCACCGGAATGCGCCGAATGTCTGCTCTGCTGACAGTGAGCAGGTCGAAGGGTCCTACAAGGTCACATGTCGTACTACATTTCCATGTGTGTACTCTCCCCCCAGCAGTATGTCCGAATTGGGAATGTTGCCAAGTGACTCTGTGCAGCTCCGCCCATGGGACTGCATCACTTTGCACAGGTGTGTGTACACACGCATAGTTCCGCGCACATACATTCTGAGTCCAGGCGAAGGCAGACAAGTCCACTGTTATTGTGGGTTATGTGCACATTCCCAAGACGCAACAAGGTGTGGGGACCTGTGCTGTGTGTGGCAATAAGATGTGGCTTCAGAAACCTAGTTACTCATCCATGAATGCAAGCGCAGCTTCATGAGCAATCTGTTCCAACAGTATGTCATTGTCGAGTTCAAGGAACACAAGGTAGAGTCAATCCATTAACTGGTCCGGGCAGATGTGCTCCGTCCATGTTGTTTCACCTATCCACAACACAGACTAATAGGAGAGTGCCTCGATGTGGTCACTGTACACGAGGAGTTGTGCAATCTCCCATGCACAACTGCCAGCACATACGCCAAAAATCAAGATATCCCATGCATGGGTATACCTGTTACACTCCTGTTCGTGGGCCAACAGGGGGCGCACACACAAGTCATAATCCAGTTTAGCTACCAATGCGTTGGATAGGCAGACCTCCGTGGGCCACTCAAATGTGCATGATCGACAGTGGAACCAGGGCTGGACGCATGTGAGGTAGGCAAGACGAAAACTCAGATGGAAACTGATTCGCAACACAGGCATTGGCAGTGATCCCAACAGATGCAGCATTCGTGCACCGTACAGTTCCACGTGACATGGGTTGTGCATGTTCCCAGGAGGGTCTGCCATTACGTTTGTTAGTCTCGTAGCACAGACCATCCTCAGAACAGCGGCAGTTCTGTGGATGATATGCCACAGCTCTGGGCAGTGAGCCGTATGTGTGTGCAACGTTTGGATGTATGGGTAGTTTTTAACCAATGTGTCAAGGGCAGCCCTTGCAGGTTTAGCTCAGCAGGGACAAGTGTGTGGGGTGTGGACACGTCATTTCATTAGCGCAGTTCGTGGTGTGGGAGTTGTTGGAGTCTGGTATGGTATTTCCTGTAGGGTGTGCCAGCCGCATTCAAGTACAAGGTCGGGGGTTCGGTTGTCCTTCCACCTTGTGTATTGAGACAAAGGAGCTTGCATACCTAATTTTAGTCTGACTACTACTTGCATTTCTTGAAGGTGATGTGGCCTTCGCGCTGACATTGATGCCAGACCTTAGATTTGGGGTACACCAATGGCGACACACACGCACCAGTTGGCATCTACGAATGAGCCAAGGGCCCGATTGGCCTTGCGATCCTTGTTCAGTCTCTCTCTTTCTCTCTCTCTCTCTCTCCTTTGATGAGTGCCTGACAAACCTTCTTATCTTGGATGTTGTCTTGCAGGCTGTGACTTACAGATTGCCCCGCCATAACTCTTCTCAATAGTTGTTTGGAGACCAATTTGGTTGTGATATTTTTTTGGGACTTTCAATGGTGAATGAATGAATCAGATTTTCTGTACTCACACGTATGTAAATTGTGGTAAAGGTGCGACATCAGGAGAATGCTTTTGTTCATGAATTCGTGAAGTTGATGTGCAATATCTTGGTCGGGGGAAGTGGGGGGGTACTCGGGGTAGGGCCCGGGGAGGTTAGGGGAATCCGGGGGGTGGTGGCAGTGGGTGTTGTGGCCCTCTTGGGTGTCTGCGCTGCATAATCAGTGGCTCCATTGCATCTGTTGTTCTTCAGGTGTGGCTCTGGGCTGGGCTCCCTTTTCTGTGCAGGTTGTAGTCCAACTTTACACCAGGTCAGGGCAGGTGTTAATTTCCTGAAGCTAACACGCCTTATCTCCTGTTTTGTGATCTTATCACAGATCTGGCTGGTCGTTGAGAATGTTGTGACGTGGTTTTGCCGCTGCTTTTTGCACAGGAATGCCTATTCTGCATCTCATTAGCCATAGTTGCCGGGGTCATCTGTGGCTTTGTTTTTTGCATCTGCTCTCGCAGGTAAAATGGTGATATGGGCTGTTAACACCTGCTTGTGAATGGGGAGTTAGATTTATCGCAACTTTGGCTGCAATAAAGTGCTGATAACTTGGCGATAGCTCATTGAGAATATGCCCCAATGTGTAGCAGATGGTTAGGTACAAAGTATAAAAGCTATTCCGAAATGCAATCAAATGTTTTACAATACTATGCTATGGTGAGGAGGACCAGCATCCTAGTAGTGCAGCAAAGGAGAAATATGTTGCACAATATATTAATTAGAAAAAGCATGCCAGCTGAATCTCTCTCCGATGACTCTCACAATGAAGAACACACTTCTTGACCTCCACATCAGAACAGGATACTGCAAAAGCTGATGAAAGAAGTGCATGCAGGTCCGTGGTTACAATTATATCAGAGGTACATATTTTGATAAAGATGTATTGTTCTGTTGATATTATTCTTAATCATGTCTTCATAGATAACATTAGATTGTAAAACAAATACAACAAAAGGTATGCAATTGGCTTTGCTTTATAAGACATTTTAGAAATAAGTAATATTAAATTCTGGAACACTGATTTACACTAAACCAACATAATTTGTATTAAGTACGGCATAGCTTAAGTGTTACACACTACTAACAATTGATGCTTTTTCACTTTCTATTGAAATATTATAAAACCTATTAGCTACTTGAACTATCTGCTTGTGACATTGGTACTAGCTAACAGGCTACATCGCCACTTTGGTGAGCCATCTCTACTTTGATATTTACTAAGCATCTACACATTGTTGTAGCAGCAGAAGCCATCCTTTCAACAAAATGACCTATAGCCTGAAGGTGGGTTTTTGTGTGCCTTTACCCGAGTCAGCAGCAATAACTTGGCACATATCTTTCACTGCTTTTGTTACATCTGACATGGTTATTCTTAATACTGAATTAGAGTCAGACATTGTTGTGCTAACCTCCTCAGCCTTCCTACCACTAGTCTATCCCATAATAAATCACTAACATTTGCCTAGAGGCCCTACTTGTCAGCCTATAGACTGATGTCTGGTCCTGTTGCCACTCGTTTGTGGTGTTGATTATATTTTTACATTAGGTGTCACACTGGAAATAGAAATATGTTGTGTGGCAATGGATAAACATAATTCAATTTCGTCTATGCATTGAGAAGTGCTCACTAGCATTGTAGCCCAATAACTACACTTCACGCTGTTACTTGAAGCGTAAAAGGCCATTTTATTAGGACAATGTTGTAACAGTTAACATTAACAACCAAAACATCAATAAAAATATAACACTTTCCATCATAATCCCCCTCATTCACCCCATCCTTCCTCAAGCAATCACACCTGTTTGAAACATCCCCTTTCACTCTGCAACCTCCTCCATCTCCCCATTCCCCGCTTCACTTTCCCTCCAAAATCCTCTCTTGAATTTCCTCTGTTGCTCTTTTGCATCCCGCACCCCACCATCAGTTACCTGTTCCACCCCCAAGGGGTGGATGCACCCGTATTTGACTCACTACCCCAACAAAGTACTGTTGCCCCAATCACCTGCAACTTGTCTTAAACTGACACGATAACATCACCGGCACCCATTCCCCTATAACTTGTAGGGTGGGTGGGTGGACTAACTTCAGGTGACCTTCCCCGGTGGTGCCAGGTGCATGCAGAGGCTGAAACCTCCTCTCCTGCACCTTTCTAGCCCACCCTAATCCCTCCTTTTACCCAACCCCTTCACCCCCTCCCACCATGTCCTTTCGGCCTATGTGCGAATATCCCCGATGGAAGACTGGTCTGCGACCACACTTCCCCCGGGGCCTGACATTGGCCAATAACTCCACTCCACTCTGTTACTTGAAGCGTAAAAGGTCATTTTATTAGGACAAGGTTGCAACAGTTAACATTATTAACCAAAAAATCTATGCAAATATAACACTTTCCATCATCATCTCCCTCATTCACCCCATTCATCCTCAAACCATCACACCTGTTTCACTCCTCCCCTTTCACTCTGCGACCACTTCCAGCTCCCCATTCTCTGCTTTACTTTCCCTCCAACATCCTCTCTTAAATTTCCTCTGTTGCTCTTTTGCATCCCGCATGCCACCATCAGTCACCTGTTTCCCACCCGAGGGGTGGATGCGCCCATATGTGACTCACCATAGGGCGGTTACCTGCCCCAGAATCCTGTGCACCTTTCACCCCGCTCTCAATATCTCATGCGGTACCAGATGGATTCATTCCACAACCTACTAATCACATCACACAGCTCCATCATGTAGTAGACATTTCCTAGTTGTGAAAGGTGCACCACATCGTACCTGAACAATAACAGCTCTTCCAATTTCAGCCCCATATGAGCAATCACCTGTATGACTCTCGCTTGGCAGAAAACCCTCATTGCCCTTTTCAATTTCCTGCGGGCTTTCTCCACTGCTGCATGCTTGACAGACTCCTTCCACACTCTGTGGAGCACAAACTCAGTCCATACTAAGCATGTTCCAGCCAAATCCCATTTTATCCCCTTTAAATCCCTCTGCATGTGTTGCAAGATTGCCAGTCAAGATAGTCATATCAAATTGTTTTCACCCAAGTGTAGAACCAATATGTCTGGACAGCCTCTTTGTGGTACTAATTTTTTCAACCACGGTAATAACTCCCTCCATTGCATCCCTCTTATACCCCACCAACACACTTCATGGTGGCTATTCCTCAAACCCAAGTCATGACCATAAACCTACAGAACTGCATATTTGGCTGCCCAATGCACGAAAGAATGTCCCACGATCCAGGTAACCGTCTTGGTTCCTGGGCCGCTCACACAACCTGCGACATAAAGGAATACATTAGTGTACAAACTGCACAATTCCCTCCCCTCCCCTGCGTAAGTGTTTCCTGTTCCTGCCCTTCCTTGGTCCTGGCTCCCCTATTTGCGTACGTATCTCTTGCAGCACCTAGACCTCCATCTCTCAATCTAGCGGATTCTGTCCCAAAACCAGCCTAAACGCGCCACCGCTGTAGCTGCAACAATGCAGAAGGAATGTGTTCCATACCTGGCTGGGTCCCTTGCAAAACATCTTAGAGCCATGCGTAGGACAGCCAGCAGCTGAAAAGCTGTCACCCGATCTCCTGACGCATGGTAAAAAAAACCTATTGAAGGCCGTCCTGGTCTTGCTAGATAATCCCACCATTCCTGTACTGGACACACCACTGCAACCGCTCTCATTCAACCAGGACCATCTACCCCTGCCAACCTGATTCGTCTTGGAATGACCTAGCCAAATCCCAAATCGGCCTGATCCAATCTCACCTCCTCATAGGATCTTCCTGCCTGCCATACTGCTCCCAATAACTCTGAGACCTGGAAAGCCCCAAATAATATCCCAATCGTACATAACCTAAACACCAATACCTCAAACGTATCGTAACAACAATCTGGCAACACCCCCAACAATCCTTGCAACAATTAAAATTTTATGGCGTTCCTCAGAGCTCCCTCTCCCACCCCTGTTCACACCCCCAGCTTTTCAACATTCGGCTAGATATAATTTGTTATAGAACGATATCCCTGCCAGTTTCCCTGCTATAGTCATTTGGGACAAAGCCTTGTCAATACAACGTAGAACAAAATGCAAAACTCCCTGATCAGTGTGCTGCCTCGCCATGCTCCATGCGGCTACAAGCTGTCCCATAAAATCTCCAAATTCAGACCACACCAGCCTGTAACTCCGTCTTGTGGATTCTGCCAAAGACTTCTTAACCAGGCCTATCACTCTCACTCCCCCAGGCCCAGATGCTGCCCGGCAGCTCTGTCTTGCATTCGTCTGCACCAGGTGGCAGTCCTCAGAATCGCCGCCACTGCGAATCAGACAAAGAATCCGCAATGTCATTACTTGCCCCTGGGACGTGTTTTGCATGAAAACCACATTCATCCTCAAGCACTTCAGCATGAACCTTTTAAAAGCCGCAAGACCCTCAAGTTCCTCGCTTTCTGACTGTTCACCAGTTCCACCAGTCATGTTGTCCACAAGGAACAGCGCCATCCTATTCTGCAGTTCATCACCCCACACCACCAGTGCCACCAAAAGTGGAAAAACTCCCTATGTAAATTGTGAATATGGATTGATGTTTCCATGATTGGCTTGTTTGACTTACTGGTACGTCCCTAGAACAGTAAACTAATTGCGCCCTGGGCCTGTATGGGCCTGTATGTCAAATGTTGCTAGTAGGCCTGCAGCACTGATTGTGCCACCCACACAAGCAGCCTTGCAAAAGGTTCTCAGACCTGCCACTGCAGTGTCTGTGCTCTGTTTGGTACTGCCAAGTCAACCTGGCAAGTGCACCCATTTGCTAGGCCCTAACCTTCCCTTTTCTTACACGCAATTCACCCCTAAGGTAGGTCCAAGATACCCCTTTAGGATGGGTGTAGTGTATGTGAACGGTTTGGACATGTCTTGATGTGTGTGACATGTCCTGATAGTCAACTACAGTGTATTTTGTTTTTCATCATTGAATGGCTATCTGTCCCATAGGGTAGAATGGGAATTTATTTATGACATCTTATAAATATAACTTTGATTGGGGCAAGATAGAAAGATGGAGTTTAGGATGCCTGAACTCAGAATATAAACATGCATCTTTTAATAAAGATGATTTTTATATTGTGTGTTTGAAAATACTACTTTTAGAAAATGGCCATCCTGTGTGTCTCTACTGGTTTGGAGATTCACCTTCTGGCTTTGGAGTTAAAGTGGCTGGGGAGGTGCATTTACTGTAGACAGCCAATTGGGAGGGGGGGGTTGAGTTGTGTCCTGCCTTTCCTGGATGATTCAGGGCTGGGCTGCATAGACTGGGCTGCATTTAGAATGGGGGGAGGGCATTTTCTTGTACCTGAATGGGCTTGGTCTGCCTTACACAATGCTGCCTCCATCTCCTGCCAATAAGCTGAACCAGAGAGGACAAACTGGTTCAGACTGAGCACAGAGCCTCCCTGCCACAAGGGAATAAAGAGAAATGGAATATAAATAGTGTTGCCCAGACCCCAGAACTTTAGAATACTTGAGGACTCAAGAGGAACCTCTGCCAAGGAGAAGAGCTGGGAAAGCTTAAGGAAAAGTACTGCCCCTTTACTGTGTGCTGTCTGGGGTTGGCCTGCAGTGGCTGTTTCTGCTAAGGAGAGGATGAAGCCTTTGCTGTGTGCTGTGTATCCTGCTTGAAGAAGATCTCCCAAGGGCTGGAAGTAGAGCGTGCCTCCTGTTCCGAAGTCCCAGTGACACAGAGACTTCATCCCTTCTGTTATCCTGCACCTGGAACTGCTATTTCGGATACCACAGAGGGAAACTGCAACACCGATGCCAGCGAGCGACTCCGTTACCTTCAACAAAGCCATGGGCACTGCTCTTGATTTGCACAAAGCACCTCCTCGACTTGCACTGCAGCCCGATGCTTGCTGACGTTGCACCATACCTACTCCGAAGATGTCACAGAGACCTCTACCTGCACTGGAGCCGAGGGCACCGCTCATGATGTGCTCAACGCACCACCCCAACTCACACCGCAGCCCGACTTCACCGACGCTGGTGCTTCATTATCACGGAGCCGATACCTGACATGGGTGGCCTCCCGAATCCATTGACGCCTCACCTTCCCTGCATTGCATTAAGGAACCAACACCTCACCTCCCCTGTGGTCGTAAGGAACTGACGCCACCCGGCGCCAATGAAGCCTCACCTCCCCAATGCCATGCATCGTCTTTGCTTTCATCGCTTAGAAAGATACTGTTCTTTGGGGGTCTGTGTGACTCCGTGCCTGATGCCGCGCATGTAGCCAGGTTCTGAGCTAGGATGGTGCAGTGAGCTTAAAACGGTGATGGATCAAGCCCTAATCTTTGGACTGGGTAAGAGTGGTCTGCTTAATTCAGACACTCTGTTCATCACCACCCCCTTTTTTGAATCGTTTTTGGCCACTATAGGTGTGGCAGGGTATACTCAGACATGAGTCCCTTGCTCACTGCACCATCAGGAGTCAAGCAAGCCGGGCCAACGACGGCTGAAATGCCAGAAACCGGTCCCCGGAAGCTTGTTTCCTTCCCAGTATAAGAATTGGCTTGGTAGTTTGGTTTGCCCTGTTCCCATCATGCACTGGGACAGGAACAGACTAATTTGCATGTAGCCAGGTTCTGAGCTGGGATGGTGCAGTGAGCTTAAAAACGGTGATGGATCAAGCCCTGATCTTTGGACTGGGTAAGAGTGGCCTGCTTAATTCAGGCACTCTGTTCATCACCACCCCCTTTTCTGAATCGTTTTTGGCCACTATAGGTGTGGCAGGGTATACTCAGACATGAGTCCCTTGCTCACTGCACCATCAGGATTCAAGCAAGCCGGGCCGACGACGGCTGAAATGCGGGAAACCGGTCCCCGGAAGCTTGTTTCCTTCCCAGTATAAGAATTGGCTTGGTAGTTTGGTTTGCCCTGTTCCCATCATGCACTGGGACAGGAACAGACTAATTTGCATGTAGCCAGGTTCTGAGCTGGGATGGTGCAGTGAACTTAAAAACGGTGATGGATCAAGCCCTGATCTTTGGACTGGGTAAGAGTGGTCTGCTTAATTCAGACACTCTGTTCATCACCACCCCTTTTTCTGAATCGTTTTTGACCACTATAGGTGTGGCAGGGTATACTCAGACATGAGTCCCTTGCTCACTGCACCATCAGGATTCAAGCAAGCCGGGCCGACGACGGCTGAAATGCCAGAAACCGGTCCCCGGAAGCTTGTTTCCTTCCCAGTATAAGAATTGGCTTGGTAGTTTGGTTTGCCCTGTTCCCATCATGCACTGGGACAGGAACAGACTAATTTGCATGTAGCCAGGTTCTGAGCTGGGATGGTGCAGTGAGCTTAAAAACGGTGATGGATCAAGCCCTGATCTTTGGACTGGGTAAGAGTGGTCTGCTTAATTCAGACACTCTGTTCATCACCACCCCCTTTTCTGAAGCGCATCTCGCAGCCAGCGCAGTGCTTTGGATTTTCAGCTGTCATAACATCATAATAGCTCCAGGTGGAGTTATTTGTTACAACAAGCTTTATTTGTGTGAACAACCTATTTTTGAGGATATCTTGTATTGTGGATTTCTGTTGTTGTTTTGGTTGGATAAAGATTACATATTTTTCTAAACTGGTATGTGGTCCATTTGTAATGTTTTCACTGTATTACTGTATGTGTGCACAAATGCTTTAAACACCTACCTCTGAGATAAGCCTATCAACTCATGCCAAGCTATCAATGGGCTGAGCAGGGGTTATTTTAGAAGTGTATCCCCCTTACCCTGACTAGGAAGAAGGGTCCCTACTTGGAAAAAGTTGCAAACCATTGCCAAATAGAGACCCCATTTCTAACATTCCCCCTTTAGCGGGTCTATTTTTCGTCTCAATTTCTCTGGCCAGACTGGTGCTGGCACGTTTTAGGATCTCTAGTGAGCCTCTCGATTTGTGAATCTGGTGAAGGGATTTTCTGAACATTGGCATGTTGGAAATGGTGTTAATCAAGAACGATCCACAGAGGTGGTGACTGATCTAGAGCTGGGGGACATTCCGACTATGGCTAGCAGGTGTGGCTGCTACCCAGGACACAGGTGCCTAATTACAGGGGGTTTTCTCACCACTTTGCTCCCTTCTGCATATATGTGTATTTTATTTTTGCATTATATACAAAGAATCCTTATTTGGGTTGCGGATCAGTTTTTCTGCTCCTCTGGGTGTATACTTAGTTTAGGACATGTAATCTTAGTTGTTTCCGGTCTCTATTCCGTGATTTTGTGTGTTTCAAAAATTATTAATAAAAATAATAATAATTCAAGTTCTTTAATAATGTCCTCTACGCTTGTGGTTCATAAACTTTCAGTTGAAATTGGCACAGAAATAGCTTAGCAAGCCCTTCAACCTCTGATGGTTCCTCAAATGTCTGTCTCTTTCACCTGTTAGGTGGCTCTGTTTGGGGACACGTTATTTGGTTCTTAATAATACGATGTTTTATAATAAATGTATTATTTACATATGCATATATATATATATATATATACACATATATATATATATTTTTTTTTTTAAGGTTGCCCAGGAAGAAGCCAGTAATAGGTTTCAGGCGAGGGGATATTCTCGTAACATCTTAGAACAAGCAACCCTCAAAGCAGATACCATCGACAGGAGGGATCTCCTGGTGGTAAAGGAGGAAAGATAATGATCAGGTCAGAATGATAACCACATTCAACAGCAAATCTGGGGAACTGGTCCAGACATTTAAGAAAAACTGGCATATATTACATACTGATAATGTCCTGAAGAAATACCTATCTGATAGACCTATGGTAACCTACAGGAGATGCCAGTCACTCTCGGACCATCTAGTCCACAGCCATTATTCCCCTGAAATAGTAAACCCAACTACCAACAGGATTGTTGGCTTTTTTATTTGCCTACGTTGTAAGGCATGTAAGTACAGTAAAAAAAATCAAGGAATATCCAGGGAGAACAGGGGAGGGTAGACCAAACAGAATGATGACCAAACACCTCAACTGTAATTCGGAATATACAGTATACTGATTGGTCTGTCCATGTAAAAAACGATACATAGGATGTACCATTAAACCAACCAAAATGAGAATCCTAGAACATATGAGGGCTATCGTGAATAATGAAAAGACCTATCCGATAGCCCGTCTTTTTGCTGAACACCATCAAAGCAACAGAGATTTACTCATGTATTACTGCATAGATCAGATTCCGAAATCAGAGCGGGGGGGAATAGGGAAAAAGCCCTCCGCGTCTTGGAATCCAGATACATCATGGACCTCAAGACCATGACACCGTGGGGTCTTAATAACGATGCAGAAATGTGGGTACACCTTTGAAGTTTTCCTGTTCTCTAGCACTGATAATAAGACTCTGTCAGTTAGCTATGATAAAACTCCTGGATCAGATCAAAACAGAAACAAACTGAAGCCTTGTAAATATGACTGTCACTCCCCATATTGCCATGTAAATATTAGAACAATAGATGAATAGACGTATAGATACCTATAGATAGTGATACTAATGTACTTTTGGTTACAAGCCCATACAGGGCTACACAAAAAGGAAAGTGCCATGAAAGAACTTGCCAGGCTCTGTGTATATAAAAACTGTAGATATGTATATAGAACTTATAGGGCTCTATAATGTAATATATCAAGTGTACAGAGAAAGTCCACACAGATACATGAAGCACTAAATCGGGGATACACCCCTACATAACATAAGAGTAACCAAATGTGTTCAAAATATAAATAATGGGTATCCATTCTGAGAAATATGTATATATGTGCAAGTCATGATTATATTTGTTATTGTCAAACAATTTTTAATTATTGCACTAAGCACTTTATCTGTCGCCATTTTTTGAACAATGTGGATTACTTTGTATTAACATACTACAAGATGGCCGCCACGAAATGAGTAAAGTACCATCTTCTATTTCGATGACTAAGAAGGGCGGATAGTTTAAAATGGCGAGAAAGTTTGCACAATACTGACACTGACGAAGCCTGTGAGCGAAACGCGTCTGTCGGGGGTGTAGGGGGTTTGGAAATAAATTCATTTGCATAATCACGACACCGGAGTGCTTGCCGTCTTTTCCGAACGCAATTGCTTGGAAGTGCGTGCGATATATATATATATATACACATATATATATATATTTTTTTTCCTATGAGAAACTAAGGTTTTTCTTTCAATTGTGGAGATTTCTTCTATATTACCAATTAGATTAAGTTTACCATAATGAATGGTCGTGCACTAAGTAACATTGAACACAAAATGTGATTACCATAGACATAATTATTTATGTGCACATTTTTGAAATATAAATTATATTTGGGAACAATAAATATGTTGATTACACATACCTTTTGATTAGTGTGTTGAAAATTATGTGTCAATAAGATACTTCCGATACTGCCTCTGGTTGTATATTGTATTCAATTAATTGGTTAATTTCAGGTGGTGGTACTTCTATGCTGGGTCTCCCACCTGTTGCTGCATCCTCCTGCTGGAAAGTCTTCCCTTTGCCCTGGTTCTTAGATCATACCAATGTTTCCTTACTCCTGGTGGTGACCCCATAGCATTATTTTACCTCGTATAATACCCTACATTTTTTTAATGACATTGATATTGTTAGTGAGGCCTTTCAAATCATTTCTCATTTTTGGCAAAAAATGTTCTTCCCCCAAATTTCGAATTATTTATCACAGATATTTTCTTTTATTCCCTCCTGCAGCTCCTGGCTTGTCATTCTGTTGCACAGAACACAGAGAAGAAATAGAAACATATGCTCCTCTCTCAGACTTTAAATGAATGTCTCAGACAAACTTCCTGGGTCTCTGATGTCATCATTCACTGCCATTGTGAACTTCTCAATTTGTGACAATTTGCAAAGAACAACAAATTGAAAATGGGAGAACTTTTTTAGAAATAGCATATATTAGGAAATTATTATTTGTTAATGTCGATGCTTTGTATTTCAGAAAATGCAAATCATTAAATAATGTAATTTCTGATTTGCCGACTCATAATTTTGTTTGTGGATATTTCACATCACATATTTTTATGGCATGATCTAGATTTGCATGGTAACTGAAAATCATTAATTTATTGACTAAAAACTACATTTGGAGTTGAATACATCACTGGAATTCTTTCACTACAGTATCCCTGTATAGAGCAAATTCAACCAGTGAATTATCTTCCACATTTAACATTGCATCCAGAAATTGAAGGCTTTTACATGGAATGCACAATTCTAAATGAGGCTGTTAATGCCAAAAACCTGAAGTAAGTATGTAAACTAAGGGCCATATTTATGACCCGAATTGCGTCGCTCTTTGTGACGTGGTGCAAGAGTGACGCAAACCGTAAGTCAGATATTTGAGACGCAAAGCCACTTTTTTTGAGTGGTTAAAAAAATCTGGAGTAAAACAACTTACTGTGTTGAGTTACTCTGCCCTGGGTAGGTGTTCCATGAGAATTGCATGGGTGTTCCCACACAACTCCCATGGTATTTGACGTATTCCTAGATTTACAAGACCTTGTTATTCTGGGACTGCGCCAAAAAATATGCCTCCCCAGGTGAAGACCAACAAGGAGAAATATATTTATTTCTCCATGTTACTTACTCTTTCTATGTGTACTGTATTCTGCAGCACACATAGAAAGAGGAAAAAGATTCCCAGGATTGTTTGTGTATAGGAAGGTACCCCTACACTGTGGTGCAAGGGTGCCTGCACTGGTGCTAGCGGCTGCCAAAACGGTGCAAGGGAAAAAGACAGGAATACTCAGTATTGGATACAAAATGGTGCAATACAGCCATTTCCCTGTGATGCAGGGCAGCGACTGAATTACAAAAAAGTTGCATGCGATTCTTCAGATTATCTGTTGTTATGAAGTAGACATGCACATATAAGTCTATAATTGTGTTCCCCTCCATGTTTGCTCCTGGGAATTTTTGTGAATCCAACTTAAATCAGAAATATGTGCAAACCATGGAAGGAAATGTGTCTTTCGCAGGTCTTTGACATTAATAATTGCTTTGTGAAGTGCCCTCAAGATCTTTAGATACGATTACAAAATGATATGGTTAAAAATCAAAACTTGTATCCTACAGAATTTCTTACTTTATTTAAAAAATACAGAATGGTTCATGATTGCACCACAAAGAAGCATATTTTACAATGAGCAAAGAAACAGCAAAAATCATCGATTACAGATTCGGAACAACAAAAAAATTACAGTGTTGGGAGCATTTATTGAATCTGCAAGTCGGATGTATGCACTTAATACATAAATGTACATTCAAACACGAGATTGAAAGATCTGTGTTAATCTGTGTCATACTGCAGACTTGGCTATGTGAGCAGTCAACACTTTGTCACATTACCACCCATCAATGTATTATACAGTGTGGAATAAAACACGCTTTTCGTAATTAAGACAATCAACATATAAATTGACGTGAAACTGAAACACGAAAACATACTTAACTGTTTTACAAACCCAAAAACTGAAAGCCAGACAATTTTTTTTACAAAAAGCAATTTGAGTTTTTGGCAACCTACTGACCTAAGAAAGTAGTAGGCCTCAAAGAAGTTACACACATAAAACAACTATACACCTGAGCAGCTTTGTTTCCAGACTGTACAAGATGGGTCTAATCTGGCTCCCAAAAGGCAAAGCCCTAGAATACACTTAAGACTAGATATAGAGAAACCAAAATGGTTCCCTGTGGATGGAAACACCACTGAACGGAGGGAAGGTTCACTAGTAAATATTAACATTCTCTGAGAAACTAACCTTGGTACAAGAAGGTGTTGAGACTTAAAAGTAAATCGAGTAACAGACGAGTATCAAAAATGTACATGTATTAAACAATGTTCAAGTCACACAACATTGCATCACTGTGTGCAGATATGTTGGTAAAGTCCTATGGATACAACTTGCTTCACATCTTGCATCACCCTTGTTTTTATCAGTGTTGGAGGCACGCTGGGATTGGCTGGGAGGTATGCAGGGGAATCAAATGATGATACTTACTAAGTGGATGAGAATCCCTGGTGCTAGCTGTTCAGTTAAAATGAAACAGCACTAAATGGTGAGTAAGACATACAAAATTTCACAAGATGCTGAATGATGAACCTTCACATTAATTGACCTGGCATATGCTCTTCTCCTAATTTAGCATTTTTGTTGACAGCCATGAGGCACTTACAGGCATGCTCGGAGAGGGGCGAGGGGTGTATTTATTTAGATTGGTGACCGTGCAATGATTCAACAATTAAACATAGGTCTTCTGATATGAAAATGGCAGAAATGGATGGTCAAATTCTCTAGCCTACACAGTTCAGGAGAACAACTACTTAAGAGATGTTTGGCTTCCACCATTCTCACGAGAAGCAAAGCACCAGGCACATCATTCGTGAATGCACGAATTGAAGACCCATAAACTTCAAGTCAAGGGTAGGGTCCTTCATTTAACTACTGGGTTTATTTTGTCTACCGCTCACCCTGTTTCGTCTCTCAGCCAATAATATTCTAGCAAGCCATTGATTTAAACTGTACCAGTAAACACTTATGAAGCACATATAAACGACTCTAATTTGATGACATCCAATTCTCCGCCTACTGCACCATTTATCATTTTGGGTCTGCCTTCAAGATGTGATGACATTCACAGTGTAAGTAAAACATATAAAACAATCATGTACTAGACCAAAGTTCCTTACATGAATGAAAGCTGGTGTAATTTCTATTTACAGTAAAACGTTACGTTAAAACAGTGAGATTGCAATACTCTAAGTAGTAGGTAAAGCAAAAAGAAAATTAATTAACCCTATGGCACCAGTCCTATATTTTCTATTATGTATACTATGTACATAGCTATTCAACGGTAGCAGGTAACATTGAGAACCCTTAACAATTACACAATTACAGTTGAACTATTTAAATTGCGTGAATGAACATTTTGTACCCAACAATTGTCAATGCATTAATTAGGAACCTATGTTACCACACACACACACCAACTATTACAAATATAATAGTAAATACTGTAGGTTAAAATTAGTAATTCATGATACCTAAGAATATTCATAGAATAAAATAACAGGCACTTGACATTGTTTTTATTTGCACTTATGACTTAGCAGGTGGTGACCTGAGGACAAGTCATAGCCTTACAGCAAATATAAAAGCTACTCAGACAGGCTAAAGCAAACGATAGGTGTAAAGAAGGAAAGAGAGACAATAGGTCAGGAAAATCCTCCACATGGTCAAACCAAACAATCTGAGATTGAATTCACATATATGATATCGTGGTAAAAAGGAACTTTACATAGTACACATGTGGGTACACAATGCAGACAATTCATGTCTATGAATGAGGACAACAGGCAAAATGTGGTTATCTAAAGATAAAGAAAAGTAGCACAATATGTCTGAGGTGCTAATGTTATGTGATGGAACAGCTTTGTATGCGCAGTCTTCCCACCACTATTATTAGTCGGACGGAGATGTATTTTCACAAGGAATACCAACTTTCGATTCCAAGTTGACTGGGTGTGAATTGCACCCAGTAGATCTACTTATTCCACATAGGTCCTCCTGTTGAAAGAAGAAGGTTTGGTTGCACATAAGTGGGCTTGGAATCAGGGCAACATATGTGAGAAAGGTCCTGGTAATTCTGAGACCCAAATGTTAGTCCCTATTCAGGGCGCAAAAAACCTGGTACAGGGGTAGAAGTTCCAATCAAATGTAGTAATTCTAGTAGTGGTAACCCATGCCTCTTTGCATGGTACAACTTTTATTCGGGCCTTTTACCTATAAAGTTTGGTCTCTAGGACATGAATGACTCCTCTATGCCATAAATAGCAGGCGTCACTGCTTCCTTCCTATTAGTAAGAAGACTTGCCTTTCAGTTATGTGCTTACAGGAGAAGTGTGATGGTAATATCATGTAGCTCCAAATGTAATGATGCTCGATCCTTTAGCCTCGAGCCAACAATTACCAGCCCTGGCACAGTGGATTGGCTGGAAGGTGATCTGTATACTTGCGATTAGCTCTTTTACTTATCAGCAGTGTATAAGACAACGTTTTGTTAAACAGGCCTGGAATTAGTGTAAACCAATTTATTATCTTAAAGGGGGTCTCATGGATGTTGGCCAAGGGCTTGGTACCAGCACTTCTAGAGATTGATCTAAGAGCAGGATTTCAGGTCTGTTTACACATTGGTAGTTCTCAGCCATCCAGTCATTAACCTATATTATCAGATATGTTTGTGATTTGAATGATCCATCAGCTCCAGAGTCTAAGTCACATGCCTACGGGCTAACATTCAGTCCAAATGACCTAAATAGTGCCAGAGATGTGCCGGGTAGATAATAAACAAGATTACTCCAAACCCCAATATTTACGTTGATACTCAGCGTTTTTTTATTGTAACATGAGCACTGTCCGCCCAGCTCTTTCTGTCAGTGAGATGCATCTGTTATGCCTTTCATCGTCTGGTTTTGTACTGGTTTATTCTGGATACCTAATCACGACCCTACACCTAACTCCTAACAGCGCTACTCTTCAACTACCTTGAAGTAACCAGGCATTAACCCTTCTAGCGCTACCTCCTTGGTATCCATGATATCCATGCTGCAGACCGTAGGACATCCCGGTTCCTACGTAAGCCCCCTGATATCTCAGTTCAAGTTACACGCAGCAACCCTCGAAATACTTCGTCTCCAGTTGCAGCAATTCTATGTTAAATGCACAGCTGCTCCATCTCTTGCCTCAGGTCCCAGTGCCCTGGCGCACCCCGACTAATTAGCCGTGACCCAGTCCGCCCAAGTACCGTGGAATTATCCAATTCACCGCCTTGATGCTTTTATCAGGCAAACAATGGTAGTCCTGATGATGATCCACTATCTATGAAAGGATCGAAACGCCGTCGACATGAGATGTGGGCTTAACACTAGTTCACTATTATGTGCATAATATGTTTTGTTCCCCACATATGTGAAGCAAGTGTATTACGGAGTCCCCTTCTTGCTCCATTTTCTGTTTACATGCCTGATGTATCTGTATATGTTTGTATTGTCCTTTAGTTTGTGTAAGCTTTGAGGATACAGGACTGTGTCCCACTGTTTTATTGCTTCTCTCTAATTGGTTATTTGAATTATTGAATAAATTTTGTAAGTCCGGCTGGACTTTTTTTGTCATTATAGTGCACATTGTGGCCTATAATTATTTCACCCCTCTATTTTTGTGTCAAGGGCCATTGTTTTTGTAAAATTGATACCCCAGGTCCTTGCCTACCTAGCGGGTTCCCTTGTTGTTTATAGTGGCATTAGGATGAGGGCACACTTGCCCTCTGCGAGGTATTTGGGACAGCAATCCTCGTGGGATGCTACCGCTGAGGTCTGTCACAACCAAGGCCACACATTTTCAAAGGTGTTTCCGCACAAACTGTTTTCTAATTGACTCTGAACATACATCTTCCTTGTCAGAGGAGAAGTTTAGCAGTTAACAGCACAAAGGCACTATTGCAGTAAATTAATAATATAACCTATTTTATCATTTTATCTTGGAGGCAATGGTTACATTAGCTTATAATGTGCAATAATGTAATGCAAATTTACAAGCTTTTAAATAAATTCTGATATGCAAGCCATTGTCAATACAATATAATTTTGATTGGTGCCAGTGCAATACTTGTGCCACTGAACTGCATTAAGTTTGCACCCACTCATAACTCCCATATACCCTGCCAATTAGTCATAAGTAAAATAATAGGTACTAGGTAATAGGAAAGGCAAAATGCATTGATTTAACCTAGCAACCATAACATTCCCTGAACTGACACATTTGGAAAACAAGGGAAGCAACAGTTATTGACCAGAAAACATAAAAGTTTTTAATTGTTTTCAACTTAAAAAGGTAATTCAGACTAGAGGTATATGCTTCATTGTACCAACAGCAGAACACCTACAGCTGTACCAATAGCATCATCAGGGGGTTTAGGACAGAAAATGTTGACTGGTGCCCGCAAGGCTACAGTGTATCTCCATGGTTTATTGGTTAATTCTTTTGTGACTCTGCTGTGTATTTAATACAACGGGAATACAGTCAAATGGTTAAGATAGATACTTCGTTTTGGTGAATGGAGATGACCTAACTTGCTAGTTTTTATAATATATGTTTGCTATCAATATGTAATTATTTTCAAGTAACATTATTATTGCCTAAAATTTTTATATTGCACCCATCTACTGCACATGTGAAATTTCATTACCTTTCTGAAGGCCAGCATAGTTCTTGAAAGTACGGAGCTTCGGTCTCTACTTAACTATCCGGCCGACAAACGTCTTTAACCATGACTGGCGGACACTTACTTCATGAAAGATATAGCAAATACTTAATTCATATTCTACTTCTGGCTCTGCACATTATCAAACCATCATGCCTTATGAAAATGTTGAAGCACATCATTGTACTCTAAAAGGGACCTGCTGTTGTCTACGCACAGGTGGTGCTGACAAGTCCTGTCTCTACGAGCAGTGGTCATATATGATGTCCTACAAGGACACATGGAACATCCATCACTGTTTTTTAATGACAGATAAAAGATATTATGGTTTGCCAGGAAGATATGATATATCATCATCTGGAGAAACAAAAACCTCGAGCTATCCCTGTTTAGAACACTATTGATAGTAGAGTGTTTGTCGCCACTTTGTGCCTTTCAACTTTAGAACACTCTGGACTTTCTTGAAAAAGGGATGTGGGTACTTAACCTAACAAAGATTCATGCAGGACTCAAACTTAGTTTATCATTCTTCAATCGAATAGAGCACGTTACTTCAGCCAAGGTGTCCTTCAATATTTTTGTTTCTTTAGGTTGACCACAAACGTGGTTAATTGTTTTTCCAATTGCCTACCATGGTCAAAAGTAACAATGTAGTCTTATTATTGCATCAGAGGTGATGTATTGGAGCGTTAAGCAGTGTATACACCAAATCACTGTTAAACAGCTCCCAGAGAAATATTTAAGGGTGACTATCTGTATTAATTTCCCACGGTTAAAATATTTCTCCAGAGACATTAAATTATAAAAATAAAAACAAAGCTTTCTGGGGATTCTTGAAGTCCTTGAGATTTTGACAAGGTGCATAAGAGGTACATATGCAATATTTGAGCAAAATAAATTATCCCATAGTTTGACTCAGTGGGGCACAATTGCTTAGGTGCACATTCACAGTTGTAATCATGTTGCTGTACAGTAAAGTTTTCAGTAATAATTGCACATTAAGTAACTTATCTCTTAGATTATTGTATGAAACTAAGGATGCTTTGTTTATATATGATGTAACTGCAATTTGGTGGAAGCAACAACTTTCCACAAAACACTTTTTAGTGATGACAAGAAGCAGGTATTTTTAAATTCCAACAAAGCCCTTCCTTGTGGGCTTTATTCAAAACATTCAGAACTCTTGCTAGATACACCAATGGTTGACTTGGGACAACTAGCTGCACACATCTCCTGATGAACTCTGGAAGCTGGCACTACCATGATTTAGGAGACACATTCAGTGCCCAATCACAGTTCTCAAAACGTATAATTCAACTATGTTTTTAACCAATTGATAATTAATGATTCCTAATTTCATATTAAGTAAAATATATTATATATATTCATTGCCTTTAAATTGAATCTTCAGCTCGGTGGTAGACTCCTCGAACTGGCTAGAGCTTACAACATAATAGAGTTAGGAAAGCATCTAATGGCTTTGCTCCACAGTCAACATTTCTAGTAAGAAACCAATGATTCTCTGACATTGAGGAGGAAAGGTATGACATGCTAAATTTAAGTCAGCATTTGTTGCTGTGAAATATTTCCAATTAAACAAATATGCAAAAAAATCTATTTAACATATGGGAAAAAGTCAGATTTTTTATACCTGAGAATTGGAACTATCGCCATAAGTCCAACGCTAATATTTCATATGTGCTAACTGGTTTACTGCAAGGTCAAGTTGTTCTGTCTAACCTCATCCTAAAGACATAAATTAAATCTTCTTTAGGTGTTGTAAACAAAACAATATCAGCATTCACAAGAAAGTAACTTTCTTGTCCACTAATGTTATTGTTCGGGGGAAAAGTATAATAAAACTACTGACTAATAAAAGTCGTTACGAAGACCGATCCAGAAATGTCTGTTAAGAAGCCAGTTAGTAGACAGTTGGCCAAACCCCAACTCAATATTAGGAACATCTTATTAGCATTCAAAAGTACAACATGTTCTCAATCGGTAGTAAACACATGACAAGAACTGTGCATTAGTCCACCACCTAACAATGACAGGCTCTTCACGGCTCAGCGGGCCCTCCTGCACCTTGAAGATACTAGCATTCACTCGTCCCTTCGTTTGAAATGAAGTGATCAGTTTCTTTTGAAAGGTCTTCTTCATCTGCTCCTTTTGCACTATTCTTTACTTCTGAATGACTGTTCATGTGTTCATCCTCAACATCATCCTCTTCGCTGCGGTCAGGGTTACCTTCAACACTATGCCGGATTCCATATGCAAAGTATATGATGAAACCTTTGTAAAAGAAAGCAAGGTGTAAGTATGCTAACAGTAGAGTAGTGAACCTCAAGCAACCATTTTAATTAATAGTAACACCACTCGCTTAACATCGCACAAGTCCTTCTTATAGGTTTTCTAAACACAGGTCTTAAACCTTGGGGAGAAACTCCATGCAAATACATTTTTATTCTATAAATTAATGCTCCAGGAACAATTTTAAAAGCTGAGGTTGGCTCTGTATGACTTGTATCCTAGTGTCCCCACAAAGGAATGCATTTCTAAAGCTGCATTATCTAAGTGGTGACCATAAAAAGAAATATCATAGAGGCAATTCCAAAAGGTAGAAAAGCTAATTTTCTTTGTAATAATGCAACAAATATAGAACACTGAAACTGTATATAATTGCAATTTTGTATTCAAATGCAATTTGGCTTTTAATTGAAGGGGCTATGAGTTGGTTTTAAGTTTAGGGTAAGGGTTATAAATGAGGTTGGATTTATGGCTAGAGGTGGAAGAAGAACTATGTTGAGAGTAAGAATTTCTCAAAGAGTTGGAGTGAGGGTTAGGACAATGGTTAGGATAAGGCTCAAGGGTCAATTATAGCATATGGGTTAGTTTTGTGGTAATAGTAGATTACTTCTAAGGATTAGGATTTACCCTATATATTGGTTATAATGGCATTTTCTATTATGGGTTTGCCATTATTGGCAACCTATGCCAGATTAAAATAAAATATAGGATTTCTTCATGTTGTATTCAATTGTTGTATATCTTAAGGAATTCTTCGTTTTCATCTGGGTCCCAGGTCACTTTGGACTTTAATTCATAGGTTTTGAATGCAAAAATCAAGAAACACTCTTTTAGGGACACCAGTGGGCTATAGTGACGTTACTGTACCCTGGATGATTAGCTGAAGGATTTTTATATGGCCTGAGACTACTGAGGACCTATGACGAGTTCTTCCTTATACTGCCACATAATCCATTGCTAATTAAACATCCATATAATGTGTTACACTGGGTTTTAACATATGCATTCCAGTACATATTCCACATCCAACAACAGTAGTAGATGCATGACACCCTGTATTCACAAGCCTAAAAACTGGCCATTTTGTAAAGAAAAGAATAAAAAAATAAACTGTGAAATACACTGATATTTCCAGGAGTGGTCCCTATTACCAGAGAGGAAGAGATAGTATATCTACAGGAGGATTACTTTATGAAAATAAGTCATACCCAGTGCCATCCAGATGCTAAATCGAATCCATGTATCCCCACTTAACTGCACCATCAAGTAGACATTCACGAGGACGCTGAACACAGGTAGGAAAGGCAAAAGAGGGACCTACAGAGAGATAAAGTCAAAAAGAACAAATATAACTGTGGTGTGGATTATTATAATACAGGTATGTGTTCCAAAAGCCCTGTGAATAGCACTCATAAATGGTTCTGGAAATATGGCTGGTCGCATATCAAAAGCAGCTATTAAAAGACTACTGGAATTCAAGACAAAATATTTCGAAATAAGTTATGACAGAAAGAAAACAAGTGTCCTACTAGTAATAAGCATTCTAATTGAGGTTTATATTAATGGATTATTTCTATTTCAGCAGAGCTAATAAAGACAGAGATCACTTCTAAAAAGACTAAGGCACATGCTCTGGTATTTTTAGTAAGATTCATACAGGCCTGAAGCACTGGCCATAATTTAGGATAACAAATTTCATGCTAAAAAGAAAATCACATTATTCCCACAATTACCATCAAAACCGATTCATTTGACCATGCCCCCACAGTTATCAGAGTGTTAATCATCAATGTTCTGTCCCAATACTCAACTTGGTCAATGGCCTTTCCAGTTTAAACCCTATATTATTAAAAAAAATTTAAAATACTGTCTTCTCCTCCATTACTAGACTGTTACCCGGGCAACATTTCAGTTATGAGCAAAGGTCCAGCTTTTACAGCTATGGTTTCTTCCCCAGCCTAGGAGCATGCAGATGAATTACTCCACACAGGAGCATCTATCAAGCATTACTTAATTCTTCAGCATGAACTCACACACTGCGCATTACAACATCCTTCATATTAACCACCCCCTAACACCTCCACGCATATTATATGCGTGCTCTTCAGAGTCTGCTCAGAACCATGAGGGTCCTAGAGTGCTTTGCATCATAATGCTACATCCCTGAATATTCGTCTATGACTACCTAACGGTCAAACAAGTCAAATAGAAAAACCCAAGCATGGGCATGAAGGTCAGACATTATCACTGGGTGCTAAGTCCCCTTTGAGAGACAAGCAGTTGCAAATATGGCATGCCTTCAACTCATTCTTGGCTCGCTCAGCTAACTGAGAGAACCACACTTGATATTGTAAAGCTCTTTTGGTGGCTATGATACCACGGAGTCCTTCATGGACAATCTCGATGACTCGCTGTCTTAGGCTTCCAGGTATAATGATTCTCGAGCCTTGCAGTATTATGCTGTATTATGCCTTCTTGGATGACTGCTAACGCATACTCAACATTTTGAGCAAGGAGCCAGTTACTTCTAATCCATGAGTGTGTGGCAATAAGTTCTTTATTGATGGTCATGTCTTTATCTACATTGGTGGCAGTAATGACTTGTTCCAAATACAGAGCCACTGGTCTGCTGGATTTCACAATACATTTGAGATATGTTTCAACTGTCCTTGAGGTCCAACTGTAATGAGATAACGGGACGCATGAAAAATAAGCTGCTGGGTTTTGATCCTTCCCAGTTTATGTGCGATCTTACAGTGGTACTCTCGCAGTCTTAATCTCTACTTCTTGGTGCGAGGGGGCATCTTAGCCTTCGGGTTTGCAAAAATTGCAAGCCACGCCTGGAGAGCCGTGATGATGGTGAATCATTTTCCATAATCAAACAAATGAAAATGTTTGCAGGCCCACACCACAGCCAGAGTCTCCTGCTACGACTGAGAGTAGGCCCGTTCTGTTTCAGATAGGCGTCAGCTGCCATATACCACAATGTTTCTTTGAGCATTCAGATGGCCATTGTGTTGAGCAAGGATGGCCCCTAGCTCTACCGGGCTCGCATCAACCGTTAGTTCGGTATGTATGCCAAAAAGGAAGAGGGTAGAGGCTATTAGAAACCGCACCCAACAAATGAATAGTGTCTCAAGTTATCGAGTAGTGCAAGGAACCAAGGAGCACTCCCCTCTATACTCCTTAATTAGGAACAAATCCTACAATGACATTAAATACAAAAAGGTTCAGCACTATACAGCAGAATATAAATATATCACATCAAATTTCAAGATAGCGCACAAAAGACATCCAAAACCAAGGTGTGTGTTTCTTGAGGTGATCTCTCTTTATTTTTCTTGAAAGGAATTTTCTTTATTTTTCCAAAAGCAAAGAGACATAGCCATAGCCAACGCGTTTCGTCTCCCAAAGAGACTTCTTCTGGGCTTCACAGTGTGATATTACGGACATTCATACGATGTTTGTACAGTTCAAGAGTTACAAAAAATCCAATATTCAGAAGACTTCTTAAATTGTAAAATATCAGCAATTACATAATAACCCGCACCATGTTTGATCCTCGTGTTTCAGTTTGAACCGAAACACGAGGATCACACACGGTGCAGGTTATTAGTTTGGTATGTACTTTGCAGTCAAAGTAGGCCATTTCAGTTGTATTCTCAAATCGCATATTTATTGTCTTTGAAACTCTGGTCTCATTCCGGAGATCAACTAAATGGTACATTTTGCTTTGTCAAGTCTTTCAATGGGGCACTCACTGTAGCAACGTTGCGACTGTATCTTGAACAATAACTGCCCATGCTTAGAAAGGATCACAGCATGGTAACATCTTGGGGTGAGGGGGTGCAAGTGAATGATAGTGCTTACACTTGTCTGGGCCTGGAGTCATTCACCATCAGAGAATATGTGCCCCAAAAACTAGAGTTTGGTTTTGTGAAACTCACACTTTGCGGCGTTTAAAGTGAGACCGGCATCAGCGAATAATTGACAGACATGTAAGAGCTATGTCATGTTCTTCTTGTGTTCTCCCAAAAACCAGTTTGCCAATAACGATGGATTAAACTCAGATTTGTGACTGGGGGTGAATGTTTTGCCATTGTGCAACATTCCATCCATCATCTTGTGTGTTTTGCTGTTCACCCTATGTGGGAAGGGTATGCCCAGACATGGGTCCCGTGCTCACTACGCCACTGGAGTCAAGCTATCCTGGCTGATGACGGCTGATAGCCAGAAACTGGTCCTAGGATGCTTGATTCCGGTCCAGGGAAGACATGACTTGGCAGTTCGGTCTGGACTGTTCCCATGAGGCACAGGGTCAAGGCTGATTTGCATATGGTCATGTCTGAACTGGGGTGTTTTGGTGAGCAAAATAACAGTGGATTAAACCCAGATCTGAGACTGGGGGTGAATGTTTTGCCATTGTGCAACATTCCGTCCATCATCTTGTGTGTTTTGCTCTTCACCCTATGTGGGAAGGGTATGCCCAGACTTGGGTCCTGTGCTCACTACGCCACTGGAGTCAAGCTATCCTGGCTGAAGACGGCTGAGAGCCAGAAACCGGTCCTAGGATGCTTGATTCCAGTCCAGGGAAGACATGGCTTGGCAGTTCGGTCTGGACGGTTCACATGAGGCACAGGGTCAAGATTGATTTGCATATGGTCATGTCTGAACTGGGGTGGCTTGGTGAGCAAAATAACGATGGATTAAACCCAGATCTGTGACTGGGGGTGAATGTTTTGCCATTGTGCAACATTCCGTCCATCATCTTGTGTGTTTTGCTGATCACTGTATTTGAAAGCAATGGGTTGGATTACTCGGTGAATAAGGTCCTGAAATAATTCAGCATCTGAAGAAACTCCAAAACTCAGTCTCTTATATCTGAAAAAACCCAAAATGAGTCACAAAGGTAGTAATGTACCTCTAGCTCTCTTCCAGCTCCAGTTGATGATATCCTTTATTCAGGTCAAGACGGGAAAACACTTTGGCTCTATTCAATTGCATGATCATGTCAGCGATGTGTGGATCAGGGCTTCTCTACCTCTCAATGGCTTTGTTTGGTGGAGCGCTCAATGATGCAGTGTTTTAAGTGTGCTTTCAAATCTACGGCGTTGCTGAGCAACATGGCAAATGTTTTCATTAATGTGAAGCTGTACTTTAATTTTCTTGACTTTTCCCAGGCCATGGAACAATGATGGAAATTGCCTCGTAATCTCTGACTGATCCCAGAGGTTATAGTTGAAGGATATCAACACTATATAAGCAGCGGGGGCAAAACTGAGGTAGAAGGCACTTGAGGAAGTCCCTTGTCAAACATGAATGATGGCTCGCACCAATGTCTTTTTGTGTCTCATTTGTGTCTCATTGTCACTGTGAACTACAAGCTTTGGAGTGGCTCAGAAGTGGCCCAGGTATATGCCTTCGTGCCAGGTGGAGTGAGGCGAGGCACAGAGGATAGGCTGTTAAACTTTTACACTGGCATGATGTTAATTGATGTACCACTGTGTATGATGAAAGATTTTGGCAGATAGTTCACTTTCAATGTGATTTTCGGACAGTGTCCAAATGAAGTTTGTTGCTTTATTTGGTAAGCTGCCTTTGAACTGTAATTATCTTAACAGGCAGCTAACCCCACATGTGCATGATGTACTCAAGTAGATAACATCAGCGCACACCCATTTCTTTGCTGGTATTTGCTAGTGATGCGAAGAGCCCTTGTCCGATGAGCTTGACGGCGATTGATTTTGACTGGTTTCTATTTGTAGCTGATGTTGCTTTTTGGTTTTAGGGCATGGCGAGAATGCTTCTGGACCATTCTTGTGTCCATCTTTTCTTGATGTTGTGAAGCACTTGATTTTTTTTTTAGCTTGGCACGCAGTTATGAAATGGGTCTCTTTACCACAACCTTTGCAGACTTGTCCTATGACTGGAATTACTGGGAAACAAAAATCCACATTGGAAGCATAGCTTTGTTTCCTTAAAGACAACAACTTTCTTGTTTATGCTTGTGCTTGCTTTTCATGATCAATGCTGATTCATTTTGTGCTATTCCTGCTTTCTTGTCAGCAGCTTGTCGGTCTGCTTGTTTTTCTGCTCTCGCAGCCATCAGCACTTTTTGTAGACTGTGTGTTTCTTTCAGTATGCGCCTTTTAAAAGAATCTGAAAAAAAGCCATCAATGACTCTGAGGCGCATGGCTTCTTCATCAGTGAAATTACAGAACTTGCAATGTTTAATGAGTGTGTCAAATGTTTCAACAAACTCACCCAATATATACCTTTCATAGTCGACATTCGGCATTCAATTGAACTTGGCCTCAAACGCTTCTTTTACCTTTGTGTAACCCTGAGCGGAGCAGGCGTAGTTCCACAGAGTTGGAAAGCCACTCTGCGGAACTTCACTACACTGCGCTCTGCGCCCTCCCTCTCCCCCTCCCAAAAGAATTAAAAGTAAAAGGCACTTACCTGCCCTATGGTTGCCTACTCCTCGACATCGCCGCTCTCCTACCTCCTCACCATCCTGCTTCACTGATAATCCCTACATTGTACATCTTGTGAGGGTGGCTTGGAGGAGTCTTGGAGGGGCCGGCTAACTACGCTCCGCCACGGAGTCGTAGTTTTGCCTGAACTCCGCATTTGCAACGGAACACGAGTAGGCAAAACTACGTAAACTCGGCTGGCGGAGCTTAGTTACCCAGCCGGGGTTACCTTTGTGTATGATTTTACATCAGTCTGTCAGATTGTCTGATTTTGTACCAGTAAACTGAGTTCTGTGAGGAAGATAATATACGTTACATTGCATTTTACGATTCATGCAATGTCCAGGGACCCAGGGATTTAATGACCTCCAATGAGGAATTAGTTTATTGCTTTGCAGTGCTTTTAGGAGTTTGGCAACTTTGATCAATAATTATATATTGTGGTAGAGGTTAAGCTTTGAGTCACAAAATATACCGACTGCTTGTATATACCCTTGTACTAGTGTGTTTATCACAATTGTGGATCATACAGTAGCAGTGCATCTGTCCTGGTGTTCACTGTATACAAGGTGACAGAGTTTCCGACTTTACAGAGGTGCCTGGCTCTGCTCAATGTGCCACCTTCAAAGTACATAGCAGTACTTGGTTTGTGTGTTCTTAGTTTCTCACTTTGTTGTTAGTTTGTGTTTGGTTTTCAGTATTCCTGTGACTAAGGGGAGCCTTCTGACACAGGTGTGAGTGGATAGACTCCAGTCATTTTTTTTTATTTATTGCCCCTTTGATCTACTGGACACACCCTGTCTGAGGGCGGTCTATTTCAACCAGATATTAGCACGTCCATTTAGCATACGTGCCACTGGCACTCCAATGGCACACCCATCTGTAGCAGTCCATGCCTTGACTCCGCCCTGCACCAGAAACCCTGGCAGTTTTACCTTAGCGCCCCCTCTCGCATCTCTTACAATCGGTACCAGCTTCTTAACCTTCATGGCTCAGGTAAGGGATTGGAATGTCCCACGCTTGGTCTGATGTATTTTTCCGAGGCCTCCAGTAAAAAAGTGGAAGTTTAGATTTAAAGACAAAGCACTCAAGTAGGTGGCACCTGTTAGGTCTATTAGTTCACCTAGTATTGGGTTTTCTGCGGAGGAGGAGGTTGGGAAGGAGGAAATTATGCTAAATTGTGCACTTATTAATGGCCGCTTGTTAATTGAAAATTAAATTAAAGCCATGGATTTTATTCAACCACAGAATTTAGACCGTCTTTTTTACTGAAACTTGGGTGCCTGAATACTCCGGTCCGACCTCATGGAAACTGCCCCAGCTGGTTACACTATTGTCGGGCAGCTCTACCTTAACAGACCAGGCCGTGGCCTGGCAATAATTTTTAAAGATTCTTTTCACTGCAGGCTTGAACCTCTCAGCTTGCAGTTGTTTTGTGAGGCGGCTCTGTTTAAGCTGAAAATCCATGCCTCACTAACTCTTATGAGAGTGCTTATCTGTCTCGCCCTCCCAGTCTGGGGCTAACTTTTTGGCTGGTTGTGGCCTTCTGTTTGAACCTTTTATTCTTGGAGATTTTAACTTTCATTTGGAGGATTCCTCCCGTCGGAACGCATCCACATTTCTTGGATCTATGGCCAGCTAGGGTTTTACTCAAATTGCTCAGTACCTACTCATGTAGCTGGCCACCCAGTAAATGGGATCTTTTCCAAATCCTCTGGACCAGAATGTCCAGCTCTTAACAAGGGACCACTAAGGTCACCATGTTAAGGCGAAAATTAGAGAAAAATATTGAATGAGGCTTTTAAAGGGTCCCTAGAGATGACTCCTTTTACTGTTACAGCAGATCCTTACCTTGCGGCCTCTCAATACTCCAAGTGGCTCGTGACTGTCCTTGATAGTGTTGCTCCTTAAAAACCTGTTAGGGCTTATAGAAACAACTCTATGGCCCCTTGCTTCTCCGAAAATCTTAGGTTATTGGAAAAGAAGTGTCACCGACAGAAGTGCAAATGGCATTCAATGCTGGATCCCACTGAAAAGTAGACATAAGATGTTAATGCAGGACGAGTTATCTTGAAAGCAAAACTGGAATACCTCCCTTTTCAGATTAAAACTGCTGATGATTCTGCTACAACTCTTTTTGAAGTGGTCAAGCACCTGTTGAGTCCATTGCACTCGTATATGGACAATACTCAATCTTTTTGCAATGACATTGCAGCCTTTCTTCAGTCCAAGGTTCTTAATACCTATTCTGAATCCTCCAGTTCTTCCAAATCTAGACTTTTGCAGTTCACTCCTTATACTATTTCATGAGACAATGCTTTTGATTTCTCTTCCTTAACTTCTTAGTCAATGTCTCAGGTGGGTGAACTCCTTTCAGGGGTAAATCTGGTTCACCTTTGGACTCTTGTTCCCTGAAAATCTCACAAATGGGATTTTAAGTGATGCTGGATTGGCTCACACAGACATCTAATATCGGTATTGAAGTGGGCTGTTCCCCCAATTCATGGAAAGAAGCGATTGTCATTCCTATTTTGAAGAAGCCAAATCTGGTCCCAAAATATCTAAAAAACTGAGGGCCCATTTCGTCTCGTCTGCTCCGGTCAAGATCTTAAAAAAACATCTAGAGCATCATCTTATGGAGTTCAATGAGAGTTAGAAGCTCTTGGATCCATCCCAGGCTATGACGTAACTGAGCACAGCCCCGATTCACCCTGGTAGCAGTAGTGGACGTTATCAGATCGGTGGTGGATGGTGAGAAAGCAGCCACATGCTTGACCTGTTTGGCTTCTTTGACCCTGTCTCCCCTTCTCTCCTGACATCTCGGCTTGCCCAGATGGGTATCAAGGCTAAAGCGCCCAGTGTTCTCGAAGCCTTCCTAGTTGATGGACGTCAGAAAGTCACGTGTGGACACTTAACTGCAGAATCTGTTCTTCTTCTTCCACAGGACTCCTCATGAAGTCCCACCCTTTTTAACTTGTATGGGTCATTTTTAGCCAATTTGATCCAATTGTTTGGCTTTCCAGCACTTATGCTAATAACACCAAGATGATTGTTAACATCACAGATGCCATCTCATCAATCGCCACCATTTTCAGGTCCTAACTGCTTGAAATTAGCAGCTGAGTGAAGAAAGACTGCCTGAGGCTGAATGTGGATAAAACTGAGGTTTTGGTTTTTGGCATTCATCACTCAGCTGGTCCATGTTTTGGAGCCGGAGGAGCTAGACGAGCGTCCATCTCCAGTCAGCCCAGCCAGGAATTTCGACGTGATCCCAGATGATCAGCTCATCTTTGATGAACAAGTTAGTCAAACCACCAGCTCTTCTTTTCATATGTTTAGATAAATAAAAAAGGTGTTTCCTTTTATTCCGGTTGATCTACGTGTGAGAAGTTAGCCTGGCAAATGATGTCCACTACTTCTAGTGGGAACCTTGCACCAGTCTAATCAACCCTTATTGATGGTGGTTGTAAAGACAACCTTATAGAAAGCTATCCTAGTGGTAGCATGAACAAGTAGTCTTCAGGCTAAGACTTCAGTAGGCGAGTTAAGCAAGTTGTTTACCATATATAATCGCTTGAATACCAAATGAAAGGACACCAAACAAGGTATATATCAAATATATATGTATTTAATCTAAACACAACCCCTCTGCACTCTTTATGAGGTCAGAGGTCAAAATACAATACAAGTCACACAGTTAGTATACGATAAGTTGCACAGTATACGTTATGCCCTAGTGGCCTCACAAACCATATACTAAGAAAGTGGTATAAGTACCACGTTAGAGTTAGAAAGCAGGCATGGGGCCTGTGGAATCGCTGGGGCTTATCTACTCGACCAAAGGATAGGAAGGAGGAGGCCCACAGGAGACGCGTGCAGTGTCTAAACACAGGCGCGGGTTACCATTGACTTTCTATGGGAAACGAAGAAGTTACAAATATGCAATTTAAGGACACTTCCGGAAGGACTAGGCTGGAACCCTTTTAAACTAGGACACTTTGAGAGTCAAGACCCATGGGAGCACCGGAGTACTTGTGTTACCTCACCCAGGGAAGCTGTGTGCATAGGTGTCTTTTCGTGTTGGATACCTTTGTCGTTTTCTATGGAGAGCTGCAAAGAAGTGCTGCAGGCGACCAGAGGAAAAGTGTCCGGGTGGATCCAAGGGTGGATTGGTGATGTGAAGAAAAGCAGAGGGGACAGGGTCTGGGTTACTAGCCAGTGACCAGGAAGCTACCAAGCGATGTCGGGTGCTTGAAGGTGAAGAAGGTGAGTTTGTCTCTTCAGCCATGAGGTCCAGGAGGCATTGACGAATGAACAGGCACTGGGTTCGAGCTGTCCCACAATGGATCTAGATGACTGCGGTGTCGGTATCCGAATTGGACCCAACAAGCCTTGGCAACCGCAACCCACGCAGGATGTCGAGATTGGCTCTGTTGCAGACCAGCAAGGTCTGTGGTGTGTCTCCTTTTCAGGGAAGCTGGAGCAAGCCTGGAGCAACCAGGAAAGCAAGTTAGATTCAAGATGGTATCTTCAGGGGGCCCACTAGCCAACGGACAAGGAACTGGAAAGATGCGTCAAGCTCAAATGCAAAGGCAGGGCCCACTGGACACTCGCGGAGTGTGGGGGCCTGGGCTTCGGTGCAAATAGTGATAGTTTTGCACCAGAGCAGGGCTGGAGTGCCCCAGCAACTGGTTTGAACCGGGCTATGCATGGAGCACCTTGTGTGCCCCAGGCAGTGTCTGAAAAAGCATCTGCTGATGTAGCCCTCCCTGCCCAAATACACAAAAACCTGACTGGGGAGGTGCTGGCACCTCCCTGGACAGGAAATTTATTGTCCAGACTCCCCTGCCAGAGTTTCGTCCAGCAGCAGGAGGTCAGACTCGTGTCTGTGGCAGCAGCATCCATTTTGTGATGCTGAGGCTCTGTTTAACTTTAACCGGGTAAAGCAGTAACTTCATGTCTTCTCCCTCTAGAAGGGTGGAATGCTACCCCCGCCGCCAGGACTGGCGGGGAGTAGTATTCCAAAGTGTTTGACACCTTACACAACATGTTTTGATAAAGCCAAACCAAAGTTAGCCTTAACCGCGAGGATTATAATGCACTTAAGAGTATATGGTATGGCTAAATCATCGAACACCTATAAGGAGATGGTTCTGAAAGCTGCAGAGGGGCTCAGCTCATGCTAGGGCACCCTCTCACATAAAACCAAGCACTCTTCCTCCAGGATTGTCGAGGCCTACCATAGGAGTGGCATATAGGTGTATATGTGTCTATATATAAAGGTAGATATAGGGATACTATATCTAAGTAAGGGGTGATTACACCACCTTACCCAGGCTGTGTGAACAGACCTGTGGTGTCAGTTTGGAAGGCAAACCAGGGGTGGCATAATACATACTGCAGCCCCTGGTAGGCCTAAGGTGCACCTATGCCCTGGGTACCTATGGTTATACAGGGGCTCACGAGGGCGACCCAGTAACTATTCTGGTATGTACCTAAAGTACATGGTATCAATTTAGAGAGAGAATAGCTGGGCTGTGGGTCTGATTAGCAGGCCCACAGCCACACTAAAGTCGAAAAACCAGAGAATCACAGCAAAAAGTGGGGGTGACCATAGGAAGCAGACCATACTCTCCTTCACTGCATAAAGTGATCGTTCTTGCATTGGTATCCTCACACCTAGACTATTGAAACCCACTGTATCTTAGCATCAACAGGGCTTACCTAAATAGATTACAGGTTACAGAGAATGCAGTGGCTCGTCTAATTTTGGATATCTCTAAATTTCAGCCTGTAGCTCAGGTACTGAGGGGCCTACATTGATCTCCATCAGGGAAAAATGCCTTTGCATAACCCATATGGCTCTCTTCAAGCGAGGTCCCTGCTTTCTTAGTACTAAATTGCATTGCTATGTACCTCGAAGGTTGCTGCGATCTGTCCATAATAAGTCAGTGGTGGTGCACAATATTCAAAAAGCTTGATGGGTGGCAGATCTTTTTCATATGCCACAGCTCGACTATGGAATACATTGCCCACCATATTGTAGGACTTGAAGATCACTATCTCTTAAGAAGGCTGTTAAAAACGTGGCTATTTTCCAGAGATTCGGGGTAGGGTTAATTTTCTTTTCTAACTCTTTTTCCCCCTGGCATCTGTTCTTCATTTTTAGGCTTTTTAGTGCCTTGATACCTTCCAGTATTGCGCACTTTATAAAATTCAATTCAATTCATTGACAGGATGGGTAGCTCCATTTTATTCAGTGGTGAACAGTAGGGGTGGCGCAGTTTAAATTTTACCAGCTAAGTTGGGCAATGTTAGGAAGTTTGCACTTAATGAAATCAGGTGAAGTTTCCTTACTTTGTCCAAGTTAGCTCTGGCACAGTTATACACAATGTTCTGCACTCCCTTTGGCAAAACATCCATCTACAAGCAATTATATTGGTCACTGGCAGCCTGCTACAGGCACAGGAGATGGTGAACACAGCTCTCGACCACAGGGCCTAAGACTACTGATCAGGGAACAGTGATTGTACTAGCCTGGAAGCGGTGGGGACAGGCTGAAGGGGCAGGAGACAGTTTGATGAGAGGGTGTGGCCAGGCCGACTCATAATTAATATTAATCAGTGTAGAAGTCTTAAACAACCTGGGCACTGCTGCCAAGCAGTGCAAGACAACTGACTATGCCTCAGCAGTGAAATTGGTTTCTTTAGTCATGTGGGACTGCAAAAGCTGCTTCTTTTTTTTGTTGCAAAGCTTACAATCTTCTAAAACAATGTCCTTAATTGCAAATCATTTGCATCGAATGCCACAAAGTAAGTAAGTAAGTAAATTCTTTATTGTTCGGTTAATTAAAACCATTACAATTTGTAGCATACTACAACATTTAAAACAGAACTCTTAAAATATTGGCGAGGAAATAAATAGGAAGGAGGGGGAAAGGAGTTAAAAGGAAAATTTGCGCTACAAAGAGTCCAACCGGTCATAGCAAGAATTGCTGCGATACAGGTTTATCTATCAACAATGATCTTAAGCCTCAAGTCCAGGAATTTTACTAATCTACAGATCAGTTGGGCGTCCACTGAACGTAAGGCCTGGACTATCGCGGATCGGCAGGAACGGACTCCTAGCTCGTTGAGATGGTCCTTGAGCCAGTGCCGCCAGCCGTGATACATGGCTGGGCAGATACAGACTTAGGGGGTCATTAGGATCGCGGACGGACTTGAGTCCGTCTGCGACCCCAGAGCATGAGGGAACGTCCGCATGGGCTGCGGTGTTCCCTCTGTGCAGATTTGGATGTGACCGCCAGGGTGGCGGTCACATCCTCTATTTTTAACATTGCTGCTGGTGGAGCTTCAAGCTGCACCCGCAGCAATGTTAAAAATGCACGCACAGCATTTGCGTGCACAAAGCGGCAGGCACCGCGCGGTGCCTGCTGCATTGTGCACGCAAATGCAGGGGGGTACCATAGGTACCCCCCATGTGCACCCCCCACCCCCACTACACCTAGGGGCCCGCAACGGGCCCCTGCAGTGCAGTTACACATGCTTTTCCACGGCGGAAAAGCCGCCGCGGAAAAGCATGTTCCCAAGCGCATCCTAATCTGGCTGACGGTGTCTAAGAGACACCTTCACCATTTTAGTGCTTTTCCGCCGCGGTTGTAAGCCTGCCGCGGCGGAAAAGCTGCGGACCTAAACCATGACCCACCAGCCATCCTAATGTGGCGGTGGGTCCTGGTGGGTCCGCAGAGGATTTTCCGCATCCTCCGGGCCGGCGGTGGCTTCCACCGGCCCGGAGGATGCGGAAAATCCTCCATCATAATGACCCTCTATGTGTGTAAAGTCTTGGTTAAACTGTCAAAAAAGTTTTTCCCCTTTGGGTGAACTTATAAGCAGACCACAGTTTAACACTAAGCATACACGAAGTACATACACTCATAAAAATTAGGAGCAGCTAATGATCAACATGAAACAGTCATACAAAAATGTACATTTTATTTTGGTAAATTTAAAAGCAAAAATTAAAAACAAAACATTGTGATACATCAAAAGTTCATTATACAAAACATGGGAAGACACACTAGGAAAATAATTCCAATTAAAAAAGGGGGAAGAAATCACTAGTATAAATTGATTGATGATCCCTACTCCAAATTATACATTCAATTTCACGGTTTTAGGAGTATCTTTTCTCAATGGCTTAGTGTTTTTCCACCCAAACAATTGCATCGACGCGTTTCAGTTAAGGCATGTAAATGTTCAAAGCCAAAAACCTTCTTCAGGATTAAAATAATAGTATCCCATTAATACACAACATCTCATAGATCAGCAATCGGATATTCTCAGCTGTACTATTAGGGTCATCTGCCTCCAACAAGTACCTCAAAGTTCGTATCCAGAGTGCGTATAAAAATATACTGCACCAAATCCATAATGACGGCTAAGTCGCGTCTCTCGATAAAAGAGGCAGAAGAGATTCTTCTTATCGCCTCTGAGCCAGACCGCCCGCAGCCTGCTCGTGTAGATTTGTAGCCACGATGTGGGTTTCTGTGCCCTATTCACTCCGCTGTCCAAAGTCTTGGTTACCTGCACCGCAGAGATCACATTCCGTTGTTACTTGTGGTCTCCATCTAGGTTGGTCTAATCGTGTGGGTAAAATGCCCAGCCTTAAGTGGAGGAATTTACGTTTAAGATTCAACGAGAATGCCGTGTCTAAATAAGGTATTGGTGCGGGCCTTATGTACGATTTAATGGTCATCCAGGCATGAGACCGGGTACTAAAAATTCTTTTGTCGTTGAGGAACGAGTGTTTCTTAGCAGTCCTTTTGACTACCTGGTTAAACGAAGGGGCTGGGAGTTTTGTTTCCCACAGTGCTCCGAGCTCAGTTTCTTCTAATGAGAGCTTTAGATATTTTGAGTGCTCAGAGTTCGGGCTTGTCTGGATCGCTCCCCAAAGTGCACCATTCATTTTGTTCTTCTTGTTCCTCCAGACATAGTACCAAAATTTAATGGCCTCATATTTTTTCAATAAGACTTGAGATTGTAATCCAAATTCGAGTCTGACTTGCGCTGGGGAAGTATTATTCGGTAACAAGAAGACCCGCTTGTAGACTTTAGTTTGTATTTTGTCCAGGAGGGTGGCACTTTTCCCATGGTGCAGAATGCTCCCGTACGCCATTGTAGGCAGTAGTTTGGCTTTCATTGCAATTAGCAGGGGGGAGACAAGAGGGCCCTTTAGCTCAGCTGCCAAGTTGGTGAAGGCGTGCAATAATGCGGCCCCCTTTCTTTCCATGGCTTTGAAATGCACCACGAAATTTAAATGCTTATCTAGGAATACCCCCAAATATTTATAGTCATTAACGGATTCCAGCTGGTCGTTGTTTCTTCGGAAGATTGGCGGATTTTTTCGTCATCGTGATATGAGCATTGTCTTTGTTATATTGATATTTATGGTTAACAGGTTCCTTTTTGTGTAGGCGGGCAAGTCTTCTAACAGACGTTGAAGGCCAATTCTTGTCTGGCTCAACAATACCACATTGTCCGCGTACGATAAATGCGTTAAGCGAAGGGTGCCTAACTTAGGAGGGTGCGCGTTAACCTTATCTAGGCTTTCTGCCAGATCGCTCATAAATAAGTTAAATAGATGTGGAGCCAGGACGCATCCTTGCTTTAATCCATCAACAGTGTAGATCTTCCTGGTCAGACGTCGCCCATTGTCAACTTTTACCTGCATCCAGGTTTCAGTGTAGAGGTTAATAATGGGCAAGAGAATTGAGTCCGGTAGGCCCTGATGTTTTAATTTTGCCCATAGCATTTGCCTGTTGACACGGTCAAAAGCCGCTTTAAAGTTTACAAAACAGGTATGAAGATCATGAGAGTTCTGTAGACTTTTCTCGGCAATAAGGCATAGGGCCATGGCATTCGTCGTTGTACCCATGCCGCGTCAGAAGCCGGTTTGGTTCAGTGGTATTTTACTGTTCGTTTCTGACCATTCAGCCAGGTCCGCTTGTATCAGTGACGCATAGTATTTTGATTCAGCGTCAAGGAGAGCAATCAGGCGATAGTTATTCGGATCCTTGCGCACGCCGCCTTTATAGATTGGGGATATAATAGCTCCTCTCCAGCTCTCAGGAATACCGCCTGTGTTAGTTACTGTTCAAAACAGTAAGTTGAATTTGCTAGCCCAATACTGCGGGTCCGTCTTGTAGATGACTTGTGGATCGCCATTTGGACATGGGGCGCTGTCTTGCCTGCTTTTCCCAATTATTTTTAAAATGCTTTGTTCGCCATCATGCCTGGTCCATGAAGATATTAGTCCATTTCTCTTTGCGCTGTTCCCTTGGTGGACTGGGGCAGTGACTTCCCGCACTGGGTTATCTATTGCTTCGAGAGGCAAGATGGTAGCTGCACTCTTGTTGTTGATTGAAAATGTATCCATTAGGTGTTGAGACCATTGCGATTCAGTTATGCAGGCCATGCCTATTGGTAGGGCTGTCCGGTTTACAGAGTTAACTTGCAGCCAGAAAGCCTGCGAGTCGGCTCTCTTGATGTTATGCAGTAACTTGGACCAGAACTCATTTTGGAGGGTTTGTTTTTCGGTCCATATTAATTTCTTATATTGAGTCCTGACCTTGCGTACTGCTGACTAAACAGTGGCATTTTGGGTGTGTCCACGTGCTTGACATATGAGTTTGTTCAAGTGTCTCTTTAATGGTAGTACTGATCTATTAAATGCGTTCCTAAATTTAGAAGAGGATCTTATTATGCTGCCTGAGTTGGTCCTAGGGAGCTGCATCAAGTAATTATTCCAAATGATCGGGCTCAGGGCATTCTCAGTCAGGAGGTCTTCTAATAGTTTTTTAGCATTGTTAGCTATTTGTGGGAGGAATTCACTTGTCCACTTGAGCCACTTCAAATTAATCGTCATAAGGTTGCCTGGTAACATAGGAGCTGATTCGAGTTTGGGTATTTCCATCGCGATCTCAAGATGTTGATTAGAGTGATCGCTATCCAGGGAACAGATGATATGAAAGTTTTGTATTGGACTGAGCAGGGGTAATGTAACAAATGTATAGTCCAGTACTGAACAGGAGTTGTGGCCGATGTAGGTCATTGAGGGGGGGTTGTCTTGATTGGTTCTTCCATTTAGTGCTCGGAGACCGAGGTTTTCGAGGTCCCACATAAGTTGTTTACCCTCCTTGTCCTTCTTCACTACCTGAGGAACTGCCTGCGGCAAGATGTTCCAGATTTCATTTGCAGCATTGATGTTGACTTCGTCCTCCGGTACCTGTAGAAGGTTTGATTTGAAGTTGCCCATGAGGATTATCTCCTAGTCTGGATGTTCCAAACGCATGTTGGTGATTACCAAGGTAATGCGTTGGAATAGTGTTTTTTTGGAAGATTTTCTTGGATTTGCATATATGTTCATTAAAATTAGGGTTCTGGTTATGGCCGTTGTTGTACTCTCTAATTTTAAGATTTGCATGTCCGCAGTTGAGTCTAGAGATTGTATTACTCTGATATTTAAAGATGTTGATATGTAGACAGAGAGGCCCCCACATGCTTGCCCAAAGCGCTGGAGGCGAGTCGCGCTTACGTGATAGCCCAGGCGGCTAGGTATGTCAATTGGGACAGTTTGCCACGTTTCCTGTAAGGCTATAATTGCATATGGGTCCCAATTAGCGGCTTTGCCGTTTTTGTTCATGATGTCTTTAGCACCCGCAATATTCCAAGAAAGAATGTTTATAACGTGACTTGCAGTGTTAGTTGACTTGCCGGGCGTTCAATTTGGGAACAGCAATTGTGACTGGAGATGCTCGTGGTCTGCTGCTCTGGCTCCCCTTGCTCCTTGTAGGACCGAGTGCGTTGGTCGACTCCTTGGTGGTAAATTTACGCTCTTGGTCTGCCTTCTTAGGAGAGGAGATGGATACGCTGCCTTGACCATTTCCTTCAGGAGGATTCCCCATTCCTTAAATTTAGCCATTTCAGAGAGGATGTGGGATACCATACCAGCCTCCCTCCATGTTGTAACTGTGCATTCTTTTTTTGGGTCATCCACCGATGTTATAAACTCAACCGACAGGAGGTCTGCTGAAGTGAGGTAGCCAAGACTAGGGATAGCTGATGTTAAGGGGAGTATGTTCCCGCGGTTTAAGTGATCTTGCAAACCTTGCTGTTCGAATTCAGGAACGAAAAGAAGTTTCCCTGCATTGGGAACATCCTCCTTTGCCGTTGGTGAATTGTCACCAATTTTGACAATTTGGCGATGGTACGTTTGGTTCCATGACCCAGAAACTTTCATAATGTTAGAATTGCTGTTTCCAGGGGGGGATTAAACGCTATGCAGGGGACGCTTGTGTGGTGCGATTGATAGGTTCTCTTCTCGTGCTTTACTTGTTATTTGCCTCGTTGCTAGCGGGCCCTCTTTTGCGTCGAACAAGTTCTCCCAGCAGCGACTGCCCCCTGCTTTCCTGCTGGTTTCGGGGTTGGCGCCCTTATTGTCAGTTGGGAAGGTTATTCTAATGAGGTCAAGGTTTTCCCTAGTCGCGTTTATTGCCAAGCGTCTGTCAGGGTCAGTGACCACACTGGAGATGGTGATTAGGGTTAGGGGTACTGTGTCGTTAGTAACTGTCATTTCCACAACCTGACTGTTGGGTCTATCTTTTCCGTACTTTTTTTTTAATAGTTCTTTCCCAGTTGTTGTGGGCTGCTTGTTCCGATTCTGCGTGCTTGAGATCTGTTATGGGGAAAGATCGGGTTTTCCCAATGTGGATTGACTAATTATCAGCGGCTTGTTTGAATGGTCGTCGATGGAGTCTTCTTGATCAGTGGAAACGTTTGATCCCGTTCGGTCTCGGAGCTCTGCACCCAAAGGGTTCCCCTTGCACAAGGCTTTTGTAGGGGTAGCCTCCGCTAGGTGGGATGGTTTGTTTGGCGAAATGTTGCGCTGTTGCTTATTAGATGGATCTATTCTCACTACTTGAGCCTCCGCTTTTGCGACCGTCCTCGGGCCCTTGATTTTTATGTCTTTGGGTATCGTCGTCTGGGATGGGTCGGTCGTTGTGGCACTCTTGTTTTTAACTTTGGCTTGTGTGAAAATAGGGAAGAGTGATGACGTCTGCTTGTGCTCAAATTCACTGCTTAGAAGTTGATTTCTGTTTTTTCGAGCCCTTTTTTTCTGACGCTTGGTTAGTTTTACTCCATTCTCGGCTTTAGATGGTTGGACCATGATAAAGGATTTAGCTCTGCTCTGTTGGTTGGTCAAGGCGATGTCAGTTTTTGAAGTGATGCTCAGATTGTTATGTTTGTCGTTACCTTCTGCCAGCTGTTGGTTGGGGACGACTACGTTAGCTGCCTCTAAGATCTTGGGCTTGTAGGCATTGCTTATTTGAATCACGTTATCGTCAAAGGAAATCAAATCGTCGTTCAATTGAAGGCTAGTGGTAGTTAAATTAGTCTGCCTACATTCCTGCAGAATGTCTTTCAAGATGAGTGGCAAATCCTGGAGTTTTTCCAGTATTGGATGACAAGTGCAGGAGTGTGCTGGCACACTTGAGCCAATTTGATCTGTTAAGATGTTGAACGAGCCAGCAATTGCGTTGAGTTTTTTATTTATGCCGGCTATATGCTCGGCTATTGATCCCATTAGATATATTTGTACGTCAAGCTTATCTGACTGCATGTTTAGCGTTTTTATCGATGTTTCCAGTATGCATCCCAGTGCCTTGTGTAACGTAAATATGGATTCTAAATTGATTTTGGTGTCCGGCTCGACTTCTAATTGCGTGCTGTGTTATTGTTGAGAGCGATTGCCTGCTCCAGTGCGATCTGGTCGCTGGGTGGTATTCTGTGTGTCTGTTCTTGAAATAATTTTTGTTTGGTATTGTCATTTCTTTCAATAGATACTATGTCTGGTGTCAGGGAGCTTGAGATCTCTAATATGGACACTTCCTTTGGGTTGCCCTTGTCCTTACCACAGTTGCTTGTATGAGTGAATGGTTCATTTCCTTGTGCAGGTTTCATTGCGCTGTGGGTCTCCGCCTGACTATTAGTCAGTGGACCAATGATTGGCGAAATGGGCAAAATATCTGACTGTGAGTCATGAATTGTTATGACTAAGTCCTCCAGCGCTGCAAGCAATAGTTTCTCGCTTGTATTGGGTTGATCCGTATTACTTCGAGTTGTGTTAATGGATGGGCAATCCCTGTGTCTTATGGGCTTATCATTGGTAGTTGTTGTAACAATTTCCGGTTTCCGTGCCAGGTGTGAGTCTTTTGATTTCGCTGTCTTCAAATTTAAGCTTTTGTTTAAACGTAAAACTGGTCTAGGAGTTGAATGATTATTTAGGTAAGCTTGATCCGATGGGTCACATTGGTTATTGTTAATAGGACTGTCCCTTTTACTGTCTGGTCGCTGGTTGCTAGGAGTGATTAAGTTCAGTTCGCTAGTGTTTAGTAATACGTTGCTTATGAAGCCTTCAGACGTGATGTCTGGGACTGTGCTTAGGGTTCGTGTTGTTGGTGAATTTTCCTCTGCGTCAGCTCGTGCTAGAGGTTTATGCGTATTACTGTCCCTGTGGACTTGGGCTTGACATTGCATGGTGCGTTTCGTTGGGTTGTAAGCTTCTTCCACGCAGTTGTGACTCTTCTCAATTTCGTTTGACATTGTGGATAGGGGTGATTGAGCTGACAAATCCTTTGTCTCCATCGTTGTACTACAGATGTTTGAAGTCATTGGCTTCTGTAGGCCGGTTAGGCTCGCCGGCGTTGTGTAAATTACTGACATCGGGTCTTTCATAAAAGTGAACTTCCCCGAGGGTTTCGCTCTCCAAAGATCGAGTAGATGGGAGGTATTAGACTAGGGGGTTGATTGGCTGGCTGGGTCTGGGCAGGTGAGTTGATCATCGTCTTAGTCTTCTTCCTAATATTCCTTGGTGGGTTTACTCTCGGCTTCCCTGATCTCATTTTACCCCTCAAGTGGTCCCAGGTGGTTAGCTTTGTTGTTCTTGATGGTTAGGGCTGTTTTCCGTGTTTTCGTGTTCTCTCTCCGCTGGAGCGGGTGCTGGTTGGATTACTTACAAGGTGTCGTGACTATCTGCGCATTGGTCGGCGCTAGTAACCTTAAGGGAATCCGTACCTATCCCGCTTCCTTATTCCAAATCAGGTGCGGTTCAGATACAGTATGAACCTCCTCCTTCCAGGTACTCGCTTTTCTTAATTTGACCCTCTTTTTTTGTAGCTGTTTAAAGCCTGAAGCTTTTCGCCTCTGCAATTTATGGGATTTTGTAAGGTGGTGACTATGGTGGCAGGAACGGTGTTCGAGTCGCGTGCAGGAGTGTTGTTATCACAGCGCTTCCTGTTACGTCCAGCGCTCACACTACCTGCAACCTGCAGCCACAGCGACAGATGAAACAGCAGTTGGAATGTATGCAGGGGAGTATATAGGAGTGTTGTTGTCACAGCGCTATCCCTTAGCATCCGTGGGTGTTCAGCGCTCACACTTCCTATGGCCCACTAGCCCGCTCACTCTCTGGATCAATAATAGATAGGACAGATAGATTGCCTATGATGGTTAGGTGGTTAACTAAATAGGTAGATAATTGCAGGAGTCATGATGGAGGTTCATGTTATGGATCCTGCGGTTTATAGGCCGCTGTTGGTACTCAGCTGAACAGTTGATGGGCCGCTTGTCCACTTGCCAGTAATTGGGATGCAAACTCCCAATGGCTCACTGCCCCAGGACCTCTCCCCTGGGCTGCTGGCCACTGCCTGTCCACTGCGCGGGGTGCTGCTGGATTATGATGCCGCGCCCCCTCCCCCCCCAACTGGGCAGAATCGGCAGACTTAGGGGCAGACTTAGGGGCCGGGAAGCCAAGTCCCCACTTGCACCGCACCCTTATCCGCACCGCTCTCACCGCTCTCACGCCGAGCCCGAGCCCGGCGAATGGGTGGGACGGGCGAAACGGGCGATGCAGGCAAGGAGCGGCAGCCAGCGGCAGGTAGGGGTGGCGGGTAGGTATAGCCCGGTCGTTCATATATGCTGCCCTTCTCCCTTCTCCGCTGGTCCCCTACCTCCTGTCGGGGGTCCCTGGTGCCTCAAGCGGTCCAGTTGATCCTTATTGGTCTACCGGTGCGGCGCAGCGCGGTGCGGTGAAATTTGCGGTTGGCGTCCTCTGACCGCTAGGGCTTGCTCCGCTCCGCTTTCTCACGCCACTGAGCACACTGCTCGCTGCTCGCTGCTCCCTACTGGCTTGCACTTGCAGAGGTAGACAGTTTCTGAAACCTGAGTGATTCCCTACACCATGAGGACCTTGATACTCTGTTCCTCTAAGGGTGGAAGCATCCTCAAGGGGTCTATCCCAAAGACCTGAGATGACCGATGGTTGGTACAGGTGAAACTTTGCTTCCTTAGCTCGGGCCTTTTCTTAGCACCATTCTTATTGATTCCGCTTGCCCATCAAAAGAATCCTTCATAATCTTCTTCCATTTCCTAGTGATACCATGTGCCTTAGGATTCTTCACACCAGGATTTATTTGGCATTTGAGTGATTGCTCCAGTTATTCTTGATGGCCTTATGTTCATACCACTGATGTCAAGCTGTGCTGAACCCGAAGAGGGCCAGGACACTCAGAGTCTTATTGACGGGATGACTCAGTGGTTCCTGTTAGGCGGGATATGGACTGGGCCCCTGGTGCTATTGCTCAGTAACTGGCTGTGCCTGTGGCTTGCCTAATGGATTAGACTTGCGATGGGATGCCACAAGTTTCCACACATCTAGTAATCATGACCCCAGTTGTTTGTGACATTGGCCAGACCCTCCATACAATATCATGTAGAGCTAGATTTGTGTGTTATCAGAAAGAAATAGAAGTGGTGATATTTGATTTCCTTAGCCTAAAAGGGGAAAATACAGATGCTAACTATCATGGGTAATAGAGTGCTACAAAAACACTTAACCTACAGGATTCAATTGATCAAATTCTGATATTAAGTTGTGGCTGTGTAGAAATAAACTTGTCCACTGTAAAGCAGATCGTTTGATTCCTATGCACTCTGTTAGCCTTTAAAACAGTTGCAAAGGATGTAAATAAGTCCCTAAATGCTTCATAATATTTTCTTGTTCTGTTTCTTACCTTGTCACGCATTTGAGGGCAATGGAGTTGATTGTGGTTTTCTGTTTGCTACTATGAATGTTTGATTACTTCACCTTTTCAGAAATTAATAATTCACACGAGATCTAAAGCATATTGTTGTTGAAGGTGAGTTTCTTTGGGGAGGTGATAACTACATACATCTGACAAAGAAGAATATTGACATAGAGCGATGATGCCAGGCACTGGACTACAGACAAGTTCCACATGCTCTTCATCAAAGGAAGATAGACAAGACCACAGAACACGTGAGCAAGTGGTGTGGTATGGGAAAGATTTTAGGCTATTTACTGGGTTCTCCTGAATTTTCACTATTTCAGAGTCAAATAATTATTTCTTTTTTTTTAAATTCTTTTTATTAAACCAGCTCATAGGTGGATACGGTAGATCATGACATAAGGCGGGCACATGCATTTAATCAGTCAAGTATGCAGTAACAAATTACATTATGGCAAGGTCAACAAACAATAGTCATTATCGTTCACGCAAGGCGGGTTACATCATTAAAGAATTTCATTGACTTATCAAATCATCAGAACATTATTGAGATGTAGTAGGAAGCTTGCTCTGTAAATACTATACCAAAGTAAGGGATAGTGTGCACAGAGTCCAGGGAGTCCCAAGAGGTATAGCAGAGGCTAAATTAGGTAAGTACTAACAGCTCTCTTTGTGGTAGTGTAGGAGATCAGTTTGGCTTATCCAGAGGGTGTGTTAAGCATTTATTGTGTTCACTCAATCAAGGACTCATTACACACGCTCCGAGACAGAATCCAGACCAATTAGGTAAGTATAAAAAAGGTATACTTGTTTTTTTATTTTATAACCAAGCAGGACTTGGCACAGGTAAGTAAAATACTTCTCAAATGCAAGAGTGTTCAAGGAAATGCAGTTGTGCTTGCAGATTTGTATATGCTTTGGAAACCGTTTAAATTACACAGTAATTGTTTTTCATTACTCTTGGATTACTTTTTGGATTACCTTGCCTACTAGGAGTGGTATGCCTAGACTTTTTATACTTTGCAATCGATTCTCTTTTCTTCTTACAACACAGTTCAATACTTAGACATGTTTTAGGCCCAAAATCTCTTTACATGGGTTCCTATGAGGAAAAGGTTTAAGCAGGTTCACAGGTAAGTGCACTACTTACAAGGGTGAGTTTTGGGGGTTAGGATCAAGATTCCCCAAGGTCTAGATGGGCACTCGAGTTGCACCACTAGCGGAACTGAGGCGACCAGGTGCTGAATGCAAAGGCCCAATGTCAGCCAATGGGGTTAAGGGGGCCTTCAGTTAGGGAGTTCTGACGAGCAGGCCACTCGGTTGTGGGGGCAAAGCTCCTGGGGTTAAGGTCAGCACTGCAAGGACCAACAACCAGCACAGGGCACCACCAACAGCACTTGGGTAGCCGGGTGCAGGGTGCAAAGTAGACATTGGGGACTCTGTGCTTTCTAGTTGAAGACATTCGATTTCGAAATGATGCTGGATGCTCGAACAGGAAGGGTTCCTGAAGGTAACCACTGGCTGGAGAGGTAAGTTGGGATCTGGGGGATGCCTGGACACCGCAGTTGGGCCACCCAAGGCCGTGAGGGGTTGGTGAAGGCATGTCTTCTGGCGTCGGGTTTTCTTACCAGCTCCGGTCATGGTCGGGGACACTTCAGGTTTAGGCTGCATGCGTCGTTTGAGGCTTGAGGGGGGTCGGGGATCACCAGATCCTGGATCAGGATCACTGAGGAAACTTCCTTGGGGTGTTGGGCCACTCGACTCAGGCCATAGACATTAAGTGCAGAGTGGTGCAAAATTGCGAAGTCGCCGGAATCCGGATTCTGGAGGTGAGCCTTTGGTTGAGCAAATCCGGTGCTCACGGGATACAGAATCTGTAGGAAGGTCACAGGGCAGGTCCTCTGGGCTCTGGGTGTTGCTGGCTGCTGGACTCACTTGGGTTCTTGCTGTAGGCAGGTCGTAGATGGGACAGGCAGATAGGGCTGGCCCAAGGCAGTTGGGGTCCCCTTTTCCTTCCTGGGTCAGCACGGATCTTCAGTCCTTCTTCTTTCTTCCTCGAATCTGAGGAGGCAAGGTTCAGGGTCGGCCCTAAATACTAAATTTAGGGGTATTAAAGAGGTGTGCAGGTCAGGACCAATGGGTCCCTTCCTTGGGGTGGGTACAACCCCTATTATGGCACCCACCAGTGGGAAGGGGAATGAACCTGTTCCTAATTGGCTGAGTCCTTCATCTTCAAGATGGAGGGGACTGAGATGTGTGCTTTAACTCGCCTCCCCTACCTGAGGGGTAGGGTTGGCAACGGTGGGCACACCTCTCACCCTAGCTTGGATTTCCCACTGATTCTCCCACCCAAAGTGGGGGCCAGAACCGGAGGGAGCCAGTTGCTGGGGGCAGTAAAAGGCAGGGACAGTTTCCAAAGGCTGCAGGCCTTTGAAGCTTTCCCTTTTGTGAACTCAGCCCATCCTGTGAGAGAAGGCATGACACCTCTGCCCAGGATGCGCTTTAATTCTGAACCCAGAGAGCGGAGGCTCTCTACTCAGGGGTCCATAGACCTGTCTGGTGGTGGCAAATGGCAGGCAGCCATTCAGGAACCACAGTAGGGTTGATTGATTTTCAGGAGGCATCTCTAAGAGGCTCTCTGAGTACATTTTCCATTAAATCCCACACTGGCATCAGTGTTGGTTTAATGTGCTTAGAGGTCTGCTCCCAACCTTCCCAGTATTTAGTAAAGCCTTTATGGAGCTGTGGAGTTCATAATGACCAGCTCCCAGACCCTTTACTCTTTATGGCCTTACTACACTTACAATGTCTAAGAATGGATGTAGACACTGCAGGGATACAAGGGGTACAGGGCTCCTGCCTCTGTACTCTCACCTGAGAGGTAGTGCAGCCTGCTAGAGGGGTTACTCACCTAGGCCTCCGGTGGTTGATTGCAGGCATGACACACAGGTATTTATGCCATGTCGACTCTTCACTTTTCACTGCACCAAAACATGCATCATGCAGTGGCAGTGTGTGTGTGTTAAGGTGCAGAGCCTTTAAGGGTGGCACAATAGGGGCTGCAGCCCTTAGAGGTCTGCCCTGGCCACAGTGCCCTTTGTATCCATGGCACCTTTTACAAGGGGCTTACCTGTGGCCAGGGATGTGCTAATTGTGGATACAAAGGTACAGTCTGGGGAAAGAACACAAGCCCTGAGAACCTGATTGGCAGGGAACCAGGGCACATCAATTCAGGTTGCACCATATGCCAGGCATAAGGTGGGGAGTAGCCATATAGAAAGGGTAACTTTCCTACAAATGTATATGTGGAATGTGAGGATCTGTTGGTGTGTTTTCCCCGTGATTGGTTAACTGTTGGACTATAGTTATATGGGATTTTGACCTTTGTGCAGTTGGAATTTGCTAAACTTCTCTAATCTGTAAGTGCCCTCCTTCAACGGGCAAACTGTTTTTACCATTAAATTAGCAGATTTGAATGTTTCCGATTAATAGTAATGTCCATTGAAATTGCGTAGGGCGCAACTCCAAATGTGAGCTTACAAAGAAACAAATTCCTTTATCCACTCACATTTAGAGCAATACCTTTTATATGACCTTACAAATAGCTAAGTAGACTGTGGGTCTGATTTACAGTCTACAGTACTCTGTCACAAACATAAGAGATGCCCTGCCAGCCTTTCTATCAAGTGCATTATATCCTTTGGTACTTATATAAAGGCAGCGGCATATCTGTCATGATGGAGTAACCGATCCACCAAACACTAAATCAGGCCCTAAGTCTGGACTAATACAACCCATTATTGCATTTAAAATGTGAGGTGTAATCGTGCCTCGTTGTTTATAAATATCAGCAGAAGCATTCAATGGCAATATAGGGCCATATCACACAGCAATGTCAACTCACGTTATATGCATATATACGTGGCAATGTTAGTTTGATATTTAGAGCAATACAGAAACTTTACTAATAAGCACACATATAGGTGCTCATTAGGATGGCGGACGGACCTGCGTCCGTCCACCACCCCAGAGGAGGAGGGACCGTCCGCAGGGTCAGCGGCAGTCCCTCCAGTGCAATTAGAATGTGTCCGCCACCCTGGCGGTCACATCCTCAATATTTAACATTGCGGCGGGTGCTGCTTGAAGCAGCAACCGCCGCAAGGTTAAATATGCATGCTTCACATTTGCGTGCACAAAGCTGCAGGCACCGCGCGGTGCCTGCCGCTTCGTGCACGCAAATGCAGGGGGGTACCATAGGTACCCCCCATGTGCACCCCCCACCCCCACTACACCTAGGGGCCCGCAACGGGCCCCTGCAGTGCAGTTACACATGCTTTTCCACGGCGGAAAAGCCGCCGCGGAAAAGCATGTTCCCAAGCGCATCCTAATCTGGCTGACGGTGTCTAAGAGACACCTTCACCATTTTAGTGCTTTTCCGCCGCGGTTGTAAGCCAGCCGTAATATTTTTTACACGGGATCGTTCGGGTTACATTAAGGTGAACCCTATAAATGACCATCACCTTTTTCACTAGCGCCCATACCCACCTTGATTCAGGTCATGTTTTCACTTATGCGTTTATTTATGTTGAACTCACGCTCCATAGGGATATTATTTATGATGCTTATGTTTTTGATTACAGTGTCCTTTCCCTGATGAAGGGGTGTACGATAACCCCGAAATGCATTGGATGTACATAAGGATTGTATCGCATTGTGCAAACGAAGAATGTCAATGATTCTAACCAAAGAAGTTCATGAATAAACCTAAAATTGCAATCATCACCTAAAGTCTCTGAAACCTCTGTGATTCATAGAGGAACTATAGTGTGCATACGAGGATGGGATCAGTGGCCCACTGACCCCACAATTCTTGACTGTTACATTGGATGTCGAGGGACGCCTGACATCACTTGTATAGCACCTTAAAACTAAAGGAAAACCTTTTCTCAAAATCGCTGTGCGCCAGCCCTACCTACATTTCAGTTTTACGTTTTCGCGTCCGCCACAGGACCGGCTGCACGCAGACTAGACAACATGAGCAATTTTGATGACATATCCAAAAGCACCGAGGCTAGGGCCTCTACCTTTGCCTTTAAACAAGACGAAGCAAACCGGATCTACGCACTCATTAGGGAGGAAAATACGCAGGAAACTACTACCCGCTCCAAAGAGCAACATATCAAACAATTAATTTATCTAAGCAAGAGACGAATTAATCAACAATTACACGCGAGTACACTCGTTAAATACCATCGCAATCTACGCATACCGCGGGGTCTCAGAATTGCCTTAAGACCATCACTCTGCAAAAATTCTAAAACTTTCCAAGAAAGGTGGTTCGAAATTCTAAACAAATGTTCACTGGACTTGATCCTTTTAATCATCGAAGAACTGTCTGGAATACTGGGCGAATTAACCAGGGAAATAGATGAAACATCCACGGAACTGTCCAAAATGTTATCCGAGGACGAACTCAAAAACATACTTGATGACATTCAAACCCAGATGGATAAACATACCAATGACATCAATGAACGTAAGATTCGCAAATACAGGAGGGACACTCTTGATTATAAACTTGGAGAGGTTTATACATGGGCCGAAGTCTACGCCCAGAAAAGACGCAACAAACCATACACCTCGCAGACAGAGACTTCCTCATCGGACAGTGACAATAGTCAAAGAACAAGGAGAACCCGACCAACACCCACAGAGTCCGATACAACTAAGGCACAACAGCCAACGACCAGTCAACAGATAGATCCAAGTCCTTTTTTAGAACAGGGCCAAGCGCAAAAAGGAGACCCCGGAGAGGACAAAACAAAAGAAAAAGAAACAAGGAAAGATCCACCTACCACGAGAAGCACAACGGGAACCATCAAGGACAAGCAAACCAAGAAAACACAGAACAATTAGTTATTAACATCAGCGATTACCAGCTTACCCAACATGAAACCCAACTTTTACAAAAGGGAACATCGTTTGTACCCACGACCGATTCAAACAACTTGGAACTTGAAGTCAGTTTCTTTAAACTCATGCGCAAACTCCGACTTCGCCATTTTTTTGACAACGTGTTACCACCTAATCCGAAAGTTGAACCGGACCAACTACTGGGACTGAGACCACATAGTACATTTCAATCACCAGTCAGTCACAAAACATTGGATCTATTCGAAAATAGAGTTAAACAAGACCTACTTAAAATCAATCACACGAATAAAAAAACCAAGAACATCACACAGAAGGATTTAAGTACATTGAGAAAAATATCCACCAACGAAACGATCACGTGCGTAAAAGCTGACAAGGGCGGAGCCCTCATAATCATGAACACGAATATGTATGAATCCAAAGTGATGGAACATATAAGTGACACGACAACATATATGAAACTGGACAAGAATCCTACAATGGAATATATGAAAACTCTAAACAACATATTGGACAAAGCACATGAGATGGGAACAATCAATGAAAAAAGCAAGAATTTCCTCACTAAGTCTAACCCCAAGAGCCCTACTCTGAGAATGGTTCCCAAGATCCACAAAAACCTAAGGGACCCCCCCATGAGACCAATCGTCTCCACATGCGGGAGCCTCCACGAACCCATAGGGCAACTATTGGACAAATACCTCCAACCAATGGTACAAACAATGAGAACGTATACCAAAGATACCACACATTTCATTTCGAAATTGATGAATCTGAAGTTAGAAACAAACGACGAACTTATCCTATGCACAGCCGATGTACGTTCACTGTATACGTCGATACCCCACTCGTTGGGGATTGAAGCAATTGAACAGTCTCTACTCAAATCGGACATGGAAACAACCTTCCAGATGTTCCTGATGGAACTCATGCTGTTTACACTGTACCAAAGTTATTTTAAACATCATGATACATGGTACCAACAACTCGTGGGAATGGCAATGGGCAATTCAGCGGCTCCCGCGTATGCGAATATTTTTATGCAACAATTTGAAGAAAACCACATACTCAACAACAAACAATGGACGGATCACCTATTACTCTTCACAAGATATATAGACGATATCTTCATCGTTTGGAAAAGTACACAGGAAGAACTACAACACCGATTGACGGAATTTAACCAGATCGATGAAAGAATACAGTTAACGTGGGAAATTTCAAAAGACTGTGTTAACTTTTTGGACGTCAAAGTTTCCATCAAGGGCCAAGTGTTCGAAACCGATTTATACACCAAACCCACCGACAGGAACAATATGCTACACTACAGCAGTTTTCATGAATCTAATCTAAAAACACACTTACCATTTTCACAAATGGCACTAGCAAAACGGATCACATCAAACCCAGACAATGCCACAGAACGGATCAAAGAAATTGCAGGTAAATTTCGAAACAGAGGTTACCCTGAAACCATTATCAAAGATTCCATACAGAGGATCAACAACCTAGAGAGACATAAACTTCTACAACCAAGCGCCAAGAAACAACAAACACGCACAGTGGTCGTCTCCAAATTTTCTACTGCTACCAAAAAGTTCAACAGGATCATTCACCAACACTGGCCGTTATTGAATCTGGAGCCTGACTTCAACCAGATTTTCCGTGAACCTCCATTATTCGCGTTTACCAGATCACGTAACCTAGGAGAACTTGTACAACATAAACCAAGCAAACTCGTTAACTACTCAGGCACCAAACCATGTTTCAATTGTGGAAACTGCAACAGCATCATCCGAGGCAATTCAATTAACCATCCAATGAAAGGCCATAAAATAAAACTCCAGGTCAACGCCACATGTGACACCAGCAATGTCATCTACGCTTTAAAATGCCCATGTGGAAAACTATACATCGGGAAGACAGAACGAAAAATCAAAACCAGACTTACAGAACACAAATCCAACATTCGCCTGAAGAATACCAAATCTGCACTGGCAGTTCATTTTCATGAAGAGAAACACAACATTTCCCAACTAAAATTTACCATATTGGAAACAATCGTCAAACAGGAGGGTAGAGACAATACCAAATTTCTCCTCCAAAGAGAAAATACATGGATCCAAAGACTGTCCACACAGAAGCCATTTGGGCTTAACGAAAGAATTGAACTCTTGTTATCTCTAAAGTTGCCCACGGACTGAGTTAGTAATTCCTGCGTAATTTAAGGATCACTTATCATTTTTCATCTTATTCACCTTCTGAATACTTTGAAATTATTTTGTTTGATAATGTACATGATTGTTCTACCAGAGTAATTTACTCCTTAATATTATAGTTTTTGGCTTGTATTTGGTTATATCACCCCACACTCGCTCATCCTATACATCAGTTCCATTACCACAACACTAACCTCCAACCCGCACCTCGTTTTAGATTCCACCCGAACTCACACTAATACCACACTGTCCCTTTAACATTCGGGAATACTCCCATCCTCTTCCGGATAGCACACGTGATCGCGTCCTTTTAATGATACGAAACGCGGTCAATGGCGTTTCCGCCCGAACCAGCGTTCACGAACGGAGGAACCCACTAACAACACACAGGTTAGTCTGACCTTGTAAACACCGGGAATCACGTTATCGCTGTTAAACTCCGCGCACCATTAACCGATGACTAATGCACTTCTCCCTACGTTTTGATTCACAGGACCATGCGCAATTGATTAAAGTGATACACGTAAGCAAAGCTCCGCCGACTTTGCACGTAATATTTTTTACACGGGATCGTTCGGGTTACATTAAGGTGAACCCTATAAATGACCATCACCTTTTTCACTAGCGCCAATACCCACCTTGATTCAGGTCATGTTTTCACTTATGCGTTTATTTATGTTGAACTCACGCTCCATAGGGATATTATTTATGATGCTTATGTTTTTGATTACAGTGTCCTTTCCCTGATGAAGGGGTGTACGATAACCCCGAAATGCATTGGATGTACATAAGGATTGTATCGCATTGTGCAAACGAAGAATGTCAATGATTCTAACCAAAGAAGTTCATGAATAAACCTAAAATTGCAATCATCACCTAAAGTCTCTGAAACCTCTGTGATTCATAGAGGAACTATAGTGTGCATACGAGGATGGGATCAGTGGCCCACTGACCCCACAATTCTTGACTGTTACATTGGATGTCGAGGGACGCCTGACATCACTTGTATAGCACCTTAAAACTAAAGGAAAACCTTTTCTCAAAATCGCTGTGCGCCAGCCCTACCTACATTTCACCCCCCACCCCCGTCACCCTGGGGGTCCGCAACGGGCGCCCAAAGAAATCTCCGTATGCCTTTCCACGGCGGGGAAGCCGCTGCGGAAAGGCATCAGTTTTCCCCCATCCTAATATCTGCTAGACACCGCCTCCATATTAGAGCTTTTCCGCCACGGTCGTAAGGTGACTCCGGCGGAAAAGCAGCAGACCGTCTTCCTGGCCCCCCCGCCATCCTAATCTGGCGAGGGGTCTTTGAAGCCTCCGCAGCGGTTTTTCCACATCCTCCGGGCCGGCGGACACTTCCGCCGGCCCGGAGGATGCGGAAAAACCGCAATCCTAATGACCCCCTTGTTGTGCAAAGGTCAAACAAATTCCTTCTTATTACCACAGCAGTGTGAAAGTCACATGAGACAATCATGGTTTACTACATCACAGATGGCATGATACTTTACTTTATGTGTGAAAGCAACTCTTCTAATAGACACACCGCATCTTCAGTGTGATTTTACTTTACTGCACAAATTCAACTCCTTGCATCTTAGTTTTTACTTAAATACCCTTTTTTAACAAATTCCAATGGAAAACATTATGGCATAAACCATATATGCAGCTCGACAGAATGTAATATGCTATTCAATGCCACAGTTATGTCCTTTATCACCACTCTTGAGTTAGCATGTGTTTCAAAGTCTGTGTCTTTGAGAGCATGAATGTTTGCATGTATTAGTGGAGGTGTGCAAATTCTTATCTCTCTTTGTACCTCTATGTTTGAGCCTCTGCCCGAGTATTTAGACTCTTTATCCCAATCAGTGGTGGTGTGGGAATTTCTATCCTTGTCTGTGCATCTGAGTGTACGACTGCACCTATGAGTGCATGTGTTTGACTCAATGGCACTGTACAAAAGTATATTCCTGAGTGAATCTTAGTGTGTGGGCCAGCACCTATGAGTATGTAAGGTGTTTCTAACTCAGTGGCAATGTGCAAATGCATGTCCCTGAGTGATCCTGTGTGCATTAGACTGTGTATGTTAGTATATGTGACTGTGACAGTGATAGTATGAAATGGATGTCTCTCTGTGTGCCACTTGAGTAGGAGTCAGCACCTGTAAGAGCACGAGTGTTTGTTTGAGTCAGTGGCAGTTTGCAAATGATTGTCCCTGTGTATGCCTTTTAGACCTTCAGTTATACTTGCCCATGAATCTGCAATTTTTGTGCATTATGCGCTCATACTGTTTTTCCAATACCGCAGAAGCAGTTAATGCTTTTGCATTGGATTTTTTTAAAAGAGCATCTTTTTCTATTAATGCTTTTTTTCTGGTGATATAGGCGATCACACTTAGGTGCATATCTCTATATTATGCAGACTATTACACATCTGACTCTGGAATCACGAACAATTATTTGTCGATGCTACTGATTGCACAGAATCTGTTTAATTTATTTGTGCTTAAATAGTGTCAATCTGTAACTTGCATTAACTCTAGCTTGCATGATTTGCACATGATTTATTCATTAAGTATGCCAATGTGGTCACTTATTAAATTTCACGTTTGTATGTCGACTTAGCAGAGAGAACCATACATTTGATTAAGCTTAGTTCGCAAAGGACATTTCAATTTGATGTTGAGTGGACATATGTGCCTTACTCCATTTTGACTTAAACATAGTGGGCCTGATTCACAAAGGTAAACTTATACCCAAAATCTAAGTTTAGACCTGAAGTCTACGTTTAGACCTAAAGTCAAACTTTACTACTACTAAAGTTAGACTTTTGGTCTATGTTTAGACCTGAAGTCTAAGTTAAGATCTAAAGTCTAACTTTACTACTGCTAAAGTTAGACTTATGTCTCAACTTAGACCAAAAGTCTAACTTTAGTAGTAGTAAAGCATTACTGCTTGCTGTGCAAAATATTTTTCTGTTTCAGATAACAAAGGCACCATGTGTTCATTTAAAAAGTTATTCTTTCCTATCTTTCATTTCAAAGTGTAGTGATTAGTTGGGTTGGACCAAAAGTTCAACACTTGTAGTGGATGAGAAAGCTGAGGAGGCAATACTCCTTTGTCTGATATTGTGGAAGTCATGATGGGCGAAAGAGTTGGCATCGTGTTATTCTATGAGAAGGATGCTGACACCAAGTACGGAGAGAGCACTGAGATTTTACTGGTCGTTGCCTGGTGAGACACCTGCAGATTGTATCATTTTTAACAGAAAGTTATGTTTTTTTTTCACTGTGTGATGCTAGTTAGTTTTCAAGCGGACATCTTTTCTTATCTCCTGAGACCAATGCTCCTTTTTTTCCTGCTCATAGAGATACCCTCAAAAGCAGGTGTCTTTCTTTTCATTCTAATTGGAACCATTATCTGGTTCTTCTTTCAAGTCTGTTTTGGGTGACACCAGCTGCTTCTGAGTTTCCCCAACCAGCTCGCACCTTTAGCTTACAATTAGGGGATTTCCTTTATGACAATGAGTCTTTGCTTCAATTTGAACATACTGTCCTTGGTAATACAAGGTTTGCGGTACCAATCAAACTGATTGGATTATGCTCATGTATGCTGTATTCAAGTGAATTCTGATTTTAAATAATTGAGTTGATCTTGAGATTGTAACTTTACTAATCTGCTAATAAACCTTCTTAGTTTTGAAATATTATCCTCTCTTTCATTGCTGTGATGTAAAATCTGTTTCACTGTCAATGCAATTCTAAAGAATTTGTGATTTCAGCCTCAGTTTGAGACAAAGACCCCTTTGGCTAGAGGTAGCAGAGATCTGAGAGTGCGCTAAGATTAGCAAGGAGCTTGGACCATCCTTATCTTATCTCACTATCACTCCTCATTTCTTCGTCCATGAAAGAATAGTATAAGTGTGCTTTGTTGCTTCCTATGATGACCACACAACTTGGAAAACTAAGCATATTTTGTGTAACGCCCCTAACCTTGTTTAATAGTTATGGACTCCATACAGTCTTTATTTGTTAGCTGTGACAGCCTCCAGGCCCTGGCCAATTGCGCAAATAGCCCATCCAACAGTAGAGTGAGGTAAAGGGTACAGTGCCTCTAGCAGCCTACTCCCTTAAGTTATTTGTGACAAAAGGTACCTCACTTTTCTGACAAGAGCATGTGGATTTATAGTGGCTAAGGGCCCTACATTGCAAAAGAGGCAAAATTGTGCTTAGTTCATGCATTGCTTCAGTGCTCCCACTCTAGTTGGAAGAGCAACCATGATCATTGTTTTTATATGTGGTCTTCTAAACAAACACACACTCATGGATAAAAATAATTGTGTGTATTTTCAGCACTGCTATCTGGACAGAGGCGGAATCACAATGTTTTCCCCTGCCATTCAGCTAAAACTTTCTGCTACTATAAATCGGAGAATAGAGGAATACGTGTGTTAATACAGTGGATGTAAAAAATGCCATTGTAACACATAATTTCCTCAACTTTCATACACAGTGGCCACATTTACTGGGCGGTTTTTACCACCCTACTCCCCTGTAGCGGCGAGGGTCAAAATATAAGAAGTATTAAGTTAAATCTCACTTTTCCGCATATTTTATTGTACTAAAAAGAATTTTAAACATCTATAAATGAGGCTGTAAGTGTGAGTCAACCTCTATTAGTAAATGAGCAGTTGTGTGAGTCAACTCAAGTGTAAGAATCATGTCTCAGTGTGTGCCTGTTTGTGCAAGTATCTAGCTGGGGGAACAGTGTTTACAATGCAACTTTTACCACACAGTACCTTTACCACGCAACTTTTACAACGCAAGTAGTTACAATGACTTGTAGGATAGGGAATAGTTTAATTTACTATCCAAAACCTTCCCTACTATCCACGGGGACTGGAGTTGGAATAGTAAATTAAACTATTCACTATCCAGCGCCCCCCAACGCAAGTCATTATAACGACTTGCGTTGTAAAACCTGCCTGGTAAAGGCATGCGTTGTAAAAGCATGCGTAGTAACGAAATACATCCATCTAGCTGTAAGTATCCAAGTGTGCGTGTGAGTCAATGTCGCATTGTGAATTTGTGCCTCTGAATGAGAATCAATGGTTGTGGTGTGTCAATGTTTGATGGTGCCTCTGTGGGTGAGTCAGTCTTTTTCACCCTCCTACAGAGTCATGATTCAAGTGTGATTCACTACTCATGCAAAATGGAGGTCAGTTTTTGCTACCAAAATTGAATTTGCAATCTTGTAATTAGTCTTGCTTAACACATGGTTTCCTGATTTATTTTCAGGAAGTTAGCATGCTTTTTCCATGCCTCTGGGCCCTCCCAGCACTTCCATGGCATCTGACAACTCTGATTGTGTCTTCTTTACTTGCTGTAGATTGTTTTATATTTATATACATACATATATAGCATTTTGTGGTTTGGGCGTACATTTGGAGATTCTTCACAAAACTTTAAAAAAAAGTCTAATCCTCCTCAGCTTCTTCCTGGAAAGTTTCAGGGTGTTCTATCAAGCGGGAGCCGAGAAAAAAGGGGGCCCAAAATTGTTTTCCTCATGAAATATTCCATAGAAAAATTGAACAGCGATACTGCAAAAATGGCTCATTGGAATTACACCAAATTTAGCACAAACCTAGATCAAGGTCCAGAAAGTGGGTTTTTATGATTTGGTATAAATCCATTCAGAAGTTTTTGAGAAGATTAAGGTTTTACATTTATGTATATATCAGAAAGCGGAGGATCCAGAGACCCGACAGATCAAAAGCTAAAATCTGATTGGCTGTCGACACATCAACATAGATGTGGCTACAGGCATTTTAAGACTTGGGGACTCAGTCCCATGTCCTACAAAAAGGTTTTAAAAAAACATGCATGGGGTAACGTATTGGGGGAAAAAACAAATTCGTTCAATCCCCACTACTGTTGCGGAGGGGTCACAGGCCCGCCGTACTTATATGAATATTGAAACTACATCCAGATCTTCTCAAGGTTTTCATACATGCAGTGAAAAGGCTGGGTACTGACTAAAGGAAGTCTGGTTGTACTTTTCCAATTCTGATATAATTGAAATGTTCGCTGTTGAGGCAAGATGTATCCTCCTTACAATAGCATAAATTCCACATATTGCAATCCACCAGTAACTAACCATGAGAGTGGGCCAGCACTAACATTCGAACATGGTCAATCTATTTCTCGAAATGCCATCCTTCACAAAAACAGACACTTAAACAATGCTTCTCAAGAAGTGCAAATAGGGCATAGAATGCAAACCTTTCAAACATCAGTCCCACTTTTTACTGTGGTACAGTAAAAAAGAAATTGAAAAAAAATGCTGTTCAATCATTGCTCCTTTTTTATAAAGGGTTTATGGAAAATTCTACTTATTCTCATAATTGCTCTATAAATATGAGACAAACAATCTCGTTAATATTACACATTCTTAATTCACCTGCAATTGTATGTGTTGCAGTTTATATTTGATGATAATCTATTACCCTTTAACTATCATCCATAGCTGTATTACATCTAGTGGTTGCTCATATTATCTAAAACATGTAAACTTTGTGTAAGTTTCCTTTAACTAGCTCCTGTTAATTAGTTTCTACTTTTTGTGTGATTTAGGCAGTGACCTCACTTGTAACCTCTGTGGCTCAGTCTCTCACTGAGACAGTCCATGTCACATAAAACTGCCAATATAAATATGTATATTCACTGAAAAAAAACTGTTAGAGGTCAGTTATAGTTCAGCGAATATAAAACTGAAAAAGCCCTGAAATTCAATAGTTATGGTCTGCAATGTACAAAGAAATTCATAACTAATAACTAAAACCCTATTTAACTTTTGGTAGACTGCCCTTTTTGCATACATGTCATCAGCTAAGGTAGAGGTTCTCGACCGTTTGACTTCAGTGGACACCACAGAATCCTTACTGGAAGCTGGTGACCTGCACCAAAGCAATTTCTAAGATTTGAACCTCAAAACAATAAAGAAAAATAAAGGAAAAATTATACATCAAATAAATACACAAATTATGAGATAGTTTATTGAAGTTACTAACAAAAAAGTGTCAAAAATGAAATTTTGACTTTAATGAGAAGGCTGGAGATTTCCAAAATTGAGTTTTATGTTGGAAAGATGAAGAGATATGCTAGACGACAATACCTCAATTTGTGCTTTTGGCTCCAAATGTATGCTCTCTTTTTTGTAGGCACAAACGTGTGCTATTTCAGTTGAGGCCACCACTGGTCCATGCTACATTCCTACATAGCTGAGCTGCTCTCAGAATCAAGAAAGGTATACCTACTTAGGGCCTGATTTAGAGTACTGCTGACTGGTAAACTTGATCACAGAAGTGACAGAGATCCTGTCTTTGTCGCAGAGGATCCAACTGGGGGATTGTATCTCCGATGTGGGTATCCTGGAGTGCGGAGTCCCTCAGGGCTCCGCATTATCCCCACTATTATTCAACCTCTATTTGCAACCGTTGATTGACTCTCTAGTGAACATGGGTTGTCGTGTGTTTAATTACGCCGATGACACCCAGTTGCTACTGAGTATTGATAATACGGCTCTGACGCAGACCAATGCCCAGAACATTCTGAGACATACGGTTGGCTGGATGACTGCAAACCTGTTCAAAATAAACCCGGAAAAAAAGGAGGTTTTGGTGGTTTCGACCGTAGCCTCACCCTGGAGTGACCTATACCGGCCCCAGGAATTAGGCCCCTCTCTGATACCGTGTGATAAAGTAAAAAGTCTCGGTATCAAGATTGACAATAAGTTGTCAATGGCCAGTCAGATTTCCTCAGTAGTAGGGATGTGTACTGGTATGATCAGACAGTTGCGTAAGCTAGCCCCCCTTCTTTCTCTTTCTGTGCTCGATATGGTTGTTTCTGTTACCATCATCTCGAGGCTGGATTATGGGAACGCCCTCTATTTAGGTCCGCCTAAAACCTTGACCAATAGATTGCAGGTGGTACTGAATGATGCGGCGCGATTAATCTTCAGGTTACCTAGAAGAACCCATGCCTCTCCCCTACTGCTTAAGTTACATTGGCTCCCTATTGAGCAGAGGGTGGAGTTTAAGAGCTTATGTATGGCCCATAAGGCTATCTATGGGCAGGCCCCTGCCTATATCAAAGAACGCTTGGAGATCTATAACCCCAAACGAGTTCTGAGGTCTTCTGATTCCCAGCTACTGGTCTGCCCTCTATACAAGCTAGCAACCAAAGGAGGGAGATCCTTTTTGGTTTTGGCTCCACAGATATGGAACAAACTACCAGAACCGCTTCGGAGAGAAGTAAATCTCCTGCGTTTTAGGAAGCTGTTAAAAACGCTTCTATTTAGGGAGGCACTTGGCCCATTTAAATAGTTGTATTGTTGGCCTTTCTCTGCCTTCCTTACGTTCTCAATCATTGCTGTTTGTCATCGGTCTAGAGCGCCTAGATACCTGTAGGTGAGTTGGCGCTATACAAACCGAAGTTAACAATAACAATAACAATACGGTGGACATGATATCCGTCAAGGTTGTAATGGAGTAACCCATCCATTAAACTCTAAATCAGGCCCTTATTTTTTTGCCTCCAATTTGAAATTCATTGACATTGAAAGAGCTTTATAAAACTATCAATTTTAGTTAAAAAAAAAGATATATATATATATATATATATTAACAGTGGGGAGGAGATGGCTATACATATAGGCTAAATTAATTCACAGAGAGTTAAATAGCTAAGGTATCTTATGTAATTCGTTTTTTTGCACATGGACTGATCATGTTTCTTGATGTATTTCTCCACAAAATCTATCTTGCTAAACAAATTTGAAAATGTATGTTTTAGGACAGAAAATATGAACGTTTTGTTGTTGAGTATGCCCAGAGTGCTCCGTTATCTCTGCTTTCGGGATGCGGGACACTGTGTGAAAGATAATCATTTTGTTTCTGGACCAATTTTTTAATTAATTCTGTGTAACGGTCAACGGTGGTGAAACATTGGAATTGAATTGATGCTCATATTGCATGCATCATAGGAGGGACGTAGCAATCTGGATGGGTTGCAATAGCCGATCCACGGCTTGATATCTAATTAGAAATGAGCATTGTTTTACTGTAATGATAACTAATGAACTGTGTCGTTATTTATAAATGTTCACTTCTTGTAAATATGAGATTTACACATGGCGCTTAATTGAAGTTATGCGCACTCATCCTCCTTTTGCACTTTCCACCCTTTTTGACAGTTCACAGGAGGGACCACGCGACCCGGCTGGGTCGCGATTGCCGATCCACGGCTATATCACATTTTACAGTCACAGACAATTAGGAAATGAATTGCTGTCTGAGAAATTTTGACTTTGTAAATACTACACTTACAAATGGCGCTTTCCGCATAGAGATATGTGCGGTTGTCCCTCGTTTGTGTTTATTTTCCTTGGCTAGAAATCTGTTTAAAAATGGCGCCGCGCAGAGCATAAATGTTTGACACCGAGGAAGGGAGCTTTCCCGAAACTCGTCTGTCGAGAAAATAATAAAAAACTCATCTGTGCTGAAATCCCGGGAGTGCTGCCTTTCTTTTCACTGAGACTGAGAAGTTGTTGAGCCTTCATATATATATATATTCACTCCGATCTCCTGCACAGGCAATACAGCGTGAAGGAATCACGAGCCACTCCAGCCGGGTAGGTTCAAAGTATTTTTAATGGGCACAAACAAGAAATCCCGGGAGTGCTGCCTTTCTTTTCACTGAGACTGAGAAGTTGTTGAGCCTTCATATATATATATATATATATATATATATATATATATATATATATATATATATATATATATATATATAAGCGTAAATTCTCCTCCGAGGAAAAGAAACAGTGACCCAAGCAGATGATTCAAAGGGGCACTTTATTAAAAGAAATGTCCTCAGCGAATGCATTTCGGCATGTGTGCCTTCGTCAGCGCTCCTTCCCATCTGCTTGCTCTGCTGTGGCATAGGCAAACCTGCCTCGATGTATGTACAAGTCCATATATATATATTTGGTCAATCTCCTAATAATATATAGTTTCTAAACAGTTGTGGACTCCCTGGATAGACCTTTCGGAATAGCCTGCAGACCAGAGGTTAAGGACCACTATGATAAGGGATGTACTGAGTGTGGCTGTGGATGTGAGATGTACTGTGCAGTATTTATTTCCAAAGTTATTAGAGAATGAAGTTATTATGGCCCTTCCATTCACCTTTGCCCACTCAAAATTTGACACAGCCAACGGAAAGCTAAACATTATAAATATCTACCAAATTTGTGCAGATTCATTTAATGGAGCTGTTGGACTTGGCCCTTTTTGCAGTGTCCTCCCAGAACTTTTTGCCCTCCTCCTGTATTGTGTCTGACCTGTTTCTATTGGTGTTATGACTCTGGGCACTTTACCACTGCTTATCAGTGCTCTCTGTCAAAATTGCTGTTATGGATTAGAGATTCCATGATTGTCATATTTGATTTACTTGTCAGACCCTAGTATACTGCACTGTGTGTGCCCAGGGTCTGTAAATCAAATGCTGCTAGTGGGCTGCAGCACTGATTGTGCCACCCACAGAAGCAGCCTGTAAAATGTAACTCTGGCCTGCCATTGCAGAGCCTGTGTGCAGTCTGCGACTGTCATGTCGACCTGGTAAGGGAAAACACTTGCCAGTCCCTAAACCTTCACTTTTCTATATATTAGTCACCCCTAAGGTAGGCCCAAGGTACACCTGTGGGTAGGGTGCATTGTATGTGAAAGGTAGGACATGCCCTGATGTGTGTGGAATGTCCTGATAGTGAAATGCTGCCAATTATGTTTTTCACAATTGCAAGGCTATCTGTTACCATAGCACAGAATGGGAAGTTTTTTTATAACATCTTATAAACATAACTGGCCCTGGGAACAAGGTAGAAAAATAAACTTTAGTGTGCCGGAATTCAGAATGTTAAAGTGCATATTTTAGTGAGGTTGATTTTTACATTCTGTGTTTAAAAATACCACTTTTAGAAAGTGGGTATTTTCTTGCCTAACAATTCAGTGCGCCTCTGCTAGGTTTGTGTATTGCATGTCTGGCTTTTGGATGACAGGGGCTGGAGAGGGGCAGCGGCTTCAGAAGTCTGATGAGTCAGGCCTGGGCTGAAAAGGCCTGGTCTGAATTTGGAGTGGTGGGAGAAGTAACACATGCACCTGAATAGAGATGTGCCTGCCTTCACCAATGACGACTCCGCCCCCCTGTGGTGTGTCTGGAGCAATGGCTCACACTGACAATGGATGTTGTTGTACACTTGCAAAGTGCCCTACAGAACTGGTTTTGGCCGGGTACAGACACACTCTACCTTCAGGGAAAAAAGGATTTTTGGGTACATAAAGAGGGGCCAAACCCAGACTTTTGAGTCACTTCGGGGAAATCAAGAGGAACCATTGCCAAGGATAAGAGCTGGATAAGCTGAGGAGGAAAACTGCCCCTGTGCTGTTTGCTGTCTGGGGTTGGCCTGCTTGCTGCCAAGAAAAGGAGGAAAAGGACTTTGCTGTTTGCTTTGTCACCTGCTTGAAGAAAAGATCTCCAAGGGCTTGAAACTGAGCTTGCCTCCTGTTCTGAAATCACAGGGACACAAAGACGTCACCACCAGCTCCCCTGAATTTACTTGCTGGGAATTCCAACCTGCATAGAGGTGCATGCTGCTGTTTAGGACCTCTAGAGACTGTTTGTCGCTGGGAGCTGGAAAATCAACACAACCCTGAAGAAGGGTGTTGGATCCGCACCTGTTTACCGGAGCATCGCCGAAGAAACCGTTCCCGCGCCTGCGGCGTCTCGAGAAATCGCAGCACAACGCATCGGGTGCAACAATCTCCGATGTCCGATATCACCACACCGATCCCGATGCAAGTTTTGTGGATTATATTATTGTATTGTGGATATTGTATTGAAGTATTGAGTATATTATTGAAATATTGTGTATTATTGAAATATACAATATAATAATAAGTAATATATATTATAAAAAGAGTAAATATAAAAATAAGTAATAAATAAAGTGATAATAAACAAATAAATATAATAAATACCAATATAAAAATAAGTAATGTGTATTTTGAAGTATTGTATATTATTGAAGTATTGTGTATATTATTGAAGTATATTTTTGAAGTATTGATTTGATGAGGTGAAATATTGTGGATTGTATTGATGTATTGTATATTGTATAAGTATTGTATTGTGGATTTTTGTCGTTTGGTCTGTTTTGGTTTAGTTAAAGATGACTGTGTGGTGTCCATTTGTAGTGTTGTCACTGTATTACTGTATGTGTTCACAAATGTTTTACACACTGCCTCAGAGATAAGCCTCTCTGCTCGTGCCAAGCTACGAAGGGGGTGAGCAGTGGTTATTTTAGGAGTGTATCCCCCTTACCCTGACTAGAAGCAAGGGCCCTATTTAGACAAAGGCACCTACCTCTGCCAACTAGAGACCCCCATTTCTAACAGGTGCCAAATATATTAGTAAATGAATAGTCATTTGTTTCCCTTCAAATCTGTCCCTGAAGGACCTGCATAGAACTGAGAAAAACACGAGAAAGCTAAACGTGCTAGGGGTCAGCCAAATATTGAGCAGATCAATTAAATAATGCCATGTTTATTAGGAAAGCAAAAATGTTTCAACCCCACGCTCTCTTCCCTGCCCCAATTGAATCGGCACAAAACTTGAAATACCTGTACTGGTTGTAACTTGTGAACTGCCTGCTACATTTGATGCAATTTCATCAAGTAGAAATATAGTTATGAGCAAATTAATATTTTCTTGCTGCCCTTTAACTTTGCCCCAGCCTTGATGAAATGAAATTCTAATAGAAAACCAATCCTCCCAAGCACCTGTCAATTTTTGTGCTGGTTTGCAACATAGTTCCAATGTGATTAGCAAATGAACACTTTTTTGACACCCCTTTTCAACTGTCCTTCCCTCCATATACCCCCATGCACAAGTTTAGAAGTAACAAAAGAAGTCTGCACAGGCTAAGTCTCTGCAGATGCATCAAACAATTGCAATAATATTAGTACATCAAAAGTATTTTTATCCCAATTTGAGCATCAAGAAACCTAAAATTCCCACACTGGGGGTACGTTTCTAACTGCCTGCCACATTTCATCCTAATTCATCACACAGTGCCGAAAGTATAAGCAAATAAAAATCGTATTGAATCCTCTTTGACTTGGCCCCCATGGAGCGCAGTGCCAAACCCACAAGAAAATAAACACTGGTTTGCACCCCCTTTTTTAACAGGGGTCCAGATTATGAATTTGCCTGAATTTAAACATCCCAAGAGTAATCTCACAATATTAAGTGGCTTCCAATAGAGTTCTGGTGATATTTGCAAACCCTTTGGCATTCAGCCTTGTGATTTATGTCACCAGAATCCCTTGATGACTATATAGGACCATTTCACACTTATGTTAAGGCTTTGTTTAGATTGGTGTAAAAAAAAAAACTTGAATAGTTTTTGGGAAATTGGCATTTAAAAAGTGTTCCGGTGATAGCACATAGAGGTTACATTTTAGACATATCTGGACCAATAATGTGAGGATCGTCTGCAGATTCACAAATACAAGGTGATTCCCAAATCCAATCAAAAAACATAAAGACACACCTATGGCTTTTCTGCCACTGCTAAACAAATCAAGAGCATGAGGGCCAGATGGTATTTCTACTCTTAATCTACAATTGATTCAGAATCTTTGGGCACAAGTACTGATTCCCCTGTATAAAACAGTTGTAAAAGAGAACAGAATCATAGAAACCTGGAATGGTAGTATACAAGTAATAATGTATAAAAAAGGCCCTCAGAGCAGCTACTTAACTACCGGATTACAACACTACTGGACAGTCCTAGCAAAAACAATTGCCAACATTTATTAACATTTGAGTAAGAATGGCAAAAAGTTGCACACATACTTCCAAGAATGAAGATTGGGTTCGGGAAAGGCTACTCTACCACTGAATGGTGTTTTCTACTAAAGCTTCCTGCTGAGAAATATGCCATACTGAAGGGCCAACTTCTGTTTGTGATTTACACTGATTTAGTAACAGTATTTGATCATGTCAATTAATCACGTCTATGGAAAAAAATGTATAGATGGGGTATCTTGTCTGGACTACTGAAATTAATAATCAAGCTAAATGCAAGAAAATGGACACAGCTCGAACTGGGATGTAATGGCTAGTTGACAAAGAAAATCGGAACAACTAATTGGTTAAGGAAAGGATGAATATTGGTACCTTTCTTGTGCTCCATATACACCTCAGACACTCTGAAATATCTGGTGAGAGGCCATTCATTTCCACCAAAATTGGCCTACATTTTTTATGCAGATGAAACAATCTTAATCAACCTTACTCTGATCGGTCTACAGAGAAAACTAAAGGAATTCGCAAAGTACTGTGAAAACAATAAATTGTTAATAAACATAAAAAGAATGAAAGCTATGGTCTTTAAGTAAATAATTAAAGGGATTACATTGAAATTGTGGTTGAATGGTCAACAAGTAGAAACTGCGTCTGAATGCAAGTATTTGTGAATGATCTTTAGAAATACCCTTTCTTTTAAAAGACACTTTAAATCTAAGAAATACAGATGTACAGCAGTGGCTGGAACAATGGCCTTGTCTAGATCTGGAACCTGGTCACAAATCAGTAGTGGTACTAAATCTGATATCATGAAAATAGCATGTCTACTGCAGTTACAGGAGTGAGATAATAGATGAAAAGGTGATGAAGGTTGCTAAGCTAACAGAGATGAATGTATGGAAGAAATGGCTTGGCTTTCCAAAGGTGTAAGTGAATTGTGCTTTAAGGTTGGGTATTGGCTTGATACATCTAAAACATAAATATGATCAAAGAACAATGAATTATTATTATGGTATTTTAACAGCTACAGAAGACACACTAAAATATATAATCAAATATCTCCTGGGAGAGAAGGTAGTATCATTGATAGTAAATATGGGGAAAAGAATGGCAAATGTTAATCCAGAATGGTGTTCACAGTTACCTAGGAAGAAGGTATTGAAAAATCTTGCTAATGAGCTAGCTATCAAAACAGAGTTAAAGGCTTTGAGGGTAAAAAATAGCTTAATCATATGTGCAAAGGTGTATTATCTGATACATTCCAATCATACCTAAATGACACAAAGTATAGGAATTTTAGACGGTGTATATTGAAGCTGCGATTGGGCAACTGCATTATTTATTTATGGGAAATTATCTAGGAAGGAGAGTGGTCAAAATTCGGGGAATACACTATTATGCCTCTTTAGCCAATCAGGCCAGTTACATTAGCTCAACTTATTGTTTTTTCAACACTCTTCTTAGCATAAAGGAAGAGACTTGTAATCCCTGTTTTTAGACAAATGGATATCAAAAACTTTGATGAACTATTAACCTTTTTAATGAATTGGGATGCAACCAATATGGGAAATTTCTAGATGTGAGCTGGATCGAGACAAATCTGAGACATTTATAATAATGTGAGTTATAGAAATGTTATTTTGGTGTAAGGTAAAGGACACATGAACCAGTCTTGTTCCTTTGGTTAAGTAGACAATGATGGACCAGCCCTGCTTGCTAATTACAAACGTTGTATCATGTGCTTGTGATCTGATTCTATTGGCTAGGAGATGGATATAGTAAAATCAATCCCTTTCTGCTAATATTTTATGTTACACTATGCACTGCACATTTATCTATATTCCAATGCTTATTTCACTTTTATGCACTTATTCATCAAATGGAGGAATGTATGTATGGCCACATGATGGGGAAATATAATATTATTCTTCTCTTACTTTGCCTAACTTGTTTGAAATAAAGGATGTTGCTAGTAACAACCAAAAGTGTACCAATGCCGTTGTTAGTGAGCTTATGTTGTTGTATTATCTTCTCAGTAATATATTTATTTGTTCTGACATTTGTATAAGGTATTTTATAAATAGAAATAAGGATATCACTTTAATGATATTTAAATAACTTAGTTGTATATAATCATTGTATTGTTATGACTGGCCTTTGTAATGATTGTTTTGCCTGGATTGACACAGTATCAAACATAAATACACTTGAAACTTGTATCCTTGCTTTGGAAGGCAGGCATCATAGGCCCTACATACCGTCTCTACCCATTTCACATTTTTTTTACTTTTGAAGAGATTGTTGTGCATCCTTGTGAGAAAGTACATCCTTTTGCGTGGTCACCACCATTGTTTATGAACTGATGCTGGTGGGTTTTAAACACTATGCAGTGTTTTGCTCTGACACCCTAAATATGGTAAAACTGGCTAATCTCCAACTGGCTTATTTAACTTTCCATTAAGGTTATAGAAGACGGTGTACATAAATGACACATGTGGACTGCAGCAGCAATTGTGCCATTCACCAGGATAACAAGGAAAACATTGTTTCAGGCCTACATGTATAGCCTGACTCTGATAGCTTTGAAACCTGCAGGCAAGCCTGTCACAATACTCGTTTTGACAGGGGGGAACCCTACTGTTTACTGTTAAAAATTAATTAAGTCACCCCTAAATATGCCTTGTAGCCCACAGGGTAGGGACCCTGGTATTTAAAAGTGGAACGTGTAAGCCTCCAATAGCTATTTACACCGTTAGAGCTGTAGCTGGTTCTAATAAGAAAAAAAATAAGTTCAATGAATGTGCTATTTCTGTACCTTGTTGGCTTGGGATAAGGTACAGGAATGGTTACAACCATTATTTTTAATGTTTATGAAACTTCCAATTCAATAGTGACATTGGATTTTAAGATAACTATCAAGGAAAAGTAAATTTTAAAGTTATACTTTCCTTGCCTAATGCCACTGTAGCTAGCATTGGCCTATCTGCAGCTGGCCTGTCCGTGCTGCTTTGATGAGGTGAGAAATACTGCTGTCAAAGCAGAGACAATGACTTGGACCTGGAAGGATGGCTTGGAGGAGGAATGTGCCCCAAAGTAACTCAAGCAAAGCAGTTTAGTAGTGCCTAGGAACTTCACTAACCTAAATGGGACAAAAGGGAGATGTGTAAATTTATAGTTTAATAATAAGACAAGCTGGAGAAGGGAACTCTTTTGATCCCAAAACAAACTATAGTCTCCTAGCTTAAGTTTTTATTGGAGAATGAGTCATGCCCCAGAACCAGTTTAAAGTGGATGAGTGAGAGTGGGCTGCTCCCCTAGGTGTGTCACAAGCTCCACCCAGGGCCAGAAAGAATGAGAATGAGAATGCTGCAGAGTGTCCAGGAGTCACCCCATCCACTGGCGATTGAATTGAACAAACTAGCACCTCATTCCAGTTACTCAAAACACCTCCTGAACATGTGGAGGAACAAACGAGGGCTGGATCTGCTATAAGTAATCAGTGTAGAGACCTGAAGGGATGGACCTGCCCTCTCTTATACCCAGGACTAAGAACTGGACTACACTGTTCATTCAGTCTACCACCTGTGAGCCTACAGGCATATAAAAAGCTGCAAGAGGCCTTTTCCTGGAGTTGCCAGTTCATCAGTTACAATGGGACCAGGACTGGACCTTGCTGGTTGGCCTCTGCTGGAGTGTGTCCTGGCCTGTGCTGGGAGCATTTCATTTGGCTAAGAGGCACTGTCCCGGAAAGTCTGAACAGATGAGGATCATAAAATCGTTGGTCTTCCAAGACCCCTGGCGCATCACTGGGATGTCACAGTAGAACCCAATTCAAGACAGCTTCAGGCTTGTCCTGCTGGAAAAGTTTGAGTTGTAAAAGGTTCCAAAGGTAGAAATCTTGACAGGGCAAAGGCGAAAAAAATATCTGCCCAACGAGAGGACTTAGCAGCACAACAGTTGATTTTCCCCGCTCAAAGCTTTGTCCGCCAAAACCAACAACTTCAGCAGGACCTCATCCAGCAAATATCCGATTTCGAGAGGATGCAGCCTCCAACCTTGCCTCCTGAAGGATTTCGATTTACTCAAAAAAGACTATGCCCAGAGGTAAAAACATTAATGGGGACAACCTGATGTGTGTATTTAGCCTTCATTTCATCACTGCCAGACAGAAATTGCATTAGGGCCCTGTCAATGGTGAAGCATAATTTCTGGTTGGCAATTTTATTTTCTTGGCACTTTTTGCCTTAAAATATTAAATACTCATACCTATGGCTCCTCCTATAGACTTTTTATTTTTTTGGTGTCATTTTTCCTAATACATTTTTCTTAATGTTTAGAAATTGGTTGTGGGATTTTTATTGCAAATATTTTGCAAATTGTCCTAGGTTAAGTCTGTCTACTCTGTGCCATAACTGCCAAGGGTTGAGCCCAAGTCTAAAATATTGAAAATGTGTGTTTGCCATGACTGGATTTTGGAGATTATAATTTGGGTATGACTCACATCCTCCCCAACCAATAACTCATTTTCCTACAATCCTTGAGATACAATACAGTTTGATTTGTGACGGGTGTAAAATGGCCATTGTGGGTTTATGCATATGCACACTACCTAGCATACACAAACGCACAGTATTTTTTGTTGGATAATTACTTACCATGAAAGCAACTTTTTCCTGGTTCTGCGGTTGTCGCCATATGATGAGCACCAGGAGCAGGAAAAGTAGTATAAAAACTGCAAGAAGTCCAATACTCCATGATTCCAGATTCGCAATGGCCTGGACTGCGTAAGTGGTCAGAACACTTAAACCACAAATCAGAATAGCTGTGTAAAAGAACCAAAACCATAAAAAAAATTATGGAAAAGAAGGATTGTCATAGCTCAAGAAACTACAGAGAAAGGGCTTGAAAACCTTCCCAATACAACATCTCATTATATATTTCTGACAAATATCACATTACAACCCCTTTTCTGCAATGTTCTTAATAAGTATCAAGAAACTTACCCAAGAGACCTACAAGGAAGCTGACTAGAGAAGAAGACTGATCTGTCGGCAGACGTGATGGATAGAGAATATTCCGGAAACTTGTCCGTTGTTCTTGTATGATGCTGATCTGGGACTCGTTCTTTGCGGACTCCCTCTCAGATGCCGACAGCATCTCTTTCTCCTCCAAGCATTTTGGCTTCTCATAACCCAAGCCTGGCTGATACCTGTCACAAAGAAACATATTCATTATTGCCTTGTCCAGCTCACTCAATAGGTGTATAGGCAGCTGTAATTATTCACTGGCAGCCTCATAGGGTAGCAACTGCAAACGTTTGCACAGTGCTTACCAGAGGCACTTCAGGTGTGGTATGTGAAACACCACACTGTAGGGTAGTGAAGCAGGGCTTGGGAAGAGCAACTCCAGCAGATTGTGTCTCTTATTTTCTTGTTTCTCTTAAGACATGTTAAGCACTTGGTGCTACTGTTTATCACAAGAGGGGGAAGGCACCCAAACTCTAGTTAGAATTTCACTGCTCTACACAGTAAGATACTTTTAGTATGCCTTTTTTGTTTTAGAGCAGTATTAAAGTTTGCACCTTAGCAGTAGGATTTTGACATAGGCTCTTGCAAAGGCCATCTCCACTCACCATCTCCCTCCTCCACTAGACCATTTAACCCTTAAATGTCTCAAGACAAAAAGGTCAAAAAATCACACAGGAATTTAATTTCAATTTTAATAAGCATTAACGAGTGGCTTACGGTGACACGTAAGCCCATCAGCCAGTCCTGGCTTTTCAGGCAACAGCACATTACATTCTTGGTATTGTAGTTTTCTTTTAACACTGTCATTATTGCCTCAAAAATCCCAAAATGCAAAGTGATGTTGGCTAAAAAGCCAGTATTTTATAAAGGTG